>NW_028270163.1:34219243-34844243 GCF_037043375.1 Chiloscyllium plagiosum
TGACCTTAAGAGAACTGCATAAGAAATTGGAAATGAATTGGTTTTACAAACCATGATTAAACTATTTGGCACTCTAGGTAGTCATCAAGGTAATAATCTTCATTGATTTGGAATACACTTTGCGTGTATCTTGCTGTATAGTTTGGTAAAAATAATGCTAACCAGAGAATTTGAAAGAAATACAGACGTCCCGGCCTTACAAATGCTCGTACTCACAAACTGACCTCCATAAAGCCTATTATTTTAAACGATCTTACTTACAATGGTTTGTACTAACAAATGGGCGGTATCTTACTGAGCGCAATGCTCAAATCAGTGCAAGTTTTCAGTGGTTCGTCAGCCTGTGGGAGAACAGTGCCACACCGTTGCTATTTTAAGTTGGATCATGTAAATGTTGTGCATGTTATGTTTTGACATAAATTCTTTGCATTTACCCTAAACCATGGCTTCAAAGCATAAATCTGATCCAAGTGATGGTGACGCATCAAAAACAAAGAAAACTATCACAATGGAAACAAAAGTGGAAATAATAAAGCAATCCGAGAAGTGAAATGCCAACAAACTATTAGAGAAGTATTAGGCTACAGTTGATCAATGATCAGGACGATTATAAAGGACAAGGAGTGTAATGGGGCATGTGAAAGGCTCTGTTCCAATGAAAGCGATAATTATCATTAAGTAATGCAGTGCTTTATTTATCAAAATGGAAAGGCTATTGGTAATTTAGTTTGAGGATCTAAATCATCAAGGTAATAAAAACAATGACTACAGATGCTGGAAATCAGATTCTGGAGTAGAATAGTGCTGGAAAAGCACAGCAGTTCAGGCAGCATCCAAGGAGCAGGAAAATCGACGTTTCGGGCAAAAGCCCTTTGTCAGGAATACAGGGAGAGTGCCTGAAGGGTGGAGAGATAAATGAGGGGAATGGTGTGGTGGGGTGGGGAGAAAGTAGCATAAAGTACAGTGAGTGGATGGGGGTGGGATGAAGGTGATAGGTCAGAGGGGAGGGTGGAGTGGATAGATGGAAAAGAAGCCAGTAGGACAGGTCATGGGGACAGTGCTAAGCTGGAAGTTTGGAACCGGGGGGAGGTGTGGGCAGGGGAAATGAGGAAACTGGTGAAGTCCACATTGATGCCCTGGGGTTGAAGTGTTCCGAGGCGGAAGATGAGGCGTTCTTCCTCCAGGCGTCTGGTAGTGAGGGAGCGGCGGTGAAGGAGGCCCAGGACCTCCATATCCTCGGCTGAGTGGGAGGGGGAGTTGAAATGTTGGGCCACAGGGTGGTGTGGTTGATTGGTGCGGGTGTCCCAGAGATGTTCCCTAAAGCGCTCTGCTAGGAGGCGTCCAGTCTCCCCAATGTAGAGGAGACTGCATCGGGAGCAACGGATACAATAAATGATATTGGTGGATATGCAGGTAAAACTTTGGATGTGGAAGGTTCCTTTAGGGCCTTGGATGGAGATGAGGGAGAAGGTGTGGGTGCAGGTTTTGCAATTTCTGCAGTGGCAGGGGAAGGTGCCAGGACAGGAGGGTGGGTTGTTGGGTGGCATGGACCTGACCAGGTAGTCACGGAGGAAACGGTCTTTGCAGAAGGTGGAAAGGGGTGGGGTCTGTTTGGAAGTGGTGGAAATGTCGGCGGATGATTTGGTTTATGCAAAGGTTGGTAAGGTGGAAGGTGAGCACCAGGGGGCTTGTGTCCTTGTTACGGTTGGAGGGGTGGCGTCTGAGGGCAGAGGTGCGGGATGTGGACGAGATGCGTTGGAGGACATCTTTAGCCATGTGGGAAGGGAAATTGCGGTCTCTAAAGAAGGAGGCCATCTGGTGTGTTCATGGTGGAAATGGTCCCCTGGGAGCAGATATGGCAGAGGTGGAGGAATTGGGACTAGGGGATGGCATTTTTGAAGGCGGTAGGGTGGGAAGAAGTGTAATACAGGTAGCTTTGGGAGTCAGTGGGTTTGTAAAAAAATGTCTGTGTCAAGTCGGTTGTTATTTAATGGAGATGGAGGTGTCCAGGAAGGGGAGGGAGGTGTCAGAGATGGTCCAGGTAAATTTAAGGTCAGGGTGGAATGTGTTGGTGAAGTTGATGATTTGCTCAACCTCATCGCGGGAGCACGAGGTGGTGCCAATGCACTTATCAATGTAGTGGAGTAAGAGGTGGGGGAGTGGTGCTGGTGTAACTATGGAAGGTGGATGTTTTACGTCGATCTTCCATCTTCCAACAAAGAGACAGGCATAGCTGGGGCCCATTTGGGTGCCCATGGCTACCCCTTTGGTCTGGAGGAAGTGGGACGACTCGAAGGAGAAATTAAGGGTGAGGACCAATTCGGCCAAACGAATGAGCGTGTCGGTGGAAGGGTACTACTGGAGACAGCGGGAGAGGAAGAAACGGAGGGCTTGGAGGCCCTGGTCATGGCGGATGGAGGTGTAGAGGGATTGGATATGCATGGTGAAGATGATGCGTTGGGGGCCGGGGAAACTGACGTCTTGGAGGAGGTGGAGGGCACGGGTGGTGTCTTGAATGTATTGGGGAGTTCCTAGACTGGGGGGATAGGACAGTGTTGAGGTAGGTAGCGATGAGTTCAGTAGGGCAGGAGCATGCTGAGACATTGGGTCAGCCAGGGTGATCAGGCTTGTGGATCTTGGGAAGGAGGTAGAACCGGGCAGTGCGGGGTTCCCGGACTATGAGGGTGGAAGCTGTGGGTGGGAGATCCGCCGGATGATGGGGGGTGGGGTCATGATCAAGGGGGTGGTAGGAGGAGGTGTCCTCGAGTTGGCATCTGGCTTCAGTGGGGTAGAGGTCAGTGCACCAGACTACCACTGCACCCTTTCCCCCCCCCCCCCCCCCCCCCCCCCCTTTATCTGCTGGCTTGAGGGTGAGGTCGGGATTGGAGCAGAGGGAGTGGAGGGCTGCGCGTTGAGGGTGGGAGGTTGGAGTGAGGGAGGGGGTAGACAGGTTGAGGCGGTTCATGTCTCGGCAGCAGTTGGAAATAAAGAGGTCAAGGGCGGGTAATAGGCCAGCATAGGGTGTCCAGGTTGATGGAGTGTGTTGGAGGCAGGCGAAGGGGTCCTTGGAAGGTGGGCAGGAGTCCTGTTTGTGAAAGTTAGCTCAGAGGTGGCAGATGAAGCGTTCGACGTCACGGCGTGTATTAAATTCAGTGATGCGTGGGCGGAGGGGCTTAGTGCAAGAAAAGACCGAAAGTCTTTTTAGTGATTTAAAAGCTGCACGTGCAGCAGCTGAAGGTGCTTGTAATTAATTTGTTGCGAACAGGGGTTGGTTCAAGTATTTCAAAGGGAGGGTAAATTTACACAATATTAAAGTGCAAAGTGAAGCAGCGATTGCTATTGTTAGTGCTGCTGGAGTTTCCTGAAATAGTGAATAAAATTATTAAGAAGGGAGTTTATGTGCCTGAGCAAACATTTAATGTAAACGAGACTGGCTTATTTTGGAGAAAAATGCCTGGAAGGACATATATTTCAAAAGAGGTAAAAAACTGCTCCAGGGCATAAGGCATCCAAGGATAGGCTAACATTATTACTTGGTGGTAACGCATTCGGGGATTGCAAGCTTGTGTATTCCTCCCTAAAGATTCCTGAAGAAGGACTTATGCCCGAAACGTCGATTCTCCTGTTCCTTGGATGCTGCCTGACCTGCTGCGCTTTTCCAGCAACACATTTTCAGCTCTATTCCTCCCTAAATCCTTGTTATCTGGAAGGCAAACACAAAGGCTTGGGTAACAAAAGCTCTCTTTAAGCTTTGGTTCCTGATGCTGAATGTTATTGCTTGTCTAAGCAGATTCCTTTCAAAGTTCTCCTTGTACTTGACAACGCCCCTGGACATCCAAACACTTTAGATGACCTTCACCCCAATGTAAAGGTCATCTTCTTACCACCCAACACCACATCATTAGTTCAGCTAATGGATCAGGGAATTATAGCCTCCTTTAAGGCTTACTATTTACGTAGGACCTTCTCACAAGCAGCCAGGGCAACCCAAGATGGTGTAATGACCTTAAAGGAGTTCTGGAGGAATTGCAACATCTACGATGGCACCAAAAACATTGCAGGTTCATGAGACGAAGTAAAGAATACCAACATGAAAATAGTCTGAAACAAATTGTACCCCCAATTCGCAAATGTTTTTGAAGAGTTTACAGCTGAGGACCTTGCTGAAGCCAGGCCAGCTGTGGTTGATATTGATAGCAATTAACTGCAGTTAGACATCAATGAAGATGATGTCTTGGACTTGAATCTCATGCTGAAGAACTGACAAATGAGGACCTTAAGGAGCTGGAGCAACAGATGATAGCATTTGAGGAAGAAGACTGGGACGTAGAACCCAAAAAGTGTTTGATGAAGGAGTTAGCTGAGGTCTTTCGTCTCATTATAACAGAGATGGCAAAGTTAGAGGAGCAGAGAGGTTCGTCAAAGTTTACCGGATAGTTACTGATGGACTCAGCTGCTACAAGGCTATTTATAATGGGAAAAAGAAAAGCTCTGTTCAAGCCACCCTTGATGTTTAAGAAATTGACTTCAGACGTACACCGCCCAACTCTCCAGTAGCAGGTCCATTCTCTCCAGCACCAGGCCCATAATCCAATTAATTAAGTCATCTTAATTATTAATTAAGGGGTCCTTCCAGTATGCAAGACATTGACTGGAACAAGAGTAAGTGTTAAATTGTTTAGATAGAAAAGCTAATGATTAAAAAGTTAAGAAATGTTTCTTTAATTTTTTTTATACCTATACTGTACACACGCACACATTCTATTATAAATACTGTACTGTAGTTACATTTATTACTGCTATTACATTTAAGATGTTTTCGGTAAAATATATACTAAGACTGACATTTGACTAATTGACGCTCAATGTGAACCGTGTGTAACTGTTCCGATTTACATACAAATTCGACTTATTAACAGCCTTAAAAATGGAACTCATTCATTGGCCAGGGACTTCCTGTAATGGTAAATGAAGCAGCTGGACTTCGGATTTTGCTCATACATTTTGAAAATGTGTAATTCAATTTATTACTAAATGTAGACTTCCTAACAATTGGCTAAATATGCTTTAAGAGTTCAGTGCTGACATCTAGTCACAAGATCTATATCAAACTTACTGTCAGTGTAAATAAAGAAACCAAAACATCAACTAATATAAAGTGGCATATACCACAGAATTATTTCCTTCCACTGGTAGATTAAGTAGGTTGCTTTAAGCTATTTTTAAGTGCTTGTATCCAAGTCCAATTAATTTGTCAACTTCCTTTGAATGTTTTGCTCTACCTTTTAACTACCTACCTCTCCCTGCGCATCCAGTCTAAAAACTGCCCTCCTTTCAATCAGTACAAGTTTGCCTGTTTTTATCTTTCAGTTTTACAGTCAACTTTTACTAATCTATATTACTCCTGTGTCCACAACTGTTTTATTGCCCATCACTAATTTTCTTGGTCCCTTTTAAGTTCTAAGTTCTTGCTATAGATTTCCTATACACTAGTTATATTTCCTGCATTTATTCTCTCATCTAACTGCTTTCTTCAGTACTCAACTATGCAATGCAAAATTGTAGCACGTTTCCTCTTTGGCATGTGCTTGAATTAGACATATTTAAATACTTACTACTGCTGATCGAGTATTTGCCACATTTTCTTTCCAGTCAATCTCCATAATGTTGTCATTTTGATGCAATTATAGCTTAGTTATTTATCCTCTTTTTGGCTTTTTTAAAAAAAAGTGCTTAATTTGACCTTGTATTATGCTTATCAACATCACTACTTTCTCAAATACATCCCTCAACCAATGTTTAGGTCACCTACTTGATTCAGTTCGTTAAATAGAACCAGGTTAAACAAACAGAACTACAATTTTTTTATCAATCATAAACACCGAGCAAGAGGAGTCTCCAATTTCATCACAAATATCCTAATATACTGTTCGCTAACTTAAATCTTCCACAATAATGCCTATTGTTGATATGTAATGAAATTTGCAAACAAATTAAGCTTTAATTTCCTTTCCATTGGTCAGTAGATAATTATATGTTCCCAGTGAAGCAATTCCTCTGCTGGATTGATTTGAAAAATAGCGAAAGTTTTCTGTTGCTTCGACCACTTTCTAATTTTGAAGTCTTACATCTAAAGGTATCTTAAACATTGATATTCCTCTTCATTTTTCTACCCTTTTTCCCCATTAAATAATCTTGGGTATAAAATGATCCATTCCACTCTTAGGTGTCATCAGAAATGTTCTACTTTCAATAAACTTTTCACGTTTTGTTTTTACTGTAGATGACAGGTGGTGCCTCTAAAACTGATCCACTTACTCCAAGCATAACATGGACTGTTGGGTGTGAGTGGTTGCTATTTTTAAGTGTGCGACCAAGTAACAATAATTCATTAATCAAATATGGCACAGTTTATTTCACGAATCAATTATACAAAGATAACCTTTAATTACAATTAAATCATTTTAAAATAAGCCAATACATTATCTTCAGCATCCAGTGCAGTGTTCAAATTTTATTGAGTTATTTTGCCTATGGCACCATAGTAAGGACCCCACTATTGTTTTCAGAATCAATCTTCTGTAACAAATTATCTCCCTCTCCATCCATTGAATTGATATCGGGGATTTTTTGAATGATCTGATGCCACTTTGTGCAGTGTCCCTTAATGTGCTAATAAAATGATACAGAACACAAGTGGTGGTGGGGATGTTGATCACCATGATTATTCTCACATGTTATGAAGCCTATTTTCTCCTCTTAACCTATTTGATGCAAGTGTGATCCTTGAATGCCTTGAGGCATGTATCCAGTGGTTGAATTCCTGCTGTTGGAACTTCTGGTATAGCTGTGATAGATGTTAATTCTGTGCAAACACCTCCATCTCACCAGTAACAAAATGTAAACATGTTCCAGACTGACAGACCAGCAGGCTATCTATTACACACATTATCAATCCATAACTTCACTCCAATCTTCTCAATTCCCAATTGACATTTGTTGGATTGAGAAGATGTATGCACTCCTGGGAACCTTGAACTAGGGGAAATGCCTTTCAACTGAGATACCAAGGTATTTCTTCTGAGGATAGTAAATGTCTGAAATTCTGTACCCTAGGGAATTGTGGAGGCTAGATCACAAAGTATTTTGAATAGGAGGTAGACGAGTTTTGAAATAGGGAGTTCAAAGCTAGGAGAAGCTGAGCTCTGGAAGGGAAATCCAAAACTTTGACCTACCGCCAGTGGAAGACCAGCAATAAGATTTCAAGTCAGGACAATGTGTGGCTTGGTCAGGATCTCGCAGGTGGTGGTGTTCAGGTTTCTGCTGCCCTTGTCCTTCTTGGCAGCAGAAACCTGAGAACACCACCACCTGCGAGATCATTGTGAAGGAAGGTGCTGTCAAAGGTCCCTCGCTCAGTTGTTGCAGTACAGCCTGTGGAAGGTAGACACGGATACCATTGTTTTGCTAGAGGAAGGAGAGTGAATGTTGAAGGGGGTAGATCTGTTCCTAATTAATCAGGCTGCTTTGCCTTGGATGATATCAAGCTATGTGATTTTTGAACTGCACCTAATCAGACAAATGGAGGATATTCAAATCACAATCTTGCTCTACATCTTGTAAATGGTGAAATGGGGAAGCAGGATGTGAGTTAGTCAATAGAATTCCTACCCTCTACTTTGAATTCATTTTTGGGAAGTGGGCCAGCATTTATTACTGATCCCTAGATATCCTTGAGAAGGCAGTGGTATTGCCTTCTTGAATCACTGCGGTCCATTTGGTGTTAGTAGATCCACAATGCTGTTAGGGAGGGAGTTCCAGGGCTTTGACCCAGCAACTCGAGGGATTGACTCTATTTCCAAGTTAGGATACTGAGTACCTTTGAGTGGAGCTTGCAGGTGGTGGTATTCCCATTTATCTGCTTTTTGTCCTTCTAGACAGTAATGGTCATGCGTTTGGAAGGCACTGTCTAAGAAGCCTTAGTGAATTTCTACAGTGCATCTTGTAAATGGTACACACCACTGCTATTAAGTGTTAATGGTGGATGTGGTCCCTATCAAGCAGACTACCTTATCCTGAATGATGATCAGTGTCTTGAATGTTGTTGGAAATGCACTCATCAAGGCAAGTGAGAAGTATTCCATTCCTCCAGCCACTTTGCTTTCCTTTGACTTGAATTCTGCTCAGGCTCCTTAATGCCATTCTGGGTGAAATGTTGTCTAGATTTTAAAGGGTAGACAAACTTGCCTAACCCATTCAGCTTTTTTTGACCGTGTTTGGACCAAGGCCATAAGATCAAGAACGAAGTGGCCCTGGCAGATCTCAAACTGATCATCAGTGAGCAAGTTATTCCTTTACAGGTGCCACTTGATAGCACTATTATTAGTCCTTCCATGACTGCTGTTGTCTTGTGTAGTCTAATAGGGTGATAATTGGCTAGGTTGGATTTTTCCTTTTTGTCAATAAGACATATCTGGGCACATTTCCAAATTCCCAGGTAGATACCACTGTTGTAGCTGTGCTAGAACAGCTCGACTCAGGCTGCGACTAGTTGGGGAGTACATCTGGAGCAATATTACTGGCATATTGCAAATGTTTTGGGTATCTTTAACCATTTTGTGATAATACATGGATTTAATCAAACTAGCAGTGATGCTGGGCACTTCAGAATGAGGCAGAGAGAGATCACTTCTTAGCTTTTATTCTTCTCAAGAAAGATGCAAATACTTCAACCTGGTTTTTGACTGTGTTAGTCAAGGCTGGGGATATTTGTGGAACCTCCCTCCTGTTAATTGTCCAACACTGTTCACGACTGAACACAATAGGGTTGCAGAACTTAGATGGAGGGATCCATCTTCAACAGGTGAATTAGTGAGAATGAGGTCAACTATATCTTTCCCTCTTGTTGGTTCCCTCACTACCTGCTGCAAACCATGTCTCTTGTAGCTGAGCTGGACAAGTCCTAAATGACTATCAGGTAGATTGCCCACCATGCCAAGGTTAGTGAAGAACATTAGAAGCCCCTCATGCAGAGCACATTCTACACCCTTTCCAGAATTCATGCACCCTTCAAGTAGTGCTCAACATGGAAGAGTAATAATTCATCAGGTGAAAGAGCACATAAGTGGTAATCAGCATAGGTTTTCTTGGCTATGATCTGATACTGTAAGATTTCACAAGATCTAAGTTAATGCTGAGGACATTTTACTGAAGGACATGATGGTCACTTGCCATAGTGTGTATGGATGTTTCTTAAACTGCTGGGTATTTTCTTCATTATACCTGTATTATCCTGTTTCATGAACTGACTTAAAATAAGACATGAGTCCAGTACCACACTCTCGACTCTGATCTCCAGCATCAGCAGGCCTCACATTCTTCTCCTTAAAATAAGACATTTCTGGGGTGAAATATTGAGGCCAAAGACTAATACAACTAAAGCATTTTGTTGCAAACAGCAAAGAGCAGCATAAACTTTATAGGCCAAGTAAATGAAAAAGCATGACTTTTGGCTCTGAATAAATGGAGTTGTTCTACGTGTCATATCAATGTACATGTTTTACTCGTGCATTTAATTTCTATACACTCTTGTTCTTCCTATATATCTAAAGCTTACTTTCTTGTCCAAACTTTCCTCTTTACATAGGATATGGGCATTACAGATAAAGCTAGCATTTGTTGTCCATTCCTTGAAGAAGGGCTTATGGCCGAAACGTCGATTCTCCTGTTCCTTGGATGCTGCCTGACCGCTGCGCTTTTCCAGCAACACATTTTCAGCTCATTCCTTGAAATAACAAAGTGACTTGCTAGGTTAACCACATTTGGCCAGATCAAGTAAGGATGGTAAACCTTTTTCCCTAAAAGGTCAATGGTTGGGTTTTTACTACAATCTGATACTTTGACGATTTGTTATTGATTTATTTAATTAATTTAATTTAAATTGTCCACTTCTTCTGCAATGAAGACAATTTCTCCTTTTTAAAAAGTCACTACAGAAAATTCCAGACAAACTTATCCACTTCTAGTAAGAATGTGATCCTTGGCCCTACCTTCTTAAACTGCTTCAGTCTTTGCAATGACAGTGTACCTATGTGTTAGGCAGCAATTTCACAATGAAGGAATAATGATATGCTGCTGCATAAGGATAGTAGGTGATTTAGAAGGGAGGTATTCTGACAACATTGCTGCTCAGCCTTTTTAGTAGTAGAGGTCAGGGAATTAAAGTGTTCCTCTTAACTATAAACTTGGTGAGATACTACAATGCTTCTAGTAGCCATGATACATAGAACAACTATTGGAAATAGTATTAAAATAAAATTGGACAAAAACAGCAGATATTTCAATTCAAGCTGCACTGCAGAATTTCCTCCTCCATTAATCATTTAGCAGCTTAATGACTGTGACAACACACCTGTAAAGCTCACAGTCTGCAGCTCTTTATAAAGATTTATCAACCATGTCACACACTTGATTATTTAATGTGCCAAATGATAATGTTACACAGAATGCTCTAGTGAGAATAACTGCATTGATTCCCTTTAGCATATTATATCTAGTGCAAGTGAGGGACTACTATACAGATTTTAAAAGAAGAAAACGATAACATTAAAGTAATGAGGATACTACAATATTTAATGAAATTCAATTCTTAAAACATAATTTGGTTCAGAAGTTGCACCTTGAGAATGTGCCAAGTTAGAAATCCTCAAAAACTTGTACGAATGCATTTTTAAGAAATCACAAACAATAGAACAAAAGTAACAATGAAATTACCAGAAGAGTCAGCTCTCTCCCAGGGTTAAGGCTAGGATGTCAATTAGAATAAAACATTGGGACTCAAATCATGCAGGCCAGTCCTATAAATGAAGGTGCCAAGTTGGCAAAACGTTTTTGTTAGTACCAGCTAGAAAGTGCAAATCCTGCATTACTAGTTGGACACTACATCTGGCAATTTCTACAATTTACTGTAATATTTAGAATGGAGAAACCCTGATCAATTATTTGTTGAAACACAAGTCTGCTAGTGCTGTAATAAAGTTAATGAACACAACAGTTAAACACTGACTTTACATAACCAGCAGAAAGCCTTTTTACACAAGTCTTTCACATACACAAGCCTCCCCCACCCCACCCCCCGCAACTTTAAACTTGCACTTTTGCCCATGCTGCACTCAGTGATCCCATATTATCTAGCTGCTTATTGAAAGGTCAAAAAGTATTTCCACAATAATTAACACTGCAGTACCCCTCATTTTGATTTTCTGCATCAAGACATGGTTACAAAAAGGCCAAAATCCAAGTCCATGCAAAGAAAGGTCCATTTTAGACAAAAGTCTTTTGGAATTTTCATATACCTAACTTAGTTGGAAAAAGAATATGCTAAATATATATGTTTATTCAAAATAATCCATTTAAGAAAAATTGCAAATTATTGCATGTCTTTTGATTTCAATAATTGTCAATATAGACTGACTAGCACTAAAAACTACTGCTGGTTCAGAACAATGAATGAAACAAGTAAGCAAGTAGTGGATGCAAAAAAGTGTTGAAACAGGGCATGAACAGCCATTGTTCATTTCTAGGGTTTCACACTTTTCAGTTGTTGAAGTGATAAATAAAGAATAACAACATGGACAGCAAATTGCAGAATCAGAACACTGTCCAAACACTGTAGTGAATCAGTTATGTAACCAATTAAAATTAAAGGAACAACTCCACAAAGATGAAAGGATCCATTAATACTGTTTCCACAATGGAAGTGTCATTGTGGACATCATTTAGTCTTGAGCTGGATAGGAGCTACTAAAAGAGGGGATACTGCAGCTTAACAAAATATGATGGGGTCCACCCATGAAGACAGCCACATTGCCTCACATAAAATCCAACACACGCTAACAGAATAATTACTGACTTCAGGACTTAACTCTCAAGGCTAACTGCTCCAACTCAAGAGAGAGGCGACACAAAGAAGAACACTCTCTTCTGCAGTCTCATACCACACAGGGTCATGATTTGGATAAAATACCAGCAGATTGTGTTATGAAGGTATGATTTCCTGCGTGGTGTCTTCCTAAAAAACAGTGCACTTCTTTCGACGTTTTTTCACAGGTGGTGGGCACAGCACAGCTCGAATCGCTTCATCAAAGACAGTTTTCAAACCTCGCTGAGTGAGAGCAGAGCATTCCAGGTACTTTACAGCACCTGCACAGAAAAATACAGCTTTGAAAATATAAAGTCATAGAAAATGTTCAAGATCACCATATCATTGTTTTGTTGCTGAGCCTTCCTATTTCACCACTTCTTAGCTGTCACTAAATATAGTCAAGAGCGCTCAGAATCTAAATCAACTGCAGTTGCTTTACTTGTAGTAACAATTTTGTATATTTGCACATGTTTTGGAAGTTGTGTTTCCCATTTGTTTCTCCATGATTCTCAGTTGGGAGGCCACCAGAATTGCAACAAACATCACTGCCTCCATGGTCTGGGCTTGCATGTCAATATAATTAAAAGCCTGCAGAAGGCAGCATCCCCTACATCCTGACTGAGATCAACTAGTAGGTTTACTCTCAATAATACACCATGTGATCATGTAGACATGATTTTTAAAAAAAAATTAGTTCAATCAATTGTACGTGAAGCATGATTTGCAGCTCAAGTATCTGAGCTGAGAACCTGGCAGACAGAAAACAGTTTAGGAAGGATTGGGAACTGTGAGACTGGATGTTCGGAAGGTAGTGTTTTGGACAAGTTAAATATTGGAAATGGTAATTAACATGAGGCTGGGAAAAGTTGTTTTGGGTGGGTGGGGTGGGGGAGTTGGGGGAGGTGTGGAGTGGATGTGGGTTGGGGGTGGCGGTGTCACCTTTTCACATAATCTATTCCATTATCCCAAACAATGTATGTGAAGAATATGACATGTACTTTATTGTGGCAATCTCTCGAAAGTACTCAAAAAAGTGGAATGTGAATTTTGTAGGCAGTTGGCATATGTGCTTACTCTGCATTTGTAAGATGTAACAAAACTAGCACCAAGAGGATACAGAAGCATACTTATTGGACAAGCCAATAAAATAACTTGCCATCACAGCCGAGAAAACTGTAAAACAAATATTAATAGGCTTGTGCTGAACTTGATAATTTACAGGCTAATGTCAAACATTATTATTTTACTGAAACGCCTCACGTAGACGGATGTTAATAGTACTAAAGAGGTACTACAAATGGTCATAGCACTTTCAGCTTCATTTCTAACAGGGGAGGGGGTGCTTTAAAGAGGTTAATAGCCTACATAAACAAGGAAGCACAAAATAGCTCAAAATAGGCAGAGTTTCCCAGGGGATTGGAAGTGGTGGATTTCTTCACTTTCTCACGAACTAACAATAAAAGTCAACAGTGCCCTCAGCACAGAATGGAGGATAAACTGTAATTCTCCCAGCTGCTAATACAAAGGCCCCTTTCAGTTTCTGCAGGGCCCTCCTCCAGCATCATGCAGAGCCTTTATTTTCACAACAGAAACCCAATACGAATAATTATAGGCATTCACAGATTACACAAGTACAGTACTCTATATCTTCATTTCCCCACCCACATTACTCTTCGAGAATGAACGACAAAAGATTATTACACTTCATAGGGATTTAGAAATAACTGTATAAAAAAGTTTAAAGCTATGTATTAAATCAAATAAACATTCTTCCTGTAACACGGAGGTAAAACAATATATAACTTGTCCAAAGCTTTATTCTGTCCCACATACCAGTCATTGCTAACGTTCTTCCTTATGTAGCAGGTTTTACATGTCATAATTCAAGGAAGTGTTGATCATGAACCAGACAGACTTGATCTGCAATGAAACCTGTGGGGAAGACAAACTACTGGGTGCTGGCATTATTCTCATCTAGCTTGTGATAACTCTACAAACCACTGTCCTAATGAATAGCTTTGGCTAGAAAATTGAGAAACCCATCATTGGGGTGCATCTGTACACAAACAGAATGCACATATACAAGTTCTGTTCACTGATTTGTTAGCAATTTGTGTTAGGGAACACAAACCTGGTTGTGAATTTTTATATTTATTAGTTGGCCACCATTAGCACAACCCCCCACCCCACCACTATCATCAAAACAAAAAAGTATGTTTCCTCATAGGATCACTGCTTCAAATTTGTGTACAGCTATTGCTCAGAGTCCATCACACCTGTTAATTACCATGTAAAGTCTGCAAAAAAAAGTCTGAAGTCCAGCAAAATAAATTACAAAGCATGATTTAGAAAGATCTTGTTGTTCCATATTAATGCATGAAATTCATTAGTTTATAGTACACACGTTTTATTCATTCAGGGATGTGGGCTTCACTGGTTGGGCCAGTATTTTTGCCTATGCCAAGTGCTCGAGAAGCTGGTAGTGAGCTACTTTCTTGAACTGCTACAGTCTGTTTAGTTTAAGTATATCCATAATGCTGATAGGAAGTTTCAGCATTTTGACAGTGATGGATTGGCAATATAGGTGGCAAGTGGCTTGAAGGGAACTTGCAGGTGGTGATCCCATATATCTGCTGCTTTTGTTCTTATAGATGGAAGGTGGCATCCAAGGAGGCTTGGTGAATTTCTGCAGTGCATCCTGTAGATAGTACACACTGCTGCTACAGTGTGTTGGTGGTGTAGGGAGAGAATGTTCATGAATGTAGT
Organism: Chiloscyllium plagiosum; assembly: GCF_037043375.1. Classification (NCBI taxonomy): domain Eukaryota; kingdom Metazoa; phylum Chordata; class Chondrichthyes; order Orectolobiformes; family Hemiscylliidae; genus Chiloscyllium; species Chiloscyllium plagiosum. Next base: position 34,233,930 of record NW_028270163.1, read on the forward strand.
GTCAGTTAAGTGGGCTACTTTGTCCTTGATGGCATGGAGTTTTTTTTGAGTGTTGTTAGAACTCTGATCTGACCTGGAAATGGCTAGGTTTCAGAAAAGCATTCAAACTAATAAGAGAAGATGTGGGAAACAGACCAAAAAGCCCCAGAATTCAGTGTCAGTAAGCAGGTGGGAATAAAATGATTACATTGTAAAGGCAGAAGGTTTGGTGTATGGAACAGTAGGAGGATGAGAGAATCCAATTGCTTGAAAGCAGCATTTTGCTTCAGAATGCTGTATATGATAAAATAATTCCAGGGATACCAGTACTTTTCTTAGCTTGTATGCTTCATAAACTGATATGTAGTCTTTTAAGATCTGACTTAGTACTGGGTGAAAAGGACTGAGAAAACACATTGAGGGGATGGAATTCAGGTCCAGGGTTGCTGCCTAAAATAAAAATTATAATAACATTGAAGATTAGATTGGTGGCGAATGAGAAATATAAGTATATAGTACAGGTACTATTTGTTTTGTTCATGTAAAGGGAAACTGGGATTTGAATTGGTTTGCACCAAATAGTCTATTTCTATGTTATAACTTGTGTTGAAGCCATTTACAGTAAAGCTTTACACATAGTTGTTTCACAGCAACTCTCACTGCAGCTGTACAGAGACTCACTTTCTGGTTTTGATTACAGCTCTTTTTTTTATTTAGGAGGGAGCAATGAATATTGTATCTGATTCGTTAAGCTGGAGGATATTCATGCAACAAAAGAGCTGCAGACTTGCATCTAAGTACATTACACAAAAACAAAACTATGCACCACCCGAAAAAATAGCAAGTTACATAACAGCTCAATGGAATGCCCCTCATTTGCGTTATGTACACAAGCACTTTTGTAGCAAAAGATTTTCTCATCAGCCACGTTTCAATAACAAAACAAGAATTATTAACAAACAGCAATCTTTATTAAATTGTTCTCAAAAATTTATTTATGTTCACTTGGTAACTAATTCCAGGTGAAAGAAAATATTTTTTATTTGGAAATAAAACTGACTGTCATAATAGTGGAAACTTTGGTATTAAATTAATTCTTGGCACTGGATAAGTTGCCTTTACATATCCCTTGAATTTTAAATGCCAGGGATGTATATCTCTACACTAGATTGATTTCCTAATGAGTTAATATAGAACTTCATTCTAGATTTAATCACGGTGCAAAATACCTCCTGGGGTTACTTGCACACTGGAGTTCAGTGTCTGCCATTTAAGTTTCTTCTCCAACAACCCTCACCTTGATTAGCACCTTTTTAATACAAGTCATTATTTTTAAGTATTTTCTCTTAAAACTGAAGACGTGAAATGCTTAAATATTGAAGAAGCCTGCGGTAGTATGAGTTTAAAGACAAAAAGAATGCTGGGTATCCGAAATAAAAATAGAATGTGGTGAACCTACATGCCAGGCCAATGATCAGTTGAAAGAAAAAGTTGTATAAATGTTAAGGAGTGACTCAGATGCAAATACTCAATATTTTAAGTACATCTAAGCCTAACTTTCTCATTCAGCTTCCAAATGCTCACTAGATACATTATATTCTATAGTTAGTTCAGATTCTATTGAATCTCTCATTTCGCATTAACATCCTCCAGCACCTATCAAAATTAATTGTCAAAATGTTAACAGTTGATATTTCCACACATCCAACAAGAGTCTCTGAAAAGCTTTTTGACAGGTCATTGTTGGAAGAATACACTAGCACAGGAAATTTTAGTATTAACTGAATTCTTGGTGCTGGATAAAAGTGTTGCAGCACAAGAAACTGTTGTCCTTGTTTTGCCCTCCCCTGGAAACAAAATATAAACACAACTTCTATTTACAATGAAAATCTAAAATTAGATTCAAGGATTAGGTTCATGGCGAAAATATTTATCAAACAAATTCAAATGAAAGTCCCCAGAAATCCTAAAAATTGCACCATCAACTTAAAGGAAAGAAACAGGTTTAATTGATGGTGGAAGTACGAAAGGGCAAACACACTAAACTTTTAAAAGAGTGACTCAAGGATTAAATCAGGTATTTCATCCAGTGCAACCAGATTTTAGCACCTCCCCAAGATTGTCCTGATATTAAGCCAAGGTCTCAGGTCCCTAAGGTTTCAGGATTATTTAGCATCAATTCTGTTATCCAATTCTCTGACACTGCCACAATGTTGGATGCTCAGGGCATACCCAGAAAACTAGCTTTCATTTCCAATGGAGTGACAGACCATCTCTGTTCTCCTCAGACTAACTGTCAAATTAATATGTTGCAGCAAGCCATATGCATCAATGCAAAATATCCAAGCAAAACAGAATGGCTGGCAGCACTTGGGAGCATGGCTTTTTGCATTATGTTTTGATGCCAAACTTTCATTTTAATATGGGCGCTAGATTCTCTCCCATTGTGTATTCAAAATGGTGAATATTATAATTTCCCCTCGATCTTATCACCACTCACCTATCTCTCTGGCCATAGCCAGCCCCTGCGGATAGGTAATGGGAGCCAGCTTTTTATCTCTTAGCCTTTCAATGGTGTCCTTATCATCCCGCAAATCTAGCTTTGTTCCTACCAGGATTATTGGTGTGTTTGGACAATGATGCCGTACCTCTGGATACCACTGCATGGAAAAAAAAAGACAAGACATAGCATCAAATAAAATGTCCTTCTGTATCAGACTTCTCATGAAACTCACTCACCTACAATTATATTTTAATGTAAAATCACCAGTATGCTTTGGATTTGTCCATTTGTGACTACATGGAGAAATCTCAAATATATTTGGGTTCCAAGTTTCAAATGTTCCAGACACTTCCCTTCCATCAATACTAAGAAAGTTGCACAGGAATGCACTTGGGAGAAGGTTACCTGCATACCATTTCGGCTGAGGAATGGTGGATAAGAACATAAAGGTCACAGCAAAATTATGAACAGCTTCTATAAGCACATATATTACACAAGTATCCTACGCCACTGCAAAAGTGGGAGACAATAGAGATTAAAGCATTTGTTTATTTCTCTGGAATTAGACCTTTGACCCCAGTGAACCAGGAATCTCAGACTATATACAATATGCCCAAAAGATTGCTTAAAAATTCCTTACTCATTTTGCAGGTGCCAGATTTACTTAGACCCCTCTCTGGTAAAAATAACAGGCATTACCTTTGCCCTGACGTTTTCAAAGGATGCTGGGCTCACAAGAGAAAAGCAGATCAAAAACACATCCTATCAAAAAGGAAGAAAATGAAAAAAAAACAGTTAAAGCTGATCCACATAAGTAAGGATTTACCAACATTACCTGTATTTTTAGGGAAAAATCAAAGTGATAGAGACAACAGAGAGAATAGAGAGATGTGAAACATTTATGACACAAAGAGGAGAGATAATTCATAAGTTACTCAAACTTAGTGAGGTTAAATCCCCTAGTCTGAACTGTCTGTATCAGCACACATTAAAAGTTAGGGAAAAGGCACTATTGCATACATACCAAAGTTCATTTGAGAAAGGAATAGAGCTGGTGAGTAATGGGAGACAGCTAATGTGATTTCTTGAAGTAGCAAGTTCAGGGAACCGAACACTAATTAGTTTAACATCAATGACTGGAAAGATTATGGAATCCTAACTCAAGCATCTAGAAAGTGAAAACATAATAGCACAGTCTTCAAAATGAAAGGCCGTTTTTGTCCAAGATACTAAATTATTGGAAGCAACAGAAAGAATAGACAAGGGTAATATAGCAGATGTAACATTTGAGAGAGAGAGAGAGATTTCCAAATATCTTTCAATAAACCACATAGTAATCTCATTACTAAGGTCAGAGCACAAGGGTAAAAGTAGGAAGCTGATTACAAAACATCAAAACAGTAAAGGGTTAAAAGGTGTTTATTCAAGATTGTGCGAAGTGATACTGCATAAGGATTGATACTGGGACAACTGTTCTTCACATGACTGATTTGAACTCAGGAAGCAAATTACAATTTCGAAATTTCTAGATGACTCCAAATTGATGTAATTAATAAAAAGGAAGACCATGACTAAATATAGGAAAACATTACTTGCAGAATGGGCATGCAATTGGTTGACGAATGCCAATATTTGACAAATGCCCTTTTGTAGAAAGAATAAGGAGGTCACATATGCTTTAAAAAATAAATTTCCAAGCGGGGATATGAATATACAAATCAGTAAAAGTAGCAATGTAGGTGAAGAACAAAATAACAAGCCAAGGCAACTAAGCATTTGGGTATTTGTCAAGAGCAATAGAATTAAAATGAAACTAAACTAAACTTGTAACAGAACCATGATCAGATTATATTTGCATGTTTCCCTTTATTGGAACGACTAAAGCTCGCAGCCACAAGTATGTGATAATTACTAATACAGGAAATTCAGGATAATGTTCTTTACCCAGATAGTGGTTACGTAGGAAACACTGTCAAAACGAGGACTTAAGGAAGCTGCATAAATGTGTTTGAAAAGAAAGCGAGAGGAAACATGTAGACTTTTAAGCACAGTTCGAGGCTATTTGACCCATCATGTTTGCGCTGGTCAACCAAATTAGACTACACTAATCCCATTTTCCAGCTTTTGATCCATTGCAGTGGAGACTATGCAAAGCAAGTGAACTGCTAAATAGTGCTGAAATGTTATGAAAATTTCTGACTCAACCACCCTTCGAGGCCATGAATTCGAGAATCCACCACCCTCAGAGTTAAAATATTTCTCACCTACGTTGACTCTTCTCTTATTCTTCTACCTGATCTTAAATCTATGCTCGATTGTTACTGCCACGTCTATTAAAGGAAAAATTGTCACCTTATCCACCCTATCAATGCTCCTCATAATCTTATAACCTCAAATCAGGTCCCTACTTGACTTGCACTGCTCCAAGGACACAACCCCAGACTACGTGGGTTGGCACGGTGGCTCAGTGGTTAGCACTGCTGCCTCTCAGTGTCAGAGACCCAGGTTCAATTCCCGCCTCGGTTGACTGTCTGTGTGGAGTTTGCACGTTCTCCCCATGTCTGCATGGGTTTCCTCCAGGTGCTCCGGTTTCCTCCCATAATCCAAAGGTGCGCTGGTCAGGTGAATTGGCCATGCTAAATTGCCCAGTGTTAGGTGCATTAGTCAGGGGTAAATATGAGGGTAGGGAAATGAGTCTGGGGAGGTGACTCTTCAGAGGGTTGGTGTGGACTCATTGGGCCGAAGGGCCTGTTTCCAAACTGTAGGGAATCTAGTCTAATTCAAATCTTCCCTTGTACCGCAAATTCTCCAGCTACATCTTGGGAAATCACCCAGAGTCCTCAATCACATATTTTCTATAATGTGGTGATCACAGCTGCATGCAGTACTTCAGTTATAGCCTAACCAGCAGTTTATACAGATCCAGCATTACCTCCTTGCTCTTGTATTCTGTGCCTCAGCAAGTATTCCATAATTCCTCATAACCATGTTATCTACCCACCCTGATATCTTTCGGGATCTATGCATGTGGTACACGGAGGTCCCTCTGTTCTTCAGTATTTTCGAGGATTTTACTATTCAGAGTTAGCCCTCTATAAGTGCATTACCTCATTTTTCCCAGGTTGAATTCTATTTGCCACTGCTCTGCCCATTAATATCCTATCAGAGTTTACAGCTATTCTCTTCTCTACTCACCACCTTACCAAAGATTATATCATTCACAAACTTCCTGAACGTACAGAGTACATTTAAGACCAAATTGTTAGCACATTCTACAAATGGCAAGGGCTCCTGCACAGAGCCTGTGGAATTCCACTGGAAACAGACTTCTAGTGCCTATCACCACCCTCTGCTTCCTGCTTCTCAGTCAATTTCGGATCAAATGTGCCATTTACCTTGGATCCCACAAGCTCTCTTTCTTGACCAGTCAGCAACAAGAGACCTTATCAAAAGCCTTGCTAAAATCCATGTAGACCATATCAAATGCATTACTTTCAACATTCCTGATAGCCACCTAAAAATATTTGATTTAAAAAAAATGATAACCCTTACAAAATCTATGCCAATCATTTCCTAAAGTGTAGATATATTTTGTCCCTCAGAATTTTATCTAATAACTTCCCCACCAACGAGGTGAGAATGACTGACACAAAAAGACATGACCCACTCTCACTAGTATCCCTATATATGGATGAGGAAGATACCACTTCGACTGGGACAACACATCCATCCTAGAACAAGTCAGCGACATGCACGAGATTTCCTAGAGGCATGGCATTCCAACCGGAACTCTATCAATAAACACATTGACTTGGATTCCATTTACCACCCCCTGAGAAAAAGAGCAGGTAATGACATCACCATAGGAAATGATGTCACCACAGGAAATGACAACACCAACCCAAGAACACCCAAACATATAAATAGAAAGTGGGCTACACCACCAGTGCTTCATCTGGAGGCTCACTGAAGATGTTACCTAGTATGGTGAAGAAATGTCTGAAAACAAACCTTCCAGCTCAGCAAACAAACCTACATCCAGAACCTCAACCTGAGCGACAAATCTTCTCAAAACTCACTTTCATAAACATTCGAAGGAAAGCAATCATGATACACAAAATTATTTTTAAAAATTACAGATTTGATTACATTGCACCATGTAACTCAACAACAAGTCAAGGAGGGACAGCTTATAGCTCCTAATGGCAAGACAGACATTAAAATCTGTTACCTTCATGACAAAAGTATTATCTTTCACTGATTAATACCAAGCGCTGGTTAATTAACCTGGCTAAGTTCAGAAAATGCCAATGGCTTTGGGAAAAGATGTGCCGGACACTAAGAAGAAATGCCAAATGATCCAAGAGCTAATCCTTTAATGAGTCCAACTGCAAGCTGCAATACAGCTGATGCACACAATAAGTCAATGGAAGAGCAATCATGGACAGTATGAAAGCCAATATCAGGGTGCAGAGGTCTGGAGGATATCCACTTTCCCTAACTAATGATTCGGAGACTCTCTTCAATGCTTATTCTACATTGTTGTCAAATTGCAAATTTGCTGAAAATTTGTAAAGACATCAGGCAAGGACAGGACAATTTTTACCCCTTTAAACAGATTGCTCAATGGTATCGTGGTTCACGAGAGTAACAATTACTTGGAGGGGATATGGGAAGATTTGTGGCATCTAAACTCCAGCAAATCAAACCTCCAGAATAGGAAAGAAGGAAAATGACAAGGTAACATACCGTCTGTGGATAAGAGAGAGGTCGGAGTCGGTCATAATCTTCCTGACCTGCTGTATCCCAGAGTCCCAAGTTCACTGGTTTCCCATCCACCATAACATTAGCTGAATAGTTGTCAAATCTGCAAAATTAAAACATTAACATTCAACAAGCAAAAATATAAACAGTTTATGAACGCTTCATAAAGCATGATACTGTCAATACTTACACTGTTGGAATGTACTCTCCAGGGAATGCATTGGTGGTGTAGCTGATCAGTAGGCATGTTTTACCTACAGCACTGTAAACGCAAAGAAATTAATATTAATAACAAAAGTTTGTGTTAAGTCTTATACATCTCACCATAGAGAATCTTTGAATACAACTGAGTGCCTTCCAAATTTATTAATCCATTTAATTTATTGCAGGTTGCAGATTTTAACATTGAAATACTTTGAAATACAGAGCTCTGACACACACTTTACAGCTCTGAATTCAAAGTTGCAGCATTAAATTTCCTTTGGGAACCAGTGGCAATAGCATGAATAAAAATGTAGTGTAATTATAACTGTGTGGAACTTCAACATTTCAAACAAAAACTATAATAAACTGAACAACACAAATATAATAAATACCAAAATACTGAATGAATTGTTAAGCAAATACAAGAGTCAAGTTTGGCTGCTTATCATCATTTCTCTTCACCGAGAACCCCCACTTCCTCAGCTCCACCCCACCTGTAGTCCAGACAATTGTTTTAATATACTGATACTCTGCTATTCAAATTCCTAACATACCATCAATTCTGCCTGAATACTACAGGAGTATATCAATTTGAGAGCATTCCGACTTATTATTTACAACCTAAATACCAGCAATGTACAAGTTTTTAAAGATGTCATGACTCAAGTCAGTTTTAGTTTCTATATGAAATACAGTACTTTCATACTGCAGCTATTTTTACAGTACACAAGACACCTATACTACCACTGCACCCAAAAGGTGATTGCTTTACTCAAAGCCAGAAATTCAACTGATTACATTAAATTCTTTGGGTAAAGAATAGGTGCTTTTCTTTTTAAAACGCCCTGTCCTAGAGATATACAACTCATTTCAAATGTGGAGAAAGAGTCCGTGAAACATCTTGCATCATTATCCAGAGCCTTACTGTCATAATTTATAGATTACATATGTACGCTGGAGGTGGTTTCATGCAATATTGGATAGGGTTGAAATGGAGTCACCCAGAAGAATGACACGCTTCAATTTCAGTTTTCATATCATGTTTAATCTGGTGCAAAAACATTTTGGTTTGATAGTTGGAAATAGAGCCCAAAAAGAGATAAACAGTTGCGCAGACAAAAGAATGGTTAAAAGGTTGGTATGAGAAATGAATAGCTGCAAATTAGTGTGGTAACAGCCCATGTGATGCCAAGGCCTGGTGCATGGGGGTGGAGGAAATTATGGGAAAAGGTGCTCAAGCCCTAAAATTGTTGAACTAAATATTAAGTCTAGAAGACTACAGGGATTCCAAGCAGAAAACGAGGTGCTGTTCTTCCAGCTTGTGCGGACCTTCACTGGAGTACTACAGCAAGCCTGAGACAGAGATGTTGGCCAGAAAACATGATGAAGTGTTGAAATGGCGAGCAACTGGAAGCTCAGGGTCTTTTTCTGAGACAACCTAGGTGTTCTGCAAAACAGTCACCCAGTCTGCGCTGTTTCCCCAACGTAGGGGAGACCACATTGTAAGCAGCAATCTGTGCCTTTTGTGAAGTTTTCCTTCAAATATAGCTTCTTTTAAAATGAGGAAATATCAATAAACTACATTTATTACAGTACAACATATTGTGGGAGATACTTTGAAGACATTAAAAAGGGCAAGTATTGATGCAGAAACATTTAACAGATGTGATTGTGAATGAAAGCTCTTCACTACCACCAAAATACTCCTACAAAGCCACTTTAGTTGAAAATGTCTTGATCTTCACACTTTTAAACCACGGGTGGTCAACTAGCATGGATGTGCACTTTCAACAACGGTCTACGAGACATGTTAATGATAAGCATGTAAATTAAAGCAAGAGCATACCTTATAGCCCCTCAGGGCTGCTCCACAATTCAAAAGATCATGGCTGTTCCGATTATTTCTTCAACTCCACTTTCTTGCCTATCCCAAATAACCTTTGAGACCCTTGTTAGTCAAAACTCCATCAACCACGACTTAAAAATATTTAAATTGTCCTGTCTCTACATCATCTGCAGAACTGAGTTGCAAGGACTCTCAACTTTCTAAGAGAAAAGATGTCTATCCCCATATTAAATGTGATGAAAACCTCTGGCTCTAGCCTTTCCCATAGCCAGAAACATCCAACTGGCATGTGGGATTAATTATGTAATAATGCATAAGCATCTACTAGCTGAGATCCAACTGGATTTCAAACAGATACTGCAACTGGCCTTCTCATTGGAAAATGCGGAAAGTGGATCCTGGGAACTACAGGACTTCCCAATGGAAGTGGACATCCTTACCTGTCCAACTGTACTTGAGGAACACCATGAGAGTGTAGGTAATCGCAGTGCCTCATGCAGGGCATGTCCTGAGCAGAGGAACCCTAGACCAGCCTACAACAGAACCCCAAAAATAAAGTCAAGCCTCGGCCAAGTAGCTAATCAGTTCTTCAGGATCTGGGCCAGCATTCCATTGCAGTTGCTAATCCTTTGCGGACTTGAGACAGCAAAGGAGTCCTACAAGGTCTGACTAGAGTAGGAAAACTCGGAAGCTGGTACCCAGGAAAGTGCGCAATCTGGAAATTTGCCCTCATGTAGGTTGGAACAATTAAACTGCTGAGTGACATCCAAATTGGAGCCAATTAAAATGAACGTTTGGTACCAACCATGGAGGTTCGTATCAGGGTAGCTGTATTTGCGGTTGCAAAATCTGTCTTTAAAAATATTTGCTGGGACTCCAACCTTTGAACTTGTGCAACACATCAATATGCGCTCTGCGCTCTTTTCCAGTGGACTATGGAGGAGGTTTTACAAGGGTCATCTCAGCTTGCCACTTATTTGGATGACATACTAATAATGGAGAAGCTGAAAATGTGTTGCTGGAAAAGCGCAGCAGGTCAGGCAGCATCCAAGGAGCAGGAGAATCGACGTTTCGGGCCCGAAACGTCGATTCTCCTGCTCCTTGGATGCTGCCTGACCTGCTGCGCTTTTCCAGCAACACATTTTCAGCTCTGATCTCCAGCATCTGCAGTCCTCACTTTCTCTTAATAATGGAGAAGACCAATAAAGATCACTTGGAGAACTTGGACATAATATTTAAAAGTTTTCCGGGGGGGAACATATGTTCCAGGCACCCTAAGTGACTTGGTTTGATTAAGGAATCAACAGAATCAGGTTACACCCATTGGAAGAGAAAGTGAGGGTGATCAAAGGAGGCCCAGCTCCCACATCTGTACCAGAACTTTGGTCTTTCTTTGGGTTAGTGAATTATTACAGAAAATTCACAGGTAACCCGGCCTCTATCTTGGCATCCTTACTCCTGCTATTAAAAAAGGGTCAGCCTTGGAAAAGGTCATGAACCAAAAAGCAGCCTTTAGGGAAGTGAAAAAACAGCTATCCTGTAAGGTGTTGGCCCACTATACAATCTGAAGCCAGAAGGAGTGCTGACATGCGATGCCTCCCCATATGGTATCGGTGTAGTGTTGACTCAGTTCATCAATGGTCCAACAGAAAGGAATGCCCTATAGCATTTGCTTCCTAGACTTTGGCTGATGCTGAATGCAAATATGCCCAGGTAGAGAAGGATGGTTTGGTAGTCATATTTGGCGTGAAGAAGTTCCACTAGTACTTTTACAGACACAGTCTTAGTCACAGATCACACATTTCTGCTGGGACTACTGAGGAAGACAAGGCGGTGCCTCCCTTGGAAGAGTCCATTTTGGTTTTATATTTTCTGGACACTCTTCCAGTCACTGCAGACCATCTCTGACTGTGGACCCAAAATTTTGTCCAGCTAAACTGAAACAGCCGGTGGTAATGGGGGAAACAGAAGGGCCATTGCAACCAGGATTGAAACCTTCTTGGACCTGGCAAGACCAGATCACTGTTGAGGATCAAGTGTGATTGACCAGAATAAATGTCACCGCCAGATACTGGCCGCACTCCAGCAGGATGATCCAGGGGTTCCCAAGGTAAAGATGCTGGCAAGAAGCTATGTCTGATGGCCAGAGTTGGATACAGAAATAGCTGTGCTGGTGCAATAGTGTCTAGTGTGCCAACAAGGACAATAATTGCCACCAGCAGCGTCCCCACATTTGAGGGAATTACCAGGTAAACCCTGAACTTGATTGCATGTTCCCTAAGCTGGTTCCTTCATGAGCTCAATGTTCCTGGTTATTGTGGACACCCATTCAAAGTGATTGGATGCACATAAAGTTCGTTCAGCAAACGAGGACAATGATTGAGAAGCTGCAAACATTGTTCACAACACACAGACTCCCAGAAGTATCTGTTATGGACAATGGGACATCATTTACCAACAGGGAATTTCAAGATTTCCTCAGATGCAATGGCATTCAGAAGATAAGTACAACTCCATACCACTTGTTGTCCAATGGTCTAGCAGAAAGAGCAGTCCAAATGTTGAAGGCAGGCTTAAAGAAGCAGCCAACATCATCAACTGAGACCAAAGTGTCCTTGTTCCTGTTTGATTACAGGACGCAACAGGGATAGCTCCAGTGGTGTTGTAAATCAGAAGACTCTGTACCACATTAAACCTGATACTTCCAGAATTGGGAGCTTGAGTGGTGAAACAGCAGCAGGAATGCCAATGATCGTCAAATGCCTCCTCTAATGAAAGAGACAATTTAATTCAGGGGGTGAAGTTTGGTTCCAGAACCACAGAAGTGGCCCTGTATGGGTATTAAGCAAAGCTGATTACCATACTTACAAAGCTTGGGTAAGTGGTACGGTCCAGAAGAAACACATGGATCACCTGAAAGCTGTTACTTCACAAACAGGCAAGAGCAAAACCTGCACCCCCCCAGAACAACCCAAGGCCTAGCCGAAATCAGAGGTGTTTCCCCTCTGCCTAGTATTAAGGAAATCTCAGAATCCAAAATGGATGCAGTCTTGATACTGTTGCTGCTGGAAGAGGAGACTCTTCAGAGATGTTCCGGATGCAAGAGACAGGCTGGTGCACACCACCTGTATCTGAGTCTGAGTCAGAGAAACCAGAACTGATGGTGAAAGCGATGCAAGAGATGCTGCAAGAGAAGCTACAAGCGAAGACCAGCACTACATTTGGATGTAGTGATTGGGACCAGATTGACCTAGTTAACTATGAGGCCCAGGTTAACAACCCCAATCAGGAAAGCCTTGGCTCAACAATATAACCAGGAGATGAGGATCTCCTCAGTTGAGGATTGACTCAGAGCTGGCTGACCACAGCCAGTGTACTATGCACTAGTAAATAAAGCATGAGTTGATGATGGGACCCAGCCTGTGTGCAGTTATTTGACACTCCAACAACCTTTTCTCGTAATATTGCCCTAGATTCAGTTGAGTGAATCTTCTCACATTTACATGCCTTCTTAAATAAGGTGACCAAAACTGTGCACAGTACTCCAGATGCGGTCTCACCAACATCCTATACAACTATCAAAACATCTCTAATTTTATATTTCATTCCCTTTGCAATAAAAGGCAATATTTCACTGATATTCCTAAATACTTGGTGTACCATATATAACTTCTTATGACTCATGCAGCAGGACACTCAGTTCCTTCTGTACAGCAATCTCTCTCAATGTAAATAATATGCTGCTTTTCTATTCTTCCTGGCAAAGTGGACAAGTTCACATTTTTCCACATTATACTCCATATGCCAAACATCTTTGGCCACTCATTTAATTTATCTATATTCATTTGCAGGCATCTTAAAATTTAGTAGCTGTACTTTTGGTCCCCTGAGCTAAATCATTAATATTAATTGCAAATAGTCAAGGCCCCTGTAGTGGTATCTATGGAACTCTACTTGTCACATCTTGCCAACTTGAACATGACACTTTTATTCCTACTATTTTTGATAGCTCACACTTCTTTATCTATTGTGATATTAGATTAGATTAGATTACATTACAGTGTGGAAACAGGCCCTTCGGTCCAACAAGTCCACACCGCCCCGCCGATGCGCAACCATACCCCCTACATTTACCCTTTACCTAACACTACGGGAAATTTAGCGTGGCCAATTCACCTGACCTGCACATCTTTGGACTGTGGGAGGAAACCGGAGTACCCGGAGGAAACCCACGCAGACACGGGGAGAACGTGCAAACTCCACACAGTCAGTCACCTGAGGCGGGAATTGAACCCAGGTCTCTGGAGCTGTGAGGCAGCAGTGCTAACCACTGTGCCACCGTGCCACTCATTTAATTTATCTATATTCATTTGCAGGCATCTTAAAATTTAGCAGCTGTACTTTTGGTCCCCTGAGCTAAATCATTAATATTAATTGCAAATAGTCAAGGCCCCTGTAGTGGTATCTATGGACCTCTACTTGTCACATCTTGCCAACTTGAACATGACCCTCTAGACCAGCGGTTCTTACTGTGTGATAACCTTTAAACTTCCAGAGGGTATTTGACAAAGACAAAACATCCAAAGGTTTCCCTTTATCCAATTTGACTGTTAGCTCCTTAAAAGAACTCCAATAAGTTAGTCAAATATGAACTTCCTTTCACAAAGCCAAACTAACTGCCAGATTGCAGAGATTTCCAAAGTGCCCTGACAGAACCGCCATAACAGATTGCAGCAGTTCTCTAAGAAAAATGTTAAAGCTAAGCGGTGTGTAGTTTCCTGCTTTGTGCCTTCTCCTTTTTTGATGAGAGGGGTAACAATCATTATTTTCCAATCTGACGGAAACTTGCCAGGAATTTTGTAAAATTAAAACAATGCAACTACTATCTCCCATTCTAAGACACTGGGATAAAGCCCATCAGTATCCAGAAATGTGTCATCTTTTAGTTCAAATCCACTATTTAAGCACAATATTCAGTGGCAATCCAGATGTGTTGTGACCACAACTTCTAGGGGTTGAGTCCTGAAAAAGCCACTATATTTTCCAGGCTGCACACAATCATTGAGATACTCCGGTATGTGAGCACATCTGAGAGGCAGGCTCAGTTCTCTCTCTATGGGAGCCAATGCACCTAGAGTCACAGAGTTGAGCAACACAGAACAGACCCTTTCGTCCATGCCAACCAGATATCTTACATTTATTTAGTCCCATTTGCCAGCATTTGGCCCATATCCCCCTAAACCCTTCCCATTCATATATCTATCCAGATGCCTTTTAAAATGTTGTAATTGTACCCACCTCCAACACTTCGTGTGGCAGCTCATTCCATATACACAGTATGTGAAAACATTACCCCTTAGATCCCTTTCAAAATCTCTCCCCTCTTGTCTTAAAACTATGTCTCCGAGTTTAGGACTCCCCTACCCTGGGGAAACGACCTTAGTTAGTTACCCTATTCACGCACCTCATGATTTTATAAACCTCTACAAAAGGTCACCTGCCAGCCTCTAAAGCTTAACGGGAAAATAGCCGCAGCCTATTCAGCCTCTCCCTATCGCTCAAACCGTCCAATCCTGATAACATCCTTGTAAATTTTTTCTGAACCTTGTCAAGTTTCACAACATCTTTCCTATTGCAGGGAGATCAGAACTGAATAGAGTATTCCAAAAGTGGCATTACTAATGTCTTGAAACATGACTTCCCAACAAATATACTCAATGCACTGATCAATAAAGGCAAGCCTTCTTCACTATCCTATCTATCTGTGACTCCACTTTCAAGGAACTAGGAATCTGCACACCCCAGGACTTTACCATTAAATGTACAAGTCCTGCTCTGGTTCGCCTTACCAAAATACAGCACCTTACCTTTCTAAGGTAAACTCCACCTGCCACTCCTCAGCCCATTTGCCCATCTGCTCAGGTCTTTCTCGTTTCCTTTTTAAATACTTTAAAAACTTAACATTTACACATAATACTCGCTAGTTTGCTATCGTACTTTAATTTCTCACAATTATTATTTCAATCATTCTTTACATTCTGTCCAATCCTCTGACTGGCACTTATCTTTGCAAAATTACATGCTTCTTCTTTTAGGTTAGATTAGATTACTTACAGTATGGAAACAGGTCCTTCGGCCCAACAAGTCCACACCGACCCGCAGAGGCGCAACCCACCCAGACCCATTCCCCTACATTTATCCCTTCACCTAACACTACAGGCAATTTAGCATGGCCAATTCACCTAAGCTGCACATTTTTGGACTGTGGGAGGAAACCGGAGCACCCGGAGGAAATGTGCAAACTCCACACAGGCAGTTGCCTGAAGCGGGAATTGAACCAGAGTCTCTGGCGCTGTGGGGCAGCAGTGCTAACCATTGTGCCACCTGTTCTTCAAAGCACAGGAGCACAGTAAGAATAGATTCTCTACAATATGGAAACAGGCCCTTCGGCCCAACCAGTCCACACCAACCCTACAAAGACTAACCCACCCAGACCCATTTCCCTCTGACTAATGTACCTAACACTATGGGCAATTTAGCATGGCCAAGTCACCTAACCTGCACATCTTTGGACTGTGGGAGGAAACGGGAGTACCCGGAGGAAACCCACGCAGACACGGGGAAAATGTGCAAACTCCACACAGTCACCTGAGGCTGGAATCGAACCTGGGACCCTGGTGCTGTGAGGCAGCAGTGCTAACCACTGAGCCACCGTGCTCAGTTAGATATTATTAATTGCCTTAGCTGTGCTATGTCCTTTCCTTAGAAATTTTTTTAAACCACGTTGGAATATATTTTTTTCTGAGTTCTGAAATATCTCCTTAAATGTTTGCCACTAGATCTCTGCTGACCTACTTAACCTAATTTCTGGGTTCTCTTTAGCCCATTCTGTCTTCATGCCGCGAATGGCCCTGTTTAAGTTTAAAACATTACTCTTAGACCCACTCTTCTCTCCTTCAAGCACAAAGTGAAATTAAATAACTAAAATCACTGCTATCCAGGAACACCTCGGTTATGAGATCATCAATTAATCCTGTCTTATTTGACATTACCAGATCTAGTACAGTCTGCAGTAGAGTGGTGCTGGAAAAGCACAGCAGTTCAAGCAGCATCCGAGGAGCAGGAAAATCGATGTTTCGGGCAAAAGCCCTTCATCAGGAATACAGGCAGAGTGCCTGAAGGGTGGAGAGATAAATGAGAGGAGGGTGGGGGTGGGGAGAAAGTAGCATAGAGTACAATAGGTGAGTGGGGGTGGGGATGAAGGTGATAGGTCATGGAGGAAGGTGGAGTGGATAGGAGGATATGAGATTGGCCGGTAGGACAGGTCATGGGGCCGGTGCTGAGCTGGAAGTTTGGAACTGGCGTGAGGTGGGGGAAGGGGAAATGAGGAAACTGGTGAAGTCCACATTGATGCCCTGGGGTTGAAGTGTTCCAAGGCGGACGTTGAGGTGTTTTTCCTTCAGGCGTCGGGTGGCGAGGGAGCGGCGGTGAAGGAGGCCCAGGACCTCCATGTCCTTGGCTGAGTGGGAGGTGGATTTGAAATGTTGGGCCACAGGGTAGTGTGGTGCGGGTGTCCCAGAGATGTTCCCTAAAGCGCTCTGCTAGGTGTCCAGTAGCCCCAATGTAGAGGAGACCGCATTGGGAGCGACGGATACAATAAATGATATTGGTGAATGTGCAAGTAAACCGTTGATGAATGTGGAAGGCTCTTTTAGGGCCTTGGACGGAGGTGAGGGAGGTGTGTGGGCGCAGGTTTTGCAATTCCAGCAGTAGCAGCGGAAGGAGCCAGGAAGGGAGGGTGGGTTGTTGGGGGGCGTGGACCTGACCAGGTAGTCACAGAGGAAACGGTCTTTGCGGAAGGCGGAAAGGGGTGGGGAGGGAAATATATCCCTGGTGGTGGGGTCCTTTTGGAGGTGGCGGAAATGTTGGCGGATGATTTGGTTTATGCGAAGGTTGGTAGGGTGGAAGGTGAGCACCGGGGGGGGGGGGGGAGGGGGGGGGGGTTCTGTCCTTGTTACGGTTGAAGGGGTGGGGTCTGAGGGCAGAGGTGCGGGGTGTGGACGAGATGCGTTGGAGGGCAGCTTTAACCATGTTGAAAGGCAAATTGCGATCTCTAAAGAAGAAGGCCATCTGGTGTGTTCGTGGTGGAACTGGTCCTCCTGGGAGCAGATACGGCGGAGACGGAGGAATTGGGACTACGGAATGGCATTTTTGCAAGAGGTAGGGTGGGAAGAGGTGTAATCCAGGTAGCTGTGAGAGTCAGTGGGTTTGTAAAAAATGTCGGTGTCAAGTCGGTTGCCATTAATGGCGATGGAGAGGTCCAGGAAGGGGAGGGAGGTGTCAGAGATAGTCCAGGTAAATTTAAAGGTCAGGGTGGAATGTGTTGGTGAAGTTGAATTGCTCAACCTCCTTGTGGGAGCACGAGGTGGCGCCAATGCAGTTATCAATGTAGCGGAGGAGGAGGTGGGGAGTGGTGCCGGTGTAATTACGGAAGATCAACTGCTCTACATAGCCAACAAAGAGACAGGCATAGCTGGGGCCCATACGTGTGCCCATGGCTACCCCTTTGGTCTGGAGGAAGTGGGAGGATTCAAAGGAGAAATTGTTAAGGGTGAGGACCAGTTCGGCCAAACGAATGAGAGTGTCGGTGGGAGGGTACCATTGGGGACGTCGTGAGAGGAAGAAACTGAGAGCTTTTAGGCCCTGGTCATGGCGGATGGAGGCGTAGAGGGATTGGATATCCATGGTGAAGCTGAAGCGTTGGGGGTCGGGGAAACGGACGTTTTGGAGGAGGTGGCGAGCACGGGTGGTGTCTTGACGTATGTGGGGAGTTCCTGGATGAGGGGGAAATAAGACAGTGTTGAGGTAGATAGAGATGAGTTCAGTGGGGCAGGAGCATGCTGAGACAATGGGTCAGTCAGGGTGGTCAGGCTTGTGGACCTTGGAAAGGAGGTACAACCGAGCAGTGCTGTATGGTCTGGGAGATGATGGTTGGTGATGGGGGGGTGGGGTCATGGTCAAGGGGGTGGTCAGAGGAGGTGTCCTTGAGTTGGCGTCTGGCTTCAGCGGTGTAGAGGTCAGTGCGGCAGACTACCACTGCACCCCCTTTATCTGCTGGTTCGATGGTGAGGTCGGGATTGGAGTGGAGGGCTGCGCGTTGTGAGGGCGAGAGGTTGGAGCGGGGGAGGGGGGTAGACAGGTTGAGGCAGTTAATGGCTCGGCGGCAGTTGGAAAAGAAGAGGTCAAGGGCAGGTAATAGGCCAGCACGGGGTGCCCAGGTGGATGGAGTGTGTTGGAGATGGGCGAAGGGGTCCTCGGAAGGTGGGCGGGAGTCCTGATTGTGAAAGTAAGCTCGAAGGCAGAGGCAGCGGAAGAAGTTTCTGACGTCACGGCGTGTATTAAATTCATTGATGCGGAGGGGGATGAAGGTGAGTCCTTTGCCGAGGACTGATCATTTGTCCTCAGTGAGGGGGAGGTCTGGTGAACACTCTGCAGTGCTGGGATCTGGTGTGGGTGTGGAGCTGGGAGTGGGGGCGGAGCCTGTAACTGGAGTGGGTGTGGTGGTGGGGGGAATGGGGGTAGAGCCATGAGCAGCGGTGGTGTTCCCCTCAGGGTTCTGGGGGGCAGGGATGGTGACAGTGGGATCTGCGGGGGGAAGGGGCATGTCAGCAGAATGCAGGTGAGTGGCATTGGAGGGGGTGGAAGTGGTGGCAAACATGGCAGTGGGTGGGATGGAAGTCACTGAGTGTGTGACATCAGCGATGATGTGAGGGGTGGAAGTGGCTGGGGAAGCAGCTATGATAGGGGCGGAAATGACGTCATCAATCAACGTGGGGATGGTGGCTGCACCAGCTGCATGGCTAATGGCGTCCGAGCAGTTCCAGAGGTGCCCTCCAACTCATCTCGTCCACACCCCTGCAAGCAGGCATCAG
The DNA here is from genome assembly GCF_037043375.1 of Chiloscyllium plagiosum. NCBI lineage: Eukaryota > Metazoa > Chordata > Chondrichthyes > Orectolobiformes > Hemiscylliidae > Chiloscyllium > Chiloscyllium plagiosum. The sequence goes on from NW_028270163.1 coordinate 34,253,158, forward strand.
AGCTGCCCCGCATTTGCCACGGGACTATGCCTACATCGGTAAAACTATAGGAATTCAATTTGTGTTTTAAACGGCAGCCGCAGCTTAAACCCACAGAACTCAGCAGCTGCCGGTCCGCCCACGTGACCGGGAGATGGGAGCCAGAGGACAGATCAAATCCACACTCGGCCAGACACTAACCATGACTCATAGACCGAAACTCCGGAGCTAATTAATATGGAAACCCATCTCCTAATCAAATCAAGAGACTGACTGAAGCACACTCATATTCATCAATACAGAACCATCCTGACACAAAGGACAGACATCCACCAGACAGGAACGAACAGACTAATACACACCAGCACCCCAAGGGAACAAAGGGGGGTGCTAGCCCCCAGCCCTCACAGAGAGAGACAAATAGATAGTACCCAGACCAGTTTACATAATCCAATTAGCACCCTATTGTGTGTACACTGCAACTCTCCTTGGACGGCAGGAAACCCATCATTTGCACCTACTCCAGCGATGATGGGGAACTATCATCCCATTCATACTCAAAATCCTCACATCCTGACAAAGAAAGGTATATAAAGTGTAGCAGCGCGCGGGAACAGCAGAACAGCCGAGATTCAGACCTCGGTTGGTCTCCGCCGGTGTTACTGTATCAATAAATGTTACCGATTGTTGAACCACGCTCTGGGCTTCGACTGATACCATTTCATCCGCGCTAACACCCCGCACCTCCGCCCTCCTACCCCACCCCTCCAACCGTAACAAGGACAGAACCCCACCCGGTGCTCACCTTCCACCCTTCGCATAAACCAAATCATCTGCTGACAGTTCCGCTACCTCCAAACGGATCCCACCACCAGGGATATATTTCCCTCCCTCCCCCCCCCTCCCACCCTTTCCACCTTCCGCAAAGACCATTGCCTCCGTGACTACCTGGTCAGGTCCACGCCCCCCCAACAACCCACCCTCCCTTCCTGGCACCTTCCCCTGTCACCGCAGGAATTGCGAAACCTGCGTCCACACCTTCTCCCTCACCTCCATCCAAGGCCCTAAAGGAGCCTTCCACATCCAAAGTTTTACTTGCACATCTACCAATATCATTTATTGTATCTGTTGCTCCTGATGCGGTCTCCTCTACATTGGGGAGACTGGACGCCTCCTAGCAGAGCGCTTTAGGGAACATCACTGGGACACCCGCACCAAATCAACCACACCACACTGTGGCCCAACATTTCAACTCCCCCTCCCATTCTGCCAAGGACATGGAGGTCCTGGGCCTCCTTCACCACCGCTCCTTCACCACCCTACACCTGGAGAAAGAACGCCTCAACTTCCGCCTCGGAACACTTCAACCCCCGGGCATCAATGTGGACTTCATCAGTTTCCTCATTTCCCCTTCCCCAACCTCACGCCAGTTCCAAATTTCCAGCTCAGCACCATCCCCATGACCTGTCCTACCGGCCTATCTTCTTTTCCAACTATCCACTCCACCCTCCTCTCTGACCTATCACCTTCATCCCACTCCCATCCACCCATTGTATTCTTTGCGACCTTGCCCCACCCTCCTCCCTGACCTATCACCTTCATCCCCACCCCGACTCACCTGTTGTACTCAATGCTACTTTCTCCCCACCCCCACCCTCCTCTCATTTATCTCTCCAACCTTCAGCACTCTGCCTGTATTCCTGATGAAGGGCTTTTGCCCGAAACATCGATTTTCCTGCTCCTTGGATGCTGCCTGAACTGCTGTGCTTTTCCAGCACAGCATCTGCAGTCATTGTTTTTACCTAGTGCAGTCTGCACCCTGGTTGGTTCTAGAAAGTTCTGCTCGAAGAAACCGTCCCAAACATGCTCCATGAATTCATCATTCTGATTACCCCAGCCAATCTGATTCAATCAATCTATGCGTAGATTAAAAAAACACCCTACTTTTTTTTTTAAAAAAAAGGCTCCATTATTTCTGTGTACCTCACCCTACAGTGTGATTATTGTTGTAGGATGTATAAAATTACTATAAGTGAATCCTTTCCTGTACTATTTATAATTTTTATCCAAACTTTCTATAGTTTTATCACCAGAATCAAGATCTCTCCTGACAGTATCAACATCATGCTTAATTAACATAGCTAAGAAAGAATGGAGGGGTTGCTTTGTGCCCTACCCAAATTATATTCAAATAATAAACCAGGAATTAAAAGCTAGGTCTCATTAATGGCGACTACGAAATTTAGGTCAATTATTGTAAAAGCCCATCTGATTCATTAATACCGTTAAGGAAGGAAACCTGGGATACAAATAGCTGCAGACCAAAACAATATGGCTGACTTTAAACTGGTCTCTGAATTGAATAGCTTGCAGTAATTTCAACGGCAGATAGTGGAAATAACAAGTATGCAATCTCCTAAGTGTGAAGGAATTAAAAAATGAATCCTTGAAGATTCAGGTCCCAACTGTAGCCATTTCAGAGACATGGCTGCAAGATATCAACCAGTTCATTCATGCTGTAAATCCATCCATTTTGTTACAAATGCTACAGACAGGTAGAAAGCATTTACAGTCAACATATGTGAAGCTGGAAAAGCACAGCAGGTCAGACAGCATTCGAGGAGCAGGAAAAGTCAACATTTCGGGCTGAAACTCTGTCAAGACTGGAAGGGGGGGTGGGGGGGGGGGGGGGGGGGGAGAGCCCAGAAGTAAATGGGGGTGGGGGGGGATGGTGACAGGATGGGGATAGGTTGATGCAGGTAGGGTGATTGGTCAGCGGGAAGGGTAGAGCAGATAGACAGGTAAGAAGATGGGCAGGTCAGGGAGGCTAGGAGGATGGGGAGGGCTAGACATGGGACAAGGCTGGAGGGATTTAGAAGCTGGTGAAATCAATATGGAGGCCATTGGGCTGTAAGCACTCCAGGTGAAATATCCAGGAGTTGTTCCTCCAGTTTACGTGTGGCCTCACTCTGACAGTGGAGAAAGTGAGTATTGCAGATGGAGTGTGAGAATCAAAAAGTATCGTGCTGAGAAAGCACAGCAGGTCAGGCATCATCCGAGGAGCAGGAAAGTCAACATTTTGGGAATAAGCCCTTCGTCCTGAGAAGGGCTTAAGCCCGAAACGCAACTCTCCTGCTCCTCAGATGTTGCCTGACCAGTTGTGCTTTTCCAGTGCCACACTTTTCAACTCTCACACTGACAGTGGGGGAGGCCAAGGATGGACATGTTGCCCGGGGAGTGGGAGAGGGAATTAAAATAGATGGCAACCAAAAAGTTAGGTTGCTTGAAGCGTGCAGAGCACAGATGCTTCGCAAACCGGTCCCCGTCTATATTTTTCTTTTGCTATTTTTGTAATATGTAGTCTTACCTGCTGGTATACACTGAGGTTTGTACATTTTTTTCTTTGCTACCACACTAAGCACTTGACGTGGAGATGCATATGACCACATACACAACCTTGTGCACACACGTGCACACTATTTTGTATTGCCCAAGTACAACCTTCAGTTAAGAAAAAGCTTTCATGCATGCTCTTACAGCAGTCCACATATAAAATATTCCAAAGAATCTCAAATTAGAATTGGGTTAAATGAATTTCCATTTGATCTTTGGAAGTCTGGTGTTACAAATTTTATTTCTTTTCCTCTTGCAGCACATGGGCATTGTTGACTGGCCAGCATTTATTGACCATGCACGGCTGCCTTGAGAAGGTGGTGGTGAACTGCCTTTTGAACTGCAGCAGTCCGTAAGCTGCAAGTAGACTCAGAACGCTCTTAGGGAGGGAATGACAGGCTTCATTCCCATTATATGCTGCTCTTGTCCTTCTAGATAGAAGGCTTGGAAGGTGTTGCATAAAAATCTTTGATGTATTTCTGCAGTGCATTTTGCAGATATACACACTGCTGCTAGTAGGTGTGAATGGGAGGGACTGGATACTTGGGAATGTGGTGCCAAACAGTGGTGGCTTTGTTCTTGATGGTGTCAAACTTAGAGTACTGTTGGAGCTGTTTTCCAGTGGTTGGAGTCATAGCTGGCACACAGGAAGATGATTGTGGTTGTTGGAGTTCAGTCACCTCAGATCCAGGACATTGCTGCAGAAGTTCCTCAGGATAGTGTCCGAACCCCAACCACCTTCAGCAGGTTCATTAAAGACCTTCTCTCCACAAGGTCATAAATGGGAACATTCAGTGATAATTGCATAATGTTTAGCAGCAACTATGATATCTCAGGTATTGAAGAAGTCTATGTTCAAATATAACAGGATTTGGACAATATCCAATATTGGGTTGACAAGTGCTAAGTGACATTCGCATCACACAAATGCTAGGTAATGACCATCTCATGACATTCAATGGTGTTATCATCACTGAATGTCCCACTATCAATATCTTCAGGATTACCATTGACCAGAAACTCAAATGGACTCAGTGGCTACGTGCAAGTCAGAAGTAGAAATACTGTGGTAAGTGCCTCACCGTTTTACTCCGCAAAACCTGTTTACCATCCACAAGACACAAATCAGAAGTGCGATGTAATACTGTCTATTTGCCTGGATGAAAAGAAGCACTCATGAAGCTTGATACTATCCAGGTCAAAGCAACCCACTTGATTGGCACCATGTCAACAAGTATCCACTCCCTCCATGACCACTTCCACCTAGAAGAACAAGGACAGCAGACATATGGGAGTATCACCTGCAAGTTTTCCTCTAAGTCATTCATCATCCTGTCTCAGAAAGAACAGCAAAATATTTCCACGTCACTGGGTTAACATCCTGGAATTCCCTCTGAGGGCATTGTGGATTTACTTTCATCACATGGATGCACCAGTTCTAAATGCAACTCACCACCCCCTTCTCAAGGACAACTCAGGATGGGCAATAAATTCTGGCCAGCCAGCAATGTCCATGTCCCATGTGTGAATAAAAGACTAAGTGGCCCAGGCAAAACCAAGAATCAGTTAGTGAACACACTCCATCACCATATTGTTGGCACAACCCTTTGACAAACATATGGCACCCTGCAATTCTAAAGGACAAGTGCAGAAATCGGTAACAAACTGCACTTCACTTTTCTTTCACTTTGAATTCCGAGAACCAATTCTTGAAAATAAAGGCTATTATAAATTGCCCCTCAAGCTGCATTGGCTAATCTCACAGTGGTAATGATCCCAGATCTCAACCAACTGATGCATATTTAGCTCTTGAGTAGAAGGCACACAAGGAAAGAGACAATTCCAGTTCCAAACTACTGACATTATTGTTTTTGGGTCGGTTTTCCTGAAGCCATTTTTAATGATCTTTTATCTTGGTCTCAGTGGGCATGAGTGCTGAAATGCCAACTGCATTTTAGATACAAGACTTCAAAATTTATTAAATCAGCTGCCAGCATAAGAACTGCAGTAGTGTCCTATTTCTGGGCCAGACGTCCTATGTACTCCATGCACATGTTCTAACATGTCTGAATAGATTGACTTTTGAATTCCAGATTAAGAATCTAGTATGAAAGACACAAAAAGTGTGTGTAGAATGTGCTTGGATCATCTTGTTCTTATGCTTTCCTTCCCCAGCCGTATGGAAACAAATTGCTACTAGTCAGGGTTTCTTGTTCCTTTTTAAATAAGTGTCAGTGGATTATTCCTAAACGACAAATTTTGTGTAATTAACTGCAAACTTTATATAATACTAGTGCAAGTTATTAAAATCAGGTGGGGGTGTGGTGGTCTAGAATGATGAGCAAAATCAATATTTTGGGAAGTAACAATACCAATTTCAATGTATAAGTGTATATTTCTTGTAAATTGAAAATGTGACAGAAAGGCAGAAGAGTTTAAAAACCTGTTTTAAAAAAATACAATCATTTTAGCTAACACTATGGTTAAGCACATGAGCTGTTCAAGACAGGAAGGTCCTACACTTGACTGCTCATCTCTGTAGTTAGCTTCTATATATAAAATATGCATGCTGTTGCTAATCACTATCCAGAAAATATCTATATACATGGCCGATAGTAGGAAGACCAGATTGAACTTAACGTTGTCACCCAACAGCTGAATATCCTGCCATTAACAAAGCATTAACATTTACTTCAGTGACATCCATTGAGCAGTTCTACTCCAGGATCAGACTGAGTCTGTACCTTTAAGTTAGAAGGATGCAAAATGTGAGGCTAAAGATTTTTTTTAAAAATTCAAAAATCAGGAACCAGCAATGATGTGGGAATGGAGAGAAAAACACTTCATTTACAGCTGTTGCTGTATGTCTAAGAAACCTTTTTATCATTGTGACCTGTAAATTGACCATTAACAAAAAGCAGGAAAATCTCCAATTAGCATCAGGAGAAAAACAGCAAATTAAAATTACAGACATTATCTAAAATGGAACATAATATCTCATGATATTCTTGAAGATTGAAGCCTGGCAGCTGGGTAGCTATTTATACAGAATTTGCAGTGAATTTTCAATCTAATCTCTCTAGACATTGAACCAGATTTTTTTCAAACGAAACACCAACGAAAACATCCAGTCACTCTAATTTAATTTAGACATGAAAACATTGTCATTGGTTATAGCAGCGAAGAGTGGAATACCGTCGTGACCTACTCTACAACCATGGCAGGTAGGCTAGATTACAAATGTAGACATCCACTGAATCAAGTATTAAAATCAAAATATTCAAACAAGAATTATTTGATTTATCGTGTACTGCGGTGAATACAGCTAATACATATCAACAGCAGGCAACCAGCCATTACTGAAATAATGCTTTGTACCTCCCAATCATAGAAGACAGAGGAAGATAACAGAAATTACTCAAATCGTGCAATATATTGTACTTCACCCCCACTTCAAAAAGTGTATATTAAAATGTAAATTGATCCATGTACCCTGTATATGATTTTCAGATACAATGAGTAAACCAACATCACCAATACTCAAAGATTTAGGAGGTTGGGCTGCCAAATTGTTTCAACCATAACTGCAACAGAAATATGATCAAAATAACCAAAAATAAATCTACATATCAAAAATATTCCTCAGTTGGAATGCAATACAGTACTTATCAAATTAAACATTTGGTAATGAAAATAATTTATTTCCTCTTTCTTCCTACATGCTGTCAATTCACCATCCTTTACTTTCTGACTGGGCATCTCCGTCCATTTCCATTACCTTTAATCGGCTCTCTCAATCTCTAATTATGTCAAATCTGATTATCAACCCCACTTGATGGGTGTGACTGTGAAATTGATTGATTCACCTTAATTAAAGATCCTGAAACATCTCATACTATCAGCAGACATGGAATACAAGCAAATCTTCAGTTTGTTTGACTTTTACTTTGGGATTAAAGAAGAATTTGGACATTAGGTGCTTTCTTCTGCTGTCCTTTTGCCAAAATTTCCTCTCTCAAGCAAAGCACACAGTTTTGAAGAAGAGTCTCTACACCAGAAACATTAATTCTGTTTCTCTCTTCGCAGATACTGTCAGACCTGCTGAGTTGTTTTAGGAATTTGTTTTTCTCCCCCAAGTATCTACAAGAATCCTGTTCACATATATATGTTTCACTTCAGTGGCTTTTCACCTTCTGACCAGGAATGAACTCAAATTTAATGCTTAGTATATCATAACTCACCTTTCATGTCTTGCTTTTCTCTTACTTTGCTGTTGGCCACAGGTTTAAAAAAACTAAATCTTGTCCTAAAACCATTTTATACATAAAACTTAAGGTGAGCAATCTGTTATAAACTGTGAGGTTACTCTGTTAAGAGATCAGAATATATTTTGGATTGTGTCAAACAGAAACATAGAAATTGCTGCTTGGTTCCTTACCAAATAAATATTTCTACAAAGACTACTTCACAATTGTACATTTCTTTCCACAGCACCATTTATGCTCGGTGAGATGACGCAAAGAGAGAGCATGTTTGACTCCATTATTACTTAGAAGTATTTTAAACTCTTCAGACAAACTGTGGATCATTATCTAATACTAATTTTTCTGGCAACCCAATGTCTTAAAATCTCAATAACTTGGCATTTATCCACTTATTACAGCTATTAACTAAATCATGGTACTTTTTGTCTGCATTGGAATAAAAGAAACCTTTTCGTTTCATTTGATTTCTTATTGAGACACATTTCACAACTTTTCACCAACTCTTCAACATCTTCATCTACCTTTGGATAACAAAAGTTATTACTATTGCTTTGATATGCACGATCCCTCTGTGCTCTCGATGAAGTTCCTCTTAGAAATCTCTAAATCTTGGTGCAATAATAACTCTTAAACCCCCAAAAAAAGTCTCAATCCACAAACCTAATTTCTAAGTAGGAAATACTTGCCCAATCTTTAGGTCAGTCATTCATGACATAATTGGGCACTTTACTGAGCAGCACATACTTGAGAGTTGTGTCACTAAAATGTCTTGCAGACACCAGAATGTCATCTGTGCATGCAAAGCAGCCACAGGTAACTCAGGTGACTAGAAACTGATCAATCTTCAGGGGAAATACTGACAATACATTTGCATGGTCTGTAGTATAGTATAGAAGTGTAGTATTTAATATCATCCCAATGGCTAATTTTATCATTTGGTTCTCCTTGCTCAAAAGGCCACATTTTGCTCTCATGACACTTTTTCAATATCAAACAATCTTAAATCTGTAAATAATCAAATATTCTTCAGCCAAATCCTTCCCACCAGTGTGACTTTGTTTCTTCCTCCTACCAATGGCAAGTAATTGGATGTACCATCATTTTTCACTCTAACATTAACTTCACCTGTCACTGGAATACTATTTTGGGATTCTTTTTCCAAGATAATTATCACCATTATATCAAGAATTTAAAGTGAGTTGTGAATCAAGAGTTTTCATTTTTTACGATAAGCTTCAGTCCTTTTACTCATCTTCCATGTGCTGTTTTTCTTACTCCCTGGTGAAGTCTTGCTCAATAGCAGTTTCTGTTTCCATATCTATCATACACATTATTTAAGAATTTCCAATCTCAACTAATTTTAATTCTACCATCGTCTTAACCTGCATTATGGGTGCAACCTGTAGCATTACTATTTCCTGTATGATCAATATTCTTATAGACAGATAGCATCTAAATTTCTAATTCAGACTGTGAATTTGATGCTATGTCCTGGATCTCACTGAAATCTAGTATCCTTCCCCTGACAGATTCATGACACCAATGGACAATACTGAAACATGCTATCCCTTTTACATTCAGGAATAGCACAGAACAAAGGCAACATCAAGTTCTCCTGCAGTCTTCTGATTCACCTAATCTTAGAGGATTCTACATTCCCATCCCTCAATGGCTTCATTTCTGTTTTCCAAAATCATCGTTTCAGGTCAAAAAGCGACTGTCAAATTTATAATCACTTTTATCTCATCCACTTGGGTTAATTCCAGACCCAGGTTACAGTTTTTAAAAAGGTAATCCAAACCATTGCTTTGCTCAACAGTTAAATCACAGATTATTAGAAAATAACCTGCACCCTAATGGCTTCCCTTCCTTGTTTCTGTTGTGGATTCTGAAACAATACCTGGCAGTATATTGGCACTGAAAGGGTGTACATGTGATAATACACATGCATACACCATCACTACAAAAGCTTGCTTGTGACTGACCACTATGGTTCTCATATTAGAATAAAGTGGTGACTGGAATGTTAAATAGTGGTAATCATACCCATCTACTTCTGCCAATATAATCATTACCTTGCCTCCAGAGGCAGGGGCATAATCTCATGCTGTGCCCAGATCAAAGTATTGATGAGCGGATAGTCAGCCTAGTTCTAAACAAATTTTAGCAAGCTGATCATGGAATTACTGCATTGCAAAGGAGAAGTTTCTCAAAACCAAAGCCTACTATTTGTAGTTTCTGAGAGAAAAATGAGTAGCACTCTCAAATATACCCTTTCAACCACAATATCAAAGACCAGTGAAAATGCCCTCGAACAACAATGGGTACTGCACTTATTTAATCAGTATAATACAATTATCCTAGGTGCAAACAGATGGATTCATGGAATACAATCCCAAAACTCTAAAATTTTAAAAATTCACAATTCTACTGGCTAAATATAGAACATATCCATTAGGCTAGATTGCTTGTGACCTTTGAGACACAAAGCAAACGAACATCAATTTCTATACAGAATTCTTCACAGAATATACCTTCTGACAGGTGTCACGTATTCATCAGAATGTTATAGTATTTTAAAAATATTAAAATAATTCATCTATCTTTATGAACTGCAACTGCAAAAAGCAGCTCAAAACAGGTTAGTTTGATAGGGAGTGGCACTTACAACATTCAAATATTTAAGTTCATATCATGTGAAAATATGCACATCAGGTTTTGGAGCACAAAATCTGGAATGGGGAGAATAGGCAGAAATTACAGAAAGAAATGTTGTTGAAAGCAGAAAATAAATACTTGGGGGTAAATCTTTTTGTTTATCAAATACTCACTACAAAACAATGCAATTCTCAAATTCCTATTAAAAGCCTCACTGATTGTTACTTTCATAATTTATAACCAAGACAACGCTTCTTTGATTAATGACCTGAAATTAATTCTGCAGTGCTACACAATCTAAGGACTATAAATTATGCAGCACAACACAATATACGTTTAACATTAAAACATTTACTAAAGAGCTGTAGCATTTTAAGTCGTCTGTCCGTTACATTGGAATTAAACCCCCAACAAGTTCTCAAGGTGCAAACCAAACAATTAATGTTGCTAAGTAACCAGACCCCTAATTCTTTGTCAGAAAGCTGCATCATCTGTCAGTCGAGATAGCACATTCCAAGCAGAGCTCACTATCTCACACTTCTCTCAAGACCCTCCTCATTGGTTAGTGATGATGTAATGATTAACAGGAAAGAAACATACGCACACACAGAAATCCAAAATGTAATTCACCAGCAAATGGGATCAGCTGAATGCAGCAGTTAGTAACAAAGCTTGTCTCGGATGCCCAATGTCATCTTTGTAGCTCACATACCATGACTCCACACCCTTCCCCATCCCTCCCCAAAATCACTTCTCTAAAAGAAAAACAAGAAAGCACACTGAACATTCTCCTTCTAATAAAGCAATAAATTAAAACATTTCCCTTTTTGTCTTTTAAATTATCTCAAAGGTACTTGTAGCCTCCAGCACTTCAGGCAGTGACCCTTCCTCATTCAAACCTAGATACAGTGTTGGCAGGATGGTCAATGAGATTGGATATTAATATGGAGTTCAATTTTTTTTCTACTGGCAACTGTGCTCAGGTCACTGGGAAGTGATTAGAGTGAAAATCTACTAAGATTTTCCCCCTCCCTAACTGGGAGTGCTGAGGCCAGCAGAAAAATCCTTACGGCCATCCCAAGACAAATACCACAGTACAGACAATTATGTAATCTTTTCCTTCCAATTTGAATTAAATCTCAACATTGTTATTAACTAAAAGATTTCATTTAGAAACTTTACTTAGCCATAATGAAGATTTCAAAAATAATTATATGATTTGCACTTCACGTCAAGCTGACTTCCAATAAGACAGTCCCACTTTCCCATCACACACTTGTATAAAAACTGTAGGTTTCACAAATCACCAATGCCAGCCCCAGAGATTCGTCACAAATACACAAAAATGCCAATGTAGTTCAGGTGAATGTCAAAATTCAGTATTAAAGAAGAGCAGGGTGCTTTCTGTTTATTCTAGTCAACATTCATACTTCAAACAAAACAAGCTAAAAACACAGCTGAGCTTGGCTGGAGAACTGTTGAAGTATTTACCCAAATAAAGTAGCAGTCACTAAAATAAATCACTTATTCTCCAAACACATCCAGCTGCTGATAGAAAAAAACTGAATCTATACACCATCTTATGGTAAAACAATGAAAGAGTGATGCCACAAAGGTGTACATGTAGAAACATTTCACAAGTTATGTCTAGAGCAGTTTCCCTAGTATACCTGCCTCAGACATGGCCATGCGATCACTAGCTAATTTGGTAGCAGCTGTTCCGCTCTCCTGGCTTAAGCCAGGAAATATAGTAAAAGTGAAACACTCTTGAAACAGGAAAGCAATGGTTTGAAGTTAAACAAGAACATATGGTGTTAAGAAGGTAAGAACTTCAGTTAGAAAGTCATTCATGAAAGATGAATACAAAAATAAAATTCCACTTAGAAAAGAATTAGAAGGGAGAATACCTATATCATGCAATGATGACACTAGGGACCCAGGTTCAGTTCCACCCTTTGGACGATTGTGTGTGTGGAGTTTACATATTCTCCCCACATCTGGGTTTTCTCCAGGTGCTCCGGTTTCCTGTCACAGTCCAAAGATGGGCATGTTAGGTGGATTGGCCATGCTAAATTGACTGTAGTGACCAGAGGTGTCCAGGCTAGATGGATTAGCAATGGGAAATGCAGAGTTACAGGGTAGGGGGAATGCTCTTTGGAGTGTCATTGTGGACACGATGGGCCAATTGGCCAGCTTCCACACTGTAGGGATTCTATGTTTCTAGGGATGGGCAATAAATGCTGGATAACCAGCAACACCCATGTTCCATGGCAGAATACAGAAAAAAAAACTGATGACATTCTTAAAATATGATCATGAATGGCTTAAGTAGAATTACTAACAGCATAGTAACTTGGTATGACTGATAAAGCCATGATCGACGCAGTCAGTCCTCTGTTAGCATTACTCTTACCACCTTATGTTGGCATCAATAGGGCACTTGCATTGGTTTCCATGCAAGAAATGGAGGGATATGGACCAAGGACAGGCAGAATAGTTTCGTTTTGTGTGACATCATGTTCGGACAACACTGAATTCATTACCACAGAAGGCTGTGGAGGCCAGTTCATTCAACACATTTAAGACGGAGATAGATAGCTTCTTGAGTATCAAGGGTTATGTGGAGAAGGCGGGAGAATGGGGTTGAGAAACTTATCAGCCATGATCGAATGGTGGAGCAGACTTGGTGGGCTGAATGACCTAAACTCTGCTCCTGTGTCTTATGGTCTAACATTGTCGATCTTGTGCTGTACTATTCGTTCTAAAAGAGGACTCAGATGGCATATATTGTATAGTATATAAGTATAGAGATTTCAATTGATACACTATAGAATATTCGCACATTTTCATTGATTCTTTTGTGGAATGAGACTATTAGTTGCTGCCCATTCTAACTGCCCTTCAACTGAGTGACTCGTTAGGCCACTTCAAAAACCAGTTAACAGTGAACCACATAATTATGGATTGTGAGTCACAGGTCTGATCAGACGAGGATAGCATATTTTCTTCCCTAAGGAAGATCAGTAAAGCAGATGGGTATGGCATGCCAGTTTTTGATAAGTTTCATAGTCACCATTACGGAGATTAGCTTTCAATTCTAGATTTTGGTTATATACCTACAGAATAGGAGAAGGAGAAAGATTTGGAATGTAATACAAACCTCTTCCATCCTTCAAGAATTAGAATAATGCTTCCTGGTTTGCAAATTAAGCTCAGCTCATGTAGTCTCACAAATCTTTCTATTTAAAGATGATTGGATATTTAAAAATCAGATTATTCAATACCAGTCAGCATTTATGGTAAGGTTAACTGGCATAAAAATAACTAATTAATTAATGAACACACTCCAGGGCAAAGTCCTGGTAATTTACTCATTCTTGCAAATTTTAAACAAGGATTGAGGTCGCTCACTGAAAGAGTGTTTGTTGGCAACCTTTTATTGTTACCACAATGCACACAAAATTTCAAAAGGAGGAATGCTCTATTGATGCAGCAGCTATGCATATAACTAAGTAACTCACTCACCCAGTCGACTCTTAGGCTGAGATTTGCTAGCTTGTGTAGGGGTCACAGTTGAAATCCTGTATGTGTGCCAATATCCAGTGGCATCTCACTGACTTTCTTAGTAAAATGCTGATGACATAAAATATATGGGCAATGGAACTGGAGTTACATCACAGGTTGCAGCCAACCTGTTGTAGGACCAATTAAAACAACAGCTGAAAGAATCACATGACTGGATGATGCCAGGTATCACTTCATAGTTACACAAGAAAGTCATGGAAAAAATGTCAACCGTAAACTTTTAAAACTCATTTGCATGGATATTTCTCAGCGTTTTCATAAACTGATGTAAGTTTGCCACTTTCTCCTGGCTGACTGATCTGTACAATAAAAGCAAAGCATTACGCATGTTGGAGATGTGAAATTAAAACAAAAGTGCTAGAAAATCTCAACAGGTCTGGCAGCATCCGTGAAGAGAGAATCAAAGCTAATGTTTCAAGTCCAACATGACCCTTCTTCATATTCTGATGAAGAGTCATATCAGATTCAAAACATTAGCTTTGTTTCTCTCTCCACAGATGCTACCAGACCTGTGGAGAATCTCTATCACTTTATAATAGACCCATGATTGGTTGTGTAAAATGCTGCGTGAATACAAATATTAAATCAGTTGTGAAGCAGTTATCCATATGTAAATCAGTGATCCCCAACTCAAAACTGATTTTAATACCGATATTTAGAACTAGGAATATTGGCTATTGTATAGTGTCCAAAACTCTAGGTATTATACAACATGAACTTGGTAGAGACTTACCATTTCCTTCTCAACCACTGAAACCACAGTGTTTATTTTTCTTCTTGTCCATTAAGTAACTTCCCTTCCAAAAATATGCAGTCAACAGTAAGAAAGTTACTTATTTTCTTCAGCAAAAAATGTCACTCTCAATTTAGACATACACTTTTAAAGCAAAAATCCAACCCAACATCACACATTTAAAATTTTAATAGCTTTTGGATTACAAAAAGCCTTCACTACAGCACAGACCTCCAGCTGCAAAAGTTCAATGCCTGTAATTACATCCTTAATTTCACTGCCAAAATTCTGTATCAGCTGGCAAAGGCAGAACCACTGGAAAGCTTTGGGGAGAGGGGAATTAGGGAGACATGTCGTTCACAATCATCAGTTATTTCATCCTTCTCGCTGATATTAATCTCTCATTCCCCAGTTCTTTTCATGGGTTTTTACTTCTGGTTTATTGGTAACACACTGTCTCCCTGTTGTGATGCTTCAAATGAATGTAGAGATCCCATGCCACTGTTCAGAAGCAAGCAGCTTCTCTGTTCAACTGGAAACATACATATAAAAAACTGACAACTTATCCCAGTGCTGATAACTTTTGCACAAAAAGACAGCTGACATATAGTCACTTAACTGTCCACTAAGTAATTTGAGGTGTACAAAGCTTATTCAAGAACAACGTTCTTGTTCACTTCTCTACACATGAACTGTTCCACTTAATGGCTTGGTGAGTTGATGAGATCTGTATGGCAGTTATCCAACCCATGAAATGAATAGTTCAAGGGGAAATTAAATGAGACAATAAATCTGAAAATATGTACACACAATTTGAAATCTTTGAGCAGTAGACTATTGAAAAGGGATCCATTACTTCACAAATGAGTGCTATAAGCACATCTTCAGCTCAAATAAAAATCTGACAGTCACACATATAGTTTGCATACATACCAAGGTTTTATA
This sequence comes from Chiloscyllium plagiosum, assembly GCF_037043375.1. Classification (NCBI taxonomy): domain Eukaryota; kingdom Metazoa; phylum Chordata; class Chondrichthyes; order Orectolobiformes; family Hemiscylliidae; genus Chiloscyllium; species Chiloscyllium plagiosum. The sequence continues at coordinate 34,268,716 of NW_028270163.1, forward strand.
CAGTCGACTACCTCTTATAAAATATCTGGTGTGTTCGACATACCACCACTTCGAGCATCAGTGTTACAAGACAGCAGCATGCATCAAGGCTCCGCATATGTACTGTACATATTCACAATGCCAATTTCTCAGATTGCACAACCAGATTCCACAGTCACATCTATCAAAAACCAAAATCAGCAACTCGATTATAACCATCATCCAGTCCAGACAAGCTGGTTTTACCAGAGTGCCTACCCTGTGTTGAGCCACTATCCCTCTCGCCAGCCATCTTGTAGCACAACTGTAGCTAGTTATTTACTCTATGAAGGGCTGTGCGAACCAAATCACAAATAGATACCAGCCATTGTGCTTCCACCACAGCGCACAGAAACACATGCATTTACACACATTTCAGTTGTCGGGGCTGCGCTCATCTCTTCCACACTCGGTACACGAAAACTTTGCGCTAATCTCTTTCACACTCTCCCTCCCAGGTCATTTAGATCTCAGAAATTACCGAGGGTCCCAGCCGCCTTTCACTCCAGTGGGGTGGGAAAGGTGAATAAACAGCGAGCGGTTCAGGAGAAACGCTGGGGTCTGTGAGGAGGACAGGGAAGAAACCAAGAATTGTCGCTTTGAAAAGGAATGCTCCACACCAGGCTGGGGCTGGGGCAAGTGTCTCGATTGTTCCTCCACCAACACAATCTCGGAAACTCGGTGGGAGAATAACATCTATTTCATATTTTTTAAAAAATATATCGAAGTAGGATGCAAAAAAATCAAAGCGTCGCCTAATGTAACGGATGACACAAAAATCCTAAATGCAATAAAAAAGAAATGCTCCGTTACAACGTGACTTAAATTTAAATAAAAGCAATGATTTTTCTTTATGCCTCGCAGACACAGCCCAGGGGCTTGCAGCAATGTTCATTTTCTTTTGTAATTCCCCCTCCTCCTCTCTCTCTCTCTCAGGTGATGGAGATGAACGGACTTACCCGTCCCCAACAACCACACACTTGATGGCCTGCATCGGGAGAGATTCCTGCAAATATCCCTCAGCACAACAACTTCCACTTGTTTAAAAATACACGGAGGGGGGGAGGGGGATGTGAGGGGAGGGAAGAGGAAGGGGTGGAGAGAAGGAAGGGAGTGTGAGTGAAAGAGACAGAGAGAAAACACACACACAGCCGACTATTTCTCCCTCAGGCTCCGAGGCGGTGAATCTCCGCAAAGAGGAGCCGGTGCGGCTGCGCTCGAGCCCCAGCGCCGAGCACCTTCGGTCATTTCCGTCAGCGGCGGAAACAGCCGAAGGAGAGGAGGGGGCGTGGCCATCGCTTTAACCCGGCACATCTTGGGCTCCTCCCACACTGCAGGCACGTGGGCTTCTCGTTCACTTCACCCCGAGGTCGGCCAGTCAGTTGGTTTCCAATGTAGAATGGTGCCCACAGCACACTTCTTCACACGGCTGGAGAACTCCCTTCTCAGCATCACCTGAGGCGTTAAATCACTGTCAGTCGTCTCGAATGAGAGGCTCATCGTTTGGTGAGACTATGGCAACTTTACATTTTTACTTTTACAACTCCCCATTAACCCCCTCCCCGCCAGCAAACCTACACTGTATTTCGCCCTTGTTCATCTCCATCACCCTACATCCACTCTGCGACACCATATCACCCACTTAGAGTCATAGAAACGGAAACACCCTTTGGTCCAACTCGTCCATTTTGAACAGATATCCTAACCTAATCTAGTCCCATATGCCAGCACTTGGCTCATATCCCTCTAAAACCTTTATATACCAATCCAGATGCCTTTTAAATGTTGTAATTGTACCAGCCTCCACCACTTCCTCTGGCAGCTTATTCCATACACGCATCACCCTCTGTGTGAAAAAGTTGCCCCTTAGGTCCCTCTTAAATCTTTTCCCACTCAACCTAAACCTATGCCCTGTAGTCCTGGACTCCCCCACCTCAGGGAAAAGACCTTCTATTTATCCTATCCATGCCCCTTATGATTTTATAAACCTCTATAATGTCAGCCCACAGCCTCTGACATCCAAGAGAAAACAGCCACAGTCTATTCAGCCTCTCCCTATAGCTCAAATCCTCCAACCATGGCAACATCCATGTAAACCTGTTTTGAACCCTTTCAAGTTTAACAAGATCTTTCTGAAAGGAAGACCAGAATTGCATGCAACATTCCAAAAGTGGCCTAACCAATGTCCAGTACAGTAGCAACATGATGTCTCAACTCCTATATTCAGTGCCCTGACCAGTAAGGGAAAGCATACCAAACACCGTCTTCACTATCCAATCTACCTGTGACTCTCCTTTCAAGGAATTATTACCTGCACTCTAAGATCTCTTTGTTCAGAAACACTCCCCAGGACACTCAAATTCACCCCCACATCCTAACCTATCCACATTCACACCAACAAATACTCCCAACTTAATACCTCCAATCAACCCCACTATCTACTCACCATCATACTACATTCAACCCTCTCGTTCACCCCTAACCCATCACATCTTCAACCAGTGACAATAATCTACACAACCAATCCTCCCCTTCATCTCCTTCCCACCAGGCACTGAACCCCACCAACCATTATCTATAGCCTAAACTCCCACCCAACTACATCCTCAAACCCCCAACACCTACATTCCCACTAACCCCATTCTTCACACCTCTAACCTGACCGAAACCTCACCTCAATAACTCAAACTATCCTTTCATTAGCTAAGTACAGGCCCATTCTCCCATCCTGTCAGGATCAGTTTGCAATAATTTACTTTCTTTCACAATAATAATATTTGTACAAATATTTATACAACCTGAAAACTTGCAGACATTCCCCCAACATATTGGTCATTGATAAATGTGGCAAAAGGTAAAAGGCCCTAACACTGATTACTGTGATACATTACTGAAAATTAGTCTACAAGCAGATCTATTGTGCAAGCCATTGCAAACACTGCCTATGGGTGTTTAAGCAATTATTAATCTGTTTTATCAGGCGAATCTCACTCAGTTTTGGGCACTGCTACTTATGATATAATACAGATTCACCTGAATATCAGGGTTTAAAAGACTAAATTATGTCACCAGGTGAATAAACTTATGGGAAATTTAAGAGGGAATTAACAGATGTTTAAAATTATAAAATGGTCAATACAAATAAGTTATTTCCTCTAGTGAGGAAAATCCTAATCTTAGTGGGACATTCAGGAATAAAATCAGAAGGCACATTTTCACGCATAGGGTTGTGGAAATCTGGATTAGCTGCCTCAAATGCAGGTGATGTTGGGTCAATCAAAATGTTCAAGGCAGATATCAATAGATTTTTATTGGATGACAGTGATGAGGAGGGTGGATCTGAGACACATTAATCGAGTTGAGGAACAGATTACCCAGATCTAATTTAATTGAGGAACACTCTGAAGAGGCTGAATAGCCTACTTATGTTCCTGTGTTCCCACAAATCATCATATCTAAATTATAAAACGTTCCTTGGGAAATAATATGGATATGCATGAATTGTGAATTTGGGGATGTCACACAGAGTCATAACATTGCAGCTGTTGGCTTTGTGTCAGAGATACTCATTCCATGGAATGTTCCCAGGCATTTCAAATCTATTTTACACTTTATGTGCCTATAACACAAGGATTATCAAATCTATGCAGCCAAAAATATTTGACATTTTGTGGCAAGCTCTCTCAACATTATGGAGATTTGAAATGAATCAACATTGGGAGATGTCTAGCTACCGAAGCATGCTGAAATGAAGAATGCAAGAAAAGATAGTGAATTCTTCAGCTATTTTTCTGAATTACAATGCTCTGTAGAATAAAGGAATAGGAAAGTTGTCAGGTATTACACAACTTGAGTTTTGCTGCAGGACAATGGTAAAACTGATCAGCTAACCTCGTTGTATATTGTGCTAAATCATGAATAACATTAAGGCCGTCACATTTGGTCCTGAAATGTGCACAGTCTATGTCAAATAACCCACGAAAAGTAAAGTATCTTAAAGGTTTGGGCAACAGTGAACCAAACTGCCTCACCCTGCTACAATGCAGTAACAACTTGGATAATGATCACTACAAACAGAATGCTGCAGTAAGCCAAAAAGAACTTCTGTCTATCATACAAATGAATAATACATGAATTTCAGTGCAGGTGTGATGTTAGCTATGTAGCTGTGTGTCCAAAGGACTGATGGATCTTATCAAAGTGTGTATCCCTTCAGCAGTTCATAATAAGGAAAGTTCTGACAGCAGATAACCAACCATCCTTGCAAAACTCAGAAGTGTCCAACATAGGTGTGACTCCATGTCATCTGCTATACAATTCTGACCATATGAAGAATTATGCTGACAACCAATTTAGAGTTTGGCAAACTTGTGCGTACTCAAATCTACATAAACTAATATAAAGGGCTTTTTTTCAGACAAAGAAAATAGACATACTCACTGCTTATTTCAATGCAACAAAATAGGTGACAATTATTTTCTGGTTAATTTCTCAGGGCAATGTCTTCACCAGAGTCAACCTGCTGTTTAAAATTTATATAAAGCTTGGCAGTTAACTGTAATTCATCCATTACTCATGCATTATTCATAGCATCACCTCTAGTAATCAAAGTCCACTTGTCAATGATCAAGACTCCCCTATTACACAGTATAAGTGCTGTTTTCAAAAGTGTAAAGAATTTTTATCTTTCAGATAAGACAGGAATTCATTGTTTAATGTATTTGATTATATTCCTTTTCTTATACTTCAGTGGAAATATACTTTAGTAATGAAAAATTATACTTTTTAAAGATTATACCAAAGATTGATTATCCAATGGTGAACTTACTTTTTCCCCAGTAATCCTACATTTTGTTGCCTGGCATCTGGGAGTCTAGACTTGAACACTCTCAACCTTGCTGATGCATTTGACAGCAATGACCTCTCGAACACGCATACATGCCACATGGCACTAACACTGTCTATTTCCATCTCTCGTACATCACTCTAATTTGCTCCTGAATCAACTCAACTGTTTGTGAAACTGTCATCCATTCCTTTGTTATCTCCAAGATAGTCCTGACTAAGCTCCTGTCATCCATAAAGTTTAGCTTATACCAAAACTCTGCAGCCTGTTTCCTAACTACTCTTTTACTCATTCTTCCTCAATGCCCTGCATGAACTCCCAGGAAGCAATGCCTTAGTTTTAAAATTCTCATCCTGTTTTCAGTTCCCTTCATGACTTTACTCCCACTTTGTCCCTGTAATCTCCTGCAGCTCTCAACGTTCAAGGACATTTGTACCTTTCCAATTCTGGCTCCTTGCATATTCCTAATTTTAACTGTTGCACCACTGAGAGGTCACACATTCAACTACCTAACCTCTCCAGTTTCCCATTTTAAGATTTTCAAAATATACTTTACTTGACCAAACACTTGGTCATCATTTTCACTGTTAGATTGGCTGCCCATGTCTGTGCAGGGTCGAGATGTTTTGATGTGCCCAATGGCATCTGTCCCTGGTCCATAAAGATAGACTGTGGTGGTGGAGGAGGGAGGGTGTATATCTTGGGTGACAATGTCATTCCTGACGAAGGGCTTATGCCCGAAATGTTGACTGTGCTGCTTCTCAGATGCTGTCTTACTTGCTGTGCTTTTCCAGCACCACACTTTTTGACTGACACTCCAGCATTTGCAGTCTTCAATTTCTCCTTACACGGGAGTGGGTTAGAAATATAAGTAAATGTTATTAAATCTGATACCTTAGGCCGTCTGCCCACCAACATTTGCTACGTTTTGGCCAGCTGTGCGGTCAGGAGAGTTTATCTCAGGCAATGATGGTGTCAGGAAGGTGCAACACATGAGGGTCAGTGCTGCACAATAGCATGGTGTACATAGTTGCATGGCAGTGTTGTAAACATGACAATGTGGATGACACCAATATTCTCCTGTGAACACCCCATGACCATTCTTAGATGCAAACCCTTCTCAATGAGGGTGCATTTGCAGCCATCCTCCTGGACATTGTGCTATGTCCATGTGCTTCATGATGGAACTAACATCGAGCAGTCCTCTGCCACTGGCTTTTAGCCTTAGTGTAAATGTGTCGCTGAGATGCCCACCATCACTGTCTCTCGCCAGGTTCCCATTCTGCCAATCACAAAGACTTCATATTTCACCAACTCATCACCCAAGCTGAGGTTCAGCGTCTACAACCAATGCCATCATATCTATGACAGCTGTGACCCACTCCTTTGGGCACCGTGACTGGCCAGTTCTAGCCAATAGCTACACACATCCTGAATTTTGTCCCCAATCATGCCAGATCACTCCCCAATGGCCTAGCCCGTATGGAGACTAAAGACTGACCATGACCCATTCCCTGAAGAACAAAGGCACAGAACCTTGTATAAAGCTATCTTCACTGGACACCTGTCTGTGACTGATGTCAGAGACTGTATGGGAGGCTGCCTTAGGTTAACTGTTCTGATTACCCCAGACAGGTGCCCCCAGGGAGTGGAGTATGGTCCACTCCCTAAAGAATGTCACACGTGTCCCATTGCTTGCTGCAGATGCAGAGTTTGCTGAGACATAGTACAGACTAAAGCTTGATGTTGTCCACTGATGTAAGAGAAGATGTAGGTATCCTTGACAGAACCCTACATAAAGGTGGCTATGCTGTGCAGGCTATTGAAATAACACCTCAGCCCGGTATCCCATCACCAAGTCACCCTTTATTTACATGTGATGAGTACTTGACAATGATCATCTCTGTGAACAGGGTGTCTGATATTTCTGTTTTTGTTTGTTTTGTTTCCTTTTTTTCTTGTTTTGTCTCTCCACGCTATTGTCTAACTGCAGTAGTGCTTATTTTTCCCCAGCATCAATGTCGTGTGTGTGCAAGTGTCAGATGCAGTGAAGAACAACAAGTGTGTAAATCTTTATTTATATTCCACCACCAGGAAGAATGGAAACACCCGAATGGCCAGTGACAAGCAGTGCCCTTCTCAACAAAGGGCAATGCTGTGTTATCAAAAAGTTAAAGGGAGGACAGAGATTAAATCAAATTTAGAGATGGAGGGGAAATAAAACACTCCACTCCCTGGGATGCCCCCTTCTCCTTGAAAATCTCAAGAGTGTTGGTGGACATCACAAGCACCTTCTCTAGGGACACCTGGGCTCTGACTAAGGGTTGCTTGATTAGATGTGATTAACAGCCTCAGTCAGGGAACTGATATTATGAGGTCCATCTGCCTGATCTCATTACAACCACTACAGTTATGCGACTGCACCAATTGCCAGTGCATCTCTCCATGTGACTACTGTGATTGCTGGTGTGCTCAGTTTCGTAAGTGTGAGATTTCAAGGGTACAGTGTCAGAGCATTACATAAATGTCAGGATGGGGTTGGCGATGACTCCCTCAAAGTCAAATGCCAAGGCTCATGGCAAAAGTGTAGACATGTCTGGTGCACATGGAATGTGCCATACTCTGCAGCGTTTGGCCACAGGAAATACAGGTCATTTCAATCAAGCAGTGAGCTTAACTTGCCAGGTACCTGCTGATTTCCATGCTGAGTTTTCCTGATGACTAGTTTGTAAGCAGAGTTTGGCAAGATTATAACTATGATGTATTCTGTTAACAAGCTGTTTACAAGCAATTAAGAGCATCAATTGGAAACTCACCACTTGCTGGTGAGAATCTTGTCACACCACTTTAAGAACGGGAAAGTTGCAGCCAGATGATCTCAACATCAAGGCTACCATCCTATCCGATTGCACCACAGATTTGGCATAGACCAGGTTCTCATAAGATTTTGCCCAATGTGTGGAGTTCATATTGACGTGTTCAGTAATTTTATCCCAACAGAAACTTTATGAATTCAACTCAAGTTGCTTGAACATCCAAAGCAGTTAATTAACTATTAAATAATGAAAAAAGATTAACTGTTTGCCTTCTTCTCACCTACTTTGCAGCTCCTTTAAATCATCCTGTTCTTGTAGAGACCCATTGGGATTTATATCAATGCTGTTTATTTGAGCCTAATAAAAATCTGCAACTGCTCAACATTATAAGCAAGTTAGTTCCACTCAATATGCATCACATACCGAATTATTTGGCACTGGACTTAGCATAATGCTTGAGCCAACAGATTCAACTTGAGAATTTATGCCATTGTTTTCTGAAATCATAGAAAAAAAGCTACAACCTGAAATAGGCATACTTCAGCTCAATGATCCATTTTTGAATAAAAACTGGCACAAATGTGTTCAGCCACACACAAGATTGCATTTGACATGAATAATTCAGATTAGATCATTAATTGTTTCAGAAAATGTGCAAGGCATTTTGCATTGATGTAAACGCAATTTTCAGGTTGAATGCTCATGTTGTGAATTGAAAAAAAAATGACGCAAAGTATAAGAGTGCAATATATTTGCTTTTTTATGCTAAATAATCACTGAGTGGGTTGTGGAGTCAACTTTGAGGAAGTAGATTTGTCTTAAGGCTATTATTGTGCAGCTGAAAACAGCAGTGATGAAGCAGGCTGTATGTTTGCCTTTGTCTGCAGTCAGTGTACTGTTGAGGTACATCAGTAGACAAAATAGTGTAATTTGATAAGGCATATGCGAAGTGTGGCTCATCTGTACAACGACGACTTCCCGATCTCTCTCTTAATATTAAAAAAATGTTTTTTGCTTGTGCTATAGCAGTGATCTTTAGAAAGACAGACAGCGCATACTGTACAACACTCTATGCAGTGGTTGTTGTAATTAAAGGTTTAACTTGAAGAATTTGCATGTTGAAGACTTCCACTATTATCTTTAAGAATTGGACGCCGGTTCTGCCCTAATCCCATTTTTCAACAAAAGATGATAATTTTCTCTCATGAGAAAATGAGAGCTCAGACACATTGCTCTAAATGAAACAAAAATAAAATTTTATTTTTTCAAAAAATTTACAAAATAGCTCAAACATTGTAGTTACATTGCATAGACCCATAAATATTAAAATCATACATAAGTCAATTTTATTTATATGCAAGAGATTTAAAAGTCATCACCACCATAAAAAGGGATCATTATATTGACAAGTGACTGCAACAATGAACTATAGAGGTCAAAATGACAGTTGTAGATCTTGTAACACTTTAGTGAATGTGCTTGAATAAAAACCATCCCATTGAGAGCCATCAATACTAATTTTCCAACAGCAACCCCCAGCACATTATATAGGTACAAAGTTTATTTTATTGCTGTAAACATTGCATTCTATTAATATTTTCTAATTAATTATCTGAAAAAAATGATTAAGAGGAGAAAATCATTAGGTCTTTATTATGTGTTTACTACCTTTGCCTTCAACAAAATGAAAATGCTATTCAGGTCAAATTCTGGTTTAGAAAGAAGTTTTTAGCAGCTTCTGCTGATTCTGAATTAAGTATGAATCTCTCAGACGTGAATATATAGTGAGTATTAAATTTGACAGAGTGACTGGGGACAAGGATAGAGCTTATATTCCATTGTCAGTGAATTTGCAGGCAGAAAGCCTGTAAAATACCTCAGTGGTCTTCCCACTTGCCTCCTGCCCAAACAGATTTCTGCATCATTTTATGGTGGGATGGCAAAGTCCTGGCTAGCCAGTCTGCCCTTCCCCAGTTGAGATCCTTAAGTGGTCGCTTAACACTTCAAGGCAGTTTCCTGCCAATTTTCAGGCTGGTGGGAGATCAGGGTCAAGGTGGGAAACTCAGAAATCCTACACAGGCCTTGGGGAGGAAAGCAGGAGCTTGGATGCCCCCATAAACAGCCTCTTTTCAATAAGTTTTGTCCCAACATGGTCTGCTTCTTGCAGAAGCTCCTTGCGGCTTCCCCATTCCTTATTTCAGAGGACAGCTCACTCCCTGTCCTGGGATCTCCGCACTTACCTGGTCCTGGACTTGGGGGACTAATGTAGTCCCAGTCCTGTCCGTTGCAGCTCTGGCACGGCTGGGACGAGAGAGCTTCAGCCAATTAATGTTTCATGGAACATTAACACAGCTACAGATGGCCAATATTGGTAGTGAGAAGATCACCATCAACTCAAGTAGTGTGAAGGGAAACGCCGTCATTCTAAATGTTCTGGCTTAAATGTCCAAAGGTTTAGACAACCTGTCAAATGAAATACGTATTTTCTTCTTGCAAAAGCCTTACACTTCTGTTCATCCACATTTGTTTTGAATTGTTAATATGCTTTCAAACAGAAGTTACTATTTTCTACATAGCCTTGGACCTGTGGGAGATGTTTTTGATCATCAATAAACCACAAAAGTCACATTTTAAATAATGAATTACTTTACAGCCTGTTTTTAAACTTATGGGTAGGCTGCCTAAGAGAGATAGTAGTAATATCTCCACTGCTGAAGCTGATCACAAACTCTTTTGTCATATCTCACTGCTAGCCATGACAAAGCTTCCGCAGAGCTGCTCAAGACAGCAGTGAAAGCAAGAAACAGAGCAAGATTAGAGAACAGAAAACAAAATATGCCCTTTACTGACATCAACTGTAATAAAAGGCTTTGGCAATGTTCCTGGATTTCCAATGTTTAATACGTCAATAAATTCCAAGTAAAGGCATATTCTTAATCTCTATGCCCTATCAATCTCCTAGTGACTGCAGTGTGGGCAGAATGGAAAGTTATTTCTTTCTTGGCTTATAGTGGTACATGCACTGATCAAATAGATATTTCTCCAAGAATGTACAAATTTTCTATCTGCGTGTCATCTCATTATCAGCAACACCCTCTTCAGTGAAGAGACTTTTTGATGAAAATATCTATAACATATGCAAAGAGCAAGAGAAAAGTATATAATTCACAAAATAAAAGTCAAAATTGCATTAATTTTTCAAAGTAAATCAGACATTACTGCAATTGTATTACTGTGCTTTTTTTCTATTCTCTTGTGGGACACGAGTGTCACCCATTCCAAGCTGGCCATAAGAAGGGTGTGGTGGGCTGCTTTTTTAAACCATTCTCTCCATGTACTACAGGTAAACCCACGATGCTGTTATGGAGGGAATTCTCGGATTTTGACCAGTGACAGTGAACAACTCAAGATGGCGAGTGGCTTGGAAAGGAATTTACAGGTGGTGGTGGTCCCATGTAACTGCTGCCCTTGTCCTTCTAGATGGTGGTGGTCATGGGTTTGGAAGGTGTTGTCTCAAGACCTTGGGTGAATTTCTGCAGTGCTTCTTAGATCTGCTACTGAGCATCGGTGTGGGAGGGGGGGGGGGGGGGGGAAGAGAGTGGATGCTTGCGGTGCCAATCAAGTAGGCTGCTTTGTCTTTGGTGTCAAGCTTCTTTAGTATTAGTGAAACTGCACCCAACCAGGTAAATGGGGAGTGTTACATAACACTGCACACTTGAGACTTCTAACGGGTGGACAGGCTTTAGCGAATTAGGTGGTGAATGACTTGGCGCAGTATTCCTAGAATGACCTGTTCTTATAGCTACTGTAGCCTAGTTGTCAATGCTAACCCCCCAGGATGTTTATAGAGGTGGATTTGATTTTGGTAATGCCATTGCGTCTCAAGGGTGGTGGTTAGATTCACTCTTTATTGAAGATGATCATTGCCTGGAATTTGTGTGGTGTGAATATTGCTTCCCACTTGTCCGTCCAAGCCTGGATACCATCCACATCTTGTAGACTGCTTCAGTAACTAAGGAGTTTCAAATTATGTTGAATATTGTGAAATCATTGGTGAACATCCCCACTTCTGATCTTATTATGGAAAGAAGGTCATTGATGAAGCAGCTGAGGAACCCCTGCAGAAATATCTAGAGCTGAAATGACTGACCTCTAATAACCACAACCATCTTAAAATGTGCCAGGTATGACTCCAATCACCAGTGTGTTTTCTCCCCAATTCTCATTGATTGCAGGGATGCTTGAAGCCACACTTGGTCAAATGTGGCCTTAATGTCAAGGGCTGTGACTCTCACCTCAATTTTGGAATTCAGCTCTTTTGTCCATGTTTGAACCAAAGCTGAAATGAGGTCAGGAGCTGTGCGGCTCTGACAGAACCCAACTGGGCATCACTGATTAGGTTGTCGCTAAGCAGATGTTGCTCCTTCAGTGAGTTATTTAACTATCCATCACCATTCACGACTGCATGTAGCAGCGCTGCAGAGCTTGGATCTGATCTGTGGGTTGTGGGATCGCTTAGCTGTGTCTATCACTTGCTGCTTATGCTATTTGGCACACTAGTCCTGTTTGGTAACTTCACCAGGTTGACACTTCATTTTTAGGTCTGCCTGGTGCCGTTCCTGGCATGCCCTCCTGCACTCTCCATTGAACCAGTGTTGATCCCATGCCTTGATGGTAATGGTTGAGTCTGAGATATCCTAGATCATAAGGTTGCAGATTGTGCTGGAGTACAATTCAGCTGCTATTGACAACCCATACCACCTCATGGATGCCCAGTCTTGAGTTGCTAGATCTGATTGAATTCTGTCACATGCTACACAATATGAAGGAGGGTATTCTCAATGAGAAGGCAGGATTTCATCTCCACAAGGAGTGAGCTGTGGTTACTCTTACCGATACGGTCGTAGACTGATGCATCCACGGTATGCAGATTCAGGTCAAGTATGTTTTTTTATCTCTTGTTGATTCCTTCATTACTTGCTAGAGACCCAGTCCAGTTATATCCTTTAGATGATCCTAATGATCAGCTCAATCAGTAATTCTGCTGCCTAGCTACTCTTGGTGTTAGACATTTAATGTCCATTAGTATAGTAAGTATATTTTGTGCCCTTGCCACAGTTCATGCTTCCTCCAAATGTTGTTCAACAGGGAGGAGTACTGATTCATCAGCTGAGGGAGGATAGTAATGTGGTATTCATCAGGAGGCTTCCTTGCCCAAGAAATGTCATCGGGTCCGGAGTTATTGAGGACTCCCAGGGCATCTCCCTCTTGACTGCATACTGCTGTACTGCCACCTCTTCTGTGTCTGTCCTGCTAGTGGGACAGGACATATCCAGGGATGGTGAAATAGTGTCTGTATCATACTCAAACATTCATATATACCAGACGTATCAAGCTGTTGCTCGATTAGTCTGTGAGACAGCTCTAAGTTTTAGCACTAGATACCAGATGTTAGAAGGATGACTTGACAGGATTGACAGAATTGTTTTTGCTGTTTCAAGGGCCAGGTGGTCCTTTTTCATTTCTTTAAGACTTTGTAGCAATCAATACAATTGAGTGGCTTGCTAGGCCATTTCCAGGGGTTGTTGAGAGCCAACTTCACAGGGGTTGTTGAGAGCCAACTTCACTGTGGTTGTGGCAGATTTCCTTCCCTGGAAGACATTAGTGAACCAGATGGGTCTTTCCGACAATCGACAATGGTTTTGTGGTCTTCATTAGATTCTTTATTTCAGATTTTTAAAAAATTCCACCATCTGCCATTGTAGAGATTTGGACCTATGTCCCTAGAACATTGGCTGAGTTTCTAGATTTAAGTCTAGCAAGAATACCACTAGGCCATTGCCTCCCTGAATTATTTACCTTCAATTGCAGTGTTGAAGATACTACTTTAAATAGTTAACGTAAAATTTTATTGCGAAAGGAAATTTGACAGGATTTAGGATATATGTACAGATTCCAATGTGCAACCTCAGCTGACTACACATGTAACACACTGCACTGCGAGTCCAAATGCTATGAAGACCAGGACTGAAGTTCAAATCAAGTTGCACCTTTGCCAAAGGCCACTTACATGGGGGACAAAGGTGGGCCATAACTTACCTCAGGTTCACCATGCAGGTACCAGTGATTTTGAGAGGTATTCTACTAAATTATTATTGTGTAGTAATAGCAACAATTCAAACAGTAAACATTCACAACATTATCTGAGAAATGGTCCATGATCTGGTGGAAGCCTTGTTTATAATTTTGTGAATCTAAGACTCCAGATGAGAGATGGAAGCTGACCACAGAATATTTTCCTACTGTGCATCCAATAAAAGAATCTTGCCCTGCTTGATAATTTATCAGGTACAACACCCATATTGAATCTCTAAGCTGTTTGTGCTGTGTTGGCTAATTTTACAAGGATGGAGGAAAGGATGCTGCAACAACTTTAGAACTCAGGAGATCCATAAAGAAAAGTTAGTCAGACTTTTCTTGACCACTATCTGTAGACTCATGGCAGAGAGTTCTCAGGTATGGAATCAAGTGGACTCAGCTGTAATGGCCTCCGTTTGGAACAACCACCTCCACTCTGACAAATTTTGCATACCTACTAGGTAAGGTATTGAAGGGAAACCATGAGATCAGAATTTATCTTAGAAAGAAGTCAATGTTTTCAGAAAAAAGGCTTTAAAAAAAAATGTAACACGCAGACAAATTCAACTAAATGGAAGCAAGTTACCTAGGATTGTTCCTGGCTTGGATAAAGGGAACATTTCCACAGTGGTCCGATCAATGCACTTCACCCTAGTTTTACAAGTAGACAAATGTATCGTTTAGTCAAATTATGTTCTAACCATGATGCAACTTTGTAAGATGAAAACATTAAATAAAAAGCATTAAAATATAAATGAGGACAAGTACTGTAACGCGAAAAAAAATGACCAAAGACAGCACTCTTATTGACTACACAAACCTCACATGAAAATTAGTTCCAATTTGACTCTTGAGATTTCAATTTAACGAGGTTCATAGAGACAAACTCATACACCACGGAAAGAGACCCTTCAGTCCAACTCGTCCACGCCGACCAGATATCCTAAACGTTTGGTCCATATCCCCTTCCAATTCACGTACCCATCCAAATGTCTTTTAAATGTTGTAATGATGTCTGCCTCTACCACATTCTCTGGCAGTTCATTCCATACACACACCATCCTCTGTATGAAAAGGTTCCCCATTAGGTCCCTTTTAAATCTTTCCCCACTCACCTTAAATCTATGCCCTCTAGTTCTGGATTCCAATCCCTGGGGGAAATGACCGTGGCTATTCAACTTATCTACACCCCTCAATTTTATAAACCTCTATAAAAAAGTCACCCTTCAGCCTATGATGTTAGAGGGAAGAAAATCCCAGCCTATCCAGCCTTCATTTATAACTCAAACCTTCCAGTCCTGGCAACATCTTTATACAGGGGATCCTTGATTATCTGAATATCAAATATCTGATTTTCGGATTATCCGAAGATGATTTCAAGGTCCTGCAAAAATGTTACACCAAAGAAGTAAGTGTATTTGACTTACCTGTACTGAAGAACATGTGAAAACATTGGCAAAAACAAGGAAATGCAAGCAGCTCAAGCATCAGAGACTGGATATTTTTTAGGTAAGGGTTGTTACACAGCCCCTAGCAAAATTAAGTGTTTTACATTACTGTACAGGTATTCCCGTCTCTTTACCAGACTGTTCATTTAAAAAAAAGGCCGAAAACGTAAACGAATGCACGTCCTTCTATCGTGAGACTGCATTCCTGGAAACTGACAAATGCTGTTGCAATCATAGAAGCTGTTTGGGACCTTGTTTAATGCTGTCTTCACCATTCCTTGCCAAATGGTAACTACTGCTGCATTTTTAAAAAGTTTTATCAAGTTATCATTGCTTTATTTTGTTCATCATGTGAAATCTGTGTCCTCTTGCGCTCAATTCGTTAAAATCGAGACTTAAATAAATTCTCCGGTAGAGCAGTGTTAGATCAGCATGGCTTCCCTCGTTTATGGTAAAATCGATTATCTGAATAATCAATTATCCAAACAAAATAGTGCCTGCCCATAATAGAGGTTCCTCTGTAAAACCTTTTTTGCACTCTTTCCAGTGTAACAATAACCTTCCTATAGCAGGTCACCAGAATTGTATGCAATATTCTAAAAGTGGCCTTACCAATACCTTGAGGAGAAAGTGAGGTCTGCAGATGCTGGAGATCAGAGCTGAAAATGTGTTGCTGGAAAAGCGCAGCAGGTCAGGCAGCATCTAGGGAACTGGAGAATCGACGTTTCGGGCATTAGCCCTTCTCAACTCACCAGGGCCCTACGATTAACTGTATAAGCCTTGCCCTGATTTGTCTTACTAAAATTACTGAGTTTGGGGAAATCTGGAGTTAAATAACGCTTCAGCAGTATGGAATTTCTTTGTTCTATGTTTCTATGTGATTTAGAGACTTTTGAGCTATATCTATACCTTGTTTCTTCAGAACAGCTCCTTTGAATAACACAAATTGGTCTGGAACTTTTTTTTAAATGTTATATCATTTCTTTTCATTATCTGATCCCTGCTAACATTTATCTCCTTTAATCATAATTCTAGGTTAGGTTCTCAATTATATTAATAGTTCACAAGAAAAGTACATTTCTTGTATTTGAATGTAGCTAGGACATTAAAATATAAATAGGAAGTGATTACAGATACCAGATGGACCCAACTCACCCCATTTCTACGGTTCAATTCCCGCCTCAGGCAACTGACTGTGTGGAGTTTGCACGTTCTCCCCGTGTCTGCGTGGGTTTCCTCTGGGTGCTCCGGTTTCCTCCCACAGTTCAAAGATGTGCAGGTCAGGTGAATTGGCCATGCTAAATTGCCCGTAGTGTTAGGTAAGGGGTAAAGGTAGGGGTATGGGTGGGTTGCGCTTCGGCGGGGCGGTGTGGACATGTAGGGCCAAAGGGCCTGTTTCCACATTGTAAGTAATCTAATCTAATCTAAAAAAAATTATCAAAGGTACACAAACAAGGGGCCTCCCTCAGACCCATAGACTCACTTCCTGGCATACAGACTAGCAAAGAAACTGCAACGAAAACTAAAATCCCCTGGTAGAAGACTCAACCCACTCCATCCACTCTACACAGAAATTCCTTAACACCAAAGACACAAAGATAGAGGACAACAAGATCGTGATTTCCTTCAACGTATCGGCCCTATTCACATCAATATACATCACCCTTAGCCAAAGAAACATTCGCCTCACTGCTAGACAACACAGAGATTCAAACACCTGACAGCACCAACTCCATCAGCAAGAAAAGCATCCTCAAACTACCGGACCTGTGCCTCAACCCACTTCACCTTCAACAACAAGATCCACAAACAAATCAACAGGACACCTATGAGATCGCCAGTATCAGGACTTATAGCAGAAGCAATTTTGCAGCGGTTAGAACAAACTGCCATGATCCAGCTTAAGCTTTGAGAATGCAATATGAATGACAATTTTATCATCACGAAATGTGACAAACTGGAAGAAACCCACAAACCGATAAAACAACATCCTTACCGGTACAAAGTTCACCAAAGATGGAGAGAACAATAACTGACTCCCCTTCTTGGACTTCATGGTAGAATGAAAAGAAATGGAGAACTGCATACCAGAGTTTACAAGAAAGCCACACACACTGATCAGATACTCAAATACATAAGGAACCATCCCAACACCCACTAATGAAGCTGCATCAGGACACTATTTAAACGAGTCACAATACACTGCAGCACCACAGAACTACGAGAAGCAGAAGAGAAACACCTACACAAAGGTATTCAGGAACAACGGTTACCCAATAACCGCAGTCTACTGATTATTGCGCAATGGACCTGAACAGGAAGTTGCAACACGCCCTGATACTCTAGTCACCCTACCATACATCAAAGACATTTCAGAGATGACCACCAGACTACTCCAGCCCCAAGGCATCATGATAGCCCACAAACCTACTATCACACTAAAACAACTACTGATTAATTTAAGGGTCCTGTATCATAGCCAGCAGAATGAATGTTATATACAAGGCTCTTGCAGCACAGTGGTAGTGTCCCTGCTCTTGAACTGAGAGACCTTGGTTCAAGTGCCACAAGAGGTGTATAATAATATTTCTGAACAGGTTGATTAGGAAAAACAGGTTAATATATAAATAAAAACCCTTCAAGCAGACCTAGGGCTGGGAATGTAGATGCGTGCTTCCTGAACTGGGATTATCTTGCTTCTATTGAAATAGTTGTACAGTTATCCCCATGTATTCCATGAGTAGTAGCTTTATTTAGGGTGGCATGGTGACTCAGTGGTCAGTATTGCTGCCTCACATCACCAGGGACCTGTGTTCAATTGCTGCCTCGGGCAACTGTCTGGGAGGGGTTTGCACATTCTCCCAGTGTCTGTGTGGGTTTCCTCCCACAGTCCAAAAATGTGCAGGTTAGGTGAATTGGCCATGCTAAATTGCCCATAGTGTTCGGTGCATTAGTCGGAGGAATGGGTCTGGGCGGGTTGCTCGTCGGAGGTTCAATTTGGACTTGTTGGGCCGAAGGGCCGGTTTCTACACTGTAGGGAATCTAATCTAATCTAAAATAGGACTGCAACAAACATCACATTGGACAAACCAGCAGGAAACTAGCCACTAGGATACACGAGCATCAAAAGACATGACCGACTATCACTGGTATCCATACACACAGATGAACAGGGACACCACTTTGACTGTGACAATGTATAAGTCCTGGGACAGGCCAAACAGAGGCACATGTGGGAATTTCTAGAGGCCGGGCATTCAAACCAGAACTCCATTAGCAATCATATAGATTTGGATCCTATTTACCAACCCCTCAGAAATAGAACTAGAAATGATACCACCCACCACAACAGACCAAGACACATAAAAAGCAAGTGGGACAGAACACTAATGTTTCACCGGATGCTCACTAATGACGTTACTTAGCATGGTGACGAAACTTCTGAAAACAAACCTACCAGCTCAGCAAGCAAACCAACAACCTACAATAGTTACATTTGATGGTTATTGAACACCAACGATCTGGAACTTGTTATTAATCTGCAACTATAACATCACCACTAGACTGCAAATGATAAACAATGAGCAACTCAGAGTATAAAAGAATGATAAAGGTTGAAGGCAAATGGAAGGACAATAGAGGTTGAAGGCAAATGGAAGGACAATAGAACAATTTGGTAGAAAATAGTGAGTGACATCACATTTCTAACAAGAACCAAGCATAAGACAGAATGTAAGATCTATTGTCATACGTCATTTTGTTTATACTTTTCAGGTCACATTGCTAGAACAGGCAAATGGTTCAGCAGAAGTAAATTATTAAAAACACAAGGCACATGGCTATGCTGCAAAAGTCAATGAAACCAAAATGCAAGTGAAGACCAAGACCAGAGACCATATGACAATGAAACAAAATAATGCACTCACCATCATTACTCCTCCAAAACAGTCAATGACTTCTGGAGTCCACACATGCACAGTTAAGCACATAAATCCAGAGATCACTGAAAAATTTTATGCTTCCCAAAGTGTGTACATTTCAGTTGGCTATATCTAGATTGACAGAAATTTCTACTTATACTCAACTGGTCTTGCTGGAAAACCCTCACACAGGTTACTCTTTGTTGAATGAGGCATAACTGGGTTGCTTGTTTAAAGTCTATAATCAATGAAAAGCTTCACTGTCTCCAAAATGCTAAAGACAATATTTGCTAAGTTTCTTCATTATGATTTAAAAAAGCTATTCCTAAAAAATGTTTTCAAGAATTTGGTATTTCTGCCCCTGTCTTAATCTTATGCTGTCTGCTTAATAGCAGGACTTGGTAGATGCCTGATGACCCACTCAACTTGATTTCTAATTCAGGCTATCATCAGGAAAGAGAAAACTCATGCCTCCAGATCTAGAATTTTGTGAGTGGCTTTCTTCAATGTCAGGAGCGAGTGCCATTGCTTCACTGCTGACTGTAAAGATTAGGCTGATATTATTTGCCTAATAATATGCTAAAGGTTGTAAAATCATGAAGGTAGAATCACAACTCAGCTCTCCTTCCTTTCATCCTCTTCTGCATTAAACATAAAGAAGCAGGCATCAGATCCATGACAGTACTTTTAAGAAGGGACATTGTATCAGATCACTCTCTCTGTTTTATCCTATTTCCATTCTGCAGGTTATATTCATTACATTTCTGGATTTCTGCTAAAATCATCTGACAGTTAAAGATAATAACTATGCACCAGAATTGCAGCAATTTTTAAAACAGTCCTCAACCACCTCTCACGCTATAACTGGACTGCTATAAACAAAGCAAATGCTGAAACCTGATATACATTAAAATAAATTGAAACCTTCCTTCAATTTGGGAAGTGTTTATTCATGTTAAATATCTTAGTTGTTGCATACTGAATTTAAACTTAATGTTTTGAGTTTATGTCTTTTCAAAAAGAAAATGTAGTTCGATGAGGGCTTTTAAAGTAGGAATCCATGAGAAAGTTTTGAATGATTCATCAAAAATAATTCCAGTATAAAAATAATTCCAGTTTATTAGATGTCTAAAGTCTGTAAACTTACAAAATCCCAGGTTGCAAAACATATATTTACTTTATGCAAGGTGTTATATCTCAATTAACACTAATATTGTTCCTAAGAAATGGTGTGTTAATAAACAAATGTTAAATAAAAATCACTTTTCCCATAACAAACCACGTAATAACATGGGTTATACTTAATGTAAAAATTTCAAGTCAAGAATATCTAATGGCTGCCAATGACTTAATTGGACTAAAAATGCTCTACAATATTATTCAGTCTTACTAACTTACCTCTTCCCTCATTGCTTCCCGTTATTGATTCCCTGCTTGATGCCCTGCTCACTCCCTCCCCAACCCCCTCAGTCTGTTTCTCCCACTTGTCACCCTTTTGGTTGCTCTATCTCTCAATCTTCTCACTGTGAACAAGGAGCAGCAATAGGGAAGTAGTGAGGGCTTAGGAAGATGGATGTCAAATAGGAGATGTATGGCAAAAGGAAAAGAGGAACAAATGAAGTGGAGACAGAGTGAATGAACTAGGTAGTGAGCAGGCAAGGGAAGCACTGAATGTGAGTTGGGAGACCTGTCATTGAGAAAGGTTGTTTGGGGTGGGGGTGGGGGGGTTGCTCAGGAAAGTGGCAAGAAAAGCAGCAGTGTGTTTCAAAACATGGGTTGAGCAGATGGAGTGAAAATGCAGATCAGATCAATGTAAGCACATGCATAGTAACCACACCAAAAAATCTGCACTATTAGAAATTGCTTTCAATGGGGATAACTGTACAACTATTTCAATAGAAGCAAGATAAATTATAAAGTAGAACATTTGTTGCAAACTTACATAAAATGTCAATAATGTGTAATTTAAAAAAAAAATAATCAGCACTTTAAAACAAGAATACTGACAAGAGTGATGGTACAGAACTTTCTTCAAGTAAGGGCTGATGCAATCTGAGAAGGTAAAGATTAAACTTCTATCTATCTGGAAACAGGGTATATTTCAACCACAATGTGTAATGTGTCTACAACTATTGTCAAATGAATCTTAGAAACTCTTCAGGATAGAGCTATTTAATTATTTAGCATGAAATATACAACAATGGGCAATTTCAAATAATACTAAACAACTAGTAAGTATTAAAGCAGAAATAAAATCCACAACTATCACTGACAAAAGCTTGTAATCTCATCCTACATAGTGATGTGGAAAATTGCTAAAACAAAAATTATGTATAATTGCTGAGAAGATGATGATGCCATCTGCCATTAAAACTGTAGACTAAATGCTTGGATACAGAAAGACCAAGGAACTGGTTAAACAAAACTGATATCAAATGACACTGTCAAATGCTGGATTGATTTAATGCCAAAATATATTTCTGCAGTGCACTGATTAGCTGCAAGACAACTGCTTTGTGATCTAAATGAATTCAGACATTTTTAAAACATCCCATTTCTCAACTACATTTGGAATGTGTGTAGTAAGGAAATAGAACACGATTTTTTGATTTGCAAAGGGCTCAAGGTAAAGTCAGATGATACTTTCACATAGTTATATTACATAACTTTAGCAAAAATCAGCTAAACCTATTGCAGCACGGTTTGCACTTTTTGGAACAGCAGTAACAATCAAAAGGTATTCTGGCGCCATGCAAAATATAAAAGCAACTGCAACCCATTATATTTGAAGTGGTTGGTGTTTATGCTGAGAAGCACATGCTTTTGTTAAATGCAAAAATGCACTTTGGTAAGATATTATGCCCTGAACACAATTCTTTACGCAAGTATACAAATATGAGATTACTATCTTACATACTTACCTGTATATTTAATCTCAGGGAAAGAGGTATGTACTTTCTTCACTGACAAGAAACCAGAACTGGGTGACATACTAAAATAATATTATGTTTGGTTCATTCCACTTGGATACCTTGTGGACACATTGAATGAAACAAGTAAACTGAATAAAATTATGCAAGTTAAGAGGCCTTTTTTGCCCAATATGGATGAATGCATGCACTCAAAAGCAACACATATGCATACCTACACACTTTTCGGCACAGATCATTTATGTCAGCTTAAAAAAAATCTGCATTTATTTTCAGCCCTTCCTAGCCTATATAGACTTTTTAAGCATATTTCTTACTTGTCTATCTGAATCAAAAAAAAATTTAAAGTCGTCTTTCAGTTTAATTAGCACTTTTTTGCTCTTTGGTGTTAGAATATCTTAAAATATGAACATTTCCTTTTTTCCCTTTTCCTAACCAAAAATCAACACTCCCACGATTTTACTAGAGCTGCTTTGTGGTTGTCTGTGTTAAATTGGATAGCTTCTGTTCAACATCTCTTACAGTCAGAACAAGAGATTGAAATGATGAGCATGGTAAATCACAAATACGATCTAATTCCAGCTATGTGCATTACAGTGACACTCCCATTTACTGTGTTCGTGTAATTTTGTCAAAGAGACAACTCCATGGAGCTGATTGTGATATGCACCAAGAATTTAGGGCATCAAATCGACATGCTTTGTCTACCCATCAGAAACAAAATACTACAAATACTCAAATTTTAGTAAATACACAGAATGCATCATAGCTCGGAAGACAGGTTGTCATCCCTTCATAATTTAACATTCTCTTTATCTTGGTCAATAAGGCATGGAAAGTTCCTAAGAAAGGTCCATCTGCTGCTGATGGTTTGAAAACAATAACATTTTGAAGCATTAGCAAATCTTATTAAAAAGTCCATAGAAAAGGAGTTTACACATTGATACATCAGGATATCATGTTCGTGTCACAACATGTACTTTAAGACTCCGATAGAGTACATAAGGTAGGCTGATTTCTTTCAAAATGTAGTCAACTTTATTTGAGGTGCCCCAATTAGCCCTGGCTAAAAGGGGAGTGTGTGTCAAAATGGAAATCAGCTACACCTCCTTTCCCTGTTTGAAGTGTAAATGTATACGGCAACAAGATTAAATGGAGTGTGATCCCTTCTATAGGAAAATGACTCCTTGATAGACAGCATCCAAATTTTCAAACAAATGTACGTGGGTAAGGCACTGGAAGGCTCCAGCTACCTGTAACCCAGCAAAACTCGGAACCTTTTTCAAAGAAGCAAAAGAGATGGAGGCAAAACGTGGCTGTTGAGATTGAAGAGGATTAAATATATTCCAGCTATATTTGCTGCATACTGAGTTTGCCAATTCTCATTTTTAAAGAAGCTCTCAAAGATAGATCTTAAATTACTTGTTCTTTGATCAGGAAACAATTCACACTGATGTAGATATTAGTATAGATATTCCAAATGGGATTTTTAAACTGTTGCAATTGAATATACAGTTAATATTCTTCAACAGAAGGACATTGATGGTACCTTCACGGCGCATTTACTGAACAATAACTTGTTAACCATTGTTCAGTTTGCCAGAGGCACCCAGTGCCAATCATTTTTACTGATATGTTCTAAACGTGGATGAAAGCGCAGAGTTGACAGAGCCAGAACCTTTTTGTCATATTAATTAGTCCCAGTGAAACTGAAGTCAATGAATATCAACAGCAATGTTTGAAGTAATACTTAGAACAAAGGAAGATAAATTTGGTCATTGGAGGTCAATTATTTCAGTCCCAGGACATTGCTGCAGGAGTCCCTCAGGGTGCTGTTCTCGAATTAACCACCTTTAGTAGTTCTATCAATAACCGTCCAATACTGTCTTAAAGTCAAAAGTGGAGTCATTCGCTGATGATTGTGCAGTGGTTTAGTATTATTTGCAATTCTGCAGATACTGAAGCAGTTCATGCCCATATACTTCAAGCCCTGAGTAACATTCAGGCTTGGGTTGATGAGTGGAAAGTAACAATCTTAAGACAAGTGCGAGACAGTGATCATTTCCAATAAATAATCTAACTTTAGGATTTCTTTAGAAACTAGTAACTTTAAGGAAATAAATTCAATCTTCTAGCTGGTAGTTGAAAGGATGACTCAGCAACAATTTATATTTTCAGACTTTTACAGTAGCGACAGACTAAAAACTATTTTTGCAAGCAATCATGTGAAGAACTTCAGTTCATCCAAATTTATTCTATCCTCCCAAGTTCAGTTCACCAATCAGCAGCAGTTACTGACCTAGATTGCCAATCTTTTAACACCTTCAACTTTAAACTCTCATTCCTACTTTATCATCTTTTCATTGCCTCTTCCTCTAAACCATACTCTGCCAGTTTAAACAAAAGGGACCTGGAGATCCAGATCCTGTCAGCAATAATCCAAAGTGAGAGCACCTTGAGAGCTCTAACAATAGTCATCAAGCCATCATGTCAATACCAAAAGGAGAACAAAACTGATACCCCCACAAGGCTCAGGAAATTGAAAGCAAACCTCTATCATACAAAAGTATACCCTCTCACAAAATTGACCTTTAATTAAAAGAAGTAGGAAATGAAACATGCCAAATGAAAAACTCTTATTAATACAGCTACTATCTACTCACCTGTCAAGAATGCTTGAATCAAGTGCAACAACAAAATCTGAGAAAATGCATATCAAAATAAAGATGTACTTAGTACCATATTATGAGCCAAAGATTAAAGCGTTTGGATGAAACACTAATGAGGCCTGACATACTAAATCGAGCAGGAGGAAAATGCCAATAGTTAATATTAGGAGAAAAGACGATAACAATATGGCGCTCAAAATAAAAAATTATAAGTATCAGCACCTAACACTAGAAATGGTGGAACTGACTGAAGGCATTACAGTCAAGTACTTTGACTTTTATAATTGGAGGCCAGAAGGAAATGGCTTAAAAAGAATCCAACCTTTACAAACTTTGAGAATCAGGAAGTACAAGACTTTTCAACAAATCTTTGCAACTCTTGCTAGTCAGGTTTACAGCCATTTTCAATACAGAATTCACAATCTGATATAAAACTTGCGATCTGATTATATCACCGGTGCTTTAGTGATAGTTTTACTGAAACTCTGAAGACTGAGACAGTTGGTGATAGCTAGATCCACTATAGCAAACACCTAGAGAAACCTGGTGAGACAATGGGCTGGATAGTTAAATTTTTACCTGGATTCCTTGAGACAAAGCGGGGCAGTGCACTCATTTGGGACCTGCATGCATTCCTTGCGACTATCCTGCCATGATCATTCCTCTCCTCCCTCAGGCAGTCATTGACTCTGCATCAACCGCTCCTATTTCCCCAGAATTTGATGTATGTTGGGAACAATAACATCATGTCCTGGACTACATCTGGCTCCAGTCTCAATTCCCACTCTGTTTTCAGGCAGAAGATAGATGCCCCACCAGATTACCCAGGAGCTATTACACAATTATCAAGCAACAAACTTGAAGTGGGTAGGACTTATCTATGACTGTTAACTTCAGGCAATTGCACACTCAAAACAGTGGGAACATTGTGCAGAATTTCAATATAACTATGGATTAAGAGTGTAATTGCACTATTTTCTCAAAGAAACTCAGGAGTAACTGATTTGTAGATAGAGAAAAACTACTCCATGCTCGAAAAAAGTAACACAAACAAGAGGGCATAGATTTAAAGTCATCTCCAAAAGAAGCAAGGGTGAAGTGAGAAAAAACCTTTTTCATTCAGTGAGTACTTAGAATATGGAATGCACTGCCTGGAAATGTTGAGGAGGCAGATTCAATTGAGGCAGTCAATAGGTCATTGGATGATTGTTTGGATAAAAGTATTGTGTAAAGGTATAGGGAAAATGGAGGATATTAGCACCAGGTAATGATGCTCATTTAACAAGTCAATGCAGGCACAATGGGCAAAATAACCCTGTTCTACCATAATATTTCTGTGGACACTAGTTTTATGCGAAAATATCACTGCATAGATTTCCTCAATTGCATGAAACATCTGCTCAGACTTTGAGCACATTCACATTTGACTATCCTTTGCGAGGTGAAGTTTTTATGCTAATGATGTGGTAGCATAAATTTCAGTATTTTAGATACAGAATGGCCTAAAATTAAATAATCTTGGCATAACTAAAATATTTGGATTTTTACAATGATTTTCTTTGCTATTTCTCTTACTGAGACTGGGACTTCAACAAAAGCAGTCAGTCAGTTCTAGTGTACCTGAAATGTTATAAAGTCCGCCACATTTTTCAATCATTCCACAGGATGATGCAACCAGAATGATCTTCTCAGTGGACATGTTCCTGTTCTGAATAATAATGGGAAAACTGTGACTTCAAGAGTGAGACAATATGCCAAAAGACAACAGAAAATCACTGGTTAAACCTACAGATGGTGGGGCTTTACTACTTGTTTTCTACAAGTTTCTAGATTTAGGAACAGGCATAGGAAGTCTGCAGGCAATCTTAGCATAAGATCTGTGAAGAAACAGGCATAAGTTTTCAATTAGGCTGGATGTTAGCTCAAGTGACCCACCCGCAGTTTGGAGTGGGAAGGAGTTTACCAGAGCACAAATCATCTCAGAGTGGGATTTTTCTACATGTACAATGTTAAAGATTTAAAAGGATAAGATAGTGTGGAAAGTTGATGCTGAGGTAGTAGATCAACCAGGATTCAGTTGATCAGGCTTTTAGTTGTTGAACAGTCTACTCCTGCTTCTATAATTCCTATATGACCCTCATGCAGAAGTCAGCCAGATTGACTAGACTGACTTCCTTTCTTGGAGGGTGCAGTCCAAAGGACCAGGGTAAGCGCACTCCAGAGGTTCAGAAGAGTTGGGGGTGGGGTGGGGGAGGTGGGGGGAGCGGAATTGAAGGCCTTGTGTGGGAAATCTCAAGCTTTTTAGGGAAGGGTCTAGCAGAGGCAGATTGTCCAGGCAGGGATGATTGCTTTTACAGATAGGGAGAAAGACACAACTCCAATCTAAAAGTACTTGTTTGGGTTTAGCTGCTGAGTTACCTAGTCATTTGATGCCAAATTAAAGTAGTGAATACAAATAAGGATCGTGCATTCAATAATATTTAAAGTGCTAAGCCATCTGCTGATAGTAGGCTCATCACTGGCCTAGATGCAGTTCTGTCAAGACTGGAAATGCAAGTTATTAGATACATTTCAAATATGTTCAGATTTCAGAATCTGACTTTGGGACACAAAAACAAATAATCCTCATTTTCTCAAATTGTATTTGGTTTAGCAAATGGAGGCAAAACTTAGCATCAGACCCAATTAAATGTGTAACTCCCTTTAAATGTTCAAAAGTACCCCCAAAAATTAACCAAATATAGTTTGCACATCACGTTAACATTTGTTTCAGATTTCCAGCATCCATAGTGTTTTGCCTTTATGTTAGCCAGCCAGCTGTTTAAAATCCTTTTGAATCTAACTAATTTCAGACACACCACATATATAAAACCATACCAAAAATATTCACAATTATGATAATCACATTTTTAAAAATTACACTAAAACACAATTTTTCAGGTCTGTACCTTTTCTCAGACTTTATAACAGTGATCTCAAAACTTCAGTTCTGCTCATTCTGACCACTAATTTAGAAGGCCTTTTCTGGGTCTGAACAGTACATCAAGTATTTGCCAGTATCATTCCATTCCTGCAGCATGATATTACCTTGAGCAAAGCTTAATATTTTTTCCTTAAAACATATCATTTTCATTCCACCTCCAATTTTGCACCTCTTTGTAATCTGAAATTTGGAAAAAAATCTGCCTCTTGTTGTTGACTTTTCTTTTTGCTGTAAAGTTTCATTTCTTAGAACACTGTGCACCAAGTGGAGAGCTATGTACATAGGAAAGGATCGCATTATGTAGGAAACTAGCTCGCTGCGCTTCATCTTCTTTCATTCGCACAATTTCATTCTCTTTCAATCGGACTTTTTCCAATAAAGAGCTAATTTCACTCTCTTTATCCAACATGGTATCTCGGTGATTACTTGACTGTACTGAAATGAAAGAGGAGAATTTTATTTTCAATTCAGTTATGGGCTTGGAACTTATTAAACAAAATAGTATTTGGAGTGAACTAAAGTAAGCAATTATAGCTTACAGAAATTTCAGTCCCAAATTAGGCTTCTCTTTTTCGATACTGATAAGATTTTAATGATTTTTTTCATTTCTATTCTCGGTCCTACTTGGTAATAACAAAAGTATAATGTCATAGATGAACTGACTATCAGCCAGCTGCACCATTTCTGCTAACTGCAGTATTTTTTTTGTTATCAGATAGCAAGGATTTACTCATGTTAAAATTAACCCAATACATTAAAATATTTGAAAAAAAAATGCTCTACACATTGCTTTTCAATCAAGTAACCAATATACTCTTATCACATTTAAGAGTTTAACATTAATAGCTGACAAGAGAATATTTTTGACAGATTTCATAGTTAAGCAAGTACTTCCTGCTTGCATACCTTTCAGTTGTCTTTCTAAAGCTGAAATCTTCTCTTTGAGTCCTTCTTGTGCTATTCGTTCTGCTTGAAGATGACCAATTTGCTCCTGGAGTTCTACTCGTACATTATTCACCTCTGCAACTTTCTCTTGGTCCTTACCAGATAGTTCCTGAACATGGAATTTTCAGTGTTAGAATTTTATAACACTTGGACCGTATTTCAAACAAGTTTATTCTCAGTAATTTCACTAAAGTGAACATAAAGTTTGCACAGCATATTCTCCAGACATCATTAAGGCCAGAAAATTCTATTAAGGCCATATTGATTTAGCATAAAAATGGTTAAGTAGTGGATAATAGACTGTGCAGATAACAAATTCCAGGTCAGATCACTAGGCATGCATAACTGCTTCCCCGCTAAAACTCCATAAAGATATGTAGTTAAGGCAGACCTTTACAAAAAATATATTCTCTCATGAGATGTGGACACTGCTGGATTGGTCAGCATTTATTGCCTACAGGGCACTTACGAGTCAACCACATTGCTATGCATCTGAAATCACAAGTGGACCAGGTAAGCATGGCAGATTTCCTTCCCTAAAACAATATTGGTGAATCAACAGGGTTGCAACAATTGACAGTGGTTATGCGGCCACTGATAGACAAGCTTTTTATTCCAGATTTTATTGAATTATAATTTCACAATCTGGCATTGATGGGGTTAAAACCTACTGTCACAGAACATTAGCAAGGAGTCTGGATTACTAGGCCAATGACATTGACACTATGCTGCTGCCTCCGCTTGCAACCATTTCCATCCATTAGGCCAATTCCTAAAGTCACAGACTTCCTATCATATCTTATCTTACAAAGTCATAGACATATAGCATGGAAACAGACCGTTCGGTCCATTACTGAATAGTTTCTTCTGTTAAAGAATTTTGCACTGCACACTTAAAATTTAGAAAGACGTGTGATTCACTACTTGTTTAAATAGGCTAGTCCCCTTACATGAGCCAAATTTTAAAATATGTCCCTTTTCCCAAAGCTTGAAATTGTCTACATCTCCCATAGTTTGGGTTTTGGGTTTTATTTAAAGGTGTTCTAGGAGAAAGTGAGGACTGCAGATGCTGGATCAGAGCTGAAAATGTGTTGTTGGAAAAGCGCAGCAGGTCAGGCAGCATCCAAGGAGCAGGAGAATCGACATTTTGGGCATGAGCCCTTCTTCAGGAATGAGGAAAGTGTGCCAAGCAGGCTCAAATAAAAGGTAGGGAGGAGGGATTAGATTAGATTACATTACAGTGTGGAAACAGACCCTTCGGCCCAACAAGTCCACACCGACCCGCCAAAGCGTAACCCACCCATACCCCGACATTTACCCCTTACCTAACACTACGGGCAATTTAGCATGGCCAATTCACCTGACCTGCACATTTTTGGACTGTGGGAGGAAACCGGAGGAAACCCACGCAGACACGGGGAGAACGTGCAAACTCCACACAGTCAGTCGCCTGACGCGGGAATTGAACCCGGGTCTCTGGCGCTGTGAGGCAGCAGTGCTAACCACTGTGCCACCGTGCCACCCGGGACTTGGGGCAAGAGCATTGGAAATGCGATAGGTGGAAGGAGGTTAAGGTGAGGGTGATAGGCCGAACTGAGGGTGGGGGCGGAGAGGTCAGGAAGAAGATTGCAGGTTAGGAAGGTGGTGCTGAGTTCGAGGGTTGGGACTGAGACAAGGTGGGGGAGGGGAAATGAGGAAACTGGAGAAATCTGAGTTCATCCCTTGTAATTGGAGGGTTCCTAGGCGGAAGATGAGGCGCTCTTCCTCTAGCCGTCGTGTTGCTATGGTCTGGCAATGGAGGAGTCCAAGGACCTGCATGTCCTTGATGGAGTGGGAGGGGGAGTTGAAATGTTGAGCCACGTGGTGGTTGGGTTGGTTGGTCCGGGTGTCCCAGAGGTGTTCTCTGAAACGTTCCACAAGTAGGCGGCCTGTCTCCCCAATATAGAGGAGGCTACATCGGGTGCAGCGGATGCAGTAAATGATGTGTGTGTGGAGGTGCAGGTGAATTTGTGGTGGATATGGAAGGATCCCTTGGGCCTTGGAGGGAAATAAGGGAGGAGGTGTGGGCGCAAGTTTTGCA
Organism: Chiloscyllium plagiosum; assembly: GCF_037043375.1. Taxonomy (NCBI): domain Eukaryota; kingdom Metazoa; phylum Chordata; class Chondrichthyes; order Orectolobiformes; family Hemiscylliidae; genus Chiloscyllium; species Chiloscyllium plagiosum. The sequence goes on from NW_028270163.1 coordinate 34,299,509, forward strand.
TTTCTTGCGGTTGCAGGGGAAGGTGCCGGGAGTGGAGGTTGGGCTGGTGGGGGGTGTGGACCTGACGAGGGAGTCACGGAGGGAGTGGTCTTTTCGGAACGCTGATAGGGGAGGGGAGGGAAATATATCCCTGGTGGTGGGGTCCGTTTGGAGGTGGCGGAAATGACGACGGATGATACGATGTAGATGGAGGTTGGTGGGGTGGTAGGTGAGGACCAGTGGGGTTCTGTCCTGGTGGCGATTGGAGGGGCGGGGCGGGGCTCAAGGGCGGAGGAGCGGGAAGTGGAGGAGATGCGGTGGAGAGCATCGTCGATCACGTCGATCCCAAAATCCACAAACCTGACTGCCCCGGCCGACCCATTGTCTCAGCCTGCTCCTGCCCCACCGAACTCATCTCTACATACCTCGACACGGCCCTGTCCCCCTTAGTCCAAGAACCCCCCACCTACGTTCGGGACACCACCCACGCCCTCCACATCCCCTCTTTTTCGCTTCCCCGGTCCCCAATGCCTTATCTTCACCATGGACATCCAGTCCCTGAACACCTCCATCCCCCATCACGAAGGACTCAAAGCCCTCCTCTTCTTCCTTTCCCGCCGTACCAACCAGTACCCTTCCACTACACCCTCCTTCGACTGACTGAACTGGTCCTCACTCTGAACAACTTCTCTTTCCAATCATCTCACTTTCTCAAAACCAAAGGAGTGGCCATGGGCACCCGCATGGGCCCCAGCTATGCTTGCCTCTTTGTAGGATATGTGGAACAGTCCATCTTCCGCAGCTACACTGGCACCACCCCCCACCTTTTCCTCTGCTACATCGATGACTGTATTGGCACTGCCTCGTACTCCCATGAGGAGGTTGAACAGTTCATCCACTTTACCAACACCTTCCACCCCGACCTCAAATCTACCTGGACCGTCTCAGACTCCTTCCTCGCTTTCCTACACCTCTCCATTTCTATCTCGGGCGACCAAATCAACACGGACATTTACTATAAACTGACCAACTCCCACAGCTACCTAGACTACACATCCTCCCACCCTGCACCCTGTAAAAACGCCATCCCATATTCCCAATTTCTTTGTCTCCGCCGCATCTGCTCCCAGGAGGACCAGTTCCAATACCGAACAATCCAGATGGCCTCCTTCTTCAAAGACCGCAATTTCCCCCCCCCACATAATCGACGATGCTCTCCACCGTATCTCCTCCACTTCCCGCTCCTTCACCCCTGAGCCCTGCCCCTCCAATCGCCACCAGGACAGAACCCCACTAGTCTCACCTACCACCCCACCAACCTCCATATACATCGTATCATCTGTCATCATTTCCGCCACCTCCAAACGGACCCCACCACCAGGGATATATTTCCCTCCCCTCCCCTATCAGTGTTCCGAAAAGACCACTCCCTCCATGACTCCCTCGTCAGGTCCACACCCCACACCAACCCAACCTCCACTCCCGGTACCTTCCCCTGCAACCCCAAGAAATGCAAAACTTGCGCCCACACCTCCCCCTTCCCTCCAAGGCCCCAAGGGATCCTTCCATATCTGCCACAAATTCACCTGCATCTCCACACACATCATTTCCTGCATCCGCTGCGGCCTCATCTATATTGGGGAGACAGGCCGGCTACTTGCGGAGCGTTTCAGAGAACACCTCTGGGACACCCAGACCAACCAACCCAACCACCCGTGGCTCAACATTTCAACTCCCCCTCCCACTCCACCAAGGACATGCAGGTCCTTGGACTCCTTCATCGCCAGACCATAGCAACATGACGGCTGGAAGAAGAGCGCCTCATTTTCCGCCTAGGAACCCTCCAACCACAAGGGATGAACTCAGATTTTTCCAGTTTCCTCATTTCCCCTCCCCCCACCTTGTCTCAGTCTCAACCCTCAAACTCAGCACCACCTTCCTAACCTGCAATCTTCTTCCTGACCTCTCCGCCCCCACCCCTACCCCTACCCCCACTCCCGGCCTATCACCCTCAACTTAACCTCCTTCCACCTATCGCATTTCCAACGCCCCTCCCTCAAGTCCCTCCTCCCTACCTTTTATCTTAGCCTGCTTGGCACATTTTCCTCATTCCTGAAGAAGGGCTCATGCCCGAAACGTCGATTCTCCTGCTCCTTGGATGCTGCCTGACCTGCTGCGCTTTTCCAGCAACACATTTTCAACTTTTATTTAAAGGTGTACTGGAATTCAGCTTGTCAAATCCCTTGAGAATCTTAAATACCTAAATAAGATCACCTCTAAATTATGCTAACTGTTCAATATGTTAGAACCCTCAATGACTTTCCATTATTTTTATTTTATTCTTTCATCTATTTTGAATTATGAGCTGGAAATGACTGATGGATTTTGGGACAGCTTGAATTTCAAAACAGAACAATTTGTCTGTGAGTCTAGGCCTGGAGGCTAGTTGCAGTCTGAGCCTTGATTATAAGATTCTAACAGAAACAACAATCCTTGGAAAGAGCTCGGTGTTTCAACAGATAGCAGAAGTTGGCTATTAACAAGGAATAGTACCTGGGAGTTTGCTCCAGCAAGTCTGAAGGGGACCCTATGTTCAAGCAGATGGCTGTTGTTGAATGGTGACTGAGGCCTCGGAGATAGTCGGTTAGTCTATCAGGGCGGAACCAGAGTTAATGTTGTTTTCTTTGAACTACATTACCGGAGAGATAGTCCTGGAATGTTGCTGAGACAGCATGAAGATACGAAAGCTCCCTGCCCAACCTAATACATCAGCTTCTATAAACCCAAAGGGTAGAAAGCTGATTTGGAAGATTTGCTGCCTTTGCCTGGGTGAACTGAGGAGGAGACACCCTGATCAATATTTCTGGAAAACAGTAAGGAGTCCACAGTTATGCCTGTGAAACAACACATTGTGAAAGCCATTTTAAGTGATCTGGCCAGTCTTGTTATTTTCTTGTATAAATCCCTTAAGTGTGTTTGTTGCCTGTCTGCCTTGTGTGTGAATGGGGCTGAAAACAAATTTTTTGGGTTTAAAGCACAGACATTAATCCGCTTACTGTGCTGATTAATTTTTTTCTCTGCTAATGTTAAACGTTAATATGTATTTAAGAAATTGTTAAGTCTTTTGCTTAGGATACAAAACTAGTGTCTGAAAACGAATTATTCCCCAAGTCTGGGATTTAGTACTCAAAACTCTGGCTAGGAATCATAGAAGTGACTATATGAGGGTACTTTATGGTTTAGTTTTACAGTGTTTTGCAGCTTTGGTTCAACTGTCTGTCTCTGTGCTGTAACAAATACAAGACTTTCCAATTTCAGTGCTTTCTTATCACAACACAGGTGTCAAAACCCATTCCTTATTGGAGTTATCCTTCTCTGTCCGTGAAGGTCCGTGAACTGTGCTTTCTCAGTTTTTAACTGACGCATTACAGAGATAGTTTAAATGATTTTTCCCACTTTTTGATTGCAGATTATTTCCTTTTTATAATTTTGTATCTAGCTTCATGGCTAATTTGGTTCAATTTCTTGTATGCCTACCTTGGAGTCAAGAAGGTTGTAGCATTAATTGCCAACACCAATTCGCAAATGTTCGAGGATGACACCAAATACTGTACTGAAAGAATGCTGCATTGCTGGAGGGGCTTTCAGATCAGACACTAAACTTAAGCTGCATCTTCCTACTCTTTGAAGAATATGGAGCTTTCCCTACGTTCTCGACTGTAGTTAACCTAAACTAAAGCCACAAATACCAAATTGTCTGACTAAGCATTCCTGCATTTATTTGCTGTTTGCTATGCATAAATTGGTTGCACCGGCTGTTCATTAAACAGGATATCTGAAACTTCAAAAACAAAAGTAGGCTCTAGTTTATAAATCCCTTTGTAGTGATTTGTTCTATAATAACTTGCTATGTAAATGCAAATACTTTACATGAAAACAATAATGGGCCGAGAATTGTTCTCCAATATACTAATCATTTATTATTCTTCATGTGAATCAATCATTTATTCTCAAATTTTGTTTCTCACTCAATCCACTCATACCTTGTAATCTACACATGGTGTTGCAATGAAACAGCCCACATTTTTATTATTTGTCGTCTCCACAGACAGTTCTAGTATTACTTACCTTCTAGTAGTGGTAGAAAACAGATACTGCAGAATTTCAATTAGTATTCAATCCCTGCATACACTACGGTGAATATGAAAAGAAACTAGAGACAAAAATAGGATTTTTGACCAAAGGAAGCTCATCCCTCAATGCTAATAGTTCTCTCAAATGGTATGTCTTGATATTTTGACTATCCGCAATATTTTTCAGATACCTAATTTGGTACATAATTTCAAGCTAAAGTACATTTTTGGCCAATACTGTTACATGTCTACTTTTCAGTAATTTTCATTTTACTGCTTCCTGGGCTTGTTTTGATGTACCACCTTAAGAGGAAATCTAGTAAATTATACTAACTTGTATTGAAAAGGTAAACTTAATTGTTTCTTCCTATACTGCTTTTCTAAGCTTTCCTCATAAATCAACAGGTAGTTGCAGAGTTACCACCTAAGTATTTAGTAGGACTAAAGCATCCTACAAATGGCTCATATAGTTAAAAATCTAACACTTGGAAAAAAAATTGAAACTTAAACTAATTCAAGATGGAGAATGGGAAAACATTGTGGCTGTGAGAGCTGCTTTTGTTTTGAGATATTTTAGGTGTTGGAGGTGATTTCCTTGAATTCCAGGAGAAATAATTACTGTTTTATAAACTATTACATTGTTTTGGAACTTTGGGGAAAAATATTCAAACCAACGATACTTTAAAAAAGGAGAGAGAGAACAAAAGGCAGCGACTACATGGTCAGTGAGAGAAAGATAAGAAATCTACACTGCTGTCTGGCACAGCAGTGAATCTGTACAGCTATTGCCTTTGCTGTTTGACTTCAAGTATTTCTGGACATGAGAATACGTCTAAGAAAAATTAACTAACAGCGAAATTCACAGGTGACCTTGGAAAACTTGTAATCACTGACCTTGTTAATCATTGACAAACATATAAATTTAGACCCAATTACCCCATTTACTCTTGGAAAAAGAACCAGAAATGATATCACCTACCACAACAGACCAAAGCACATAAATAGCAAGTGGGACAGAACACCAGTGCTTCATTGGAGGCTCACTGATGATGTTACCTAGCATGGTGATGAAATGTCTGAGAACAAATCTACCAGCTCAGCAAGCAAACTGACAATCTGATCCACAACCGGAGCTACAAATCTTCTGTAGGTTTGCATGCATTTATTTCAATGCAAGATGCCTAACAGGGAAGGCAGATGAACTCACAGCATGGTTAGGAACATGGAAGGTGGATATCGTAGCAATTACAGAGAGGTGGCTCAGGGATGGACAGGACTTGCAGCTTAATGTTCCAGGATACAAATGCTTTAGGAAAGATAGAAGGGGATGCAAAAGAGGAAGGGGGAGTGGTGCTTTTGATAAAGAATAACATTACTGCTGTACTTAGGAGGACATGCCTGGAAATATGTCCAGGGAAGTTATTTAGGTGGAACTAAGAAATAACAAAGGGATGATTACCTTATCTGGATTGTGCTATTGACCACCTCTCCCCCCCCAAATAGTCAGTAGGAAGTTGAGGAACAAACTTTTAAGGAGATCTCAGTTATCTGTGAGAGTAATAGGGTGGTAAAGGTCAGGGATTTTAACTTTACAAACATATGGGACTGCCATAGTATTAAGGGTTTCGATGGAGAGGAATTTTGTGAAGTTTGTACAAGAAAATTTTCTGATTCAGTATGTGTACGTATCAACTCGAGAAGATGTAAAACTTGACTGACACTTGGGAAATAAGGCAGGGCAAATGACTGGAGATGTCAGTGGGGGAGCACTTTGGGGCCAGCGACCATAATTCTGTTAGTTTTAAAATAGTGATGGAAAAGAATTGACAGGATCTAAAAGTTAACTTTCTAAATTGGAGGAAGACCAGCTTTGACAATACGAGGCAAGAACTTTCAGAAGTTGATTGGGTGTGGAAGTTCGCAGGTTAAGGGACACCTGGAAAATGGGAAGCCTTCGAAAATGAAATAATGAGTATCCAGAGACAGTATATTCCATTTAGTGTGAAAGGCAAGGCTGGCAGGTGTACAAAGGCAGTAGGAGACAACTTAAGAGGGAAATCAGGAGGGCAAAGAGGGGACATGAGATAGTTTTGGCAAATAGGGCCAAGGAGAACCCAAATGGTTTTTATAAATAAATGAAGGACAAAAGAGTAACTAGGGCGATAATAGGACCCAAAAATCAGCAAGACAGCCTATGTGTGGAACCACAGGAAATGGAGGAAGATACTAAACACAAGTGTTTACTGTGGAGACGGACATGGAAGATGTGAGGAAATAGATGGTGACATCTTGAAAAATGTCCATGTTACAGAGGTAGTGGTGCTGGATGCCTTAAAACAAAAAGGTGGATAAATCCCCATGACCTGATCAGTGTGAGAAGCTAGGGAAGTTATTGCTGGACCCCTTGCTGAGATATTTGGATTATCAATAGTCACAGGTGAGGTGCCAGAAGACTGAAGGCTGGCTAATGTGGTGCCACTATTTAAGAAAGGCGGTAAGAAAAAGCCAGGGAACTATAGACCAGTGAGTTTGACACTGATGGTGGGCTAGTTGTTGGAGGGAATCCTGAAGGACAGGATTTACATGTATTTGGAAAGGTGATTAGGGAAAGTCAACATGGCTTTGTGCGTGGGAAATCGTATCTCATTAACTTGATTCAGTTTTTTGAAGAAGTAACAAAGAGAACTGATGAGAGCAGAGAACAAGGTAGGACTGATAAATTCAACTGCATTTATTTCAATGCAAGAAGCCTGACAGAGAAGGCAGATAAACTTTAGGGCATGGTTAGGAATATGGGTCTGCGATATCATAGCAATTTTAGAAACGTGGCTCAGGGATGGACAGGATTTGCAGCTTAATGTTCCAGGGTACAAATGCTACAGGAATAATAGAAAGGGAGGCAAGAGAGGAGGGGGAGTGGTGTTTTTGATAAGGGATAACATTACAGCTGTACCGAGGGAAGATATTCCTGGAAATACATCCAGGGAAGTTATTTGGGTGGAACTAAGAAATAAGAAAGGGATGATTCACCTTATTGGAATTGTATTATAGATCCCCCTAATAGTCAGAGGGAAATTGAGAAACAAATTTGTAAGGAGATCTCAACTATCTGCAAGAATAATAGGGTGCTTATGGTCGGGGAATTTAACTTTGCAAACATAGACTGGGACTGCCATAGTGTTAAGGGTTTAAATGGAGAGGACTTTGTTAAGTGTGTACAAGAAAATTTTCTGATTCAATATATAGATGTACCTACTACAGAAGGTGAAAAACTTGGACGTACTCTTGGGAAACAAGACAGGGCAGGTGACTGAGGAGTTAGTCTGGAAGCACTTTGGGGCCAGCGACCATAATACCATTAGTTTTAAAAGTGATGGAAAAAGATAGACCAGGTCTAAAAGTTGAAGTTCTAAATTGAAGGAAGGCTAATTTTGACGGTATTAGGCAAGAACTTTCAAAAGCTGACTGGGGGCAAATGTTTGTAGGTAAAGGGACAGCTGGAAAATCAAAAACCTTCAGAAATGAGATATTGAGAGTCCAGAGAAAGTATGTTCCTGTTAGGGTGAAAAGAAAGGCTGGGAGCTGTTGGGAATGCGGGCTGACAAAAGAAATTGATGGTTTGGTTAAGAAAAAGGAAGCATATGTCAGGTATACACAAGATAGATCGAATGAATCCTTAGAAGCCTATAAAGGCAGTAGGAGTATACTTAAGAGGGAAATCAGGAGGGCAAAAAGGAGACTTGAGAGCTTTGGCAAATAGAGTTAAGGAGAATCCAAAGGGTTTTCCAAATACATTAAGGACAAAAGGGTAACTAGGGCCCCTCAAAGATCAGCAAGGCAGCCTTTGTGTAGTGCCAAAGGAGATGGGGGAAGATACTAAACGAGTATTTTGCATCAGTGTTTACTATGGAAAAGGACATGGTAGATATAGAATGGAGGAAAACAGAAGGTAACATCTTGAAAAATGTCTATGTTACAGAGGAGGAAGTGCTGGATGTCTTGAAACACATAAAAGTGCATAAATCCCCAGGACCTGATCAAGTGTACCCTAGAACTCTATGGGAAGCTAGGGAAGTGATTGCTGGGCCCTTTGCTGAGATATTTGTATCATCAATAGTCACAGGTGAGGTGGCGGAAGACTGGGCTTTGGCTAACGTGGTGCCACTGTTTAAGAAGGGTGGTAAGGACAAGCCAGGGAACTATAGACCAGTGAGCCTGACCTTGGTGGTGAGCAAGTTGTTGGAGGGAATCCTGAGGGACAGGATGTACATGTATTTGGAAAGGCAAGGACTGATTTGGGTATAGTCAACATGGCTTTGTGCGTGGGAAATCATGTCTCACAAACTTGATTGAGTTTTTTGAAGAAGTAACAAAGAGGATTGATGAGGGCAGAGCGGTAGATGTGATCTATATGGACTTCAGTAAGGCATTCGGCAAGGGTTCCCTATGGGAGACTGGTTAGCAAGGTTAGATCTCATGGAATACAAGGAGAACTAGCAATTTGGATATAGAACTGGGACAAAGGTAGAAGACAGAGGGTGGTGAAGGGTTGTTTATCAGACTGGAGACCTGTGACCAGTGGAGTACCACAAGGATCGGTGCTGGGTCCTCTATTTTTTATCATTTATATAAATGATTTGGATGTGAGCATAAAAGGTATAGTTAGTAAGTTTGCAGATGACACCAAAATTGGAGGTGTAGTGGACAGCGAAGAAGGTTACCTCAGATTACAACAGGATCTTGATCAGGTGGGCCAATGGGCTGAGGAGTGGCAGATGGAGTTTAATTCAGACAAATGCGAAGTGCTGCATTTTGGGAAAGCAAATCTTAGCAGGACTTACACACTTAATGGTAAGGTCCGAGGGAGTGTTGCTGAACAAAGAGACCTTGGAGTGCAGGTTCGTAGTTCGTTGAAAGTGGAGTCTCCTAGGACAGTGAAGAAGTATGCTTTCCTTTATTGGTCAGAGTATGGAGTATAGGAGTTGGGAGGTCATGTTGCAGCTGTACAGGACATTGGTTAGGCCTGTTTTGGAATATTGCGTGCAATTCTGGTCTCCCTCCTATAGGAAGAATGTTGTGAAACTTGAAAGGGTTCAGAAAAGATTTACAAGGATGTTGCCAGGGTTGGATGATTTGAGGTGTAGGGAGAAGTTGAATAGGCTGGGGCGGTTTCCCCTGGAGCTTCATAGGCTGAGGGGTGACCTTACAGAGGTTTATAAAATCATGAGGGGCATGGATAGGGTAAATAGACAAAGTCTCTTCCTGTGGTGGGTGAGTCCAGAACTAGAGGGCATTGGTTTAGGGTGAGAGGGGAAGATATAAAAGAGACCTAAGGGGCAACGTTTCACGCAGAGGGTGGTACGTGAATGGAATGAGCTACAAGAGGAAGTAATGGAGGCTGGTACAATTGCAACATTTAAGAGGCATTTGGATGGGTATATGAATAGGAAGGGTTTGGAGGGATATTGGCCAGGTGCTGGTAGGTGGGACTAGATAGAGTTGGGATATCTGCCCCTCATGGATGGGTTGGACCAAAGGGGGTTCCGTGCTGTACATCTCTATGACTAGGAGATGGGACAATGGGCTGAGGAGTGGCAGATGGAGTTTAATTTAGATAAATGTGAGGTGCTGCATTTTGGAAATGCAAATCAGGGCAGGACTTACACAATTAATGGTGAGGTCGTGGGGAGTGCTGCTGAACAAAGAGACCTTGGAGTGCAGGTTCATAGTTCCTTGAAAGTGGACTTTCAGGTAGATAGGACAGTGAAGAAGGCATTTAGTATGTTTTTCTTTATTGGTCGGAGTATTGAGTACAGGAGTTGGGAGTCATGTTGAGGCTGTACAGGACACTGGTTAGGCCTCTTTTGGAATACTTTGTGCAATTCTGGTCTCTCTCCTATAGGAAGGATGTTGCAAAACTTAAAAGGGTTCAGAAAAGATTTGCAAAGATGTTGCCAGGGTTGGACAGTTTGAGCTATAGGGCGAGACTGAATAGACTGGGGCTGTTTTCCCTGGAGCGTTGGATGCTGAGGCATGACCTTACAGAGGATTATAAAATCATGAGAGGCATGGCTAGGGTAAACAGACAAGGTCTTTTCCCTGAGTTCGGAGAGTCCAGAACTAGAGGGTATAAGTTTACAGTGAGAGGGGAAAAATTTAAAAGGCATCTGAGAGGCAATTTTTTCATGCAAAGGGTGGTGCCTGTATGGAATAAGTTGCCAGAGGAAGAGGTGGAGGCTGGTACAATTACAATATTTAAAAGACACCTGGATGGGTACACGAAAGTAAGGGTTTAAAGGGATATAGGCCAAGTGCTGGCAAATGGGACGGGATTAATTTAGAATATCTGGTCAGCATGGACGAGTTGGAACGAAGGGTCTGTTCCCGTGCTGTAAATCACTATTTTATTAATTTTTTAAAAAATCTTCCATTTGTCTACATCACATAAATTGCTCTGGTATTAGTCACAAAAAGTAAAATCCAAAAATTACCATCAGATGCTAAGATTTTAGACAAACAAGTAAATAATTGCACAATTCTAATTCACCTGAGTGAGTTCTTCTATGCGGCGCTTTAAACCTTCAATTTCAAAAGTAAACTTGTTGTTCTTTGCTTGTAACTCATTGATGGTTTGTTTTTGCATCGTACATCGATTTTGGTATTCATCACGTGACTGGCTAACAAGATGAAGTTTCTCCTCCAAGTGGACCAATCGATCTTGCTAAAGTAGAGAAGAAAAGCAGGAATAATTGGAGAAATAATACTGAATTGTAGTGTTAAACACTTGAGTAACCTGCTCAAGGAAAGTGTGATCAGTCCAGAGTTTGTCAGGTTGACATGGTAATGCACTGCTCTTGAACTAATTTCAGTTTAGTTCTAATGAAAAACAGTCAATCTTTGTACACTGGGCACCAAAGTGCTAGTCACTGTTTTGTTCAAGACAGTAATGTGCTATTGAAGGAAGAAAGTATTGTTCACATCCTGTCTAAACTTGCACACATGCTCAGAGATCTGAATCTGGGCAACTTTAATACTTATACAGTATCAGTAGTTTAAAATCCGAAACACATGAAATGAAGTTTATATTGCAGTTGACTTTTACATTCCACTCATCCAAAATCTAATCAATGAAAATCTTCAGTTTATAGGTGCATGATGTAATGTATCAAAACGTTCATGCAATCCATTTTTTAAAAGTGATCTGGAATAGCCAATTAAAAGGAAAACATTGGACTTTCATGATGACATCAAATGGGAAGATGGATATGAGAAATAACAAGAATGGTGAAAAACTGTAGAACAATAGAGAACAAGGTGAGGAAAAAAGGATAGAAAGTTAGTTGATGCAATAGATGTTGCAAAATTTGAGGTAATTAATTTTGAAAATAAGAACCCAGAGCTTTCTTAATCCTATTTGCTGTTGTTTTCATGCTGATTTTGCAGATGGAAGTTACTCAAATCTCCTTTGCTTATGCCCAGGATGTGGCTTTGGTGTGTTATAATAATTTCTATATTGACATCACAAAGGTCACTTGCTCTCTCTTCTTAGGAATAGTGGCATGGGCTGTCTCACAATATCTAAGCAGGTGATAGATATGCCCTTTAGATAGATTGTGAAAGGTTGGGGCAGCACGGTGGCACAGTGGTTAGCACTGCTGCCTCACAGCGCCAGAGACCCGGGTTCAATTCCCGCCTCAGGCGACTGACTGTGTGGAGTTTGCACATTCTCCCAGTGTCTGTGTGGGTTTCCTCCGACAGTCCAAATATGTGCAGGTCAGGTGAATTGGCCATGCTAAATTGCCCGTAGTGTTAGGTAAGGGGTAGATGTGTAGGGGTATGGGTGGGTTGCACTTCGGCGGGGCAGTGTGGACTTGTTGGGCCAAAGGGCCTGCTTCCACACTGTAAGTAATCTAATCTTAACTTCTCATCTGAATCATCTAGTGTAGCATGCCCTCAAGAAGCAACGTAAATCTTGCACACAATTTTATCAGGCTGAAGTTGAAAGTATAAAACAAAATCTCTGTTTCCGTGCTGTATAGACCTATGACTCTATGAGGTGGGACAATGGGCTGAGGAGCTGGTGCTGCAGGAACTCAGTAGGTCTAGCAGCATCTGTACACACAAACAGAGTTAATGTTTCAAGTCAGTATTGCATACTCTATTGTAGGAAAATTGTAAAAGTAATGATAAAAGGTGCACGTCTGATTCATTTGATTGTGAACAACGATGGTTGGCTACAAAAGGGCTGGATAAGTTGAGGATTTGAGAAATGAAATAACAAAGATATGACTTGATTGTGAAAGGTTACAACCAAGTAAATGATGATTTTTCTCATTCGTTATTGGAACAGGAACAAGGGAGCAAATATTTATTGTAAACACATGAATAATTAAATAAAGGTTGTGAAAGGTGACATGTAACTTGGAGTTCATGTTTTTGGAAAATAAATACTTCTTGAGAATTGTTAGATGCTATCACACATTGTACAAGAGAAGCAAATAGGCCCCCAACCAAAGATTAAGAACAAGCAGCTGATTGGGATTGGGCTCTTACCACATTACTATGCTCTGACTGCAGAAGCAGTTATATATAAAACAAAATCCTTCAATTCTAAAGCATGCTAATTCTGGTAATTTTGCCCATTTTAACATTGCAATTTTTGATTCATGTAAATGTATGAGTGTTAGCATTAAGGCTAGCCACCCACAGAAAGTCTGCCTGAAAATTAAATTGAGGTAGATTCCATAATGATGTTTAAGGTGATTTGTGAAGCACTGAATACAGTCAATGGCTCACTAAACTAACATTCCCTTACTCTTTGGGAGTCTATGTTAGTCTCTTGAGAAGCCCAAATTGAGAAATGGGAAGGGGAAAATAGGCAATAAGAATAGAAAAAACAGACAGAGCAAAATAGAAGAAAAAATATGAAATTTGAAGAAGTCTGTAAGTTAATGAATGCCCTATGTTTGTATTTTTTTGTTACCTCCTCCAATCGAATTTGGTTCTTCATTTTTATCAGCTCTTCTTCAGCTAGTGCTCGATGAGTTACAGCAGATGCCTTTAGATGACTCAGCTCCTGTCACAGAACACACTTTAGAATGTTAAGTATAATTTCATGAAAGAATTTATAAAGTTACTAATTGTACTGATACAAATCTCTGTCTTGTACAACCCTCCTCACGATCCAACCCAAACTTTGGCTCTGCTATCATCACAAAACAGAACAAATTAGAGGCAACCTACACCATCAACCGGCAACTTAAAAAAAAAGGGTTTTGTGATTTACACATGAAAGAAGTGAAACTATCACTGTATTCTAACAGATGAAAGGCTTAACAGACAATCAATTTTTCAATGTATAATTTCAGTTACATCACACTGCAAATTTTTGCTATAAATTCTGTGTTACGATCGAGCCCTCCACAATCACCTGATGAAGGAGCGTCGCTCCGAAAGCTAGTGTGCTTCCAATTAAACCTGTTGGACTATAACCTGGTGTTGTGTGATTTTTAACTTTGTACATCATCAACAACATCCTTACTGGCATTAATTTCGCAAAAAAGGAGAACAATAATAGACTCCCATTCCAAATGTCACAGTGGAACGAACAGTTAATGGAGAACTGCAGACCAGCATCTACAGGAAATCAACACAGACCAGATACTTAACTACAGAAGCAATCATCCCAACACCCACAAACAGAGCTGCATCAATATAATATTCAAGAGTTAACTTGCTTTGCTGACCTGCAGGAAATTGGATGTCCCGAGGCTGGGGTGTGATGCCTGATTTACAGATAGATTGTAAGAAATTACATTATCATCTCCTATTATTCATGAGCCACTTACATGGCCATTTCCTTGCCATTCAAAAGCCTATTTATATTTTCATCTCCTATTCAGAAATCAATAAGAACATTACAGTTGGAATTTGACTATTCCCTGTAAAAAATATTTACTGGCCCCACCCCCCATCTTTTCCTTCGCTACATTGATGACTGTATCGGCGCGACCTCGTGCTCCCACGAGGAGGTTGAACAGTTCATCCACTACACTAACACCTTCCACCCCGACCTCAAATTCACCTGGACAGTCTCGGACTCCTCCCTCCCCTTCCTAGACCTTTCTGTTTCTATCTCAGGCGACCGAATCAACACGGACATCTACTACAAACCAACCGACTCCCACAGCTACCTGGACTACACCTCCTCCCATCCTGCCCCCTGTAAAAACGCCATCCCATTCTCCCAATTCCTTCGTCTCCGCCGCATCTGCTCCCAGGAGGACCAGTTCAAAATACGTACAACACAGATGGCCTCCTTCTTCAAGGACCGCAATTTCCCCCCCGACGTGTTCGACGGTGCCCTCCACCGCATCTCCTCCACTTCCCGCTCCTCCGCCCTTGAGCCCCGCCCCTCCAACCGCCACCAGGACAGAACCCCACTGGTCCTCACCTACCACCCCACCAATCTCCATGTACAGCGCATCATCCGCCGTCACTTCCCGCCACCTCCAAACAGACCCCAGCACCAAGGATATATTTCCCTCCCCTCCCCTATCAGCTTTCCGTAGAGACCACTCCCTCCGCGACTCCCTTGTCAGATCCACACCCCCCACCGACCCAACCTCCACTCCCGGCACCTTCCCTTGCAACCGCAGGAGGTGCAACACTTGCGCCCACACCTCCCCCCTCACTTCTCTCCAAGGCCCCAAAGGAAACTTCCATATCCGCCACAGATTCACCTGCACCTCCACCCACATCATCTACTGCATCCGCTGCAGCCGGTGTGGCCTCCTCTATATTGGGGAGACAGGCCGCCTACTTGCGGAGCGATTCAGAGAGCACCTCTGGGCCACCCGGACGAACCAACCCAACCAACCTGTAGCACAGCATTTCAACTCCCCCTCCCACTCCACCGAGGATATGCAGGTCATTGGACTCATCCACCGCCAAACCACAACAACCCGACGGTCGGAGGAGGAGCGTCTTATCTTCCGACTGGGAACCCTCCAACTGCAGGGGATGAACTTGGACTTCACCAGTTTCTTCATCCCCCCTCCCCCCACCTTGTCTCAGCCGGATCCCTCCAGCCCGGCACCGCCTTCCTGACCTGCAGTCTTCTTCTTGACCTCTCCGCCTCCATCCTACTCCGACCTATCACCCTCACCTTGACCTCTTTCCACCTATCACATTTCCAACGCCCCTCCTCCAAGTCCCTCCTCCCTACCTTTTATCTTCTCCTGCTGAACACTCTCTGCTCATTCCTGAGGAAGGGCCTGTGCCCGAAACGTCGAATCTCCTGTTCCCTGGATGCTGCCTGACCTGCTGTGCTGTTCCAGCAATAAAGTTTCAACTTTGATCTCCAGCATCTGCAGACCTCACTTTCTCCCCTAAAAAATATTCACACCAGATCTGACCATTAAGGAATGATTTGCATTACATTGTTTCTGGAGACTGTTTGCTTTGTTCAGGGAGAGCTTCCCTGGACAGGCCTTGCAAGCATGACGAGGCATGTTCAGAGTTTCTCCAAAGCTTGTATTGTATTATGCTTAATAAAATTTTGCTTGTTCACAGAAGTTGGTGTTGCATCAAGTGTGTAAGAATCTCGGGAAAAAAAAACTTAACATCAGGACATTATTTAAATGGGCTACATCACATTGCAGGAACTATGGGCAGCAGAAGAAAAATACCTGTGCAGCGTATTCAAGAACAACAGGTACCCAATAAACATAGTCCAACAATCCTTAAACAACAAGCTCAAGCAAGTAGACAGCATTCCCAGAAGCTCTAGCCACACTCCATACAAAGACATCTCGGAGGTGACTACTCCAGCCCCTTGGCATCATGGTAGCCCACAAAGCTACACTGGAGCAGCTACTGATGAACCTGAAGAACCCTACACAAACAACGAGCAAAACGAATGCCATTTACAAAATACCATACAAGGACTGTAACATACACTACATCGGACAGACAGGCAGAAAACTAGCCACCAGGACACACGAACATCAACCAGCCACCAAAGGACATGACCCAATATCACTAGTATCCTTACATAAAGACAAAGAAGGGCACCACTTCGACTGGGCCAGCATATCCATCCTAGGACAGGCTAAACAGAGAAACTCATGGAGTTCCTAGAGACCTGGCATTCAACCATAACTCCATCAAGAAACACATCGATTTGGACCCCATTTACCAACCTCTGAGAAAATACCGGAAATGATATCACCCACCTTAACAGACCAAGACACATAACTAAAATGGGGGACAGAACACCAGCGCTTCACTGGAGGCTCACTGATGATGTTCCGAGCATGGTGATGAAACATCTGAAAACAAACCTGCCAGCTCAGTGAGCAAACTTACAACCTGAAAAGGTCTCTCTTCTCTAGCATAGTGCTTGTTCATCGCAAAACAGAGGATTATTACTCTTAAAAAACTGAGTTTGTAATTCATCAGAATGAAAATGAGAACTTTGTTGATCAATTAGTAAAATTAATAATGCGTAGTTATTTTGCAGACATTTCAAATATTGTTTGCGTGTATTAACAGGTGTTAATTAATTAGCTGAATGAGCTTGTAGATTTGGATCTAAAGTTGCTATCTTGTGCGTGAACATTGGCAATCAGATTCAGCCTACCTAGAAATCAGAGCCAGCAAGAGAAAATATCAGCCAGTGGCATATGACAAATGGTATAACATTAATACAGTGATAAATTTGACATCTGAGAATCATTAGCACTGTATTCATAGCAAGGAATCACGATTAATTGGAAAAGAAAGTCTCAATGAGCAGATTTTGTTTCAAGCTATTCGACTAAGTGGAAGAGCCTCTCCAAATTATAATGTGGTATTTACATTCTTAACCATTAGTCCAATGGTCTTCATTAACTATCATTCAACAGCACCTACAATCAAACCCCACCCCAACAGCATTCCACAGAGACCTTTCCCTCCTTGACTCCGCCAACAACCCACACCACCCACCAAGCCACTCTCCACTCCCAGAACCTTCCCTTGCCATCACACTTACCCCCTCACTTCCATCCAAGGCCCCAAAGGATCCTTCCACATCTGGCAGAGATTTTCCTACACATCCAAACATTTCTTCTACTGTATCTATTGCTCTCAATTTGGTCTTCTCTGCACTGGGGAGACAGTAAGTCAATTCGCAGAACATTTCAGAGAATATTTCTGGGACATATGCACCTAACAATGCCACTGCCTTGTGGCGGACCATTTCAACTCCCCATCCCACTCTGCAAGGGACAAGCAAGACCTGGGCCGCCTCCACCACCAAATCTTAGCCACCCAACGCCTGGACGAAGAACACCTCATCTTCCACCTTGGGACCCTCCAATTACACAGCATCAATGTCGATTTCACCAGTTTCCTTATCTTCCCTCTCCCCACCTCATCCCAGATCCAACTCAGCACCACCCTCTTGAACTGTCCCACTTGTTCACCTTCCTTCCCACCCTATCACCATCACCTCACCTACCTACCGCCTTCCCCCCTCCCCCCATATCTCTGAAGGGCTTATGCCAAAAATGTCAATTCTCCTGCTCCTCAGATTCTGCCTGACCTGCTTGTTTTTCTAGTGCCACACTTTTCAACTTTGATCTCCAGCATCCACAGTCCTGACTTTCTCCTACCATTCAATGGCAGCTTTGTACTGTAAACAGATCCTTTCGGAACTGGTTGGAGACTTTCAATCTCATTTCAATCATGATTCCTTATTTACTTTACAAGTTGTAATCTGTGCCTATATGTTCAATTTGGCAAATCAAATACAAGACATTGCACCATTATGAATTATTGGGTAGAAATAAACGACAAGAAAGACTGATATGAATTTATATAGTAGCTTTCAGGACATTTCAATTAAATACATTTGAATGGTGCAATGTTTTAAAATAGAAGTTAGTATTTATTCTACTTGTTTCATATTTTACCATGTAACAGTTGCTCACTCACTGTTTCTAGTTGAATTCGAATGTTTTCAAGTTTCTGAATTCTGTCTTGTAAACACTGCTCATTCTCTTGTATCTGTAAATTCATGTGATCCACCTGAAAGAGAAGCAAGATATAAAATATATAGAATGCTGAATGTTCTCAAATTTCAAATATATTCATGTAGGTTCTAACTGCCATATTTATCATAAAGGAGCGACTGTATGTTACATTTCTGAATAAATTAGTAACAAGTCTTGTCTCTGTAAAACACTGTAATCCAGGGCACTTTCATCTTTAGTGAGATTGCAGAATGAAACATCAGGTTACAAGACTCAAGACTACTTCAAAGCTGCAACTGGCTTTTGACAGCAGCAAGGTGCCTTCAAATGTGAACAAGGAGCAGTAGGTCTTTGACCTCCCAGAAGCCTGCTTTGCCAAACTATAAACTAGATTTCTGCCTATCGCAGATAACCATTTAACCCTTTGCTTCGCAAGAATCTATTCACCTCTGCTTTAAAGAAAACAAACTTTTCCTTCTGTTGGTGAGTACAGCTTAATCATCTGAGGCCTTATTCTTGGTACAAGTGCAGCCAGTATAACCACCAGTCAACCACTCACCCGCACCTCCAGTTTTACTCAGAGGACATAAAGTCTGAGGCATTAAAGTGGGATCATATCTTGAAAAATTTTGGTAGCACCATTGCAACCACTTTAGTCTGGAATAATGGGACCAAACATTTAATAGATTTTTGAATTTTCAGGATTACAGAATGATGCTGGAATGCCTGCTTACATATCTGAGAACTACAAAACACCACCAATATGAATATTTACCTAAAGCATAAAACAGTGGTAAAATATTATAACGCTGTTAGAAACTTTTCAAATTATCCTTCTACTCTTTTCTCCAGCTTTCTGCTTGTATTGTGCTAAAACAATGCCACCAATAGTTTGCTCAAAACATTTATGTACTGACAGTGATTCACGTGTGGAATGAACTTTGAGGATGTGGTGGGTATGGATACAATTACAATGTTTAAAAGACATTCAGATAAATACATGAATAGGAGAAGTTTGGAGGGATATGGACCAGGAGCAAGCAGGTGAGACTAGCTTAGTTTGGAATTATGGTTGGCAGAAACTGGTTAGACCATCAGGTCTGTTTCCATGCTATATGACTCTATAACTGGTTCTGTAGATTTCTATAATCTATTTCCAATAGATTTCCATTTAAGAGATGGCCCTACCATTTAGCTAAATAGAAACTAAGAACAGATCTCAAAGCTGGGCATCTACAAGCTGCTGCAATTCAGCATCAGAAGCAGAATTGCATTCATCAACCTGTTTTTTTATTCATTTAGGGGCCATAGGCTTTGTTGGCTGGGCCAACATTTATTGCCCATCCGTAGTTGTCCTTGAGATGGCAGTGGTGAGCTGCCTTCTTAAACTGCTGCAGTTCATTTTGTGCAGGTACACCCAGTATCGAAGAGGGAGTTCCAAAATATTGATTCAGCAACAATTACAGAACAGCAATATATCTCAAAAAGTCAGAATGGTGATTTGGTTGGAGAGGAAATGCAGATTGTGGTGTTCCCATGTGTCTGCTGTCCTTCTAGATTGTAGTAGTAATGAATTTTGAAGGTACTATTTAAACAGCCTCGATGAATTTCTGGTACGCTCTGTTCCTACTGTGTGTCACTAGAGGAGGGAGTGAATGTTTCGAGGATGTGATGCCAATCAAGCAGGCTGTTTTGTTCTGGGTGGGGTCAAGCTTGAGAGTTGTTCATGCTGCAATCATCTGGACAAGTGAGGAGTATTCCACCACACTCCTTTATGTGGCACGTTGTAAATGGTGGACAGGCTTTGGGCAGTCAGGAGGTGAGTTACCCACTGTAGGATTCTTCATCTCTTATCTTCTCAGTTCAGTTCCTGGTAAATGGCAACCCCAGGATACTGATAATGTAAGATTCAGTGATAGCAATGCCATTGAATGTCAAAGGTGATAATTAGATTCTTTCTTGTTGGAGATGGTCATTGCCTCGCACTTTGGCACAAATATTACTTGTCCCTTGTTAGAGCTGAAAATGTGCTGCTGGAAAAGCGCAGCAGGTCAGGCAGCATCCAAGGAACAGGAGAATCGACATTTCGGGCATAAGCCCTTCTTCACGTCCCTTGTTAGCACAGGCCTAGATAATATCCAAGTCTTACTGCAACCTGTAACCTCTTAACCTGGGCATATTCCTCATTCTACAAATCACCATCAAACCAAGGGAGCAATGCTGCAGAATGCAGGAGGGCATGCCAACAGTAGCAAAACGTCGTGCCAAAAAAGCAATAACCCAAAAGCAGACTCAGCGTGCAATAAAAAAACTAAGCAATTTTGCACTATAAGGATCAGAGCAAAGCTGTTGTGACCTGGCAGAACTATTTATGAATCATGGAGGACAATTAACAGAATGAGATAGTTCCACAACTATTTCCATTTTCAGTCAGGTGAGAACCCAGAACATTGGTGCAAAAGACCAGGCTGGAGCATTTATAACCATCTTCAGCAGAAGTGCCATTGGAAGTGCCCACCTCACCTCCTCCTAAGGTCCCCAGCATCCCAGTGCTGATAAATTTGACTCACTTTACATCATACAAAAAGAAAGGGCCAAAAGCACTGCAAAAACAAAGGGCTCTGACAAATAGTGCCAAAAACATGCTCATGAACCTAGTCAAGCTGTTGCAGTAAAGCTACTGCACTGGTATCTTCCCATATGGAAAATTGTTATGTCCTGTTCACAAAACAGAATAAATCCAACTTGGCCAGTTACACTCCATTGGTCTACTAATGATCATCAGTTAAGTGACAGAATATATCACCTACAGCGATATTAGGCAGCAATTAAACAACAAAAACCTGTTCATTTACTCAGTTTAATTCTAGCAGGTTCTAGCAGAACCACTTGGCTCCACACATCATTAGAAGCTTGCCCAGACAAGGGCCAAAGGAGATGAACTCAAGAGGGTATGAGAAACTGACTGTCCTTGAAATCAAGACAGCGTATGACTTGAGTGCCACATCAAGGAGTCCTAGCAAAATTGAAGGTACTGTGCTGGGAATCTATGTGAAACCTCTCCAATGCTTAGAGTCACATTAAGCACAACAGGAAGATGGTATGGTTGTGAAAGACCAATTATCTCAGTCTCGAGACAGTTTCATTAGAGTTCCTCAGGTTAGTGCCTTAGGTCCAAGCATTTTCAGTTGCTTCATCAATTATGTTCCCTTCATCATTCGGTCAGAATTGGGCATAATCGCTGATAATAGCACGATGTTCAGCACCATTTGTGATTCATCAAAAGTGAAACAGTCCACGTACAAGCTGCCATTAAGTATTTGTGAAGGAACTGAACATTCAGTGCTAATGGAGTGCCAATCAGGTGGGTTGCTTTTCCTCAGTGGTACTGAACTTCTTGAATACTGAAGTTGCATTCATCCAGGCAAGTTGAGAGCATTGCACATCTGAGTTGTGCCTTGTACATGGTGGACTGGTTTTGGGGAGACAGGTGTTGAGTTGCTCATTCAAACGTCCCAGCCTCTGAACTGCTTGTGCAGCCATAGTGTTCATTTTCTGGTCAATGGTAATTGATAGTGGTGGTTTCAGCAATAGTGATGCAATGAATATCATGGGGGGGTAGCTAGATTCCCTTGTTTTGAGATGGTCATTGCTTAGCCTTGTGTGGCATTCGCACCACACAAATGCCAGGCAATGACCATCTCCAATAGGAAACAGACATCTATGAGGAGCTGTGGACCATTAACAGCTGAGTCATCACAGAATAGAATCATGGAATCCCTACAGCGTGGAAGCAGGCCATTCAGTCCATCGAGTCCACACCGATTCTCCAGACTCACCCATCCCCCTCTCACCCTCATCCCACACCCTATCCTTGCAACACTGCATTTACCACAATTAACCCACCGAGGCTGCATATCCCTGGACACTATGGACAATTTCAAATTCCAAAGATGTGCAGGTCAGGTGGATTGGCACTGTGGAAAGAAACCAGAGCACCCCATGCAGTCACAGAGAATACATGCAAACTCCACACAGACAGTTGACTGAGATTCAAGATGGCAGCGATTCAGTAGGTCTGAGTCTGCAGAGCCCAATTCTCAGTCAAAGTGGGGTGCCCACCTTCACCTCACCTGTTAAATCACTCAAAATAGCTTTTGCCCAGCACTCTTGGCCATGTTGCATCATATTTTAACAGTTTGGTGCTTTTTTAAAAACGACTAAGGGCAAAATCTCTCTCAGTTCGCAACAGGCAGGGACCCCTCCCCCACCCTTCCCGCAGCAGCAGGGATGTCCATGATCGCCTCGGGGGACTTAGCTGCAGAGGCAAGCCTGATCTTGGAGATCGTCAAACTCCAGGAGAAGATCGATGCGTCCATCGAGGAGGCCCGGTCCAGGTGGGAGTCGATCTCGGTCATACTGCAGAAGCATGACTGAGAGACCGAAAAACTTGGGCAGCATGTCGGAGGGGCGGAACATGGGCCTCGGAGACTGCTGCTGAGTCATCCGTGGGTCAGGTCCGGGCTCTGGAGCGACGAGTCCGGACCCTGGAGGAGCGCATTGACGACCTTGAAAATCGAGGTTGTCAGAAAAATATCTGGTTGCTGGGTCTGCCTGAACGGGAGGAGGAGGAAGGCCAGCTCATGGATTTCTTGGAGCAATGGCCCCCACAACTATTGAAATCGGAGTCGGAGCTGGACCGGGTGCGGGTGGAGTGGGCCCACAGCGGGTGGAGTACTGTGCGTAGGCCCGGGTTGGACCAGCGCCCCCACCCGGTTCTAGTCCGACTTCAATGTTACAGGGAAAAAACAAATGCTGCTAGAGGCTTCCAGAGTCTTGGGGAAGGATCCCCATGCCATGATGTACAAGGGCTCCAAAATAATGTTGTTTCAGGACTTTTCTCCGCTCGTGGTCCGCAAGAGGAGGGCATTCGATGAGGCGAAGAAGCGTCTGAGAAACTTAAATATTCAATACTCTATGCGATATCCGGCAACGCTGCGCTTCAGTCATGTATATAACTTTGGATCACCGGAGAAAGTAAAAGAATTCCCGGATGCTTTCAAACAGACTGCAGGACTTGAACTGTATGGAGAACGACTTTATTTTGCCCCCCCTTTTGCTTATCCTTCTTCCTTTTTCCATCTCTTGCCCATCTTTCCCTTGGTAGTGGGCACCCCACTTTGCCTGAGTCTTGGGCTCTGCAGACTCAGACCTACTGGGTCGCTGCCATCTTGAATCTCGGTCAACTGTCTATGTGGAGTTTGCATGTGTTCTCTGTGACTGCGTGGGGTGCTCTGGTTTCTTCCCACAGTGCCAATCCACCTGACCTGCACATCTTTGGAATGGCTTGTTCTTTATTCTTTCTTTGATCTCCTATCTATAGCTCGTGCGGCTTATTTGATTTTTGGGGGATGTTGTTGAGTGGTGTTTTCTTTCTTTTTTTCTTATTTAGTTGCCTAATACTTTCTGGGATTGTAATTTCGTAATTTTATATGTTTTTTTTCTTGTGTTGTTTTATTAAGCATATCTAGGAGAGAGTGGGGTGGGGGGGGGTTACCCGCTTTTAACTCCTGTTTGATAAGATACTGGAATTTATTTACTCCATTTTGTAATGCCTGGGCTGAGGGCAGGGCCCTTGCTGGGAGAGGTTATCAGGGGGTTATTGGAAGATAGTAGTGACCCGAGAAGCAAGGGGGAAAGTCTCCTTTCAAATATGTTTTGTGTTATTTTTGCTTAGGAGGAGTTCTTAATTGTGTTGATTTAACTGTTCTTTTATGTGTGAATTTTGTTTGGTCTTTACTCAATGTCTTTTGGGTGAGGTTCTTCCTCCTGGGGCTCTCGGGCCTGCTTGGACGATCATGGCTAGCCATTCGTTTAGGTGGTGCACCTGGAATGTTAAGGGGAGTCATTCGCTAATCAAAAGGAAAAATATATCAAGTCTTAAAAAAAAAGGTTGATGTAGCTCTTTTACAGGAGACACATCTACTTGATAAGGAGCACTCGAAGCTGCAACACGGTGGGTTTGGCCAGGTGTTCTTTTCATCTTTCATCTCAAACGTAGGGGAGTAGCCATTCTTATTCGGAAGAATCTTCCCTTCCACATGTTAAGCCAGATAAAAGATGATTCTGGACGGTATATATTGATCAAAGACCTAATATACGGATAGGAATACGGGATTTTGAATCTTTATTGTCCCCCGGCACACCCTTTTAAATGTGTAACGGAAGCGTTCTCTAAGTTGATGGCTTTCGGGGTTCCCCCCCTTTCAATTATAGGGGAAGATTTTAATTGTATTATTGACCCAGAGACAGACAGGATAACTAGGAGCACTGTGGGCATATCTCGGAGATCTACGCAACTGGTGGATCTGAACAAGGAGCTGGGGCTAGATGATGTTGGAGGTGTCTCCATTCCCAGGGTAGAGACTTTACTTTCTATTCTAACCCACACAAGTGCCATACCAGAATTGATATGTTTTTTGTCCTCTCAACCCTTTTGAATTTGATACTGTCTTGTAAAATAGGTAATATAACTATTTCTGATCATGCCGCAGTATACATTAGACTAGTGATGATGGGATAGGTCCCTGACATTGGCGTATGGATCCTTTCTTATTGAAGGATAGCAAGTTTATAAAGTATTTTTCGCAGGAATTTAAACCTTCTGGGATATCAACTCATGTACAGCCAGTGACCCTTTGATGAGGTGGGAGGCTTGGTCATCTCATATTCTGCGATCCGGAATAGTCAAAAGGGAGAGCAACAGCGTCTGCTCGAGGCTTGCCTGAAAGCAGCTGAAACTGCGTATGTTGATGGGCCCTCCATTACTAAGCTACACAGGATCACAGCCCTTAGGGCAGCCTTGAATACTGCACTTACCCAAACAGCAAAGAGGGAAATACAATTTGCGAAGCAGAGATTATTTGAATATGGTGACAAGCCTGGCAGGTATCTAGCATACCTTGCCAGAAAAAAAAAGGCTCTCCAAGCTATTACGTCCATTAGACAGAGTGCTGGTACCCTGATTTGTGACTGTAAAAAGATCAATACCTTTAGAAAGTTGTATTTTGAATTGTATAAGTCGCAGGACTGTGAGGATAGAACTAGGAAGATGGAGTCTTTCTTTAAAAATCTGGCCCTTCTGGGCCTAACCTTGGAGCAGGTGTCGCTCTTGAATGGCCCCTTGACAACCCAGGAAGTACAGGACGTGGTAAGGCAGCTTCAGAGTGGCAAAGTGCCTGGGCCAGACGGATTCCAGGCTGAGTTTTATAAAGAATTTATAGGGGAACTGGCCGGGCCACTCATAAATATATACAAAAGTCAGGGCTGCCTCCCGCCTTCATTGAGAGAAGCAAATATTTCTCTCATTCACAAGAAGGGAAACGCCCCAGAAGATTGCTCTTCATATAGACCCATATCCCTGTTAAATGTGGATTTTAAAATTCTCTCAAAAATGTTAGCATTAAGACTGGAGAGGGTTTTACCAATCATTATAAAAGAGGACCAGACAGGGTTTATAAAGGGTTGCAGGTCAATTAATAATATTAGAAGGGTCTTAAATATGATACAAGCTTGTCAGCAGGGAGCAATAACTGTGTTTAGTTGTCTCCCTAGATGCAGAGAAGGCATTTGATTGGGTAGAATGGCCATATCTTTTTTATACGCTGGAATGGTTTGGTGTTGGAGAGGTCTGTACTAAATGGGTTTCAGTATTATATAATAATCCAAAAGCAGCGGTGATCACTAACAATTTAAGTTCAGATAGCTTTAGCGTTGGCAGAGGCTGTCGCCAGGGATATCCTCGCTCACCATTATTATTCACGCTAGTGATTGAACCACTAACGGAAGCTATATGAACTGACCCTAATATAATGGCTCCAACGGTTGGATCGGGCAAGCACAAAATTGGTCTCTATGCGGATGGTGTCCTCCTTTTCTTAAGTGATCCTTTGACATCTGTGCCCCGCTTAATTCAAGTGGTCAATCTATTTGGTATGTTTTCAGGTTACAAAATCAATTTTGTAAATCGGAGGCCATGCCGTTGGGAGGCCTTGCCAGTAATATCCAATTTTCTGGACGGATCTTGTTTTCCCTTTCGGTGGTCACTAGAAGGTTTTCTGTACTTAGGTATTTTTATTACTCCAGTATTTGGTCACCTGGGAAGATCTCCCAATATCCTGGCTAGGCAGAGTAGCTTTAGTTAAGATGAATATTCTACCTCGTCTTCTATATCCTAATAGAATGCTCCCCTTGATGTTGCCGAGACAGGCGTAGTGTAAGCTTTATGGTTGGCTCGGCTTCTTTATTTGGAATCATAGACGGCGCCTTATTTTTTAGATTAGATTAGGCCCTTTGGCCCAATGAGTCCGCAACGACCCTCTGAAGAGTAACCCACCCAGACCTATTTCCCTCTGACTAATGCAGCTAGCACTATGGGCAATTTAGCATGGCCAATTCACCTGACCTGCACATCTTTGGACTGTGTGAGAAAACCGGAGCACCCGGAGGAAACCCATGCAGACACGGGGAGAATGTGCAAACTCCACGCAGACAGTTGCCCGAGGCTGGAATCGAACCTGGGACCCTGGTGCTGTGAGGCAGCAGTGCTAACCACTGAGCCACCATGCTGCCCAAATTAGAAAAGCTGCAGCTTCCACAAGTAAGGGGAAGACTGGACTTTCCAGATTTCAGGAGGTACCAATTGAGCTCCCTATTATCTTATGTAGCTGACTGGGTCTCTTGTGACCCACAATCAATCTGGTTAGATATTGAGGCCTCCCAAGCAAAATTTCCCATCATCATTGTATTTATGGACAAGATGAGAATTATTACGGACTATTGTAAAAACCCTATTGTACTAAATATAATCAAAGCCTGGAGGATAATGCGACAGGATGACAGCAAAAAACCTCCCCCATAGTGGGAACATTGGGATTCTGGCCAGGGCTGACCGATGCTACATTCAAAATTTGGGAGTCCAGAGGTATCTCCTGTTTGGGAGACCTGTTCGATGGGGAGGTCATGATGTCCTTTGAGCAGCTGCGCCAGAAGTTTGGACTGCCTAGCAAGGATCTCTTTTGGTATTTTCAAATATGAGACTTTATACAAAAGAAGACCACACTGATAGTCAATCCTTATAAATTGGATAGGGAAAGGAGAGTGCTTTGGCCGATGAGGCCGCTCTCGGTCAGTACTCTTTATCACTCATTATGCAATAAGGTATCGAAGGACATGGAACGGATATATAAAACCTGGAATTATGGTTGGAAATCTCTTTAGAAATGTGGGAGGATGTCTGGGAAAATGCCAGGAAGATCTCTATCTGTAACAAAACTCAGGCTACTCAATTAAAGATACTCGCAAAGAACGACTCGCAAAGTTCAAGGCAGGAGCATCCCCATTGTGTCCTAAATGCAAAATTGAAGTTGGCTCTTTCACGCATTGTCTGTGGACATGCCATAAAATCCGTAGGTATTGGGACAGAGTAGCAAATGCCTTGACAGAGATTTTGGGTACGGAGATTGGATCGGATCCAATGTCCCTACTTTTGGGCTCTCCAAATTTTCCCTTTCAGGACGTATACGGGAGGAAATTATTTATTATCCTTTCCTTTTGTGCGAGGAAAAATATTTTAGTGAATTGGGTATCCGAAGGTCCCCCAGGACTATTAAACTGGCACAGGATAGTCAGGGAATATATCCCCCCTTGACATCGAATATGGTGAACCAAAAAAAATGGAATTATTTTATAAAATGTGGCAGCCCTTTTTGAACTACATCGACACAGATATTTCGGCCATATAGTCCAGGGCTTTTGCTTAGCCGTGGTAATGGTTCTGGCTGGTTCAGGGGTCCCTGGGTGGAAGAATCCTGTATAAATACAGGTTTTATTATGACTTGATATAAATCTATTTTGAGCACGTATCTAGTTATTTAATTACTTTGTTGTTTACTGTTAGTAATATATGGTATCCTGTTTTATGGTTTGGTTGTTTGTAGAATAGATTAGTAGTTTGTGTTTTTAATTTAATTTATATTGGTGTTGTTATTATATTATAAAGTGGAATACACTAGTTTGTATTATTTTTGTAATTTTGTAAAAAATCTTTTAAAATTTTCTTTTTTAAATAAAAATATCTATAAAAAGAAGACAATTCACAGAGACTGGAATCGAACCAGAGTCCCTGAAGCTGTGAGTCCACAGCACCGACCACTGAATCACCATGCTACCCTAATAGGATTCCTGAAGAAGGCCTTAAACCCGAAACGTCGATTCTCCTGTTCCTTGGATGCTGCCGGACCTGCTGCGCTTTTCCAGCAACACATTTTCATGCTACCCTAATACTCTAACACAATCTATAACCTCATGATATGGCACATCCCTCACTCAAACATTACCATCAAGGCAAGGGATCATTACTGGTTCAATGCAGAGTTCAGGAGGGCATGTCAAGAGCAGCACCAGGCATACCCAACAATAAAGTGGCAACCTGGTGAAGCTACCAAACAGGGCAACTTATATGGGCAGCACGGTGGCACAGTGGTTAGCACTGCTGCCTCACAGCGCCAGAGACCTGGGTTCAATTCCCGCCTCAGGCGACTGACTGTGTGGAGTTTGCACGTTCTCCCCATGTCTGCGTGGGTATCCTCCGGGTGCTCCGGTTTCCTCCCACAGTCCAAAGATGTGCAGGTTGGGTGAATTGGCCAGAGCTAAATTGCCCATAGTGTTAGATGAAGGGGTAAATATAGGGGAATGGGTCTGGGTGAGTTACGCTTCGGCGGGTCAGTGTGGACTTGTTGGGCCGAAGGGCCTGTTTCCACACTGTAAGTAATCTAATCTGTAAGTAATCTAATCTTATATACCAAACGAAAAAGCAGCAAGAAATAGATAGAAATAAACTATCGCACAACCAACAGATCAGATCTAAATTCTCCGTCCTGCCACATCCAATTGTGAAAGTTGGTGGACAGTTAAATAATTCACAGGAGGCTGCACAAATATCCACATCCTTGCTGCAACAGCCAGCACAACAGTGTAAAAGATGAGGCTGAAGCATTCACAACAATCTTCAGCCAGATGTACCAAGTGGATTATCCACCTTGGCTTCCTCCAGGTGTTCCCCAACATCACAGATGCCAGTTTTCAGCCAATTCAGTTCACTCCATATGATACCAAGAAAGCTTTTGAGGCACTGGATAATGCAAAGGCTATGGGCCTTGACAACATTCCAGCAATAGTACCGAAGACTTGTGCCTGTAGTAAGCTGTTCCAACACTGGCATCGATCCAACAATTTATAAAATTGCCCAGGTATGTCCTATATCAAAAGTGCAGGACAGATTCAACCAAAGCTGTAATGAGGTCAGGAGCTGTGTGGGTCTGGCAGAACCCAAACTGGGCATCACTGAGTAGGTTGTTCCTAAGCAGATGTTGCTTGATAGCACTGTTAGTGTCAGCTTCCATCACTTTACTGATGATTAACACCAATTAACACCCCACCAGTCTACTTTTTATCATCAGTAAAGTGATGGAAGGTGTCATTAACAGTGCTATCACGCAGCATCTGCTTAGCAACAACCTACTCAGCGATGCCCAGTTGGGTTCTGCCAGCTCCTGACCTAATCACAGCTTTTGATTTAAACATGGACAAAAGAGCTGAATTCGTTGAGGTGAGAGTCACAGCCCTTGACATCAAGGCTGAATTCAACTGAGTGTAGTATCAAGGAGCCCCAGCAAAACTGAAATCAATGGGAATCAGGAGGCAATGCTCCATTAGTTGGACTCATATCTGGCATAGAGGAAGACGGTTGTGATTGTTGGAGGTCAGTCATCTCAGCTCCAGGTCATGTCTATACGGTTTCTTCAGAGTAGTGTCATCTTCAGATGCTTCATTAATAACCTTCCCTCCCATCATAAGGTGAGATGTAGGAATATTCGCCAATGATTGCACAATGTTCAGCACCATATGTGATTCCTCAGATACTGAAGCAGACAATGTTCAAATGGAAGAAGACCTGGATAATATCCTGGCTTCAGCTGGCAAGTGGGAAGCAATATTCACACCACACAAATGCCAGGCAACAATCATCTCCAATAAAAGCCTCACCGCCAACATTTAATAGTGTTACAATAAAGATGATCAGCCTTTCCTGAAGAAGGGCTCATGCCTGAAACGTCGATTCACCTGCTCCTTGGATGCTGCCTGACCTGCTGCGCTTTCCTAGCAACACATTTTCAGCTTACAATAAAGATCAGCCAAGATCCTTAGACAGCATCTTCCAAACCCATGACCCCTCCCTATAGAAGGGCAAGGGAAGCAAATACCTGTGAACCCTACGAATTGCAAGATCCCGTCCAAGCCACTAATCATCCTGACTTGGAAATATATCATCTTTCCATCATTTCGCTGGGTCAAAATGCTGGACTTAGTCCCCCAAGGGTATTGTGGGTCAACCTGCAGCACATGGATTACAGTGATTCAAGAAGGCAGCTCACCCCCACCTTCATAAGGGCAGTTAGGGATGGTCAACAAATGCTGGCCAGCCAGCAATGCCCACGTCCCATGAGGGAATAGAAATGCTAAATGCCATTACAAAGTCAAATCTGAATGTTTCCAGCATTGTATTTCGAATTTTCTCCTGGCCTCCATCTTATTTTTGATATAGTCTAATATTATCTTGTACACAGCAGAAGCCCCATAATCTACTTTCTCAAATCTAGCATTTAATTTTCTTGTTAATTGCTAATGTTGCAGCAGTATTTGACAGTGTAGAACATCATTGTATAATACAGAAACTGATGTATTTGAACTTTTTAATCAGGCAGTAG
Organism: Chiloscyllium plagiosum; assembly: GCF_037043375.1. Taxonomy (NCBI): domain Eukaryota; kingdom Metazoa; phylum Chordata; class Chondrichthyes; order Orectolobiformes; family Hemiscylliidae; genus Chiloscyllium; species Chiloscyllium plagiosum. The sequence continues at coordinate 34,330,466 of NW_028270163.1, forward strand.
AAAGAAAATGTTGGTTGCATCTACTGTATTAGAAAAATCGTGCTGGAAATGTTGGGGTTTAATACAATTCATCAAGGTCTCCTAAGCACCATTAAACAGAAAAACAGAATTCAGGTTACCTCCTTCTTTCTTAATGCTTCTGAATCATCCAGTATTTGCTTAAATCTCTTCTTCTCAAGTTCAAGACGCTCTGACAGTTCAAGGAAAGGAAAAGGTAATAATTAACTTGAAATACATGATAAAGATTTCAGTCTGTACAAATAAGCATATTTTAACAAAATTTAAGTCTGTGCATTGAAAATGTCTAATTTTGTTAGTCATTGCATTTCATGTCATTGGCCTTCAATAAGGATTTCACATAGATTTCAATGGATTTGAGGTTAAACTGCTCATAAGAAACCTATTTGCCATTCTTTCACTAAACTATATTTAATATATTTCAACTCGTTCTTCATCTTCAGCCAGCTTTGCTGCATTGCCATTTCTGGTTGAGATTTAATTTACCCTCACCATAAAACTACAAATGAACGAACAATTGCATGCACAAGCAAATTGCCAGAACAGCTATTGACCAACTACATTATTGATAAATACTGTACTGAATCTGTTAAATTTTAAGAATGTGAATATTTAAAGATTTTAATGAACATGTTTGAACAGGTAGTCACAACATAAAATTGTAAATTGAGAAAAACCACTGGGAATTAGCTAGAAAAGCACTCAAAGCATCTGGCTACATGGCAGATTATAGTGATTATTTTTCCATTCAAAATGCACTTTGAGGTGCATTATACAAAACCTACATGGCATACTAATATGAGTCGTGAAGAAGGGTTACTTCTGAAATGACCTCCTGATGTTGCCTGGCTTGCTGTGTTCTCCCAGCCCCCTGCTTGTGTATATTAATACTGATAAATTGTTCTTTACTGAATGCACTCTGAAGTTAGAATATATTAACTAGTCAGCTAATAGTCACAGAATCATCCAGCACAGAAATAGACCTTTCAGTCCAACTAGTCCATGCCATCCAGTTTCCGAAACTAAACTAGTCCCACATGCCTGCATTTGGCTCATATCTTTCTGAACCTTTTCTACAGGTTGTTCTGCTTTAACGTGCGTTTCATTAATGCGAATTTGCTATAACACGATTGATGAATTGGGGATACTATTTCAAAAGCATAAACATTTAAAGTATGTTTTGTTCATAACACAATTCCAGCCCATTTGTTTAAATGGTGCTGCTAATTTTACACAACTTTCTTATAACACAAGGTTGCACGAAAACTGAACTATCATGTTGTACTAGAACCAATTATATTTATGTACCTATCCAAATGTCTTTTAAATGTTCGAACTGTACCTGCATTGACCACTTCCTCTGGCAGTTCACTCCACATGCGGACCCAACCATCAACTCCATTTCCAGCAACATCCTGGTCAATCTTATCTGAAGCCTCTCCCATTTATTTTGTATCCCTCCTAGAGACTGGCGACATAACCATACACTGTACTCCAAAAGTTGCGTCACCAACATTCTGTACAACCTTAATCTGACATCACAACTTCAATACTCAATGGTCTGAACAATGATGGCAAGCGTTAGGACAATAATGATTCCTGTAAATTCTTCAAGAACGTATCCAGATGAAAACGTTCTTAATAATCATTCCTTATTGGTTTTGTCAAAGGCTTCAATATCTCATCATTATTTCTCCTTAAACAAATTCAAGTACTTTTGCATTTTCAGCATTGAGAACATTTTGAATCATTCGTTCAATGAAAGAGAACAGTATACTCTTGGTTTCAGAGATAAAGTCACTGAGCAGCCATTTGTTTCACCTCTGAACTCCCAACTCCATAATATTTTCAAATTTCGAAGAAGATTTCTGCGAACTTAGAATTTGTGCGAGAGTGTTTTTGAATCCAGATGATTCAAATTCTCCTGTAATCAGCAGCATATTTAGTCTAGTCTTTTATTGTGGCTAACTGGCACATTCTAAGATGGTGGTGAGTAAGGCTTCTCTGCTAAGCCCTTCTGCTCCATCTGTTTATTTTTTTTTAAGTTTGCTTACAGTGAGGAAACAGGCCCTTCGGCCCAACAAGTCCACACTGACCCACCGAAGCGAAACCCCTACATTTACCCCCTTCACCTAACACTACAGGCAATTTAGCATGGCCAATTCACCTGACCTGCACATCTTTGGACTGTGGGAGGAAACCGGAGCACCCGGAGGAAACCCACGCAGACACGGGGAGAACGTGCAAACTCCACATAGTCAGTCGCCTGAGGCGGGAATTGAACCCAGGTCTCTGGCGCTGTGAGGCAGCAGTGCTAACCACTGTGCCACGTTTTATTTTCTTTTTGTATTTTTTTTCTCCTTTATTCTTACTTCCCACCCTTGAGCCTCAAGTCAAGTCATCATGGACTCCCAGCCTTGAGATGACAGCAGAGCGGACTCCCAGCCTCAGCAAAATCTTCCAGCCTCGAGATGAAGCCTGGCATGGTCTGGAGGCTAAGTGCTAGTGCAGTCTGGTTGGAAGGATTGTTATTCTGAACTTTCTTTATTTTTCTAATTTATTCCTATGATTTTGTACTTTTATACCCAAGATGGCATGAAGGTCTGTAATGCTGTACTTCTTTTTTCTTTATTTTTCTAAATTTTTTTCCTAAGAATTTGTACTTAGGTAACTTTATACCTAAAATGGTGCCATAAGTGGTGACTGGTAGACTTTTCACTGTCCTTGTGCAGTGCATGTGATAATAAAGCTAATTCTAATAGAATTATACTGCAATAATTTGTCTACCTTGCTTTTTATCCTACTTTCTTTCCTCTTGTCTAAATGTTTCATTTACCAATAACCTTTCCAAATGGCAATAATTCCAAAACGACCAAATTTGTAATACCTAAGAACCTGAGAGTTGGATAGGAATCATCCGCATATAGCCACCATCTTAGAAACAGGTTTGGTTTCAACTCATTGACCTAATGCTCCCCAGACTCTTAGAACTCATTCTGACTCCCATCTGAATCACAACTTGATATTGTTACATCCATAGGGGAAAGTGAGGACAGCAGATGCTGGAGATCAAAGTCAAAAAGTGTGTTGCTGGAAAAGCACAACAGGTCAGGCAGCATCTGAGGCAGCAAATCGAAATTTCCAGCATACATTCCTGATGAAGGGCTTATGCTCAAAACGTTGATTCTCCTGATCCTTGGATGCTGTCTGACCTGCTGTGTTTTTCCAGTGCCACACTTTTTGACTTGTTACATCCATAGTCTGAACTGAATTCTGATGTACACACTTTACTCATTTCTCACATCTTCATATTAGCATGAGACTCTCACCTCCAAACTACCAATCCCTGACCTATCCAATTCCTAATCTGGGATCAGTATAATTGTAAATCTTGGAATTGGCCAGTGGCATCTATTTGGATGCTTCTTTCCAGACCCTCAATCCTGCAAGTGAATTTGTGGAGATACACATTGATAAGAGTGTTCCACTGAAGCCTACTGGATCGCAAATAATTCACATGTCTTGGCATTCCAATCCTTTACATTTAGGCAATTCAGTTCTACTTAAAATTATTTTTTATTCACTGCTTCATCTGGTTTGAGTAGTTACTGATTAACATGCTGTTCTTCTAGGGAAAGAGTTTTGGGGAGTTTTGAAAGGGACCATCCTCATTACTGTGAAAACTGTTATGCAGTCACTTCAATCTTGTCAAGCTCATTAATTTAACTGAGGTTTTCTTCTGGTGCTTCAGGCTACTTAATCATAAGTTTTTTTCCCAAACATACTCAACACTGTTAATCAATTCTGAAGCATCATATTTAATCAAGGAAATAAAGTCAATCTACTGTTTTACTTGCAATAACTTTTAACATAATTTTGTATCACTTTTCATCAACTAAAATTGTGACCATTAATGAAGTAAAACTACACTTCACTGTGCTAGGTATAACCTGTGGCACAGTGTTCATTAACAATCCAGCTGGGTTCATTTAAAATTATTACTCTGAGACACAGTTGCTTCATCATTAGGAGCCAAGTATGAATTCAAATTAGACTGTCCATATTTGTTCACTGTTGGTTTTAAAAGGGTGTTATATTAAATAAATATTGCAGAGTCTCAACAGTTCTGTAACAGTTCAAAAGCCACTATTTACTATTTGGTAATTTCAAAGTAAAGAATGCTCTGTATCTAATCATGCCATATCTTTGAATGGGGGACTTGGCGGCGGCTAATGGCTTCTAGGCTTCTTTCCCTAGAAGAACAGCATGTTAATCAGTAACTATTCATAAACTGAAACAATCCCAGACTAAGAATCTACTAAGATGATAGTTATCAGTCAAATGACTGTTAGGAAGTAATACATGGCATAATAAATGTTAGAGAATGGGAAAGGAATTTTAAAATCATCCCCTGATATGCTGATCCAAGTAGCTTTACACCATTGTTTCCTGCATTTTTAATCCAGGAAATCCAATAGCATGGATACCATCATTAAGACTGCTATATATCCGTTGTTAGGTTGTTCAGCAATTGGACAAGTAGACCTTAGAAGTAGAAATTAGTAAACTTGAATAAGTGTTGCTGTCATTTATATCATATTCTTTCAGTTTTAATCTAATCTACTCTTCTTGTTACTGGACTACTCAGGTATGAAAATTAGATTTTCTTTCATTGTTATTTTATGGCTACACCATATAAATATTTTTTTTTAAATCAGAACATATAAAATTACTGCAGAATCTGAATGAAGAAAATATAGTTGTCTGAAATACAGTGCATCATTTATACATATTTTTGTTTTGCACATTGAATAATATTTTCCAATAATTCACAGACTCTTGGAGCAAGGTAGAGGACTGAATTGTGTCCATAATATGCTTGCTTTACTTGTGAACATGGGCAGTCTTATCTACATTTAAAAATGATTTTATGTAATGACTCTCAGTTTAAATTCTGAAAGTATACCAATCTATCAAAGCTGAGATGGTTTTATTCGTTGACCTATTATTTACAAGCTACTTGATGTCAGTCATTTCGCTGGACTTCTGTGTCACATCTTTCTTGTGAAAAACACGCAGGAGGAGAGTATGTATATATATCTGATAAGTTGTTGGGCAACAGTTTAGGAAATGATTTGGATCAAAATTCCTACAGGATTGACACATTTAAACTCAATTTAGAATAAAAATTGAGCATTGCATACTGCTGGTATTCATTCTTTCACAAATTAGTTTTTAAAATGGGGACAAATTTAAAAAAAGATCATTAAATGCAAGATATTAAAGTGCATCGCAAGATATTAAAGTGCATCCCAAGAATAGCAATTATTTCATGCGCAGATGCTGAACAGACTGATATTCATATGTCGAATCAGGCAGCAAAAGAATTCCAGAGATTTACAAGGGTTTTATTGTAAACCCATAGTTTAACACAAACACCAGTTTTCACCTCCCTCTTTTTTTTCCCTTTCCAACCAAAGGCAAGTTTTTTTTTTAAACGTAAATAATCGACCACTACATCACTCACTCTTTCAAAAAATCCAGTTCTGGTTATTTTAATAAACCCGTTTAGATATATATTGACACAGCTCTGGTATAGGTGGGACTTCTGGCTCAGAGCTAGGGGCATAGCCATTGCATCACAAGAACTTCATTAAGACCAAGTTCTTTTTTTGTCACATACCTGTTTGATGAATTAAACAAAAGTTACAAACACTGCACACCTGGGCACTGCTACAAGAACAGGGACCGAGAAAGAGAGAGGGCAGAATGGAACTGGAAGGTGGAAATAATGCCAACCAGCCCCACAGTGTTCACCTCTCACTAAAAGCATAAAGGCTATTGGTGAATAACATATGCTCCTGAAGGACACCCGGACAAGAACACAGTCACAAAAGAGGAAGGCAGTTAGGAAGAACTAAGTTCTTCTGTTAAAAGTTAAACTGCCACCCAGTCAGCCATGCAACATAACTAAAGGGATAGAATTCAAGTCCGACCTGTTCCAGAGATGTGTAATAAAAACTCTGAACAGATCAGTCAGAAAATGAACAAGTGAATTGGAATTATTTCCCCTTCCAGTTCCATTTTGATTGAGCCATTCCCTCCTGGCTCTGAGAGAGAGTCATTACCACTGCATGAGGAGATATTTCTCATCAAACTGCTCACAGTTATTATTATATACCTCTGGAAAAAGAGGGACTTGAACACAGACCACATGGCTTAGAGGTAGGGACACTGCCACTCTACCACACTAAAATATCAGCATCACTTGTTCTCTAACGCTGAAGTGATTGACCCTCTTGTGATGTAGTAGTAGGGTCCCTACCTCTGAACCAGGAGGCCTGTGTACAAGTCCTATCTGATCCAGTTGTGTATAATAATACTTATGAACAGGTTGATTAGAAAACAATGACCCTGAAAGGAACTTGCATTTCTCACACTGACAGAGGATATGACTGTTACTAATATCAGAGAAGGTCTTTGAATGTTTCATATTAAGTTTAAAGCACATTTAGATCACAGAAAATATTAAATTATATCAGATCAGTAATTGGTAAGATTAGAGAACAAATAGCTGTCTGTATTATTTTAAATTCAGTTATGAAAGTTTCCTTTTACAAATTAAAAGAAAGAGGAAAACATTGCTGGAAGCTTTAAGCTAGGTGCTGAGATAGATCTGTGCTTCACTGGATTCACTGAATTATTGATAGGCCCCAAAGGAATTTTCAATCTATGCCTATTTTTATCTTGTACCATGAAGAAGTTTTCTTATACATTTGCCTTACAAACTTGAAAACACAATATAAATTGTATACAATCTCTTTTATAATGACACTCAGAACTTCTCTAATTATTTAATCTCACAAAATTCAAGTTAGATTACCCTCAGTCTGGACTATTCTTTGCTTCATCTCAGCAGTCACATTGGCCAATTCTTGTTTCAGGTGGCAAATCTGATCATGCTGGACTTTACATCTTCGCTCTAGTTCATCGATCTGTTTGACAAAGATACAAAATAAGCATCTACTCTAAATTCAGGGAATTGGTGGAATGACATTGTAGGTGAAGACTATGCACCATCATTGCTCTGCTACATTGTGTAGAAGAAGGTTATAGTCCAACAGATTTATTTGGAAGCACTAGCTAGTACTTCCAAATAAACATGTTGGACCATAACCTGGTGTTGTGTGATTTTTTTTAAACTTTGTCTACCCCAGTCCAACACCAGCATCTCCATATCTTGTTTAGAAGAATTAGTTTTGATAAGTATAAATTAGATGACTGAAGCAAAATAATAATTTAGTTTTACATACAGACAATTGGTGTATTTTTCTTCGTCAAAGATCTTTGTATACAATGCAATTGCTTTTGGAAAGTTTTATATCTTTAGTATGAAGTCACAATAAACAATATTTAGGAAATGCCAATCTCAAAAGATTAAAAGAAGTTCCAAATCAATGAAGTTAAGGTAAAGCATTGACTTTTTGTTTATGGCATTTCAGATTACAGGGTGATAATGAAGGAAAAAAGTGAAAGAGATCCTGTGGATTACAGAAATGTAACTTATGGGGATAATTAGCATGTCCCAAAAGTTTCAAAATTAGCTTGTTAGATTAAATTCAATTAAAAAAGCACGAAATCAAGACAGAAAGCAAAAGTATCCAGCAACTCATGGATACATATGTAAGAGACAAAATTCAGATAACACATATTGTTGTCTTTCCCTATCAACCATATACAGACATTACCAAGTAGTTTAAAACACCTGGAGTTGTTTTTAAAACAGAGGAGACTGGAGGGGGCAGGTAATGATTGAGAATTATAAAATTATGAGGGGCATAGATAGGGTAGACAAGAAGGAACTTTTCTGTATGGTGGAGAGATCAATGACCGGGGCATAGATTTAAGGCAAGATATTTAGAGGAGTTGAAAGGAAATTTTATTTCATCCTGAAGGTGGGAATTTGGAATTCACTGTCTGTAATTGTGGTAGTGGCAAAAACCCTCATGTCATTTTAAAACTTAGACACGAACATGCAATGCCAAGGCATACAAGGCTATGGGATAAGGGCTGGAAAATCGTTAGGTGCTTGTTTTTGACTGGCACAGAATCAGAGGACATAAGGGTCTTTTTCTGTGTTGGGGACTTCTGTGACTCTATAACTTGAAAACCTAATAGAAAACAAATAGAGATACAAAACATATAATTACTTCCACATTGGCCATTTGTTCCAAATTAATATTTTGGTGTACTCACCAAGCAAACAAACAATCCTAAATCACATTTTTCCAGTTCTGATCCCATGTTGTTTCATCATCTATTCCATCACCCACCTGAATCTAAATTGGGAAAAGTAACTACAGCTTGCAGTATCAATAACTAGCTCAAAATGTATTTGATTCCTTAGATACTCTGGGACACTTTCCAAAATCCACACTTTCCCTTTTGCAGTTAAAAATCACACTACACCAGGTTATAGTCCAACAGGTTTAGGTGGGAAGCACTAACTTTCGGAACACTCCACCTTCATCAGGTGGTTGTCCAAATCATGATTCCCTTTTGAACATTGCAGTACAAGTTTGAGGGCCAGGAAAAGGTTTTATCTGAGTAAACATACATGTAATTTACGTAATAAAGTGCAAGCTTCAAAAATTCTAGATCCAATATAATTTAATGCAACCAAATATTTCAGTTGGAGGTATTTTAAAAATTTATTTGTTGATGACAACGTGACCATTGCCAGCATTTACCGCTTGTGGTGGTAGTGGTGAGAAAAGTGTTTATGGTTTTATATATTCCACAAGTTTTGCACAGTAACAGTTGCTAATATGTCTCAATTACGAAAACAGTATTTTGATTTGCCTACAAGAACATCCTAGCCAAACAGATCTATTTCATAACACAACCAATATGCAAACTTAATTAATTTCTAATACCTGTAGACAATCTGATGGAGAAATGATATCTACCTTGTTTGTGAGTTCCATGTTTTTTCCATTTGCTGCATTTAACTCCCTAGTCAACTTTACCTCTCGACTACATGCTTCCTGATGGGGAAAACAAATATCTTTATAGTATAAGTTTTTGGTTAGGATGAAAGGCCAAGAATTAATTATGCCACTTTCTGATACAATTTTTGAGAGATTAGTAGTGGTTCCTTTAAAAAACACAGATTAGGCTTTTTAATGTTCAGTACACACTCAATACACACCGTGTACATCAAAAATGCCTTGGACCTGTTCAGTAAATTTAATGTACTCTGTAGCATGAAACAGACAGGTGTTCCAGCTGCATATTTTCAGTAGTCGGTTCTGCTATAACACGACTGTTACGTTCTTGTGCAATCTCGTGCTATACAAAAATCGCGCAATAGCAGCACCATTTAAACAAATGGTACTGGAATTGCATTATTACCAATACACATTTTAAAAGTCTGCACTTTAGAAACAGCGTCCCCAATTTATCAATCGTATGACAGTGAATTTGTGTTAATGAAACGCACGTTATAGCACTTGAAAATGTCATCTGTAGCAGCAGCTGCAGGAACCACTGCCTGCATCACAATCTTTGGGATGTTTCTGCCCGCTAGAAACCTTCAAATTTGCTCCCTCCAAATGATTTGAATTTACAGTTGTGCCAATTAATAGTGATCCAATGCATAAAAATGTTCAATTAAAAGCACAAAATGAATCTAACGTACTGTTCAGGTGGAAAAGTTATAGTAAGCGATGCAGTGTCCATAATCTGATTTGAAATGCAAGCATTTAATTGATACACATACCATGTGCCAATATGACAATTTTTCCATTGCGTTCTGTCTAAAGTTTTTGAACAATAAAAAACTATGCTCTCAAACATAGGCTTATTTTGTGTTAGAAGCAGAGCACAGGAGGAGGCAATTCAGGCTATCATGCCAGTTTGATCCTATGAAAGTGCTATCCAATTAATTCAACTTGTCTGTTCTTTCACTATTTCCCTTAGAATGTTTCCTTTTCAATTACGTTTTTTTTCCAACTGTTTCAATACATTCGGGCACACCTCTGTCGCCATTACATCCCAAAGAGGGCTTTAAATCTACACCTTCTAGCCCAGAGGTAGGGACACTACCACTGCAGAGCAAAACTCTGAGTCAGTGTTTAAGTACAAAGGTGGAATGCTGCATTAAACATTTCACTGAAAGACAAATGTGGAATTGGAACTCATCCATTTTAAGAATTAGTAGATAATAATGGCTGGTGGCCAATTGATCCATTTGAATATTCACACTTCAAAACCTGCAAGTTATTTCATACAAAAAATTATATCGTATTGTTTAAAGTTTTACAGGACAATTAAACTAATTTCAATTTTTTTTTTCTAATAAACTAATTCAGAGATGTTATTACACACCTCTAGAGCAGGTGGGACCTGAGCCCAGGCCTCCTGGCTCAGAGGTAGGGAGACTATCATTGCACCACAAAACTCCTGCCAATGAAGCCAATTGCTCATCTTATTCCATGCATATCACCTGCTGGCCAATTACCTGAAGATAACCACATCCCCAGCGGCTCCAAACTTAAAATTTCTCTCTAAATGTTTTCTATAGGCACCATTATTACCTCTTGCTCACTCTTAAGCTCCTTTGAATGTCTCTCTTTTAATGCAATTTTTTCCAATTTTGTCTTCTCTAGAAGCTCTTTCAGGTTATTTGACTTTTGTTCGGATAATGTTAAAGCAGCATCTGTCATTTGCACTCTAAAACAGAATAAAATGGAAAATCTGGTTAAGACAGTAATAAAACAGAACGCGACAAATTGATTTATACTGGTTAAGCAACTAGAGATACAAAGCAAATTAAAGAAATTTGCACTGTAACACTTAAACATTACACACTTTAAAACTGTAACAGAAATGTGTACAATGAATGGAATCCAATTAACAATAGAAAGTCTTCTAGCTGCAATAACAACATCTCAATTTCACTGCACTTATATTGGAGCAAACCAAACTTTCCAGAAGAATCCTAGGATATGTAGGAAGAACACATTTTGGGTGCTATGCTTTGTCATATGTATATGAAAAAAACGAGTATAGAATACAACAACAAAACTGATCACACGCTCAAAAGAATAAACTGTGAAGAAAGATTTAAACATTTAACAAATTGTAAAGCTGAAGTAAATGGGATAGATGAAGAAAAGGGGCTTTCAAGTGTAAAATCATATACACAGTGTAGCTTTTGAATAGAAGACACAAATAGAAATTAGTGAAAAAAGTCCTTTATGCTCAAATAATAAGTGAGACTGAAGCATAACAATTAAGTAATGCAAAATAAATTTTGCAGTGATAAAAATAATAAATGTAAAGAATGACATTTGATGGTCAGAATGGACTTTACTCATTCCAAAGATTTTCTCAAAAGTCCAATCCACTACAGAAGCAAAGGCACAAGCTAGTTATATTTGGAGAGAAAAAGCAAAATTTTGTATTCAAGTAGATGGCTTACAAAGCCATGAAATCACACTGGCAAAATTATACATCCTGGTTCATTTACTGGAGAAAATAATTAGTCTAACCAAATTTCTGACAAATAACTAGGGAGTTATTTTTAATTTCTCAGCATGAATCACTCCAGAAGACAAACAACCTATGAGAGGAAGGATGTTGTTAACCAGAAGGGGTACAAATAATCATTAATGTCACTGGGACTGGAGGGTTTGAGATATAAGAAGAGACTGGATAGGCTTGGGCTTTTTTCCCCTGGAGCGGCAGAGGAATAGGGGTGACCTTAAAGAGGTTTATAAAATAATGAAGGGTAAACACAGGGTGATTAGCCAATGTCATTTTCCAAGAGTAGAAGAGTCAAAACTAGGGGGCATAGGTTTAAGATGAGAGGGTAAAGATTTAAAAAGGACGGAGGGGCAACTTTTTTCACACAGAGGATGGTCTGTTTATTGAATGAACTGTCAGGGTAAGTGGCAGAGGCAGTTATAATTACAACATTTAAGAGACATTTGGACAGGTACATGAACAGGAAAGATCTGTTTCCATACTGTGTGATTATGACACTACAATTCTATAAATCAGGAATAGTAGAAGTTTTGCACTTCAAGTTATACAAAGCATGTTAAACATTAATCTTAAACAGGAGAACCATTGCAGTGATTCAATACAAATGGCCTGTTGTCAAAATAGACTGCAAAAGGAACAAAAAATCTAACTGAAAAGCTGCAGTCTTTCCAAGGTCACACTGAGTCAAAATAGAGATATTCTGCAGTCACCTAATCTATTCTTAGTCTTTCCAGTGTAGAAGTGAACAGAATATGAACAATGAATATAAGATAACTGCAAATGCTTCTGTCCAATGTCAACTGGATTGACACAAACTTATGTTGCATACTTCAAGCAAATTTGGAAAACATGTCTGCAAGTGGACTGCAGTATATTCAAACACTAGAGCACTTATCGACAAAAGAAATCTTACTTTGCTCGTAAAGAATTGATGATAGAACTCTTCTCAGCTAGTGCTTCCTGTAGCTGTCCAACTTGCATTGCAGCAGTCCTAAAGTGAAAAGGTTATTAAAATTACATTAAAAGTCATCAACCAAATATCAGCAGCAGATAGCAATTTCTCTTTAGAGGTGGCCAAATTATTGTAAATTTGTTGAAAGACAGGAATTAAAATTTTACTAAAATTGGACACAGAATGGCTGTTATTGACTTAGTTTAAAAGGCAAGACCAATTTACTCCTGCATTGTAAGTCAATTTCCTCCAATGAAAAGCACAAGCAATAAAATAAACTTTTCTTTAATTATCATATGTGGGTATTGGCAATGCATTAAGTTAGTCTACCTTTAGTTTTATTACATGATGAAAATCTTTTATTTAAAAACACACAGTGAGTAGTTAAGATCTGCAAGGCACTGCCTGAGACTATGACTGAGACAGATCCAACTTCAAAAGAGAGTATGATAAGCACCTGAAGAGAAAAAAAATTGCAGGGTTATGGAAAGGATAGGGAAGTGGAACAATATGATCCGAGGACGGAAAGATCTGGCGCTGAATGGCCAGTGCTGTAACTATTCCATGAATGACTCTCCTTCTTAAACTCTCCCCTGTCCTGAGGAGTTGAGATCCTCAGGATTAAATAACCAACAGTCGTTTGTCTCCAATGAGTGTGCAGCTCGATGGTCCAGTAAGACAACGTTGATTTTACCTTTACTATTGTTCTGAATACAGATTAGCAGTCAGCTGAAAAAGAACTGCAACCTGCCCCATCTCCCTACCCCCACCACCCCAACCAAGTTCCTTCAAAAATCAGATATTTTTGACCATTTAAGAAAGTACAAAGCCATTTTGTTTTCAGTTTTTCATTTTTCCCTCTTGTGCACAGAATGCTGACTAAGATCTATACAAGAATAGGAGAGTGAAGTTAAAGCCTAATTTGAGTAAATCCTATGAAGTAACATCACACATAGAAAAGAGTTCACTGACCTACAGCTTCGTGTCAATTCCTCTTTTTGTTGATCAATTACGCCCATCATATTCAGGAACTACAAATGAATTAGAGATAGAATTGAGCAGCAATTACAATGCTAAAGAAGTAGTTACTCAGAAAATGCTCAAGTTCATGAAAAACTGAAATGTTATAAAATCTTGAAGTTTACAAATATCAATACTTCAATGAATAAATATTGATTGCAGCTTTAAAAATATTTTCACCTATGCAGTAATGGAAAATACAGGGCCTATTAGTAAATTTCAAAAAGAAATTTGAAAACAATAGGATATGAAATAATGTGAGCTTGTATTTCCATCAAATATTGATATTAGTCCATAAATATTATCAGAGCTCAAAAGGTTAAACTCTAAAATAAGGCATGGGCTTTTTTCTTGCTTTCCACTAGCTACGTGGGAAGAGAAAAAAAGCAGCCTGCAAATATGGAATAAAGGCACATACAAAAAGTCTAAATCTTTACATGAGGAACTACAGAAGCCCTACGAAACAACAGGCCTTTACTTTCAGAAACCATTTAACAACGTTCCAAAGGAAAGGTCTGAAAGTGAAGACATTCACAGTGGAAAGACTGATGACCTTTGTAAAAGGACAGACACTTGACAGCAGTTTATGCTGTAATAGGAGCAACAATTGAAAGGGAAAGTGAAGGGATAGATTTTGAATTCAGAAGCTCAAAGGAAAGTGCTCCAGTTCCAAAATGTAGCAAAGATGGTGGCAAGAAATGGTTGCAGAATCTGAGAAGGCACATTCAAAATGACAAGGTAGAAAAATTATACTTTGTTGCATATTAATGCTGTATTTGAGAGTGTAATAGTATCCCCATGAATAAATGGGTGGCAAGTATTCTATGAAAATGGTTCAAATAACTACAGACAAATCTCATAGGTTGTGGAAGACAAGATTTTCAATCATCAATAACTTGTATTCATACAGCCTTTGTTCACAGTGTTGTCAAACAATGTTGATCATCAAGCCACATAAGATATTAGGTTAGAAAAACTTGCATCTTTGGCAAAGTTTAAAAGGGTGTCTTTCAAGATCAGAAGTCAAGAGAGAAAATTCCATTGGTTGTGGCCTAGCCAGCTGATGGCACAGTTGTGAGTTGTGGTGTAATTAAAATCAGTGATTGGAAAAAGGCCAGAATTAGAGATCCATGGACATATTGGAGGGTTGGATAGCTGCATGAGATTTTTGGTGGGTGGGCAGAGGCAGGCTCATGTAGACTGTGCTCAACTATATAGCCAGAACAGTAAAGTACGAACATGAAACATAAACAAACTGCATCTTGAAAACTTTGCCAGACATTAGTCATGGAAATATGAAACAATGTTAATATACATTCAGCAGCTGAAAGATATGCCATGAGTTTGAAAATCAGAGGAGCAAATATGTAAGATTGAAGAAACTGAGAAAATAATTAAATTGTTAGAATAGAAAATAGCAAGATAAAACAGTTAGTAAACAATGTAGAGAAAGTAGCACAGAATATAATTTCAAAATAAACCATCTTGATACAACAGAGAAACAAGGGTCCAATTTAGAGAAACGAATACTTAAACTTGAGGTTAAGAAATTATTCTCAATCTTTCTAAAGAATTTGAACAGACTTCTCCGTATGGCTGTTGAGCAGATACTAGATGTGGAGAAAGTGAGGACTGCAGATGCTGGAGATCAGAGCTGAAAATGTGTTGCTGGAAAAGCGCAGCAGATCGGCAGCATCCAAGGAACAGGAGAATCGACGTTTCGGGCATCTTCAAGAAGGGCTTATGCCCGAAACGTCAATTCTCCTGTTCCTTGGATGCTGCCTGACCTGCTGCACTTTTCCAGCAACACATTTTCAGATACTGGATGTGTACAAGAAACATTCACTTTAACAAGCAGAGACTGTCGTTCTGGATGTTGAGCCAAGATATGATGAATAAGGCCAATCAATCTATTTTGTGATTTCTATTGCCATTACATAATCTGCACATTATCAGCACTTGCAAAATAAAATTGTAAAGTGCAACTTATGAAATTGAGCCACCAATAAATTCAAACCATGCAATCCATTAATTAGTTTCATTTATGGGTCATATCAAAGGCTGTTCCTGATTATCAATGGAAACAAGAATTAAAATTATCCAAAGACAGCAATTTCCAGTTCTTGCAGAGTACAATTAATAAATTAAATTGTAGTTTCTAAACTATCCAAAAATTCTACAAACAAACCCATTTCTTTTCCTTGAACAGTTATTATTCAGTTCCAGATGTACTCTTAATGATCCCATCAGGAAACCCAGAGCTCATTTTTCATGATCAATTCAATTTCTCAATAATTGATCATGTATAGTAGGTTGACCCTGAAATTTGAAAATCCAGATCCTAGAAACTGAATATTGCACAAATTAACATCCAAAAAACACAGTTTGTTTAAGGTGTGAACCAGATATGCTCAAAAGCTAAAAGAGAAAATGTTGGAAAATCTCAGCAGGTCTGGCAGCATCTGTAAGGAGAGAAAAGAGTCTAACTGACAAAGCTAAAAAAAGGGGAGAAATAAGGAGTAATTTATACGAGGCTGAGAGAAGGCAGAAGCAAAGGTAGCAATAAATAGGTGATAATGACAGTGCATAGAGAGATAGGGAGATTAGGAGCTGTGAATGACCAAGGCTGAAGCCAGTGCTATGTGACAAAATATGTGGGAGATGGGGGGAGGGGGAGGGGTGAAGCAGAGGCAAAATGGAAAACCCCCATGGTCAAGGATTGGACACAGGTAGTAATTATGTATCAACTAACAGTCATTGAAATCAAATGTCCAGGGTTGTGTAAACTAGGTGGATTAGACATGGGAAATGCAGGGTATGGGGATGGGAAGGTTCTGGGCGGGATGCTCTTCGGGGAGTCAGTGCAGAAACATTACAAAAAGTTTGTTCACAGTCCCAAAAGAAAGAAAAATATTGTCCAATCTTCATTCTACCAACTACTTAAATGGTACATATACAACAAAATGCAGGGTACATGTATAACAAAAAAAAATCTTGCCACCCCAGCAAGGTTCAGAGGTAATCGCACTGATATGCTAATAGCAGAGGGTTTGAGTTTAAAAAAGGGAACTTTTGATACTTAGTTAGAATTATAATCATTACTCACACACAACCACAAATAATTAGTATGTACTTGACATGAGATAATTATAGTCAAATATGCACTGGTGTTGTGCAGATTGGAGTCACAGGATGTAATTTCAATCAGAGCACAATTTACAGTCCAATCAATAAGTTTTACAATTCTTTCAAATTGCACAATAGAGTTTTTAATAGGGTTTTAATTCCAAATGCCCTTTATGCAAGTAACTTGAAAGAAGATTTTAATTTACAACAATTCAGGTTTGTTCATATTTACGGGATGCAGATTTTAAAATTAAAATGTTCAGACCAGGAGAAGGTTCAAATTAAAACACAAGACATGCTTTTCCTATGATATACAAAATCATGGACAAGAGGGGTATCTGTACCTGTGATTTGAAACTGCTTTTTCTCCACAACCTGCAGATTCCTCCTTTATGATTTGATATTAAATACCACTTCAAAAATTATTATATATAGGTTCACCAACCATTCAGGCAATACATTCTAAATCATAACACTAAACATTTTGGATTTTTCTGATCATTTAAAATTGGTATATTTTGGTTAGCAGTCTGCATGGGTTTCTGCCAGGTGCTCTGGTTTTCCTCCCACAATCCAAAGATGTGCAGGTTCGATAGATTGGCCATGCTAAATTGCCCCATTAGGTTCAAGGTTGTGTAAACTAGGTGGATTAGACATGGTAAATGCAGGGTACAGGGATGGGAATGTTCTGGGTGGGATGCTCTTCAGGGGGGGTCAGTGCAGACTTAATGGGTTAAATGCCCCCTATGTGCACCATAGGGATTACTTTAGATTACTTACGGTGTGGAAACAGGCCCTTCGACCCAACAAGTCCACACCGACCCGCCGAAGCGCAACACATCCAGTCGCATTCCCCTATATTTACCCCTTCACCTAACACTAGGGGCAATTTAGCGTGGCCAATTCACCTAACCTTCACGTTTTTGGATTGTGGGAGAAAACCGGAGCACCCGGAGGAAACCCACGCAGACACGGGGAGAATGTGCAAACTCCACACAAAGAGTCGCCTGAGGCAGGAATTGAACCCTGGTCTCTGGCACTGTGAGGCAGCAATACTAACCACTGTGCCACTATGCCGCCCATAAATAGTAGCTCAGTCATGATGCTGGTAGATTCTCTGAATCTATCTGCCAGTAGAAATAAACAGTTCCTTCATATTCATCAAAATCAGTTAGAATCTTGAACATTTATTCGATACACATATCTTTTGTTTATTCCTCTCTCTTCCACAGTAGGGAATTTCCTTTTGTAAGTCAGAAAGAGTTCATCATTTAAACATAATAGATTATTCATATCACTTACAGTCATTATTATTCTCATATTACAATTCCTTTTGCGTATTCCCAGAAGCAAATTCTTGTCCATTTGGAGTTTAAATGGCTAACATCGAGTAATATAATTTGTCAAGTTTTGAACAGAATGCCCTAGATGTAATTTATTCATTGGAAGTAATAAACTCTCTAATGTCTTCCTAGTCTCCAAATAATTGAAGAATAATCAGTCAGTCAGTTTGGGTCAATTAGGCCAAATTCTGTGACTTAAATTTGATAAAAGAAAAGAATTATAGTATCAAAGTTGAATCATCAAAAAATACGAATAGTTTACATCATTAAAGCTTATAAAATGTCAGTTCATAAAGTACAAAGTATATTATCAACTAACCAGTTAACACTGAACTCATTCTATTGTCTGCAGCATAAAATTTGAGAATTTGAGTAAAAGGTAAAGTCACTACAGTTCCACTAGGCCATAGGGCTGCTCTCTCATTAAAGAGAACTGGTGGTGGTTCAACTTGAAGGTCACCATATCTCAGGCAAGAGAAGAGGTTGAAACTGTGAGTTCATCATGTTAGCTTCACCCAATGCAGAAATTGAACTTACATGGTTGGCATCACGCTGCATTACAAACTAACCATCCAGCCAACTAATCTTACCAACCCTTGAATTTGAACACATCCCAATGGAATCTGTGTCTTCATCTTGATTAGGAACATAATAGGGTAGGACTAGCATTGTAGTATAAAGAAGAACAGGATGAAATGCTAATCTGTCTAATATTTAATTCAATTTCATGGCCTGGACATGCAGCTGCCAATTAGATACTAATTTCCTCTCTAATCCCAAAATAACTAAGATAATACATCCAACTCCATGAGATCAATGTTACTTAGGGTTTGGTTTCACAGATGTTCAACATTGCTCCACCAAACCAATTTTTTGAATGCCAATGACCAGTCTCTGTAAACAAGTATTTAAACAATTTCAACTTTCCATCTGGAATATTATTGACCTTACTGGGTTATTGCTGGATAAGTACAGCTGATATTCTTTTCTTGCACCTTTCAGAGCCACCTATTAGTGTAGTTTGATAGTTTAACAACTGTTCATAGACTAAAGGAAGCAGCAAAACCTCTGAAATATACTATGAAGGAAAAGGACAAACCTATACAGGAATTGAAAGCAATTAGCCTTGACTGGGAAAATAAGGAGTTGAGGCTACATAAACAAAACCATTTTGATACCTGCTCTATAACTGGATACCTCATGCCACAAACATAAATTCAGTCCAACACAGGCACCTCCACAAATTACTTCTGATAAGGAAGCAAGCTGCAGTCTCAAGGACTCCAAAAGAGTAATCAACATTTTGGATGAAAGGAATCTAAAGAATCATAAATAATATCGCATCATGGACCTGAAGGATGAAGTATCAAATACCAGAACAATTCAACAGCAGGACTTTGAAGAACAATACTGCT
This sequence comes from Chiloscyllium plagiosum, assembly GCF_037043375.1. Taxonomy (NCBI): domain Eukaryota; kingdom Metazoa; phylum Chordata; class Chondrichthyes; order Orectolobiformes; family Hemiscylliidae; genus Chiloscyllium; species Chiloscyllium plagiosum. The sequence goes on from NW_028270163.1 coordinate 34,349,890, forward strand.
CAAGGATTGAAACCTGAACACTTCCAGAGGCAGACACTGTTAGTTGGAATCATAGCTAAATTCCACCATTGGTAATAGTCAAGTTGAGTTATGAGGCTTAACCTGCTTATTTGAGGGATCTTATTTTGGTTGCTACATGAAATAAAGTTTAAATCATTTTCTCAGTACTTGATTTCTGTGCGATTTCTTAATAAGTAGCTGAATTCAAAGTAACTCACAACAATACTTTGAACCAGGCAGCTTAACCAAATAAGTGACAGACACCTGAAATAGTCGAAACATTTTTTCAACTATGTTAAGACTTGGGATGTTCCATCAGTCACAGTATTATAATTGTAATCTAGAATGAAAAGGGCAAAGCGAATAAACATATTTTTAATGGAATGAACAAAGAAATGAGACTGAATGAGTAGTTATTTGATAGTATAACCTGATAGGCCAAATGGTCTTTGTCTTTATCGTGAAATGTTATGGTCAGTAAAAACATAGTATGATAAATAGGAATAAGGAGTAGACTGTAATAGCTTTTTGAGCCATTTGTTGAGATCACATCCAAAAAGCTTACAAATGATCAAGCCCAGAATCCATTTGCTTACCCAATCCCATAATGTTTATTTTGAAAAATCTAACCGACTGCCTTCTGTGATAAAGAATTCCAAAGATTCGCAAATCCCAAAGTGAAGAAATTCCTTATCTTGTTCTTAATTTATCGGCGTTTAATCCTCAGACTATGCAGTGGGTTGTAGACTTTTCAGGCAGCAAAAATAGCCTTGCAGCAATTAGCCTGTACGTTTTCTAAAATATTTACACCCTGAATTTCTAACTTTTCTAACATCAGAGAGTATAGACTCAGTATAGTCAGCCTCTCATCGTAAGACAACACTGGTACATGAGCCCTGAGCACTGGAATGATGGTGGTGCTAAGCTCTCTTTCCCAAATCCTCCTTGCACCTCAGAAAGGTGAGGGGTGGGCAGACGTGGGGGATAGGTACCAAGCCAAAAATAAACCCACAATGGTTTATTAAAACATGAGCAGTGATCAGATAGATTATCCAACTGAGGTGGTTAGAGCTAAATTACATTGGCGAGGATGAGTGTAAGATGGTATTTTTGTCCCTCAACAGCAGCTGAGCCACTCTTTTCAGCTGCAGGCTGTTCCGATCTGCTGAACTGTCAAATCACTGAAGGCAGGAGCTGCTCCACTGTAGTCACAGGTTTGACAGTGGCAGTCAGGGTGCAGCTGCTGCTCTAATGTTTACTGGATTAGTGGTGCTGGAAGAGCACAGCAGTTCAGGCAGCATCCGAGGAGCAGTAAAATCGACATTTCGGGCAAAAGCCCTTCATCAGGAAATGTTTACTGTCTATTCTTTCCTTTTGCCTTATCCCCAATCATATTTATTTTAAATACATGCATTAACAATACAGGTGTTGTTACATGCAATACATTCATCTGCATCTCAGCTAAAAATCTATTTCTACCTCTTACCCTTCAGTTTCCAGCATAAAAAGAGCTTTTTGTTTTGAGAAACAAAATTAATGAAATATTCTTAATTAACTGGATAATTTAACTGAGGGAATGATGTCCCAGTAAACTGAACTTCTTTAAATGCACCACAGCCTCAACTCTTGATTGCAACATGTTTAGATTTCCTTAATTTGGCTCTCATTATCTTACAGCTCAATTTATAACCAAAAATATCCATATTAATATAGATATGAATATGAAAATCATTTACCATTTGGGGTAATAAAGTCTAATAATTGTGATTTAAGCAGAAGAGTGAAGCAAATTGCATTTTGAACTTTTTTTCTGTATTTTGACATGTTTGTAAAACACAACAAGGGAAATTTATTTGTGAAAAATTAACAAAAGCATCTTATAGATATCAAGTTAAAAGATTTAAAAAAAAAAAGAAATTCACACACAGTCTCTCTTTCTGGCAACTATGCTATCATATCTATTTCAAAGAAGGAAACCTTTAAAATACCAATTCAAATACACAATGTCAAGTTACTTACTACATAACTACCCCACCTAAATTAAAAAAGCACTATCAGAATGAAAATGCAACTTCAAAGCTTAAAAAAGTGCTGTAAGAAAATCTCAAGAGCCCTCCAAAAGTTTATTTCTTGGATTTATCCCTCCCATCACCCCAGAAATATTGATAGAAAATCATCAAATAATTAAAAGAAAAGCAATAAATGCACACTGTTGTAAATATCTATGTTGATATCTAATTAAAAATCCAGAGATTGCCTGCCAAGTTTAAATTATGCCAAATTTGGCAAGATGAATGTTGGGAGGAGGGACAGTTGGCAAGACCATCAGAGAATCAAAGAACTGTTTCCATGCCATGGGACAAGTGAATTCTGCTTAAAATTGGAGAAGGAAAATCATTATATGCAAATGTGAATCCAGAATAAGGCAGTATGTGCAGATTGTGCTGTAAGTAGCTATGTGGTTCATTTGATTACTTCCATCCTTCCCACTTAATTTTATGTCGACAATCAACAAAGAATAACCTTAGTGCAGAGGCACAGTGCTACAGCATTCCTTTTTATCATTATCTCTTGGTTTCACAAATATTCTTAAAATCCGTATGCATTTAATAATGGACCTATTCTTCACTGTACTTTGAAGTGAGATGTATTGAAATAATTTCAGATACTCCTATATTAATGCTTTTAGTTACCATGGAAACACTGCAATTTTGATGGGTTATAAATCACCATAATTACTAACATATTAACGGCTATATTTGTGTAGTGTCTTAAGATATCACAGCACCAAATTCAGTCTGCCCAATCATGTGCAATTTTACATTATTTATACATTTTTATTCAGAGTAAAGAGACAATAGCTTACAGAAGCATGGCACAGAATTTATTTTATATGAGCAACTTAGTCATGGGATTTTCTTCACTTAAAAATAAACTTAAAAATAGGACTTTAAATCTATTTTATAATGGTGTTTAAAGAATCAAAGTAATACAACATGGAAATAGACCTTTCGTCCAATTTGTCAGCACTGACCAGACATTCCAATCTGACACAGGCCCATTTGCTAGCATTTGGCCCATATCCCACTAAATCTTTACTATTCATATACTTATTACAACATTTAGATGTTGTAATTGTACCAGCCTCCACCATTTCCTCTGGCAGCTCGTTTCATACACACATCACCCTCTGCATGAAAAAGTTACCCCTCAGGTCCTCTTTAAACATTTCCCCTCTCACCTTAAACTTATGTCTGCTAGTTTTGGACTCCCCCACCCTAGGGAAAAGACCTTGGCTATTCACCCGATCCATGCCCCTTATGATTTTATAAATTCCTTATAAGGCCACCCCCAAGCCTCCGATGCTCGAGAGGAAAAAAACGGTCTATTCAAAGTTTCCCTAGAACTCAAACCCGCCAACCCCAGCAACATTCTGGTAAATCTTTTCTGTACCCTCTCAAGTTTAACAACATCCTACCTATAGAAGGCTGACCAGAATTGTATGCAGTATTCCAAAGTGGCGTCATCAATGTCCTGTACAACCACAATGACATCCCGACTCCTGTACTCAATGTTCTGATCAATGAGGGCAAGCATGCCAAACACCTTTTTCACCATCCTGTCTACCTGCGACTCCACTTTCAACAAACTATGCACCTGCACCCCTAGGTGTCTTTGTTTGGCTACCATGTCCCAGGCCCCATTTGTTTCTCTTTTATTTTGTCTCCTCGGAAGAGGGCGGCATAGTGGCTCAGTGGTTAGCACTGCAGCCTCATTGCGCCAGGGACCCGGGTTCAATTCCAACCTCGGGCGACATTCTGTGTAGAGTATGCACATTCTCCCAGCGTATGTGTGGGTTTCCTCAAGGTGCTCCGGTTTCCTCCCACAATCCAAAGACATGCAAGTTAGGAGAATTGGCCATGCTAAATAGCCCATAGTGTTCAGGGACCTTTGGTTAGGTGCATTTGTCAGGGGTAAATATAGGATAATAAGGTAGGGGAACAGGTCTGCGTGTGTTACTCTTTGGAGGGTCGGTGTGGACTTATTGGGCAGAAGGGGCCTGTTTCTACACTGTAGGGATTCTACGATACTATTAACTGTACAAGTCCTGCCCTGATTTGCCTTACCAAAATGCAGCACCTCACATAAGCTATGTCTTACAGCTGTGAACTTTGTAAAGAGCCATTATTTGTTAAGTCATACAAAAATCTTTTCAATAACTGTTTCCACACTGTAAGTAATCTAATCTAATCTAAAAAGAAATAAAACTGTATCTTTTTAATATTTTTTCAAAAGCTCAGTGGTATGGAATATAAAATGTATCACCAGATGATACTCTTGGAATGTTAAACTCATTTGGGAGACAGAGGATTCTTCTCAGAATCATAGAATTTCTACAGTGTAGAAGCATTTGACCCATCTCGAGTCCACACTGGCCCTCCAAAGCATATCCCACCCAGATCCACCCTGTAACCCAACATTTCCCATGGCTAAACCACCCAGAGTGCACATCCCTGGACACTATGACATTTAGTGTAGCACCCAGAGATATGGGGAGAATGTGCAAACTCCACACAGACAGTTGCCCGAGGGTGGAATCGTCCCCAGGTCCCTGGCACTGTGAGTCGGCAGTGTTAACCCCTGAGCCATCCCCTTTATATATTTCTGCAAACATATTCTTATTGCAAAGCAGATGGGGGGTTAATAGATGAGCATCAAAGGTAAATTTTATTTTAAGCAGTCTCAATGTGTGGTTCTGGTTTTGGGAAACATTATTAACTTAACCAGGTCTATTCAAATTTGAAGCATAAGCTTTGATTTCTTATATCGCAAAATGATTTTGAAAGAACAACATTTGGCTTTCCTGCAGTCATATTCAGATTCTGTTGTCATTCTGCAAAACATCATGCAAACATATGCCATGATACGGACACTGAATTGCAGGTGAATCACTTTGTTAAAAAACATATAATTGTAATGTTTTTTAAAAACTTTATTAATTTCTTACAGTGCAAATCACAATTTTTTTTTGCTATTCCAATGTTAGAACACCAGAGATCAAGTCAAAATTATTAAGGAAATTTCTGCAACAAGGGCTAGTCAACCTTCAAGAAACATCCAACTATTAGATATTGTTCTTTAATGGTACATTCCAGTTACATGGTGCAAATACATATTAAGATACTGAAATGTAACATCTGCATAATGAAATACTTCCATTGACTGAAATGCCACAAAGCATTTTAATAATTTGTATGTGTTTAAAGGCTACAACCATTGCTTGCTCTGCTGAACGATTACCACCTTATTGGATTTCCCATGTTTACTCAATTTACAGTCATCTAAAAGGGATAAAATTTTCTGCCAATGTGACATACAATAATATCTTGTATATACATTTTATATTTAGCTGTCACAAGTTGCTCCACAAAGAAGTTACCTGCTTCTTTTTTTCCACTTTCAAACATTGGATCTCATTGCTGAGGACTTTTGAACGTGATCTGCTCTCTCTCAAGGTGGTCTGACAGTCTGAGTTATGACTTACTGCTTGTTCTGTTGGTATACAAACATGCCACTGAGGTACATTCATACAAAGCACAAACTGCAGTTCCATGATTTAGGAGAATAGTGTTCTAGCTCGATATGCACAAATAAAGATCAAGAAGCTCAACATAACAGTAGAAATACAATCATTTGTTGAACACAGCACAAAATTTTCAATGAGGTATAAAGCGGACTGGAATGGATCTTCTATCTGTTATATACCCCGCCTGAAATCCTTTCTGTGCTCATGCTCAGTCATGTCCATGAACAAGTGTGCACTTACAGAAGTACTAACTCCCTGTCAATATATACAGTGGAACACCAATCAGGATAGGAATTTAATGGGCAGCCAGTTATTACCACTTTACCGGTCAACCTCAGAATAAGGTCAGGCAGGGGGTCATCAAGTTCCAATAACTGGGGCCAATGACTCTAGGGGGCATGCAAAATCTATCTTGGTATAGAAGCACCTCTGAGTTGCATGATTTCTGTCCCCACTTTGGATTACCCTGGAAGGGTAGGTATCTTAAAACATATGAGCGACACACAGAGCCAGCTGTTTCAGGATAATTGCAATGCAGTAGCAAAACAAATGGTGTTCATCATCAGCAGGAGGATGCTGGGAAGCCAAAAAATACATCTCGTGTGTCAAACAAATGAGTAATTTAGGATTATCCAATTTAGGATCGTCAATTGGGTTCGCAATATGTACAAGTAGTAAATATATTACTATATTGGGATCTATTCTTTGCAGACAGAAGAACATGTGTGCACACTGTATCGGTGCCAATTCACCAAACTGTGGCAGTTTCTCATTGCACTTGTTTAAGGTCTAATCAAAGCCTGGATGTTAACAGTCAACCATCATTGACTGATGGATTCTCCATGGCAATATGTCTACCCATCAGAACTTTTCCTTTCACAGTAAAGATGCTGACTTCTCCGTTTATAGCTAATCTTGCAAATTGTCTTGATGAGTCCAAGAGTAAAAAAAAACTCCAATAAAATGTGATTTGAGCAGTGCTCAAGTTCTGTACTGCCAAACTGCTGTTATCAGTTTTCTCAACCTAGTTTGGATTCCAAAAACAAAATAGAAAAAGGATACTTGATCAACTGCTACAAAAAGCAGGGGGGGTGGAAGAAAAAAAATTGAACAGCCAGTGTAAATGGTCTCGTGGTTGAGGTTAAAGCATAGCACAAGTACAGTGTGTTCTGATGAAAGGTCATTAGCCTGAAATGTCAACTGTGTATCTCTACAGACACTGCATGACTTGCTAAGTATTTACAGCACTTTATTTTTTAATTGTAGATTTCCAGCATCCACAGTATTTTGTTTTTATGTTGATTTATCATGAGTGATACTTTCCTTTCTACTCCTTGCCAGCCAATTCAAGTGGATTTTAAAAGATTTCACAGGAGCTGTTTGAAAAAGAGCAGAGAGTTTTCCTCCTGATCTGGCCAATATTACTTTTTCTTACCTTTCAAACCAGATTAACTTGTTAGTTAGCTCAGTGCTGTTGATATCATTGATTGCTGCACTTAAGTTTTAAACAGAATTCTTGAATTTGATTATGTATTGGCTCCCCATATCCTTTCACATCACTTCTTCTGCCTTTATTCAGAAAGGATTGACTGGAATGGTTTCAGGAATGAGAGACTTTAGTTATGTGGATATTTTGGAGAAACTATATTTATTCACCTGAGAGGAGAGAAGGTTGATAGATTATTTGATAGATGTGTTCAAATTATGAAAGATCTGGACATGTTAGATAGAGAGAAACTGTAACAAATAAAATTGCTGAAGAAACTCAGCATCTGTGCGGAGAAAAGTTAATATTTTGCATTCTATGACTCTTCATTAGAGATAAATCATATCCTTTGCTGGTAGTACCAAAGAACAGAAAAAAATATAGAAAATCATTGGCAAATGAACCAAAAGTGACACGATGAAAATCATATTTTTAATCTCAAAGTACATATAATTTAAATGTGTTGCCCGAAAGATTGATGGAAGCAGATTTAATTGTGGCCTTCAAAGAGAATTAAGTAAGTACTTGAAAGAAAAAAAATGCAGAACTACTGCTAAAGAGTAGTGGAGTGACATTAGGTAGAATTCTCAGACTTGCATTGACACAATGGACATAGCAACTCTATTCTATGAAGGTTATGATTCTCTTCTTTAAAAAAAAGGAAAATACGGTTTCTGAAGCGCAGAACACTTCAGTTGAAATACAAACTTGATAAAATTTTAAGGAATAAATTGAAAAAGACAAAAGTCAAATTAGTGAGTGAGGGAGAACTTAATCAAATATCTAAAACCGAAATTTAACCATTTGATTAAATGAGAGCAATGGTTACACGGTTATTCTCTACAGATACTGTTAATCAACTTATTCAAAATGTTTTGACACACCTCTGGAGCCGGTGGAACTTGAACACTACCAAAGTGCCACAAGAAACCCATAGCATCTCTATATGCTTGGCAGCCAGGATATGACAGGGTACAAACTAATAGCTCACCTGAATAGACGATCATCATTTTATTTCATTCAAGGATATGTCACTGCTCTGGACTCACTTGCTTTGAAATAAAATCTAATTTTACTTACCTATAGCTTTCAGCAAATCACTGGGAATGTTATTTCCAGCCAGTTCTAGACGCACTAGGGTTTTGTTTTGTTGTAATGCACAGAGTAATGCTCGACCGCCTAAGAGGCCAACATTATTCCAGCGAAGATCTGTAAAATGAAAAGAAAAATTCCAGAGACTACAATGTGCAGTGAGAGAATGGCATCACAGGGAAGCGTGTTTTGAGAAGATTTGTAGCTCAGGTTGAAGTTCAGGATGTAACTTTCCTCACTGAGTTGGAAGGTTCGTTTTCAGATGTTTCATCACCATACGTAATATCATCAGTGAGACTCCGGATGAAGCTTCGTCGGAGGCTTACTGATGATGTTACCTCGTATGGTGATGAAATGTCTGAAAATGAACCTTCCAGCTCAACGAGCAAACCTACATCCATCACAGGAAACGTTATTTGCAGTTTTTCAAGTTGTCAAATTAATTCATTAATGCCCTTGTCCCTATACTAATGAATTATTCAAGGTTTAATTTTAGAAGCTGTATGACACTCTGACTCTATCATTACATAAAATGTTTCTCAACATACATTTTGTTTTGAAAATGTGGTTTATGATTTACAAAGGTAATTAGAAAATAAAAGTCACTGCAATCTTTTTAAAGTATGAAAAAGTGAGACTTGATAACTGAATTAAACAGTTATATAAAACTTAAGGACTTACAACTCACAATTACAACATAACTAAAATGTTGACAAAAACGTTACTTTTGATGAGAAGCATTTCTACTGTTTTTTTGACTAGATTAATTCTGCAAAGTATCTTACGTACCTAGTTCTTGCAGTGCATCGTTGTGTTTTAAGGCCAATGCCAGCTCCCCTACACCCTGGTGGTTAATCTGGTTATTGCGTAGGTCGAGAGATTTAAGACATTTGTTGGCTCTTAATCCCTCACAGAATACACAAAATCCTTCTTCCCACATTCCAAGAGCATTCCATTCCAATATCAAACTGGAAGAAAATGGCCACACTACATTAAGAAAGTCTTAAATTGTGGGGACTGGACTTTACAATGCTTTACATCTATCACAAAGAAAACATACCTAATTATTTAGACTGCACCAATTAAAAAGGGGATACCTTAAAGAAAGCAATTATAGTTTAGCAGATAATGCATTTAAATTCATCTATCCATTCAAGACCACAAATTTGAATATATCAGACAAAACTTTGTTCTCCAATTGCTCCTTCCAAGAAAAGCTGCAATATTGGCGGCAATGCACCTTTGGAGCTGCCTATCTTCAGATAAGACTTTAAACTAAGCCTCTATTTGCCTGCTTAAGAAGATGGAAAAGATCCCATGGTTCATTTTTTTGAAGATGACCAGAGAAATTCTCTCTGGTTCCTGTTGACATTAATCACACAATTAACACCACAAACAAATACAGATTATCAGGTCATTGTCACATTGTGATTTGTGGGAATTTGCAGAGCACAAATTTACTGCTGCATTTCCACATTATAATATCGACCACAAATCAACAAGGCTTCTTAAATGAAAACAAAATGCTGGAGAAGTTCAGCAGGTATGGCAACATCTATGCAGACAGAAGAAGAATTAATGTTTTTATTCTGAAGACTCTTCGTAGGCTTATCTGGCTGTAAAGTGCTTCAAAGTTATCTGGCTAGTGTGAAAAGCATTACATTATTGCAAAGTTTGACTTGCATTCTTTAGATTTTGATTATAGCTGTTATTGAGCAAAGTTAATTAAAAAAATTGTTGGAATGAAGTCACCCAATCAGTTGATTTCTTAAGCATGATATTTTGGATAAATTATTTTCAAACATAACATACTTATCACATAGTACTAAAGATATTTTATATTTAAAATATTCCTCTGTCTCAATTGCTCTAATGATGCCAACTTCAACAAAATGATCTCTGAAATGTCCACCTTCATTGTCAACCGAGGATTCCCCACCATTGTTGTTGATAGGACCCTCAGGCGTGTCCGATACTCTCCTGCACTTTGGCCCTCACCTTTGGTCTTCTCTCCTAAAACAGCAATAGATCCCCTTCATACTCACCTACTATCCTACCAATACCCATATCAAGAGGATCATTAGCTGCCATTTCCACCAACTCCAAGGGGATGCCACCATCAGACACATATCTCTGTACTGGGTTTGCTGCAATGCTCCAGCAAAGCTTAGTGCAAGCTGGAAGAACAGCTCATTTTCCACTTGGAAAGCTTGCAGCCTTCTGGACTCAATGTTGAGTTCATAATGTTAGGGCCTGAGCATCTTCTCTCATATCCTTACACAACCCCCACACACTAGGCCTTGTTACCACAAACAACCAGTCATGAATGGTCCCAGACTGATCATTATGCATTCCTTTCTCTGTCCAACCGTTTTCTTCCCTCTTTAGTCTCCATCTCAACCTATCGTTTACTTCTACCCCCTGCTCACACCCTATCTTTACCATATATGCCAATCTTTTCCCAGCTTCAATGAGTTCTGAAAAAGGGTCATTGGATACAAAACATTAATTCGGCTTTCTCTTCACATATGCAACCAGACCTGGTGAGTTTTTCCAGTTATTTCTGTATTTGTTTCTGATTTCCAGCATTTGCAATTCTTTGGATTTTAAAAATAATTATATCTAATATTGCTACAAGTACTCAAGTTTTCAAGGAATGAGGAAAAAGGAATTTATTTAATTATTTTTTGGAAATATCTGGAGTGATTTCTTTTATAGGAGATATTGAAAGTTCATTGTGGACATGGAGATTTTATTTTGAAAGGTTTACTAGAAATCACAATAACTAGTGATAACTGCTTGTTTTGTGATAGACCCTACTGAAGTTGCTTTGAACAGTGACTGGCTTGCAGAAGTTCTGGTTTTGTCTGGCTCAGTTGGAGGGAAACCTGAATAAGACCAAGCTGACCTGGAAGAAAGCTCGTAATGAATAAGCTGCCCAGCTGAGCTCGCCTTTTCCTAAAAAAATACCCTCCATATCAATTCAGGGTGAAATCTATTTCTTCTCTTGAACGAGTGATTGAAAGAACTTCTCTAGATTGTATTCTCTCAACAAGATGCGTCTACAAGACTTCAGACAAAGTGCATGATACTGAATTGACCGCACGTGCCAGAATAATACATTCCAGAACATCTTATTTTATCAATTTGCTTTCAAGAATACCCTAGAGGCTGAAGTACTCTTTTGCAGAATACCTAACTGTGCAGAGAAACCAGTTTTCTCCTCCTTTTTATTCTGAAGAGAGAATGTGTGCATTTGCATATTTTTGGGGATATTTTAAGGGTAAGCATTTAGAATTCTATATTACTGACTATCAATAAAGAACAAAGAATAGTACAATACTGCATCTTTATTGATCTGAGTTGTATTGTTACTAAGTAAACACAATTGGATTTACAATGAGCCTGAGTGATAGATACTTTTTTTAAATATAAACTGACATAAGTAAGGTACTTAATTGGTCATTTTAGTAATTGGAAAACAAAATTATCTTATGTTGTAACCCACAGAATAGTGGGACTGGAGTCAGTGAACTCTTCCAGCCTGAGTCAAAACATATTGGACAAGCAACATAGCTTACATACATATTCATTGTCCACAACTGTTAATATCACTTGATTCACCTGTGCCCTATATTTTCTGAACATACACAATATACTAACAGTTAGTGCACAAAAAACTTCTAAATGAAGAGCAGAAGTTGCATTGACAAGTTACTGTTACAATATAATTAATGTGTGTTTATCAAATAACAGACAGTATTTCAATAATAGAAATGAAGGTCAGCAAGTATTTGTAGTAAAGGATGTGCAGTAGAAGCCATAGGATACAATTTAAACCAAAACTAACCTAGTATGTAAATAATTAAAATAATTAAGGAAGGTGATGGCCTAGTGGTATTACTACTAGAATATTAATCCAGAGGTAATGTTCTGAGACCTGGATTCGAATCCTGCCTTGCAGACAATAGAATTGGAATTCAGTAAAACTCTAGAATTGAGTCTAATGATGACCATGATATGTTAATTATGGGAAAAACCCATTTGGTTCACTAATGCCCTTCAGGGGAAGGAAATTGCCATCCTTACCTGGTCTGGTCAACATGTAACTCCAGACCCACAGTGATGTGGTTGAATCTTAAATGCCCTCTGGATAATTAGGGATGGGAATAAATGCTGGCCTTGTCAGCAATGCCCACATCCCTCAAATGAACAGAAAAAAAATCACAATTTGGAGATGCCAGTGTTGGACTGGGGTGTACAAAGTTAAAAATCACACAACACCAGGTTATAGTCCAACAGGTTTAACAGGAAGCACACTAGCTTTCGGAGCAACGCTCCTTCATCAGGTGGTAGTGGAGGGCTCAATCCTAACACACAGAATTTATAGCAAAAATTTACAGTGTGATGTAACTGAAATTATACATTGATTGTCTGTTAAGCCTTTCATCTGTTTAATACAGTTTCACTTCTTTCATGTGTAAATCACGAAACCTTGTTTTTAAAAAGTTGCATTCTCGGGTTAGCTGTTAACAATGGTGATAGCTAGACAATATGTTGAAGGTGTTGGCCCCCTGTGTTCTCTGTTTATGCCATGATGTTTCGATTGATTCTAATCTAAAAAGTGAGATAATGGAGTTTTACATGAATGCATGCAGTTTTTGAGCAAAGTACAATGTAACCCTGCAAGTACAAATTCACCCCACAAAATATATGTGTGCATGTGGGTCTTTGTCTGTCTGTGTGTGTGTGTGTGTGTGTGTGTCTGTCTGTCTGGGTTGGGGGTTGTGAGTGCAGAGTGTCTTAAGTCTGTGAGGGGGTGCATGTGTGAGCGTGGGAGTGTGTGTTTGTAAGGGTGTGCGTGGGTGTCTGTGAAATCAGGTGGAAACATGGTTTTTAGAAACAAGCTACTTATCTATGCTTTTAGTAATATAACAATACACATTTTATTCTCTAATACAATGAAGTCACTATATAGATTGGTGAGGATTAGATTTTACTCAATGAAACGAGAAGGCTGATTCATATACTTGTTATCTTGCATATAAGGAACTAAAATTACAGCATCACTGGATCTAATAACTTTTATCATACTTGTATTGGGGGAGGAAAAGGGCTCCATCAAAATTGGTTTCAGTCTGCCAAAATCTGATTTGCACTCTCTTTCACACAAGCACATCAAATTTGAAAGCCATCTACTTGGCTACTTATCTGAAGGAGCTATTCTTACTTTTTGAGAGATTTATTGTGCCTCAATAATTTCCCCAGTGCTTCAGCTCCAGCCACGCGTAGATTATTACCCTTGGACATAAAAGTACACAGTTAAATTCTTAACTGAATATTTAACAAGATTACAATGACATAGGTCAAAATATAATTGCCATAGTACACAGACATAGTGTTAAATAACTTAAAGTTAAGAGTGCATGATTTTAAAGCACTAGTGGTTTCTCAAAACTTCAACCATGGAATATCCAATTTCTGTCGCTTAGAATAATATGTCAAAACTTGTTTCCAGAACTGTGTTGTTATTTTAAAGTTACCTTCATGGATCAGAGTAAAGCACGAGCTACAGTACTTTGCAAATTAAAAAAAAAAGAGGTGACAATCTAAGAATGTTGTATGAAATTAGCTTGAGATCAATAAGCAAATCCTTTTGATTGCTTCACTTACTCAAATTTCCAAACAATAAAGTATAATACATTATATATAAACATTTGTACATTTTGATTCAGTAGAAATTGTTTTTCATTGTAATGATTAAAATTTAAGTTTAACAAATATGGCACAGCAAATGCTACTAATCTATAACATGGAAAATTGCATGATGAAAAAGTAATGAGAAAAATTGAAAAGAAGTATCCATGTCACAAAAAAGAAATCTACAGTAGATTTGAATAGATTTATCCTATAAAATGAGACAAATATGCAAATAGGCAAAAAGTTGAGTGATATTGAAGTTTTCCCCAAAGACTCACTAAACAGAACAGCTATGTTAATCCTCCCCATTTAGTTCCATTTAGTGATACATCTCAAACTTATATCTTGTTAAATGCTATTTTTGTGAACGTGACATAAATAGCATATAAAAAGGATAAGTTGATAGGATATTGAAATAAGTTTGCTGATGATCTCCACAGGACAGTATCAATTTTGGGATTTTTTGAAAAATACTCTTAATCCTCTACCCCTAAAATGTGCTGTTACGTTTCACTTTCTACTATCTCTTCTCATCTCCAGAATTCACACTAATAATACTTCACCTTCATGTCTAAAGTTTGGACTGTGGGGTTTGCACAGAGTCCGTACAACAGCAGTTTGGCGCCTACAAGAAAACAAAAAGCATTTAACATTTTGCACAAAGGATACTCAATACTGTTATTAAAGTCTACAAAAGGGCAAATGTGCAACAAGTCTTTTAGATTATTAAAGGTATTTTTTATTCTTGCCAATTTAATACATAATAAATTTATATATTTATATAATTGTGATTAAGCAAAATAATAAATTCCTTTTGACTCCTTGCCCTTTATCAGCCATGCACCTTCTCAAACCAAATGGGCAGGCAGGCAAGTTACTGAAAGCCCAAAGCCACTGGCTGTGTATTGCATGGATTCCTTAGGCCCTATAATATTTTTGTTTTCCATTCAGTATGAAGTACCTATTTTCATTGGGCACTGCACCATAGCATTACAGGGAGAATGTTTAATCCAAAACAGAAAAATAATGTATTTTAATACACTAAAACACCCAGCAGAAAATCCAAAAAATGTATCAAATCAGGATTGCCAAATGGAGAAAAGCTAAATTTCAAACAGGGCATCAATCAAGCAAAATTGGTTCCAACACTTTACAAATGCTGTAGATATGGGATTGTTATGAGCTAAGTTTTAAGTGCTTTATTTTTCAAATGGTATTATGTTAATAACCAACATTCTACTGACGCAACATGTGAAAGTTAATGATTTGAAGTGTTTTTAAATGCACTCAATTTTATGGAATGACAATGTACATAATCCATGATCCAATACAACAAGATATTTGGGAATTGGTCTCAAAGAGGGCAAGGGTCGTGGCCCTGCCCATAATTTCCAAAAATGAATATAACTAGTATGGTAGCAGGCCTGTTTCCTAAGCTTGTTGACAACGTGGCTCTCTCATTAGTAAAGCTGGAGTGTATGATCAGGAATGGACCGTTCAGCTCAACAAGCCTGTTCCCTCAATCAATTAAATCAGAAGAGATCTGTATCTAAACTCACTTAAAGTGGACTTCAAAAACTATTTATGATTGAGTTTTGAGAAGATTTGTAGCTCAGGTTGAGGTTCTGAATGTAGGTTTGCTCACTGAGCTGGAAGGTTCATTTCCAGACGTTTCATCACCCTACCAGTGGTCTCCAGGTGAAGCACTGTTGATAATTCCTGCTTTCTATTTATATGTTTGGGTTTCTTTGGGGTGGTGATGTCTTATCCTGTGGTGACATCATTTCCTGCTCTTTTTCTCAGGGGGTGGTAGATGGGGTCTAACTCGATGTGTTTGTTGATAGAGTTCCAGTTGGAATGCCATGCTTCTAAGAATTCTCATGTTTGGCTTGTCCTAGAATGGATGTGTTGTCCCAGTCAAAGTGGTGCCCTTCCTTATCTTTATGTAAGGATATTAGTGAGAGAGGGTGTTTTAAAAAATTCTCAAGGTCAGGTTCGTAGGAGAGTAGTCTGACACAGAACAAACGACCAAGAGGCGAGTCTGCTAGAATATGAGCATTTTATTCCCCGCAGCGTCGCCACAACCAGGTCTCATACTTACAACGGGTCTGGCTTATACTCACTCTACATGTTACCGGAACTGGGAGCCGTCAGTTCTCGTAGAGCGGTTGCCAACAACCCACGCT
Source organism: Chiloscyllium plagiosum (assembly GCF_037043375.1). NCBI lineage: Eukaryota > Metazoa > Chordata > Chondrichthyes > Orectolobiformes > Hemiscylliidae > Chiloscyllium > Chiloscyllium plagiosum. The sequence goes on from NW_028270163.1 coordinate 34,365,941, forward strand.
CGGCGGTTAAACGTAACCCCGGAGCAGACTCCCGGGTCTGGCTTATACTCACTCTACATGTTACCGGAACTGGGAGCCGTCAGTTCTCGTAGAGCGGTTGCCAACAACCCACGCTCGGCGGTTAAACGTAACCCCGGAGCAGACTCACCGAACTGGAGACTTTTCCAGCTGATATACTCTTTTCCAGATATAAACATTCATGTGAACAGCAGAGCAAGGCTAAAAAACACATTCCATTCTGGTTACATACAGATAAGAAGATTCACACGGGGAGGTGTGTAATAAGATTCACACGGGACTAAGCAACACCTCCATTCCGGTTAGATTCACACATGTATTGGGACATAATTTTTAACCGTTTCACCACACTCACCGAACTGGAGACTTTTCCAGCTGATATACTCTTTTCCAGATATAAACATTCATGTGAACAGCAGAGCAAGGCTAAAAAACACATTCCATTCTGGTTACATACAGATAAGAAGATTCACACGGGGAGGTGTGTAATAAGATTCACACGGGACTAAGCAACACCTCCATTCCGGTTAGATTCACACATGTATTGGGACATAATTTTTAACCGTTTCACCACAGAGGGTTATGTCGTTTTGTGGCTAGTTGATGTTCATGTATTCTGTTGGCTAGTTTTCAGCCTGTTTGTCCAATGTACCTTGCGCGGTATTTTGTAAATGACATTAGTTTTACTTGTTGTCTGTATAGGGTCTTTCAAGTTCATTAGCTGCTGTTTTAGTGTGTTTGTGGGCTACCGTGATGTCAAGGGGTCTGAGTGGTCTGGCAGTCATTTCCGAGATGTCTTTGATGTAGGAGAGAGTGGCTAGGGTTTCTGGATGCTTTTTGTCTGCTTGTTCGGGTACGTTGCTGAGAAATCGGTGGACTGTGCTCACTGGGTACCCGTTCCTCTGTGCTGCAGTGTGTGGTGGCTTGTTGGAATAATGTTCTGATGCAACTTCATTTGTGGATCACCCCAACATCCACAAACGAAGCTGTGGAAATGACTGCCAGACTACTCAGACCCTTTGGCATCATGGTAGCCCACAAACACACCAGCACACTAAAACAGCAGCTAATGAACTTGAAAATACCCTATACAGACAACAAGCAAAATTAATGTTATTTACAAAATACCATGCAAGGACTGTAACAAACACTACATTGGACAAACAGGCAGACAACTAGCCACCAGGATAAATGAACATCAACTAACCACAAAACAACATGACCCTCTCTCATTAGTATCCTTACATACAGATGAGGAAGGACACCACTTCGACTGGGGCAACACATCCATTCTAGGATAAGCCAAACAGAGACACGTATGAAAATTCCTAGAAGCAAGGCATTCCAATCAGAACTCTATCAACAAACACATCAAGTTAGACTCCATCTACCACCCCCTGAGAAAAAGGAAATGACATCGCCAACCCAAAGAAACCCAAACATATAAACAGAAAGCAGGAATTATCAAAAGTGCTTGGCCCGGATGCCCACTGAAGATGTTATCTAGTAGGGTGACGAAACGTCTGGAAATGAACCTTCCAGCTCAGCGAGTAAACCTACATCCAGAACTATTTCTGATACTAGTCTCCCAACTTTTGGCATATTTATTTGTCCAATCATCAATTCTCTCATCAGTTTGAAGCATGGTGATAAGGAATGGCTAATAACAAGAATTACCTTTATTTAGTTGGTAGCATTCTCACCTCAGAAATAGATAGTTGTGGATTCAAATTCTACTCCAGGATCTGAGCTCAAGTTCAGCTGACAGTTTAGTGAAATACAGAGAGTGCTCTAAAGTTAATCACGTAATTCTTAAATTCAGATATTAAACAAAGGTTGGTTGAGATGGCTGATAATTTTCATAATTCCACATCTAAATGAAACTATGAAGGATTGCAAACTCTTTTTGGAAAGATTGTCCCAGTGTCCTGGCCAGTACTTTTCTTTCATTGAATATCATGCAAAACAAAAGAGTCTTACATTTCATTATTATTTGGAGAATTTTGTTGCATATGTCTACATTGCAGGACCCTCTATTAAACAGAATTGTGCAAACTACTGGAATGTCACTCTCAAATCAGAACTGTTTTATAATTGCAAGTCTTCATTTTATACTTCTTAAAAGCCACTACTGTTAATTAATAAAAGAGAAATAATAACCACTTGTGGCTAAATTAGATGAAAAATCACGTAAGACCACACGACTAACTGAAATATTCTGTATTAATAAATAATACCTTGACCTTAGTCTGAGGAAGAGTAGACTGTATTCAATAGTGTGATATTTTTGTATGAATTTCCAGATTAGAACATTCCCTTAATTTTGTCACAAGTGTTTATCTCTTTGATGCAATTATCAACAGATGATTACTATACCTTCTTCACTTAGCATGCAGTCACAGAGGAGTATCTCTGTGAACACTATGTCATTCGCTAAAACTTTTCCCAGGACAGCACATGTGTCAACAGATAGAGACTGTGTGGAGACATCCAGCCTTTTCCTTAAGTTCCCATCACAATCATCATGTAATTGATTCAGAATACATTCCAGTGGCTCAATACTAGCTTCTTTACAAAGGCAAAGGTAAGTTCTCTTGAAATCATCCATAATTGAAATATCTGTCACATTTGAACTTGCTCCAGTCTTTCAACATAACATTAGTCTGTGAAAAACAGCAAAACAGCAAACATTATCAGCAGGATATTTTGACATCACTATATTGCCCGCTACTGCAAACCCTATACCATCCCTTGAGGAAGGATAGCAATTAATTAACTTCACACATTAGAAACAAGAAGCAAGAATGTTGCCTCAGCAACATATAGATGCACAATGCATTTTTAAAAACAATAGAACACAAATATCCAATGCAAGATTGCACTGATTACCTAACTTTAGGTGCACATTTATAGTTCAGCCAGGGTGTGGAATCTGTCCCACATTGTGCACATCTACAATCTGTAGAGTTTAAGAGGAGGTGGTAATATAGTGGCAATGTCACTGGCCCAAATGAATGTCTGGAGACACAATATTCAAATTTCATCACAGAGCTTGGAAGCTTGCAAACTTCATTACAGGGATTAATTCCAATGATGATTATTACATCGTCTTTATTTAGCAATCACAAAGGATTGTCTCTATGAATAATACATTACTAACACTTTTCCCAGGACAGCATACATCAACTGGGATAGACTATGTGGAGACATTCAGCCTTTTCCTCAAATTCCCATCACAACCATCATGCAATTGATCTAGAATATATTCCTGTAATTCAATTCAACGTTTTTTTGATGAAGGCAAAAGTCAGTCCCTGGAAATCACTCACAGTTGATAAATGGGACATTTTAACTTGCTCCAGTTAATGTAACTGTTTTTTCTGTAAAAAAGGATGATAAACAAGATTGTCCTGTGAGAAGAAATTGCAGAGATTGGCCTTGTACTCTTTACAGAAGAATGAGTGGTGATCACAACATTCTTAAAGGATTAGACAGGCAGATGCAGAAAGGATGTTTCTCCTGGCTAGATATCTACAACCAAGGGACAGATTCTCAGAACAAGGGGCAACATATTTCAGACGAAGAGGAGGAGGAATTTCTTCACTCAGATGGGTAGTGAATCTTTAGAATTCTTTGTCACGGGGATTGCTGAAGTTCAGTTATAGGCTCACAGAATAAAGGGAGAACTAGCCATTTGGATACAGAACTGGCTCAAAGGTGGTGGTGGAGGGTTGTTTTTCAGAATGGAGGCCTGTGACCAGTGGAGTGCCACAAGGATCGGTGCTGGGTCCTCTACTTTTTGACATTTACATAAATGATTTGGATGCGAGCATAAAAGGTACAGTTAGTAAGTTTGCAGATGACACCAAAATTGTAGGTGTAGTGGACAGCGAAGAAGGTTATCTCAGATTACAACAGGATCTTGATAAGATGTGGCAATGGGCTGAGAAGTGGCAGATGGAATTTAATTCAGATAAATGCGAGGTGCTGCATTTTGGAAAAGCAAATCTTAGCAGGACTTATACACTTAATGGTAAGGTCAAGAGAGTGTTGCTGAACAAAGAGACCTTGGAGTGCAGGTTCATAGCTCCTTGAAAGTGAAGTTGCAGGTAGATAGGATAGTGAAGAGGGTGTTTGGTATGCTTTCTTTTATTAGTCAGAGTACAGGAGTTGGGAGGTCAGGTTACAGCTGTACAGGACATAGGCCACTGTTGGAATATCGTGCAATTTTGGTCTTCTTCCTATCAGGAGGTTGTGAAACTTGAAAGGGTTCAGAAAAGATTTACAAGGATGTTGCCAGGGTTGGAGGATTTGAGCTACGGGGAGAGGCAGAACAGGCTGGGGCTGTTTTCCCTGGAACGTTGGAGGCCGAGAGGTGACCTTATAGAGGTTTACAAAATGATGAGGGGAATGGATAGGATAAATAGACAAAGTCTTTTCCCTGGGGTCGGGGAGTCCAGAACTAGAAGGCATAGGTTTAGCATGAGAGGGGAAAGATATAAAAGAGGTCTAAGGGGCAACTTTTTCACGCAGAGGATGGTACGTATATGGAATGAGCTGCCAGAGGAAGTGGTGGAGCCTGGTACAATTGCAACATTTGTGGGCGGCACGGTGGCACAGTGGTTAGCACTGCTGCCTCACAGCGCCAGAGACCCGGGTTCAATTCCTGCCTCAGGCGACTGACTGTGTGGAGTTTGCACATTCTCCCCGTGTCTGCGTGGGTTTCCTCCCACAGTCCAAAGATGTGCTGGTCAGGTGAATTGGCTATGCTAAATTGCCTGTAGTGTTAGGTAAAAGGGGTAAATGTAGGGGTATGGGTGGGTTGCGCTTCAGCGGGGCAGTGTGGACTTGTTGGGCCGAAGGGCCTGTTTCCACACTGTAAGTAATCTAATCTAATCTAAAAAGGCATTTGGATGGATATTTGAATAGGAAGGATTTGGAGGGATATGGGCCAGGTGCTGGCAGGTGGGACTAGATTGGGTTGGGATATCTGGTGAATTTACCTTGGCTAACCCTGGACACTATGTGCAATTTAGCATGACCAATCCACCTAACATGTACTGTGGGAAGAAATCGGAGTACCTATGCCGACATGAGGACAATGTGCAAACTCCACACAGTCAGCCTCCTGAGGGGGGAATTGAACCTGTGTCCCTGGCGCTGTGAGCCACCAATGCTACTCACTGAGCCACCGTGCCACCCCATTTATATTCCTGATAATGGTGCAAAATAATTTAAACTTTCTTACTAATCCCCACTCTAACTAGTCATGGATTGAATTATATGCAATTAATGATCTAATGACCAATTCAGTGCAAAATATTGTTCAAATAAATTTGTACCCTACCAATTTTTAGAGTAATGTGATGGGTTGCCCATTAGATTAGAGTTTGTAGTATATTTTCATTTTTTATTTCTTATACAACAGAATTTACATATTAACCTGCTGAATTTGATCTACAGCACATGTGTCTGATAGCATATTTTAACTGTAGTATTACCACCCGTAAGTCTTGGCTGATCATCCACCTCCGCATTCCTTTTCTGTATATCTTCATATCCTCCAAGATCATTAGTATCTAGAAATCTTATCAATTTCTATATTGAACATGCTCAATAGGACTATTTTCCTTGGACCATCAGAGGCTGAGGGGTGACCTTAGAGAAGTTTATAAAATCAAGGTTGTTTCCCCAGGGTAGGGGAATCTACATTAGAGGGCATAGGTTTAAGGTGAGAAGGGAATAATTTAAGAGGGACTTGAGGCACAATCTTTTCACGCAGAGGGTGGTGCATTTATGGAATGATCTGCCAGAGAAAGTGGTAGAGACTGGTAAGATTACAGCCATTAAAAGGCATCTGGATGGGTATATTAATAGGAAGGGCTTAGGATATGGGCCAAATGCTGGTAAATGGGACTGGCTTAGTGGGTTTTGAGAAGATTTGTAGCTCAGGTTGAGGTTCAGGATGCAGGTTTGCTCGCTGAGCTGGACGTTTTCAGACGTTTCGTCGCCATACTAGGTAACATCTTCAGTGAACCTCCAGATGAAGCATTGCTGGTGTTTCCTGCTTTCTATTTAAATGTTTGGGTTTCCTTGGGTTGTTGATGTAATTTTCTGTGGTGACATCATTACCTGTTCTTTTTCTCAGGGTGTGGTAAATGGGATCCAAGTCAATTCTAGGAATTGCGTGTCTCTGTTTGGCTTGTCCTGGGATGAATGTGTTGTCCCAGTCAAAGTGATGTCCTTCCTTACCTGTATGTAAAAATATTAGTGAGAGAGGGTCATGTCGTTTTGTGGCTAGTTGATGTTCACGTATCCTAGTGGCTAGTTTTCTGCCTGTTTGTCCAATGTAATGTTTGTTACAGGAGGAAAATAACAACAAACTGACATTCCTAGATGTCACAGTAGAGCGAAAAAGGAACTTCAAACCAGAGTCTACAGGAAAACAACACATATGGACCAAATATTGAACTGCAGAAACAATCATCCCAACATCCACAAACGATGCTGCATCAGAACATTATTTCAATGAGCCACCACAAACTGCAGCACAGAGGAACTACGCAGAGCAGAGGAAAATAGAGTATATTCAAAAATTTTGGGTACCCAATGAACACAGTCCGCCGATTTCTCAGCAACATACTTGATAAAGCCGACAAAACATGTCCAGAAACCCTAGCCTTCTGTAACCCTTCTCCCCTACGTCAAAGACATCTCGGAAATGACTGCCAGACTACTCCGATCCCTTGGCATCTTGGTACCCACAAACATACCAACACACTAAAACAGCAGCTAATGAACTTGAAAGACCCTACATAGAAACAAGCAAAATTAATGTCATTTACAAAATACCATGCAAGAACTGTAAAAACACTACATTGGACAAACAGGCAGACAACTAGCCACTAGGATAATTGAACATCAACTAGCCACAAAACAACATGACCCTTTCTCATAAGTATCCTTACATATAGATAAGGAAGAACACCACTTCGACTGGGGCAACACATCCATCCTAAGGTAAGCCAAACAGAGACACGCACGAGAATTCCTAGAAGCATAGCATTCCAATAGGAACACTATCAACAAACACATTGACTTGGATCCCATTTACCACCTCCTGAGAAATAGAATAGGAAAGGACATCACCACAGGAAAATACATCACCAACCCAAGGAAATCCAAACACATAAATAGAAAGCAGGAAACGCCAGCATTGCTTCGTCCGGAGGCTCACTGAAGATGTTACCTAGTATGGTGACGAAACATCTGAAAATGAACATTCCAGCTCAGCGAGCAAACCTACATCCAGGACTGAATTAATTTAGGATATCTGGTTGGCATGGACGGGTTGGACCGTAGGGTCTGTTTCCGTGCTGTACATCTCTATGACTCTATGAGATGTACAGCATGGAAACAGACCCTTTTGTCTGTTCAAGGTAAATTCACGATTACAGTGAGTGGGTTTGTGTGGGATGCTCTTTGGAAGGTTGGTGCAGACTCAATGGGATGAATAGCCTGCTTCTGCATTGTTGTTGTTGTGTTGCCATATTTTACTGGACCATGGAGAGAAGCAACTGGTGGCAATTTAACCTGAGGGCCACCAGACCTCAGGTGTGGGAAGAGGGTGAGAAGGAGAGTCCTTCATAGTAATAATCAAACCGGTGATTGGAACTGAACTCACACTGTTGGCATTACATGGCTCGGTAAACCAACAGTTGAAACTTTATTGCTGGAACAGCACAGCAGGTCAGGCAGCATCCAGGGAACAGGAGATTCGACGTTTCGGGCACAGGCCCTTCTTCAGGAATGACTGAAGAAGGGCCTGTGCCCGAAACGTCGAATCTCCTGTTCCCTGGATGCTGCCTGACCTGCTGTGCTGTTCCAGCAATAAAGTTTCAACTTTGATCTCCAGCATCTGCAGACCTCACTTTCTCCTCGGTAAACCAACAATCCAGCTAACTGAGTTAAATCGATTTCCTCTGCACTGTAGGGATGCTACAACAAAAAAAAATGTTTGTTACCTATTCCAATGCAAGCTAAGTTCATACATTGGTGTCGCAAAACTCTACTTGTTAAACTTCATACATCTAATTGATTATTATAAAGGTGGAAACCAAAGGGTGGAACGGTGACGCAGTGGTTAGCACTGCTACCTCACAGTGCGAGGGACCCGGGTTTGATTCCTGCTTCGGGCGACTGTGTGGAGTTTGTACATTCTCCCTTTGTCTGCATGGGTTTCCTCCAAAAATATGCAGGTCAGGTGAATTGGCAATGCTAAATTGCCCAGAGTGTTAGGTGCATTAGTCAGGGGGTAAATATAAAGTAGGGGAATGGGTCTGGGTGGTTTACTCTTTGGGGGGGGGGGGGGGGTCAGTGAGGATTTATTGGGCCGAAGAGCCTGTTTCCATACTGTAGGGAATCTAAGTCATTCCACACTACAAAACAGATGAGATATCTGATTGGATTCTGGGGTTACCTTCTGTGTATTTCTCATAGGTTGCTAGATAGACTCATATTACGAAGTAAACGCCACAGGACAGAACGGGTTAAAATTTTAAGAGTTGAATTACGATGTACTAACAGCGGCCTTACCAGCGCCAAAAAAATGAAAGAATTTTAAAATCAAGTAACATCTAGCGGGAAAAAAGGAGAAAATACGTACGAGGGAAAAAATAAAACGAAAGAAAGCAAAATACCGTGAGTGTCGGAAATCTGAAATGAGATCGCAGTTTTAAGAAGTCAGACATAGTAGAGAGAGAAACTTTTATGTCGACGAACTTCCACCAGAACAAAGCAACGGAGACCTTCGAAACGCTCTCGGGTATTTGACAGAAAGGCGAAAGTGAGGACTGCAGATGCTGGAGATCAGAGTGGTGCTGGAAAAGCACAGCAGGTCAGGCAGCACCCGAGGAGCAGGAAAATTGACATTTCGGGCAAAAGTTCTTCATTAGGATTGGAGCCCTGATGATGGGCTTTTCCAGCACCACTCTAATCTAGACTCTATTTGACAGAAAGTCGATATGTCAAGAGCAGCAGAATCGCACTCAACAAATTACAGTAACCACACAACCTGATAGAGTGAAGCACTCACTGGCCAAACTGCCCGGAAGTACAATAACGCCACAACCAAACTCTCCAGTGACGTGAACAGGTAAACCCGGCAGAAACCCGTCGCACTGGACTCATTTCTTTATTTTTCGTTTACCTTTAAACAATCGGTTCTGAACAACCGGAAGGCAAAAAGCAAAAAATGAAGTTTGGAGGAAGCGGTTCTCGGACGGTCAGGCTCAAGATTGCATAGCACCAGGTGAAGAGGTCACTCTCAATTCCGGCCATCGGTCTCCCCCGTTACCTGACAACAACACCGCGAGCTATTGTTTCACTGGCCGGAGGTGGTGCTAACTAAACCAACCAGCCGCCTCTGGCTGACACGGGTAAAATGACTGTTTGTGATCAGGATAAAGTCCATGTGTTTATGCTAACTTTCACCGCGGCCACTTACACTCTTCAGCCGCCGCCACCCTGTATCCATGCAGCAGCGCATTGTGGGAGACATGGAACCAACCGATCCAGACCGCGTGGGGGAGGGGGGACGTCCGCTGAGAATTATGGGGGCTGTAGTGTTCTTCGCCTTTGTCGCGGCGGCACAGTCTGTGACGAGACTACATTGACCGGCAGGCACTGCGCCACCGACCTGGGTCATCTCGGAGGTTATAACGGAAAAAACAGACAACGGACCTGGGATAACGTTGCTATATGGCTCACTCGCTTCCTCACGAAATGTCTAAAGAAAGATTATAACGCTGCGAAATCGAAAGAGGAAAAAAAACATTAATTTATTTTGACGCGCATATAGACATGAAACCGCATAAGCTTTTCAAACGTGCCGATTGTGAGAAAACGATCATCCTGATGCAAAATACGTTTGTACATGGCTCGTCAGCCATGCAGTGATTTTTATTCGTTGTCCCTTTTTCTCCTCCCCCTCCTTAAAACAAATTTTAAACCCTCTTTCCCCACCTTAAAGTGGAAAAAGTTTCCTCTCCTTTTAATTGAAGGGAGAACATTCACAAAATGGTAGACAGGAGGATTCGGAAAGCTCGCTTCAGCAGCCGGGACCTGTGCGCCCTGGTGGATGCGGTGATGGAAAGACGGGAGGATCTCTTTGGCCGGGGAGGTGACCCTCCTGACGCGCAGAGAAGGAGGAGGGATGCTTGGCAATACGTGACGGAGAGGGTCAATGCAGTTTCCGGAACCCACAGGACCTGGGAGGAAGTTCGCAAGAAGGTCCACGATCTGAAGAAAAGCACAAAGGTGAGATGTGAAAAACCACAGCCACGCAGGAGGCCAGACAGTAAATGCTGACATGGTACGATTGTGGCAATCAGGAATGCAAAATCATGAGGGGCATGAATAGGGTAAATAGACACGGTCTTTTTCCTGGGTGGCGGAGTCGAGAACCACAGGACATAAGTTTACGGTGAGAGGGAAACGATTTAAAAGGGACGTCACGGCTAACCTTTTCACACAGAGGGTGGTAAGTGTATGGAATGAGCTGCCAGAGGAAGTGGTGGAGGCTGGTACAATTACAACATTTAAAAGGCATATGGATGGATATATGAATAGATATACACCAATTGCTGGCAAATGGGGTTCTAGATAATTTAGAACCAGTTAGACTGAAGCACCTGTTTCGTGCTGTACATTTCAGTGACTCTATAAAAGTTGCACTGTTTAGAGAAATATCAGCCACAAGTAAGAGATGTGCATGCCAGTTGAATCAACCAGCTTATGTTGCTGTCTGGCACTGTAGTTTCTTAGCTGAAAATGTGTTGGAAAAGCGTAGCAGGTCAGGCGACATTCAAGGAGCTGGAGAATCGACATTTCGGGCATGAGCCCTTCTCCAGGCTCATGCCTGAAACGTCGATTCTCCTGCTCCTTGGATGCTGCCTGACCTGTGTTTTTCCAGCAACACATTTTCAGCTCTGATCTCCAGCATCTGCAGTCCTCACTTTCCACTGTAGTTTCTTAGTCTAGTTTCTTTTTTTTAGATGTAATGTTTTGTTTTAAAGGAAAAACTTGCTTATAATCGAAGATCATGGCAAGCAGCGGGTGGTGAGCCCTCAGATGTCAAGACATTGACGGAATTTGAAAATGATATGATTGTTGTACTTGGGAAGGAAAGTCTTGAAGGTCTTCAGCCTGTGGATATTGGTACCATTACAAGATGTGTTCGTAAGTATTATATGATAGTCATAGAAATATACAGCATGGAAATAGACCCTTTGGTCCAATTCGTCCATTCTGATGAGATATCCTAACCTAACCTAGTCCCATTTGCCAGCACCTGGCCCATATCCCACTAAGCCGTTTTTATTCGTATACCCATCCAGATGACTTTTGAATGCTCTCAATGTACCAGCCTCCACCACTTCCTGTGGCAGCTCATTCCATACACACACCACCCTCTGTGTGGAAAAAGTTGCCCCTGAGGTCCCTTTTATATCTTTGCCCTCTCACTCTAAACCTATACCCTCTAGTTCTGAACTCCCCCACCCCAGGGAAAAGACCTTGTCTATTTATCCTATCCATGCCCCTCATGATTTTATAAACCTATATAAGGTCACCCCTCAGCCTCTGATGCTCCAGAGAAAATAGCTCCAGCCTATTAAGTCTCTCCCTGTAGCTCAAATCCTCCAACCCTGGCAACATTCTTGTAAATCTTTTCTGAACCCTTTCAAGTTTCACAACATCCTACTGATAGGAAGACCAGAATTGCACGCAATATTCCAAAATTGGCCTAACCAATATCCTGTACAGTCGCAATCTGACCTCCCAACTTCCTACAAAGGAAAGCGTACCAAATGCCTTATTCACTATCCTATCTACCTGTGACTCTACCTTCAATGAACTATGAACCTGCACTCCAAGGTCCCTTTGTTCAGCAACACTCGCCAGTTCAGATCTTCTGTGATTTGTACCAAATGTTAAATGAGTAGGTCTAACATATCAGCAGATTATTTTGTATAAATATCAGTGAGCTTGTTGATACATTTGGGTTTACTTGATCTGTTTTTCTGTCCTCAAAAGCACAAAACGAACACTGTGGACAGCAAGTAATATCACAAGAGCAACATACATTTGCATGCCGCTTGTCACCAATACCGCTTGAAACAGATAATAGCATAGAAACATCTCTGGTTCAAGGTATAAAGGATGAAAATCAGGAAACGCCAAGTGAGTCCCTCAGCACTAGTGATGAATGGGAAGAAGTGGTGGTGGGTGATGAGGGAACAACTGTTGCAGCCTGGAGACCCATCATGATAAGTGCCCCAACTCAGTTAGATGCAGTTACAGACCTTAATGGGCCTGCTTTCAAACGGAGGCTGTTAGAGCATGGAGCCCGTGTTGAACAGTCACTAGCTTTTATGCACACCACTTTGGAAGATGGTATGGTTAGGTTGGATCAGCGGCTGTCCTCAATGCAATCTGCCATTGAGCAGATGGCAACACCAGTGACAGCTGCAGTAGAAAACTCACTTATGCAAGCTGTCGGCAATGCAGGAGCATCTCTTGTGAATGTTCACAGTATTGCTATGGAAGCTTTAGGGTCAAAACTTAAGGAAGCAGTTGTGGCTGGCTTTGATTCACTTGGACAGCAATTACATGGAACTATGAGAGAAGGAATTAAAAATCTAATTGAAACGCAGTGTTCTACATTTTTGCAGCTGATTGCATATTGTGAGGAGAAGCCCTCCAGTAGTGGCACAAGTGAAGTTAAGGCAGTTGACACTCCTGTTACCACGAGCTGACAGTTATCACTGCCAGTTCTGTGCCAGCATACGTCTTTGCACAAGTACCATGGTAACAAGTAAGCTGACAAAATTGAAATAAAGCCTGATGAAGGGCTTTTGCCCGAAACGTTGATTTTCCTGCTCCTCAGATGCTGCCTGACCTGCTGTACTTTTCCAGCACCACTCTAATGTTGACTCTGATCTCCAGCATCTGCAGTCCTCATTTTCGCAAAATTGAAATAAAGCCTTCTTATCGTTGTATTCTTTTAATATATAAAAGGTCTGCTGTACTTTGAAAATAGCTGTAGGAATCACTGTTTTCTCAGTTATCATGTTCTATTTTGGAGTTACCTTTGAATGGTGCTTCGAATCTAATCAAGGACACACACAATTGGAAAAGATGTAGGGCATTAAACCTTTTTGAGTCAATTTCACTATTCATTATAAACCTGACTGATCTGATTGAGGCCTGAATTTTACGTTGTAGTTCCCTGCTCCCCCGTCAAACACTCCCTTGTTAATCAAGTCTGTCCAACTCCGCTTTGTGTGTTCAGTGATCCATCTTGCACTGCTCACTGCAGAAGATAATTTCAAACATTAATGACCCTCAGAGAAGTAATTCCTCCCCCTCTGTGTTTTAAATGGGGGACCCCGTATTTTAAAATTGTGGCCTATATATTTCTTCATCCCCAAAAAGGGGGAAATTCCTCTCAGCATCTATCCTGTCAAACTCAGAATCTTATTGAAATATAAATGATCATCTCTCACGCTTCTGAACTCAAGTGAATATAGCCTCAGCCTTCCCTTCATCCCATGAATTAGCCTTGTGAATCACCTCTGAAATGTTTTCAAACTATGTCCCTCCTTAAGTAAGGAGCCGAAACTGTACAAAGTTCTCTAGTCTGGTCTCACCAGTGCCCTGTATGGATGTAGTAAGACTTTTATGCTCCTTCCCTCTCACAATAATGGCTAATATTCCATTTGCCTTCCTAATTACTTAGTGTATTTGCATGTTGACCTTTTGTGATTTATGTACAAGGATACTCTGAATTAATGCTCATATTCATTTAAAAGATGACTCAATAATTGGTGTTATAATTGTGTGATGTAAAATCTCTGTTTGGTTGTACTTAAAAATATTCATGCCTTTTAGGCTGTGGATAGATTAACCTTTGAGAATAGTATCCACATATTTGTGTATTTACTATTAAACTCTGATGTGGCAATCTGCTAAACTTGTGCCATTTGCTAATTTTAGGCTGGCATGAACACTATCCTGTTTTGGGCAAACTCAATTGTTATCACCAAGCATATCCTTAAAAATGCATCAAGAGAAACTGTAACTCAAATCTCCAGTCATGAAATCCTGTTAAAACTTGAAAAATAGCACATGCAAGAGTTACTGCTTTAAAAGAATTTAATGAGTTTTAAAAACAGTAAAAAGGCTACTTTCCAAATGTTGCAGGGGCAGATCCATTTTAATGTCTCGTAACCAGCCTCAAGAACATACTTGATTTTTAAGATTGTGTAGTATTAAACTAAAAATGTTTGTGAATTTAATTTTATAAATAAATATTATAGCTAATTTCACTTGTAAAATACTTGTCCTGTGTTTGATATTTTACCATTTTGAGGAGACTGAAACTATGAACGATCAGAAAAGTGTTCTAATGTGTTTTTCTCATTTAGGATAAATTGTTAATTAAATTGTTGAACAAATTCTGCAAAAAACGTCTTTAAATGATAACGATCATGGGATGAGACAAAGATCCATTCATAGGAATTGGACTAAACCTTTTTGAAGAGAAAAGGTTTTTTTAACTGTAACAAATGCTCAAAAATAGTTCTATTTATGCATTTTCTTCAAGGAGTCTGTGATTTTAATATTTTCTATAAATTTGAACAGGTAGTGCAGTCAACAATGAAATTAGATTCAGAATAACAAACATTGTGTTGTATACAGAAAACACAACCATACCAATAAACCTTGGAGCATGAATGTATTATTCTTGTATGTACCTTATGAAATATTACAATGGCTTCATTTTGACTGAAAGGCAGCATAAGCATTCTGAAGTAGTACAAGGACAAAAACTATGAAAGCTTGAAAACAGAATTTGTGGACTTGGGTGTTAGATTAAAAAGTAGGGCCTCTCTAGGATTACTTAGGTGCACATCAGGCAACTTTTAATCACATTACTTCCTCTTCTACATTTTCTTTAATATTGTGTTCCTGGCTCACTATTCTCTTGATTTCAAACACTTTTCAATTACATTATATCTATCTTCAGTGGAAAATAGAAAGAAAGATTGATGGACGCCTCTTGCATTTCCTTGTACATTTGTCTTTGCCTCGTATGTATGTTTACGTTTGCAAACTTTGGCCATGTATAAAAGCCCTTGCAATCTATATATGCTAGTGTACTCATTTTATTTTGTTCCTCTGTCATTTTGTTGGTTATCCTTTGTTGATTTTTTAAAAATCCTCCCAATGTTCTGACTTCCTACACTTTTCTATAGTTTCTATAGACTACATGGGATGAGAGATGACCTGGTTAGAAATTAGTAATAAAGGGTTTTAATAGTATGTACCCCAGTACAGTTAACCAAAATGTGATTAAGGTATTTGTAAGTGATTTCAAATTTATTGGAAGTGAATTTTCCCAACTCTTGAACGATGTGGGCAACAGTGAGTCAGTTTGGAAAACAGGTGAGATCGGAAAAATGAGATTAGCAACACTGAGAAAAAGCATTCCTATTTTCTACAAAGCTTGAACAGTGAGGTGAGAATCTTGCGAGTGAGCTACAATGGATCTATTTGCATTCATTTAGATCTCCTTCTCTCATAAATGAAATTTGCTGTTCTCCTATGCAGTGGAGAGAAACTAGATGGTGACAACTTATGGGTAGTTATCTGGTAGCTGCAGCTTGCCATTTCCATCTCTAAGCCTCCATATTGGACAGCAGTCCCCAATACCTAAGAGCACACTCCATGTACAAAGACTGCCTACCCCTCCCAAGAGGTTGACATCAGACAGGCACCAACCATACATCTGATTCACTTGGAGATTAATTATCAACTTCAATATTGCATGTAGTACATCAACATGTATTATAATACTAGTGCTGGGCCACTTACTGCAAAGAGACAAACACCTGTCTCATGGATTGAAGCAGGGAGCATTTTAGCGCTCTTAATATTTCAGTACACATTCCCTTTGCACCTACTTGGACACTCTCACCATCTCTGCTATGTCTTGTTCTGTCTTTTGGTACATTGCTGCCTCATTCAGAAATTACAGGCTCACAATCTTTCTGTTGTCTCTCACCTTTTAGTGCAGATGCAAAGCAAGGTAGGCTTGTCAAAGTTGTCAGCAGTGATCAGTCAAAGAGGTGGACATGTTGCTGATGATATCATGCTATGTCAGTATCACACCTATAGCATGTGTCAGCAGCTTATGCAGCAAACAAATTGCACAGGCTTCAACCAAATGTCCACATCACTAAGAATTAAGGCGATTCAAGCTTATGGAGACTGTCTTCAGTCAGGAGGCACAGTAAGTGAAGGACATTTTCTGAATTCAATCCAGGAGGCTTGGACACGGTCAGCTGAACATTTGAGGTATCCACCAGAGGTTACTAGAGAATTGACTACAGACAGTCCTGCAGGTTCAATGCAACCAATCCTAAAATTAGCATTAACTCGTTTGGAGAGTCAGTCAGGGTCTGGTCACATCAATCAGGGCTGTTTTCCCATTCAGCTAGAGGGGTGGGGTGCAGTTAGTCCAGGGAGTGTTTTAACTGAAAGTCAAGAGTAGTTTTTCAGGGCAAGCTTTGGTTCAGTTGTGGGAATCAAATAAAGCATCCTGGGATTCAAAGGGGATAGTAATTGTGAAATGGGGTAACTCAACATATAAGACTGAGGCAAGAGAGCTGGGAAGGGCAAGATGTACTGCAGGAAATGATTGGCAGCTGCCACCACTCTGGCTTTGGTAGTGGAGGCCTTTGCATTACTATCTTCATTATGACGAGGGGGATCAGGGAGTAAACTGAGGAAATGAGTAGCAATGTTTAAGGAGCGTGCAGCAGACAAAAATAATTTGGGGAATAGTGATGACCAGTTTGATACGCAGATTGAGTGGGATGTTGGGAAAATCAAAGTCAGTGGTGTTAACATGGTTCATATGTGAGGCAGCAAGGAACATAACTGGGTACCAAATCCCATTTATCTAGCAGAGCTAGGGCAAATGTCACAACTGTGCAGGGCAAACTCCACCTAGACAGTGCTCATCTGGATGTGCAACAGCCTCTTAAAAACGACACTGGGATGCTGGTTCACGCAAAATCTAGGCAAATTCTTCCAGCTATGGCAAATGGAAAAATCTGTTTAGCATGAGATTTCATAAAATTGACAGAACCAAAAGAAAAATAAGACCCTGAAGGGATTTCCTTTAATGCAAAAGGTCTAAGTAACATATAATTGTTCAAGATGGCAGATGTATAGGGGTCCTGAGCCCAGAGTTTGTCAACTCCCACCACTTTTCTTATTTTTTATCTCTCTTTTAAAGTTTTCCTTTTCTCTCTACTTACCTTATGGAGGGAGCTCCGGTCGTGGCTAGGGCCCAGAGCGGGGACTTTGGCAACTGGCCACAAGGTGGTTGGTGTGTCTGGGCAGAACTCTGGCGATCAACAGTATTGTGGAAGAAGCTGGTTGCCTGGAGCAGCACGGGATTCTGGCAGGGTGGGTGGTGAGTCCAGATGGCGGTCAGCGGCGAGATGGCAGTGTGGAGGCACAGGGACAGAGAGCTCCAGCCCAGCATGGGGGAGAGAGAATGGCAGTCAGTAGCAAAACGGCAGTGCGGTAGCACTGAGATTGAGCCTAGTATGGAGAAAGAGAACAAACCTGCACGTGGAAAGCCCAGTGCACCGACTGCAGGTCCATGGCTAAAGGAGGACTGTAATTTGGAACTTTTAACTTCATTTCTGATTTACTATATTTTAATAAGAACTGCAATGTTGAACTTTTTGACTTATTTCTTTATTTTTCTACTTTTACCTAAGATTTTGTGCCTTGGTATCTTTGTATCCAAGATGGCACCATGAATAGTGACACTGTAAACTTTTCACTGTACTCCTGTATTACTGTTCTTGAATTCATGTGACACTAAAACCTAATTCTAATTATATAGACAAAATAATGATAATTACAGGTTTATATTAACAGGATTTGGATTTAAGTACAATTGTTGCCAGCTATGATCTTATTGCCTATCAGGGTGTTAAAACTTAACAGTTTGCTTTATTTGAATCAAACCAATCACTTTGAAGAGGAGGTCAAAGGGGTTATTGTCATAAATTTAATTGAGTTCTTTAAAATCACATCGGTATCCCCTTCAAACCCCTAAGTGCTACACTTTTGTGAAGTCCATCTTTTGCAGGAAATCAATCCCTCCCAAATGCAAAACTCTATCAAATATCTTATAAAGAATTTCAAAGTTATTTATCAAATATATCGGGACCATTTGATAATTAATGTACCTTTGGAATGGCACACAATGCAAAGCCCCCAGCTAAATAAATGGAAAAATGTTTATGTGTTTTTTATCAAAATAAATTCAGCTGACCTTTGAAGCATTTGTCTAAAATACTCAATAAACGAGATATAATTTTCAGAATTGGTCTGCTCCAATTATTTTAGCTCATAATTAATTAACTGAATTACACTAGCAGAATTGACAAGAAATGACAGTTCTGGCATTGAATATTTTGAAACAGTAACTTTAATCATGTTGCTCATAACCAATCCTTCCCTGCTTTTTCATATTTTGCATATTTTTAATTGACATCTAAAAGGCAAGAAAGCAATAGTTGCACATTGAATTATAAAATTAAAAACAAAGTTACACAATACACTGCTCGTTTACACTAAATAACACTCAAACATTAGCATTCCAAACTAAAAGGCATAAAACACCCAAAACAAACAAAAGGTGTACAAGTTGCACAGTGCAAAGTGATTATAAAATCTTATTTAGTGGTAATATACCAGTTGGTCTTTATTAATGAAATACAGCAAAGTACCACTCAGATGTGATTGCTGATGCTAAGAAAAGTTACTTCCTGATAATTTCTGTTCTAGTGAGATCCCCACTTTGAAAATGTTGGCGATAATTTATGTTGTGCTACAGCTTTTGGAAAGCAATTTGCTTGAAGCTGACAAAAATGTAGCTAGTTTGCAAGAGACTGGCAATTGACTAATTTAGTGTCTTGCTGTCTGTATTGTGGTAGCTACTTCTGGTTCTTTCAAAAAAGGAATGATGGGACAGAGTGATTGGTCTGATGTTTTTTCTTTAAAAACAGTCCACAGTCAATGACATGTTATAGCACATACTATATTTGACATTCTTCCAGCATGCGTGCAGTATAATGTAAAGCAGATTCTGATGAATGGCTTAGTATGATTAAGAAGCCATAAAGGCAATAAATACCACAGAATGCTCATTTTTCTTGTACCTTTGGGATGAATTACACATAATATTCTGGTTATAAGATTTAAAAAATGAAACATTATATTTCAAATAATTTGTAAATGTTGAAGGCTGAGATGAAATCCATTGTGGATTCATTTTAAAAGGAGATCTAAAGGATGGTAGTAATTGTTACAAATATGACCTGTTAAATCCTGGATTTATGATTAATATAGGTCAACATCCATTCCTTTTTAAACCATGAAAATATTGTGTGTTCAAGCCAAGATTTTTAAAGATGCAAAAGTATACAAAAGTAATATCACAATGTAATAATAAATAATTTTTTAACCAACTCCACTACTTTGGAAACAAATCTACTTGTTATCCAGTAAAAAGTTACGGCCTTAAAATGTTCACTTTTTTCTAGGTGTATATGTTAGAAATGCATGAACTGAAGCTTCAGCAAATCAGAAAGACAAATGCCTTCACATTGTCAGATCTGGTTTTAAAATATGGCTTTAGTTGTCAGTGTCAATAGTGAAAAGGTGAGAATGCCATGTACAATACACCCTGTTGAAAGTCACTGGTACAGTTAATGTACAAATAGAAGGAATTTGTATATTAAAGGCATTGTTATAACAAATTAAGGAAATGGTTACTGCCATGAATGTGTATTAATACATGTGTATTGATATCCTAACTCCAATTTAAAAAAAGGTAAACAAAAACAACATTTTCAGTAACTTCCAGCATTGTTGTCAAGTACAAACAGTTGTAAATGTAGGTACATAACTCTCTTTTGCACTTCCTTTTCACCTTGTTTATGCCACTGAGAGTCTTGATAAATATCAGTTCAGGCACAGCTAATTAGGCTGTTCTCACTATATTCCTCAATTGGTGCAGTATCCCATCAAAATGTTATAGGCAGTGCTTCAGCAATCAATCAAGAAATCTGAATTAATAAAGATCAACTGAATAATATATTGAGGTTTCCCTGTTATAAGGCAGTAGAACAACTCTGAACCTCTTTAACATTCATTTTGTTGAAGCTGCTGCCATCGAAAGCTTGTATCCAAGGTTTTATAATCCTCTTCATTATTTTCTTGTTCTTTAGCAAACTGCATGAAAACCTGAATCACATTAAAGGAGAGTCATTGTTACACATGATATATAAAAGGATTGTGCATCAAGTAGACCTTCAAAACAAACCAAGTTTTGAATGAAATGTAATCTGTACTCTTCCACAGAAAGTTGTCTTTTCAAATCCCACATCTGATCAGATTGATCCAATGAAAAAATTATTTGAATACCAATTTGAAAGTGACTACTAGCAACAACACATTGTCAACCTTGTTGATTCTGAAAACCTCAAGAGAGAAAGTGTCAGGAGGAGTTGTAGGCAAAATGCATAAGTAACAATATAGATTTTCAGAATTCCATTTTAACCGTTAGTTATAAATGAAACATTGATAGTTATTCTGGTGTTTGTGAAAGATAGAATTAAAAAGGAACTGCATCTCATAAATCTCACGCATATATAAAAAAAATTTACTATACCTGTTCCAGTGTGGACTGCGAGAAACTATATTCTTCGATATCAAAACTGTGTTTGGCTGTAAACAATGAATATTAGTTACTGCTGGGAATGCGAATTCAGAATTATGGACAGCTAAACCTATTAAATACTGAAAACAAATACCTTGCATAGCTTCAAATAGTTGCACTGGATCATAGTTAAACCCTATCATTCAATTATTTTTGCTCCATTCAATTTGGTCTGCATTGTTTCAGATGAATAAGGATACAACAGGAAGCAGCCTTTCATGAGCTGCCTCCTTGAACTGTTGTAGTCTATGTGGTGAAAGTGTTCTTATGTCTCTTCTGTAGTGATCTGATATAGCTGAGTGGCTTGCTGGGCCACTTCAGAGAGCAATTAAGAGATAGCCAAATTGCTGTTGGTTTGGAGTCACATGTAGGCCCGACTAGGAGAACCCAGATTTCATCTATGTAGGTGCTTACTGAACCAGAGGAATGTTTACAATAACCTAGTAGTTTCATGATTATTATTAATAAAACCAATTAATTTGGATTAAATGCTAATTGAATTTCCCAAATGGCATGGTGGGATTTGAACTCAGCTTTCAAAAAAATTTACTTGGGTGTCTATTATTAGCTCAGTAAAATTACCACTACAGTACTGTCCTATTCTAATTATTTGAAATCTTACCAACAAAATTGTAAATACAAGAAATAACATACATTACAAATATCACAAGATTGGTGTTACAGTGACACAAAGCTGAAAACTAGAAGTTAAAAACTAAATTAAATTAGTCTCATCAGAAACCATTTAAAATAGTGATTGGTAAATAGTGTCAATACTTGGAACATTTGGAATTTATGATGTTTTTTATACTGGTCATAAATTGCAGCCACAGAACAATTCTCTAACAGTTGGACTAATCAGGCCATTTACATGAATTCATTTTATATTAAAGAATTGTACAAAATCACAACATTCAGAAAATACTGCACCTTAAGTTGGTGCCAAAAGTATTATAGCATATGACACATTATTACATGACAGGATCATCCAAATAAAGATATCTAAAAATGCTCTTAAAGCTAACCAAGAAAGAAATTTATTGATATTAAATAGAAATTTAAAAAAAACTGTAAAAGCACCTTTCAGAAAAAAATGTGAGTTAAATCAAAATGAATGAAATAGCCAACTATAGAGCAAGTTGAATAATCAGTTGTAGGTGAACAGGAACGTTGAAAATACAGCTCTCTGAATCTTCCAATGCTATTTGCACTTGGTAGTAATGGGACATGGTCAATAAAATCCCCAATAATACATTCATTAATCTGTTACGTGGTCGAATAAAACAAATCAGCTGGAAACTGCAAATATGCTAAAGGAAGCAGAAAACCCAAGGAAATGATCTTGTTTTGTTATCCGCTACGCCATACCCTAATATCCAGAAGCCAAAAGAATTAAGAATTCTGATGAATCAGTATCAGTAGAGAAATTTCAGACCAAAGTAAACAACAGACCCAAATATTTCTTTCTCTAACCATTCCGAAGCAAACTTTATCTGTCGAATAATTCCCTAAAGTTATCTGCCTGCAATGTCATATATCATGTAATGAGGTGGGTTAAGGGAAATAAATGCACCTTTGGACTCTAATTGTTGAGAAAAAGAGTGATCTCCCTGCATTTCCCCAGTCACTCCAGAGGAATGTTCTAATAGGTTGTAGAACTTAAAATTCATGCCCAGCATTCCTCAACTGCATTGAATCCTGGGTCGAAGAGTATGGTGCTAGAAAGGCACAGCAGTCAGGCAGCATCCGTGGAGCAGGAGAATCAACGTTTCAGACATAAGCCCTTCATCAGCACTGGGTCCTGTCCTCCTACTAAGCCAAATGTTGCAACCCATGTCACCTCCTCCCTGCACAATTAACTTTTTGCCTATTCCCAATATTCTCCCACTCTCATTTTAATGTTTTTCCTCTTTCTCCTCCCATCATGTGGTCCAATTCCTCCTCTGCATGTTTCACCTTCAGACTCCAGTAATGTTTACATCTAACATACTTCTGAGTCTGGAAAATGCTTTCTGAACCTCCAGAGGTTCAGAAAGATAGTCTATAAATTCAAGGAATAGAGTCATACAGCACAGAAACAAAATCTTCAGACCAACCAGTCCATGCTGAACATAATCCCAAAATAAACTAGTCGCACCTACCTGCTCCTGGCCTATATCCCTCCAGGCCTTTCCTATTCAAGTACTTATCCAAATGTCTTTTAAATGTTGTAGTTGTACCCACATCCATCACTTCCCTCAGAAATTCATTCCATACACGAACCACCCTCTGTATAAAAAAACTTACCCCCTCATGTCTTAAAATCTCTCTCCTCTCACCTTAAAAATGTGCCCCCTAGTCTTGAAATCCTCCAACCTCGGGAAAAGACTACTACCATTAACTCTATCTATACCCCTCATTATTTCATAAACTTCTACAAGGTTGCCTCTCAACCTCCTACGCTCCAGTGAAAAAAGTCCTAGTCTTTCTTTATAAACACCTTCATACCCGGCAACATCCTGGTAAATTTCTTCTAAATCTTTTTCAGCTGATAATATCTTCCTATAACTGGGCTGGACACAATATTCAAGAAGAGGCCTCATCAATGTCCTGTACAACTGCAACATGACTTCCAAACTCCTATACTCAAAAGACTGAGCAATGAAGGTAAGCATGCTAAATGACTTTTAACCACTCTGTCTATATGTGACACAAACTTCAAAGAATTATGTACCTGAAACCCCAGGTCTCTCTGTTCTACGACACTACCTGAGGCCTTCTCCCATTAATTGCTTCTTTCTCTTCCCAGCCATCAGGTCCATCTTTTCTAACTTCCTTAAAAAGTACTCTTGACAATCCTTAATGTTGTTTTGAACCAGATACAGTACAAGTAAACAAGGCACTTTTGGTATTTGAAATGTACCTTACCTTCTTCAAGCTTGGAAAATGCCTTTGACAAAGACTTAACATCGTTCTTGGGAATTTTGTACGTCAACATTGCAACAAAACTAAAAAGTAAAAAGGTATGCAAAGGAAAAGCAGATGAATTAAAAACAGTTGTAAATTCAATGATAGCTGACAATTGAACATTTTATGGATAAACATCCAGTGTGAAGTTTAGAAAATTTGCCTTAAACTTAGTTTCTATGTAGACAATTTTATATCATAGAATTTTGCAAAGACATATGCATTTTTACATAATTATTTACCACTCCTCCTGTTTTTTCCTCCCATATGACAACTTAGCTCAAAGTTTTCTAAATAAGGAGAGACAACCTTATTGAAAGGACAGACTTTTCCAGGGCTGTCAATAGCCATCAGCATAACACTATAATCAATTCAGTATTGGCAAAACACATTACATTGCAAGTTTTATCAAATTAAGAATCAAACCATCACCTGTTCAGTTATTCTGATTTGCTTAGATATCTGAGAGTTATGAAAAGCTGCGAATGATGGAGGAGACATGAATACAAACCTAACTAATTTTTTCTTAAGTCAATAACACAAGTTACTGCCACTGAACAAACCAAACAATCTCTCAGACACATGCATCTACATGGAGAAAGAAGTACATGGTTGCTAATATCTTAAGTTTTGTGAGTGGTAAGTAAACATGTCTAAAAATTAATCCCTGGAACCTGTATCACCATCATTAAGGTAAGTCAGAGATTACTATGTTATGCATGCCTTTGGTAAATTGACTTCATCATCTTCTGTGAAGGCAAACCTCTATAACATTTAACCCACAGCTGACGAGAAACATAAATAAAAGGCTCATAAACAATGTGACAGATGAATTAATTAATATTTCTAGATTTTTCAACCTAACATTTCAAGCTGATATGATAATTTTGATGAGTTTGTCTATAGTAATTGAGAGAAATAATAAATAGCATCTGTACAGATAACTTGGGGTTTACATATTTTTGATCCCTGTCATAGAATGCCTACAGTGTAGAAAGGGGCCATTGAGTCTGTACAGACCCTCCAAATAGCATCCCACCCGGATCTCGCTACTAACCCAACCCCAGTAGTCCCTCACTTAGAACAGCTAACCTACCTAGCCTGCACATCCATGGACATTACGGTGCAATTTAGCATGGCCAATCCACCTGATCTGCACATCTTTGGACTGTAAGAGTAAACTGAAGCACTCGGTGGAAATCCATGCATATGCAGGAAGAATGTACAAACTCCACAATGACTCAAGGCTGGAATCAAAGCCAGGTCGCTGGCGCTGTGAGGCAACAGGGCTAACCACTGAGCCGATGTGCCATGGAATGTGTGCCAAACTTAAAACCAATGGACGATGTTGGGGAAAATGAGTAACACATTTGTAAATTAACTGTTACATACTGATCCTTACCTTTCCTGGCGAGAAGCTTGTGGAAATATTTGCATTATTTTATCATGAATGTTAGATATTTGTTGTGCTTCTGTCATCTCACCCTTCAGTTTAATCTCCAGCGTATATCCTCCACCATACTTGCTCTTTAGGTGCTGTATGGAGCCAATACACCTGCTCATGGCAAAGATTACCTCCATTTTAGTCTATTGAAAAGGTACATACAAGTTTTAGCACAATTAGCGCTAAATTAGCTTTTTATATTGCGATGCCACATAATCCTAATTCTGATGAATTTCAACTGTAGGATAAGTAAAAACTGGTAAATTTAGTCTCAGCACACTTAAAAGTCTTTACAAAACAGGAAATAACATGAGGTATGCCAGGACGCGAGATGTGCAATGACTTTCTCTCATTCCATTTCTCCACGGGTCACAACAAATATAATTGTTTTACCCAGTTCCTGAACTCTAGAAACTAGACTTTGAATAAAAAGACCAAGCAACTAGGTTTCTTTAATAAACATAATTAGTAATTTGTTATAAAACAAAAACTTATTTCATGAAGATGCAGATTTGATTAACATACAGTTTGTAATATGACAATAAAAATTACCCAAAATGTGCACCAAACATTCACCCACTAGGTAGAGGGAAGCAAAAATGGATTGCTCTGTAGAAATTAGCTCAGTTGATGGACAACTGATTTGAAATTCGGAGTGATGTCAACAGCATGGGTTCAATTGTACCAGCTGAGATTGACATGAAGATCCCACCTTCTCAAACTCACTCCTCACTCTACATGGTGACCCTCAAGTTAAACCACCAGTTGTTTCTCTATAGTATGACAGCAGCCCTGTGGTCCACTAGAACTATGGCAATTTTACCCGTTTCCAATTGACCTACACATCACAAAATATATGCACTCATCTTTTCCTTTTGGTACAAACATTAAAAATTAGTTATCTGCACAGTTCCTAGTATAATCTTATTGATTGCTCCTGTCTTTGCAATTTAGTAATTAACTGTGAGTAAATTCAAGTATGTAAACTGATTTATTCTTCCTTTATATCAGATTTTACTAAAATTGAATTTAAGAAAGCGTATGCTAACTACAAATGTTGCACCAGTTTATGGTGAGATTTTAGAATCTGAAAACAACTAATAGGATGTCAATTCTCCTCTTGAATTGAAGCTTGTTCTATTTGCCGCTAAATAGATTGTGGCTGTTTAGATCAAACCTTATCCCACATCTTTTAATAAATTTATTTAACAAAAATACATAAAAACCTCTGATTAGAAATTAACAATTGACACAGAATTGATTGCCATGTAAGGAAGAGAGTTGCAAACTTCTATCATCCAGTGTACAAAAGTATTTCCTAACTTCACTCCTGAAATACAAAGGTCTAATTTTTAGGTTGAATCCCCAGGTCCTAGATTATCCAATCTCAAGAAATAGTTTTGATCTAACAATTTAATAATGAATTCCCATAATATCTTGAAGACTTTGATCAAATAATCTCTCAGATTTCCAAATTCCAGGAATTGTAACCTTAGTTTGTGTTATTCTTCCTCATTATTTTATTTAGAGTCAAGCTATCATTCCAGTAAATCTACACTGCACCCTCTCCAAGACCACTGTATCTCAAGAAGTGTGGCATCCAGTAAAAAGCAGGGCTACAGGTGTGGTCTAACCAGGGCTTTCCATAGTTACAGCATAGAGTCTAACCCCTGTGTTCTATTCTTCTCTCATTCCATTAATATTTTGATATTGGTTTTACACTCACATTTGGCATTTTAATGATCTTTGTACATGAACCCAACTCTCTTCTGACTTCTATTACTTCTCACTTTCACCATTTAAAACAAATTCCCAATCAATCCTTTTTAGATCTAAAGTGGAGGGTCTTAGGCTTACAAATATTGAAATCCATTTGTCACAGTTTTGAACATTTTCTCTACTCACAAAATTGAAATAAGCTATGCATTGACTTACATTACTTATAGTATTGCCCAGCATTATCTAACATGTATTTGGATATGTGGTTTTCTACAACATCATCTCAATTTTAATACTACTCTGTCTCCTGCTACTCACAAGAATCTCTTAACTTTGTAAATACTTTCCACTCAATTCCACAGGTTTCAACTTTTGGCTAAGAGTTGTTATGAAGGACTTTATCAAATGCCTTTTGGAAATGCAAAACATAACATCTAGACTTAGACATTCTCTTGTTACTACTTCAAGTATCTTCTAAAAAAAAAATCGGTCAGGATCACTTGGCATGACCTGAACATTGTAAATCTATGCTCTCTCTCTCTGACCAGTTGAAAAAATGTCATGGCATTCAGTCACTTCATCCTTAATTATGGACACTGGTAGTTTCCTCAAAACTGATTGGTTTTTACTTTCCTCACTTCATTTTCAAATGATTCTACATGTAAGATGCCATCTTTGTATTTTGTCTCATAGCATTATAGAACAAGTTATCAGTAAACATACTGTACTTTTCAAAGCTGATTGGCACCCATGCCAAGATTACTGAGAAAGCAGCACAGTTGATGTTCTTATAGTGGTTGCAAAAAAAAATTCTTAATGATTACTCTCCACTAATTTAGATGTGCAAGAGTATTTCATAGTGGAAGTACCTTAACTGTCCTGACACCATGATAGCAACACGATCACAAAGTGCTTCAGCTTCCTCCATATAGTGTGTTGTCAGGATGGCACCACGTTGTCTATCCTTGAATGCAGCCCGAATTGCTCTCCTGAAACCAAATTAAATTAATTTGTTTTTTGCCATATTTAAAATTAAGGCCACCTATCTTCAGTGTTCACCAAAGCCTTTTGCATACGCTTACAATATTGTGTCAGCCTGAAATTTAGGAAGGAGGATTTTTGGTTTCAGCATGAGAACCTTTTCCTTTAAGAAACCAACACACCAGCAAGACAAGACACTGTTGTTGTACAATTACGTTTTATTCAAACAGCAGGTGTGACTTTTCTGTAAAGTAATTACACCAGCTTCAAACTGAACCTGTGACACCATCCATTTAACATGTAGTTCTCTTTAACAGAGAGATGAAGTTCAAACTACAGTCCTACATAATATCCAAACTTTGCTAATCGTTCTCTGAGTGGTCGGATACAGCACCTTCTCAGGGCAGGAAAAGTCCTGAACAAATGCTTTGTTAATAAAATGCTATGCCGCTTATATTTCACATTTTGACTTCTAGTATACTGAGAATAACTAAATCTTTTTGACATAATCTAATTCAAGCATTCATAGTGACTCTGTAATCTAAGATCTATTATCACAATACTTAGCTTTCATTTAAGCTTTTGTCGTGGTTTGGTATTTAATAAATATGAAACTTGAATATATCTACAACCTTGATGATTTCTCAAAAACTACTGCATTGCTACCAATATAGATATGTATTCATAGATGTGATTTTCCACCTGTTCTATTTTATCTCCAATTGACATGACTTTTACCTTTATCAAAGAGTTTCGCAGAAAGATTTCAATGTGAATGTCAAATTATGTCTTGCCTATGATTTTGTACTCCTGCGTGGCCTAATTCCTGTCCAGTTGGTTGGTATGGTCACATGACAAGCTTGGCTAAACGGGGGTTACCAATCCTGAATTTGAATTTATGTAGCAATCCTTCTGTTGGATTTCCTAATCTTCTTTTGAGAAAAACAGGCAATTTTGACACAACTGGAGTTTCAGCTTATTTGATTTTGATTCATTGTGATTCCACTGTATTTGCCACTTACCACATAAACTGTTTGGATTTAGGATCCATGCCTGTTGATGGCTCATCCAGTAATACAATCTGAGGATTCCCCAACATACACAGTGCAAAGCAAAGCTTCCAAGGAAAACAGCAGAGTTAAACTTGTTGCAAACACTGCTTACCAAATAATTTAGTCACAGCTGATAAAATAAACTAAGTTCATGTTGTCAGGATCTCAAACAGATACAGTAACTATCTAAACAGCCTAACATTTCATACTTATCTGAAGAATATACTGAAAGAAAGAAAATAAAGCATTCTGATGAAATCATCCAGCAAAATTATAAGATACCTGTTTAGGCTAAATAGGGGCATTCAATTATCGCAGTAAAGAAGTCAAAATATTTATTTAGTAGAAGATTTAGTGAGATGAGGGAACTCATTTTGCAACTAGTATGAGGTAGTGGCAGGAACTCTCACGATATTTTCAAGAAGATATCCAAGTACTTTGTAGGGACAGGACCTGCAGGGTTACAGATCTAGAGCAGGAAGTTTGGAGTTAGGCAAGCAGCTCTTTATCAATTGGTATGTAATGTTTCTATGACTTCTATACTAAAGATACGGAGAATTGCAAATCCTACAGTCTTGCTCAAAATGAGTGTAAGGGTTGATATTTTAATCAAATTGTTTAGAAATGTTAAGACATACCTCTCGCGCAGATAGCACTGTAATCTGTGGCTGCTAGCTCAGAGGCAGGGACACTACAATTGCACCAAAAGAGCCATTCAAAGGGTGTAAGGATAAATATTTTAGAATAACATGTTCAGGCATGAAATGACACACTTCTGCAGCAAGCAGTACTTGAACCCAAGCTTAGGGTTGTAAAGAGAGATATTTTCTAATCAACCTAATTCAGAGATTTTTAACACACCTTTGAAGCAGGTGGGACTTGAACCTGCACCTTTTCGTTTAGAGGGAAGTGTAGTACCACTACACCACAAGAGCCCAGGGGTATCAAAATAAACTCAGCAGCTAAAGCTCAATCAGTTTAATTGTGGAAAACTATTAGAAAGGACATTAACAGCTATTTGGATAAATATAGATTTTTAAAGAGCAATTTGTAGTTAAGCGATTGATTGAGCTTTATCATTGGTGTAATGTTGTTGGTGTGTTTATGCGAACTTCTAAAAATGTGTTTAGCGGTAGCATGTAACAGGTTAGTCAAAGTTAAATCCCATGAAATGAAGGAACTAGTGGCTGTATAAATATGAAGTTTGCTGAATAGTGGTGAATGTCTTGCTTTCATTCATTGGTTAACATTCAAATCTCAAAGTAGAATAGTATCATTTTCTAGTACTAATGTTTGTCACCTTAGTGTTAATTAAGAGAAGGTCAGATAACCAGCATTCATTGTAACACCAGTAGTAGACTACGGAGTGATGCAGTTATGCGGTCGTCATCTACAGTTCTATTCTGAAAGTGCTCTGTATTTTCTTTGGTTTTAATTGACAATTATAATTAACATAGACGATTACTTATTGTAGGTATGATGCTTTTGAAAAACAAAGCAGATAACCAGATGAATGGATGAGCTGACAGATATATATGCCTCAATATCAGCACACAACATTATACATATGCATAAAACATGGTTCATGAACCCAGTTAAGACACAATAACTTGAGTGGTACATACTTTCCTCTTTATCCCACTGGAGACTTTCTTTGTTGATTTCTGGAGATATTCCTTCAGTTCAAGAGCTTTTACAATGCTGCCAAAAAATACAGATCAGTTTATTTCTAACTTCAAATATTGTGAATAGTAACCTTAAAGTGAAACAAATTTTATGCAAGATTCAATTTCTTTCACAATTTTTCATGTAAAACACAAAATCTGATACAGTGATCAGAATGTTATTAATTTGTTTGAAGACTTCATTTACATTCTCGGATTAGAACTGTTATTTTCTTACCG
Organism: Chiloscyllium plagiosum; assembly: GCF_037043375.1. NCBI lineage: Eukaryota > Metazoa > Chordata > Chondrichthyes > Orectolobiformes > Hemiscylliidae > Chiloscyllium > Chiloscyllium plagiosum. Next base: position 34,396,877 of record NW_028270163.1, read on the forward strand.
TTTAATAGCATTTGCTGCATCTTCTCTACTGAGTCCCTTGATGGCAGCATATATCTCCAGATGTTCCTGCACAGTAAGCTTAGGCCAGAGTGGGTTCACCTGTGCACAATAGCCTATACTTTCTACAGAGCTTTCTCTTTGCAAATATTCAGTTGAGTAATCCCCCATCAATACCTATAAAACAACAATTTTAAAAATAAGGGACTTAAGCATATTTCAAAGAGGTCACATGAGCTCAAGTAATGAAACATCAACAGAATGCATGAATCTGTTAATTGAACAGTTCATACCCAAAAGTTCTGCACTGAGATCAAACTGGCCTAAAACTATATTTGGTGGGATTAATCACTACATTCTTCTGTATCACTTGAGGCTGCATTTATTGGCAATGCCATTGCTAGGTGGAGCTTGCAACTTACACCTCACTGAATGTGACAAAAATAACTCTGTTGTACCAAAATTTGTTCCAAGCAAGAACAAGTAAACCAATACTTTCTTAACATTAAATTTTAAACTAGCAATAAGATTCTGAAAACAGCAACAATTATCATCAGTCTGCAAATCAGCACAACTGCTGCATAATATTGTAACTCAAAAGCTATTTAAACATAGCATTTTCCTGGATCTTACAATTAATTTAAATTTTAATGTTATGTTGACATGATACTACAGATGCAACTGTACGAATGTAGATGGATGACAGTGTCATTTGTGTATTGGGAAAATCCACTGTTCACTTTTTTACTTAGAAAGGATATCAATATAAGTTTAAATTGATGCATTGAATTCACAGCTTAAGCAGTAATTCACTCTACAAAAAAACTAAAGAACCAAAGAATTTACACTAGTTGTGGAGGCAGAACAACCCCAGACGAGTTGGAGGCCTGTGACCAGCTGTTGTGCCACAAGGATCGGTGCTGGGTCCACTGCTTTTGTCATTCATATAAATGGTTTGGATGTGAACATAAGAGGTATGGTTAGTAAGCTTGCAGATGACACCAAAATTGGAGGTATAGTGGTAGGCTACAAAGAAGGCTACCTCAGAGTACAATGGGATCTTGATCAGATGGGGCAATGGGCTGAGTAGTGGCAGATTGAATTTAATTTAGATGAATGTGAGGTGCTGCATTTTGGAAAGACAAATCTGGGCAGGACTTATACACCTAATGGTAAGGTCCTAGGGAGTGTTGCTGAACAAAGAGACCTTGGAGTGCTGGTTCGTAGTTCCTTGAAAATGGAGTCCTGGGTAGATAGGATAATGAAGAAGGCGTTTGGTGTGCTTGCCTTTATTGGTCAGTGCATTGAGTACTGGAATTGGGAGGTCATGCTGAGGCTGTACAAGACATCGGTTAGGCTACTTTTGGAATACTGCATGCAATTCTGGTCTCCTTGCTATAGGAAGGATGTCATGAAACTTGAAAGAGTTCAGAAAAGAATTTTAAGGATGTTGTCAGGGTTGGAGGGTTTGAGCTACAGGGAGAGGCCAAATAGGCTGGGGCTATTTTCCCTGGAGCATTGGAGGCTAAGGGGTGACTTTATAGAGTTCTATAAAATCATGAAGGACATGAGAAGTAGTAGTGGACGCTGGTACAATTTCAACATTTAAAAGGCATCTGGATGGGTATATTAATAGGAAGGGTTTAGAGGGATATGGGCCAAATGCTAGTAAGTGGGACTGAATTTATTTAGAATACTTGGTCGGCAGGGTCAAGTTGGACCGAAGGGTCTGTTTCCGTGCTGTACATCTCTATGACTCTATCTCCTCCTTCCCCTACAGCTCAAAGTTTGAGTTTGTGCAGCAACTGGAGACACACTTGTCAGATAGAGCAAGCTGAAGTGTTCCTCGAAAGACACACTTGAACAGGTGACCACCAAATTTTAACTATAATTAAACTAGGTGTAGATAACTATGTGAAAACAACTCACTAAGAAAGAATAACTATTGAAAGTTTCCACAGACTTGTAAGCATATTTCTTTGCTCATCACCTCAAACAGATAGTTTAGATACAAGAAATTTTAAAACATCTCTGGATAAAAGCTAGTGGGTGGTATTATCATTCAGGATCAATTCCATTCCAGTTTGTCGTCCTATGGTAAGCATTTATTTTCTTAGCTGGTTGTTGGATTATGGTGCAAAATTGAGATCTATTATTTCTCCAATGCTTAAGCCAACAAATCACAAAAATAAATTAGAATTTCTCCAGTAGATGCAATTCACTTAACTTCTCTACCATTTAGTTATAAGCATACCTGGCCAGCTGATGGTTCCAAGTCGCCTGTGAGCACGGAAATAGTAGTGCTTTTTCCAGCACCATTTGGGCCCAATAATCCCAGAACTTCACCTGAAAAAAATGTACAAATCTAGAATCTGAAGCCTTTTGTGCAATGTAAACTTCTACTGCAGTGATTTTCATTTCATTTTGAATACAGTTTGTGTCAGTGCAATGTATTGAGAAGGATGATCAAAGAAATCCTTTTGAATATTCCACCTGCAGTTTGCACAGATTTAAGACTATCAGCAGGTGTTTTAGGTGTTCCTAGTGTACTGTTAAAATGCAAAGATGCCAGAAAGCTGACTATGCTCTTCATGATTATAGTTGGGAAAACCCATCGCTACTTTCAGGAAATGGAACACTTCAGTACTGACATCCAAGATGTGGTTACAGGCTGCAAATGGTGTTGTAACGGAGGTACATAAATGAATGATTGAATTTATTGATATAAAGAATGAAAATTATTGAAGAATTGCCTGATTAATGATTTATCTTACACACATGCTTTACCCAGGTCAACTTTTCATGGTTTTCATTCTTTCTACCGTACATTATGGTTGCCTAAACATTCAGCAATGTGTTTGTGTATCTCCATTGGAACACAACATTGTTATACACTGCAAACTAAAACTTGATGTTCAACACACTTCATCCAGGCTGGTTTTTATCAGTAATTTTTGTTTTCTCTTGTCTAGATCTGATTGTTTGATCCATCATCCCCAGAGATGTATACTCACCTTTTCTTACACAAAAGGAGACATTTTTAGTTGCCACTACATTTTTATTTTTTTGCTTTGAAAAACACTTGCAGACCTGCGGTTTCCCAGTGTAAACTTTACGCAAGTTACTGACCACAATCACCGGTTTCTACAAAATTAAAAACAAGAAAATTAGTTTATATTTCTGTGCATCTAAATGTGCTGTTTACTCAATACTAAAAAGAGACATGAAATCAAAGCATTTTGTCTTGCACACACAAAGGAAAAATAAATATAAATTATTTTCTTTGCTAATGTTAGTTTCTTGCATCTCAGTATGGACGAGTGCAAGACAAAAAGCTTCAAGTTTATGTCTCTGTTTAGTAATGTTTAAGTTCTGTACTACAGAAAACAGCACTTTGGCCAGGGATACATTGCAATAGTTGGGTGTGGAGTTAGCAAACACATGCTTAATGAATTTAACAGCAAATGGGCTGAAGTAAGGGGTAGGTAATAGGCAATGTTACAGAGTTTGAAGTAAGCATTCTTGGTGACATAGGGAATATAGAGCTAGAGGCTTATATCAGGATCACATAGGATTCCAAAGTTTATGAAGTATCTAGTTCAGCCTGAGATATTGACTGGAGAGGTATGGAATCTCTATTCAAGGAACTGGTTTTGTATTCAGCATAAGAGGCATTTGTTCTCTCAGTGTTAAACTGAAGGAGAGTTCTGGATTTTGTCAAGCAGCTCAGCAACATGGACAGTTCAGGGGTTGAGATAGCTGGTAGTGTGGTGAAGTTGGGTGTCATCAGTGTATGTATGGGACCAAGTGTGTTTTTTAGATAATGTAATCCAGAGGCAGCATGTAATAGAAATAGGAGGAGGCCAAGGATAAATTCTTCTGGGGTCAGAGAGGCTGTAGCACAGGATTAGCAAGTGAAGTAACAATAAGACATTCTCTAGCTGCAATTGGATCAATTAGAACGAAACCCACCCAGCTGAACAACAGAGAAGTGGCACTAGAGCTGAATGGAGTGATGAACCATGTCAAAGGCTATGCTTGGACAAAGAAGGATAAAGGGGGTCACAATTATTCAGGATACTATTTGTAACTATGATGCAATGACAAAGACAGAAACCAAATAGACTGCAGTTACATTGCCCCTCTTCTAGCAATGTGATATGTAAAAGTAAACTCTTCCTCTCAAATCTAATCCTAGCTTCTCTAGCTTACTTTAAATATCTTTTTTCAATATTTACTTTGCTGAGATATTTCCAAATTTAAGTCAGCAGTTTGGTAAGGAATGTTGTTATAAATGAGGAGTGAGATTAAATGGCAACTCTTCCAATTAAATCTAGACTTCAATCCAGGTATGATTGGTTAATGAAGAGAGAGTAACAAAGACAAAGATGTTTAGTAGAAGATGGAACTGATGTCAGGAAGGAAATGTGTCATTTAAGAATTATGCCATTTCAGCAGAGTAGATTGGAAGGCATTGAGAGAAAAACCTGATTTTAATTCATTTGTAATTTAAAAGCATATGAGTGTATATCAGTTCAACTGATTAAGAAAGTGACCCTTCTATGCCAATATAACAAATGGTTCTAATAAAGATTTTTAAAAGTGATTTTCGATTATTTAAAACCATAAGATATAGGAACAGAATTAGGCCATTTCACCCATTGAGCCTGCTCCACCATGCAATTAGGGCTGATATGTTTCTCAACTCCTTTCTCCTGCCTTCTCCCCATAAGCCTTGATTCCCCCTGCTAATAAAAAACCTATTTAAAATTAAGACAAATGAACTCAATGATTTGTCCTCCACAGCCTTCTACGGTAATGAATTCCACAGATTCATCACCCTCTGACTGAAGAAACATCTCCGCAGTTATGCCGGGTCATCCTTTTCCTCTGAGGTTATGCCTATGAGTCCTATTCTCTTCTACAAATCAAAATATTTTCTCCACATTCAGGCCTCTCAGTATGCTCTTAAGTTTCAGTGAAATCTTCCCTCATCCTTCTAAACTCCATCAAGTACCAGACCCAGAGCCATTCATCCCTGTGGTCATTTCTGTAAACCTCGATGAACCCTCTCCAACACCAGCACATCCTTCCTTACATACGGGTCCCAAAACTGCACAAAATATTCCAAGTGCAGCTTGACCAGAGCCTTGTACAGACTCAAGTCTGTCCTTATACTCTATCCTCTTGAAATGAATGCTACTGAATCTACATGTTAATCTTAAGAGAATTCTGAAATAGGACTCATAAGTGCTTCAGGTTTCTGAAGCTTTTCCCTATTTTTCCCTACTAAAGTGCATAGCCTCACATTTTCCCACATTATATTCCGTCTGCCACTTCCTTGCCCACTCTCCTAGCCTGTCCAAGTCCTTCTGTAGCCTCTTTACTTCCTCAACACTACCTGTTCCTCCACCTATCCTTGTGTCATCTGCAAACTTAGCAATAATGCCCTCAATTCCTTTGTCCAGATCATTAATGTAGATTGTGAATAGTTGTTGTCCCAACACAGACCACTGCTGAACTTCACTAGTCACAGGCGGTCATCCTGAAAAAGTCACCTTTATTTTATATCTCTGCCTTCTGCCAATCCTCTATCCATGCTAGTATCTTGTCCCTAACACCATGAGCTCTTATCTTAGTAAGCAGCCTCCCATACAGAAACTTGTCAAAGGCCTTGTGGAAATCCAAATACATCTCTTCCACTGACTCTCTTTTGTCTAACTTGCTCGTTATTTCCACAAAGAATTTTAACAGATTTGCCAGGCATGACCTCCTTTGACAAAGCTATTGACAGGTCTATTTAACGAGCAGCGAAATCGACGTTTCGGGCAAAAGCCCTTCATCAGGAATAAAGGCAGTGAGCCTGAAGCGTGGAGAGATAAGCTAGGGGAGGATGGGGGTGGGGAGAAAGTAGCATAGAGTACAATGGGTGAGTGGGGGTGGAGATGAAGGTGATAGGTCAGGGAGGAGAGGGTGGAGTAGATAGGTGGAAAAGGAGCTAGGCAGGTCGGACAAGTCCGGACAAGTCATGGGGACAGTGCTGAGCTGGAAGTTTGAAACTAGGATGAGGTGGGGGAAGGGGAAATGAGGAAGCTGTTGAAGTCCACATTGATGCCCTGGGGTTGAAGTGTTCCGAGGCGGAAGATGAGGCGTTCTTCCTCCAGGCGTCTGGTGGTGAGGGAGTGGTGGTGAAGGATGCCCAGGACCTCCATGTCCTCGGCAGAGTGGGAGGGGGAGTTGAAATGTTGGGCCACGGGGCAGTGTGGTTGATTGGTGCGGGTGTCTCGGAGATGTTCTCTAAAGCGCTCTGCTAGGAGGGGCGCCTATCCACTCAACCCTCTCCTCCCTGACCTATCACCTTCATCTCCTCCCCCACTCACCCATTGTACTCTATGCTACTTTCTCCCCACCCCCACCCTCCCCTAGCTTATCTCTCCACGCTTCAGGCTCACTGCCTTTATTCCTGATGAAGGGCTTTTGCCCGAAACGTCGATTTTGCTGCTCATTGGATGCTGCCTGAACTGCTGTGCTCTTCCAGCACCACTGATCCAGAATCTGGTTTCCAGCATCTGCAGTCATTGTTTTTACCAGGTCTATTTAACCATGCACTTCCAAGTATTCTGTAATTTCACTGTTAATAATGGACTCTAAAATCTTACAAATGATTGAGGTCAGGGTAACCAGCCTATAATTTCTCATCTTCTGCCCCCCTCTCTTTTTAAACTCCAGTTACTCACTCTTGATAGACTATATACTGATTAAAACTGCTTATTTTCTTGATTAACATTTTAATGAGATTTTGAGTACAACTTTCATCTGGATCACCAGAAATCCTTGGCCAAGTTATGAAATGAAATGTAACAACTCACACAATTTGTAATTCCATCACCATAATCCAGTAAACTGATTGACAGGTTCAACTTCTTACCTCCTCGCAGCTCTGACACGTCAATGCTTCCCGAACCCTTGCCCTTTCTTCTTTGACATCATCATCCTCATTATCAGGTTCTTCTGTATTTATTTTGAATTTGCTCTTTGAGGGAAAGATTCTGCATCAAATGAGGAAAAAAATGTTGATTTTTATCTTGAACTGGTAATGCATTAACTTGACTTGTAAAAGTGATGAAATTCCAAGTTGGATTATGTTGATGTCATGTAGTTTGGCAGCAGACCGGTTGCTTTTTACCCCCCAGAAATCAACAGTTACACATAATTTGCAAAATGCCATTAGAAATTTAAAAGTCCGTTCTTCTAGATTGTATCTTCAGATCCTCATCCATTTATTTTCTTATTATTGCCAAAGTAGGAATCATTATTCAGTCAAGTTCTGCATTCTATCCTCTCTAGTTCTGCTAATCTCTGGGTCCTCACGACAAAAGCAGAAAATCATAACAACTCCTGCTAAACTACAGTCATTCATCCAGTATCAACAAAGCCCATGATCACTCACCCACATCCAAAACTGCTAAACACCAGGCTAAACATCTCAAACTGGTAGGTCCTTATATTTAAGAAGAATGCAGCCATTTGTTAAAAATGATCACTAAAATTAAATCTAATGAACTGACCAACCTGCAACATTTATCCGCTTGAATTGCTTTTCCTCCATGAATCTTTTCTAGTTGGCGTAGTACAAGCAGCAAAATTATGCATTGAATGTAGGGCTAAAACACAAAACAAATTTGTTTTATTTTTAAATATTTCTTAAATCATGAGTCAAACCATCGGTTTCCTCTTTTTGAATTATTTTACTAATATTATAAAACTCTTTAAAACGTAAGCTTGCAGACAAATAACTATAATTGTAAGTATAGATTTACATTGATAAAGGTTTATGCAAGAGTAAGTTGTGTCTATCAGGTTGGTTCAAGGTGAAATTCAATATTTATCTTTGCGAAGATTTGCCATTAGCTTATCGTACAACCACATAACATTGTCCAAAGATCTCATTAATAATTTCAATTTCCACACACAGTCTCCTCATAGATTTAGTAATTATCCAGTGGGCGATACATTTATTCCAATCATATTGTGCATCTACCTTTCCCTTTGCTCTTCTGGGTGTCCCAATCAAAAATAGGCAATAAAAATAACTTTTTTATATAGCTTCACATTCACAAGTCAAAACATTTGAAAACCAGAACTCCCAATAACTTCTCATACTTGTAATATATTTGCAGTTTATCTAATTTCCAAGAGGCCCTCTGACCTTCTCCCTCACCTTCATCCACCTATCGCTTTCCCCCAACCCCACCCCCTCCCATTTATCTCTCAGCCACCGGCCCACTAGCCTCATTCCTGATAATGGGCTTTTGCCTAAAACATCGATTCTCCTGCTCCTCGGATGCTGCCTGACCTGCTGTGCTTTCCCAGCAACACACTCTCGACTCTGATCTCCGGCATCTGCAGTCCTCACTTTCTCCACATTTACATCAGACCTGTTTCAGTTCAGCAATTAAAATCTAAACTTACTGAGATTATAGTTATGAGGATGTTCTGTTTCCATTCCAGATATGTCCCTACTGTTAGACTGGGTTCATCCTTATGATCCAGAAAAACCTGTAAAATTAATTGTAAATTGATTATAAGGTTGGCATGCTTTTTAAAAAATATAGAGTATGCAACCAAAAGATTTCTCCAATTTATCGGCATCTTAAAAACCATACATTCAAACAAATGGATATTAAATAGAGCTGTCAGTTATTTGCATGCATAGATAGTCAGAAAAGCAGACAAAAAGGCCATTTTATAATCAGTCATTTTGGGCCTCAATGATGTCTTCCCAAATTATACTAGCGTTAATTTTCACAGCAAGTATTTTTGTTTTGTATTCTGCAGACAACCTGTGAACCTTGATATAAATAAGTATTTTGCCACGCAACAATAATTCCATTAAAAGATTTTCTACTAATATTGAAAATAGTAAGATTGGGCCAAATTTTACCAAAAATCCGTGAAGGCTGAATTTCAGGGGTTTGAGGGTTTCTGTCCATAAGCTGAGAGTTTTCTCACGCAATTTTACACTGACCATCTCGTAATGTGTGTGGCGTTGCTCTTTAGTTATTTTGCACTCGTCAGTGGCACAGGTACCTGCCACTGCTGAAACTTTCTGGAATTCCCTCCTCCACTGCCACATTTGAACCCAAGCTGTGCATCAGGTTGATCGCGGTCAGCCAGGAATTGCCCTTTTCAGTTTCAGTATGGGAAGAACTGCCCTGAAAATGGCGGACTGATGTAGGTTGGCACCCCAATCTTCTGACAGGGACTTGGAGATCTTGTGGATGGGGTGATGCAGAGTAGGGCTGGCCTATTTCCTCAGGACTGCCAAGGAGATCTCAGCACTAGACCCTGCCAGCCTGGTCTGATGTTGCCACCTGGTTTGTAAATTTATAATAAAAAGTTAGTCTAAGTAATATTAACCAATGAAAATGCTATTGGGAAACCAGCCTAGTTCATTAATGTTCCTTTGTGAAGGAAATCTGCTGTTACTAATTGGTCTGGCCTATATGTGTCTCCAGACACACAGCAATGCGTTAACTCTCAACTACCCTCTGAAATGGTCTGACAAGCCACTGAGTTTAGATCAGATTAGATTAGATTCCCTACAGTGTGGAAACAGGCCCTTCGGCCCAACAAATCCACACCGACCCTCCGAAAAGCTACCCACCCAGACCCATTCCCCCCTGACTATGGGCAATTTAGCATGGCCAATTCACCTAACCTGCACATCTTTGGATTGTGGGAGGAAACTGAAGCATTGTATTAAGCCACTACAGAAAAAGCAAAAAGGACTTGATGGCTTGATTATCTTGGTCACTGCTTCTGAAGGTTGGCCAGCATCTTATGTTTTGGCATCAAAAATAGAAATTGCTAGAAAACTTCAGCAGGTCTGGTAGCATCTGTGGAGAAAAAGCAAAGTTAATGTTCTGAAGAAGGGTCACTGGACCTGAAATGTCAATTCTGCTTCCTCTCCACAGATGCTGCCAGACCTACCGAGTTTTTGCAGCAATTTCTGATTTTGTTTCTGATTTCCAACATTCGCAGTTCTTTGTTTTTCTTATATTTTGGCTATTATTTTGCAATTAAATTGTAAATTCTTTAAAGCTTCTGTAATAAATATCATTCAGTGAGAAATGCTGTTTATATTTAAAATAAAACAATGGATTTGGGTGTTGGGATAAGACTGTATGCATCTACTCAGGGAATTTGGATGTTAAAGATACAGAATAATATGCAAGAGACTTGGGTGCAGGTATAGTGAGGTAGGATTGATTAAGATCAAGCAGGGATTAGATTGAGTCACATTAGAGGAATTATTTTAAGAAATGCGATGATACAGGCCAAGAATCTGAATGCAAACAAAGTCCAAAATGGTCAAAGTGAGGAATAGGTGCCATCTAGGAGTATCAAAGGTATGAACATATGAAATTAAGGAGCAGGAATGGATCAACTTATCCATTCCTGCTCCACATTTCATTATGGCTACAGTATAATAATGGCACACCTAGCCAACCAATAAGAAAAGCAATGGTTGTTCAAAGCTATCAAAAATAATTACAAGAGTGATTTGGTTTGTTTGTCTGTGATATTATATTATGTGTAGCCTCCCTTTTTAACTTACTTGTCTAATCATGAAACCAGTTTTTAATTAGTTCAGATTTAGTCAATGCGACATTAAGTCAATACCATAGGTTATTTAGAAGAGTGATTTTCGTAAATCACAACTTTTTCCCTATAACTGCACATTGCTTTTGTGGTGAGAGTAAAGATAGATGAAAAATTAAATAATTACGTATTATTCATTCAGTGAGATCAACAGTTATATAAAAAAGAAATAATTCTACCTTGGCTGTGTAATACAAGCATCCTGTAATCACATATGGTGGAATAAAAAGTGACAAAGCGCCATGCAGCATATTGGCAGCTGTTTCCTTTAGTATTAACCGGACCAAAAATATGAGACTGATTGAAATTATATTGATCTACAAAAAAAATGCAAATTCATACAGTTACCTTGGGTGAAAATAATTGGCATACAGATCTTTGATACTTAAACATGCTTGAATGTTCAGTGAGCCAAAGGTCAATATAAATAATTTTTTGACCCAAATTAAGAGTTACAAGAATTATTTTGTTAAAGTAAATGAACAATGTAAATATCATGCTCATCATTGTTTATGTTTCAGTTCACTTGCTTTAACTTACAATAACTGAAGAGATCAGAAAAAAGTCCCGAGAAGTCTGCATTCGATCAAATCTGAAGGAATAGGCGTAGGAGAACAGCGTCATTGCTGGGGCCCAGCCAATAAGACATAGCATCTGCAGAAAAAGAGAGAAAGTGAAGAAGGAACAATATATATCCTCTTAATGTCACCTACTGAGTATTATTAATCTACATAGCTGTCCATCTCTTTAAAGCCATTTCTTTCTGAATATATTTAATTTATTCCAGAGTGAAGCACCTGAAGATGGTTGAGCCTATGAATTCCTGCAGCAATATCCTGGGACTGTTGTTTGGCTTCCAAAACAATAACTGTGTTCGTTTTTGCTAGGTATGACTTGAGCTGAATTTGATTTTATTCGGGCTCCTTGATCACACTTGGTGAAATCCTGCCAAGATGATGAAAGCTATCATTATCACCTCACCTCTGGAACTGAACTCTTTTGTGTATATTTGGCTGAAGACTGTAGTGAAATTGGGGTTAACGGGCCTGGGCAGAACCTATCCATCCATGAGTTAGTGGTATATTGCTAAATAAGAGTCACTTAACTGCAGTGTTAGTGAGATCTTTCATTACTTTGCTGAGGAAGTGCAAAGTCTTTTGAAGAAGTGACGAAAATGATTGATGAGGGTGGGGCAGTTGTCTACATGGACTTTACGAAAGCATTTGACAAAGTCGCTTATGGTTGGCAATTAAGTCACATGGGGTCCACGGTGAGTTAAGTTGGATACAAAATTAGCTTGTCATAGAAGACAAAGTGTTAAAGAATAAAGTGGTAAAGGAGGAATATGGCATGCTTGCTTTCATCGTTCAGGGTTTAAAGTATAAAAGTTGGCAAGTCATGTTGCAGCTGTATAAAATTTTAGTTATGTCACATTTGGAAGGATGTGTAGGCTTTGAAGGAGTTGCAAAAGAGGTTTACTAGGATGTTGCCTGGATTGGATAGGATTAGCTAAGGAGAAGTTAGACAACCTTAGATTGTTTTCACTAGAATGTTGGAGGCTGAGGGATGAGCTGATAGATGTCTACAAAATTCTGCAAGATATGGATAGGGTGATTAGTTGGAGTCTTTCTCCCAAGTGGAAATGACAAATAATTAGGAGCATCAATTTAAGGGTAAGAGGGGGAAACGTTTAAAGGAAATGTGCGAAGGTGTTAGGTGTCTGGAATGTGCTGTCAGGAGAGGTGGTAGAAACAGATACACTGGCAACCTGTAAGAGGCATTTAAACAAACACGTGAACAGGCAGGAAATAGAGGGATCCTGACCATGAGATTAGAATGGCATCATGGTCGACACAGACACAGTGGACTGAAGTGCTGTACTTTTCTATGTTCTATGAACTATCTACAATAGATATCCTGAAAGAAATGACTGACCATAGATAAAGTTTTCAAAATCTAAGTATGTAATTCCTATGTGCTACCATCACAGAGTTCCAGGATAATTATCAATGCTACAACTTTTTAATATTATTCATACAATGCAAAGAATACTATTTCTTGAGGAAACTAGAGGGGAGGGTGGTCCTTCTCAAGTGGCTTGTTAACTTGTAAAGAAAGTAATAAGTGTTAATCACAAATGACCAACTCAAAACTCATCCTCCTCTGGCATTAGGCAGAAAAAGACTGCCTGCCCAGATAAATTAAATGGAAAAGCTGTGACATAATAAGTCAGTCAGGATCCTCATGCCACCTTCATAATGTTGGAGACCAAGAGAAGTGACATAACTTTTTCTTCCAATAAGGACCAGCTGGTGTGTGTATTGCTTATGCACACACAAGAATATTGTGGGCCTCCATGCCTACATTCCAATTGCAGGCATGCCCATCCAATGTCCTATCCCTTCTCTTCTATTTTATGTTTCCTTACCTTGCTAGAGCCTTGCCTTTGCCACCCCACAAAGTGACACTGTCTCTATTCACCACTACCTCTACTGATATTGACTCAAACCACTGAATAATGCTGAAGCATGTTTTTAAATCCCTAGGACCTCTCATTCCAGATGCCCAGACATTTCACCACTTGTTTCAGCTTCCCCGAAGTACCCTGAATTAAAAGCAGCCAGGACAGTAGGACTAGACGTGTTAGGCCAAAGGAGGTGAAGAAACTAGGTTCTCTCTCCTGAAGTATATTATTGAATTAAGTAGTTTATTAACAATTTGACAGATTTTGTTGTAATTTTTGATTAATTTCAATTACTCAACAATTCAACTTTGTTGTACAAAAATGACAGAATTATTAACAACTTTAATATTTTAATACTTTTACTTTAAAAACTATGAATTCAAACTGTACCATCTATTGTACGTTTAATGGATACTTCATGTCCATCTCAAAACATTTCACGTTACTTTTCATCCTATTAGCATCAGTCTGCGTGCTGCCCCACTGTGGTCAGGTAACTTGTATTAAACTATTCCATTCACTGTCAATGTAAATGTTATGGAATCCCAAATTATAAATGATTTTCTGCCTCACCTACTTCTCCTCACTGAAAATTCTCAACTCACTATTTAGTAGATATTGGAGTCTAATCTAGTCAGTTGAAATTGCTCACTTCAAATTAGTTCCTGGTACAATTTAGGATGGCACAGTGGCTCACTGGTTAGCCCTGTTGTCTCACAGCACCAGGGACCTGGGTATGATTCCAATCTTGGGCAATTGTCTGTGTGGAGTTTGCACATTCTCCTCATGTCTGCGTCGGTTTCCTTTGGGTGCTCTGGTTTCCTCCCACAATCCAAAGATGTGCAGGTTAGGTGCACATTGCCATGCTAAATTGCCCATAGTCTCCAGGGAAGTGCAGGCTAGGTGGATTAGCCATGGGAAATGCAGGATTACAGGGACAGGGAGAAGAATGGGTAAGGGTGGAACGCTGTTCAGAGGGTCAGTGTTGACTCGGTGGGCAGTACGGCCTGCTTCCACACTGTAGGGATTCAATTCTATGAAACATAATCACACTGCAAACCTATACCATTTAAACATTTTGGGCAAAAGTAGCTTATTTACAATATATCAGTGTACAAAGAAAACAATTTGCATTACTTTGTAACATATCCAGTAAATTGTGTTAATATTATTTTCAAAAGCTAAATAATGTTAATGTTTTTACTTACCATTGAAATTACAGCACCAGTATGAAGCAAAGATGTGGAATTAAATGCAATCACACAGCCAAGCATGATTACAACTATGCCAAAATAAACTGGAATATCCACCAAAGCATAACCACACCAGTATGCAGAAGGAAAGAGGCCAGAAAGCCGAAGTTGGGAGCGAGATTTAATCTGTAAACAGATAAATTATAGAACTTTACAATTTTATTTATCCACGTAAATTAAATTAAAGTTGCCAATAAACAAGTCTATACTGAAAAATAATCATTAAAATTATTCAGCTGCGACCAATGATTTGAATTTTGTCCTTTTTTAGTGTTGCTATCTCTTTTTTTCTACCCCAACACTTACTGCACAAGTTAAAACACTGCAGATGATGGAAATCTAAAATAAAAACAGAAAAGTACTGGAATTCATCAGCTGCTCTGGTAGTATATGTGAAGAGAAAGGGAGAGAACATTTCAGATCATGAACTTTCAACAAATTTGGAAAACCTAGACATTTAGTAGCTTTTACGGAGATGAAATGGAGGAGTAAGAACAAAATGGGAATATCTAGACTTGGACAGAAGACATAAGATTCCAAAAGTTGATGGGTTAGAGCCAAAAAGAGTTATAATGGGGCAAGTAAAGAAGCAAAAGGTGAGTTCAAAGAGTTATGAAATGTAGAACAATGAAAAATCTCTTTTCCAAAAGCAAAAAGCAGAAACAAAAAACATGATTAAGGCCAAGGCATGCCAAGAAAAGGAAACAAAATGTGGGTGCAAAATTTAGGGTGTGAAATTGCTGAACTTAATGTTGTGTCCAGAAGGTTGGAAGATGCTTAAATGAAATATGAGGTACTGTTTCTTGGTCCTGCAAATATGCCTTGGCTTTTCCAATATTTCTAAAAGTCAGCGGTTGGTGGACTGATACATGAGTAATATTTTTTGAGAGGTTGAAACCCACCTTCTCGCATTGTCTCGTTACCTGTTTATGGCTGTATAACAGCTGATCAAGTTTGCCAAGCCAGAGATTGTTATTGCCAACTCCAGCCCAAAACTAGTCCAAAAGGAGACAAATTATTGTGATTGACCTTTTATTCAAAATTATGTAAAATCTTGTCTTTTATTGTCTCTGTATAAACATAGTACATTGTACTGAGCTGGCTTGAAATTTACAAGGCGGAATATTTTTGCTAGTTTCAGAGCAAACGTTCAGATAGATCATGAGAAGGGAGAGTCCCTTTTGTCAGTTTTCACTCATGGATTTTACAACTTAATTTTCCACTTTTGGCCACATGTCAGGCTTTCCTCAATGCATTTTTTATTTGGACATCTGCCTAAGCTGTATAGACGGCTTCCTCCAATGTCTGTCTGCCTACCCTCATAAGGACAAACTAAAATATTTTGTCATTAATGAAATCAGATCTTTACCTCACGATCTCGTGAATTATCCATGGTGTAGCATCCTGGCAAGGCTGCTGATAACAACCCCAAAACTGCCAAAGCCATATAAACCTTTTCCTTAAAGTCAGCATCTGTGATTGTCTGAAACAGATGTGAGAAAACATTCATTTTCATTTTTATTTGTGTGTGTGCAGCACTTTAATATTTATATCTAAAAATGTACAAATAAGTGATTGCTTAAAGAGATACTACTGTAAGAAACCTGAAGCTGTAATGTTAACCCAGAATTAAGAATCAAAGAACTTCTTGGGGGAGGTGTGATCATTCGATATTAGATGATTGATATAGCACATTAAGCACTAGGCCTCTGTCAGAGACAACAAGCAAAGGGAATCTGAAAAGTGTAAGAAGAAAATCCACAAGAGTGAAAAAAGATGAAAAGGACAAAACGAAAAGGAGAGAGAATGTGAGCTCGACAGAGAGAGAGAGAGAGAAAGAGAGAGAGAGAATGAAAGAATAAGTTACATTTTTGACCTACAAATAACATGACAGAAAATCAACTGATAACATTTTTATAGTATTGATTGGCTGTAAACTTAAAGTGTAAGACATGATACACTTGATTGGAACCGTGATAACGTTGTGCTCACAACAATGAATGAGTTCATACATCTTGTACAATTGTACATATATTGACTGTTTCACATATGGCATAGGGAAACTATTATGATAAATTCAAACAGTAGTTTCTAAATTATCCAAAGCAATTCAGTACATTTTCAAATCCACTGCACTGATAAAAAAAAGTAATTTACATTTTAAGTGAACAGACATTTTTAGTGAAGAACAGACAGCCTACAGAAGCAGAAAGACTAGCAACTAGTCTTAATCAGACAGTCTTATGCAGTTGAGGCTTCAGAAGGACATTCTTAAAAAAAGTCATTCAGTTTAAGTTAAAACAGAATAAATATCCTGATGCGGGCAATGGTGATCTTCTTTAATTCTGAGATATCCTAAATTAATCTAGTCCCATTTGCCAGCACTTGGCCCATAGCCCTCTAAACCCTTCCTATTCATATACCCATCCAGATGCCTTTTAATTGTTGTAATTGTACCAGCCTCCACCACTTCCTCTGGCAGCTCATTCCATACGCGTGAAAAAGTTGCCCATTAGGTCCCTTTGAAATTTTTCCCTCTCACCCTAAACCTATGCCTCTAGTTCTGGACTGTCCCACCCAGGGAAAAGACCTTGTCTATTTACTCTATCCATGCCCCTCATAACTTTATAAACCTCCAAGGTCACCCATCAGCCTCTGACACTTCAGGGAAAATATCCCAGCCTGTTCAGCCTCTCCCTATAGCTCAAATCCTCCAAACCTGGCAAAATCCTTGTAAATCTTTTCTGAACCCTTTCAAATTTCACAACATCCTTCCGATAGCACAGAAACCAGATTTGTAAGCAGTATCCCAAAAGTTGTCGTACTAATGCTCTGTACAGCCGCAATATGACCTCCCAACCCGTATACTTAATGCACTGACGAATGAAGGCAAGCATACCAAATGCCTTCTTTGCTTTCCTATCTACGTGAGACTCCACTTTCAAGGAACTACGAACCTGCACTCCTAAAGGTCTTTCTGTTCAGCAACACTCCCCAGGAACTTTCCATTAAATGTATAAGTCCTGCTCTGATTTGCCTTTTCAAAATTCAGCACCTCACCTTTATCTAAATTAATCTCCATCTGCCACTCCTTGGCCCATTGGCTCATCTGATCAAGATCCCGTTGTACTCCGAGGTAATCTTCTTCACTGTCCACTGCACCTCCAATTTTGATGTCATTTTGAAACTTAGTAACTGTACCTCCTGTGTTCACATCCAAATCATTTATATAAAATGATGAAAAGTAATGGACTCAGCACGGATCCTTGTGGGATACTGTTGGTCACAATCTGCATTCTAAAAATCAACCCTTCACCACCACCATTGGTCTTCAACCTTCAAGTCAGTTCTGTATCCAAACTGGCTAGTCCAGGTATTCCATGTTTTCTAACCTTGCGAACTACTCCACCATGAGGAACCTTGTCAAATGCTTTACTGATGTCCATACAGATCACATCTACTGCTCTGCCCTCATCTATCTTCTTCGTCACTTCTTCAAAAACTCTATTAAGTTAGTGAGACACAATTTCCCATGCACAAAGACATGTTGTTATCCCTAATCAGTCCTTGCCTTCCCAAATACATGTAAATCCTGTCCCTCAGGATTCCCTCCAACAATTTGCCCACCACTGATGTCAGGCTCACCAGTCTATATTTCCCTGGCTTTTCCTTACCACCTTTCTTAAATAGTGGCACTATGTTAGCCAAAATCCAGTCTTCCGGCACTTATCAATGATCTAAATATCTCAGCAAGGGGCTCCAGCAATCACTTCCCTAGCTTCCCACAGAGCTCTCGGGTACACCTGATTAGGTCCCAGAGATCTATCCATCTGCATGCATTTTAAGAATCCAGCACACCTCCTCTGTAATACGGACATTCTTCAAGATGTCGCTATTTTTTTTCCCCATTTTCTCTAGCTTCCATTCCTTCTCCACAGTAAACACTGATGCAAAATACTCATTTAGTATCTGCCACACGTAAACGGCCTTGCTGATCTTTAAGGGGCCCCATTCTCTCCTTTGTTACTCTTTTGTCTTTAATGTATTTGCAGAATCTCTTTGGATTTACCTTAACCCTATTTGCCAAAGCTATCTCATGTCCCCTTTTTGTCCTCCAGATTTTCCTCTTAAGTAAATTCCTACTGCCTTTGTACTCTTCTAAGGATTCACTCAATCTCAACTGTCTATACTTGACATATGCTTCCTTCTTTCTCTTGACCAAATCCTCAATTCCTCTCGTAATCCAACATTCCCAGTCTTGCCCTTCACCCTAACAAGAATATACTGTCTCTAGATTCTAGTTATCTCATTTCTGAAGGCTTCCCATTTTTAAGCTGTCCCTTTACCTGCAAACATCTGCTCCCAATCAGCTTTTGAAAGTTCTTGTCTAATATTGCCAAAATTGCCTTCTTCCAATTTAGAACTTTAACTTTTAGATCTGGTCTATCCTTTTCCATCACTATTTTAATAGAATAATGGTCACTGGCCCGAAAGTGCTCCCCCACTGACGCCGGAGTCACCTGGACTGCCTTATTTTCCAAGAGCAGGTCAAGTTTTGAACTTTCTCTTGTAGGTACATCCACATACTGAATCAGAAAACGTTCTTGTACACACGGGGATCTCCTTATAATTTTTTTTCTCCATTTCCCGCAGGCTACTGGGGGCTCTATAGTACAGTCCCAATAAGGTGGTCATCCTTTTCTTATTTCTCAGTTCTACCCAGATAACGACCCTGGATGTACTCCCAGGAATATCTTCCCTAAGCACAGCCATGATGTTATCCCTAATGAAAAAGACACTGCCTTTTTTTTCTTGTCCCCCTTTCTATCCTTCCCATAGCATCTATACCCTGGAACATTAAGCTGCTAGTCCCGGCCATCCCAGAGCCACGACTCTATAATTGCTATGTAATCCTCACCATGCCGAGTTCATCTGTCTTACCTACTCGGCCTCTTGCATTGAAATAAATGCACTTTAATTTAGCCATCCCACCTCGTTATCTACTTTGATCATGCCTGCCTGTCCTGACAGTTTGATTTGCTCCTTTTCCCAACTGTACCAGTCTAAGACTGATCTCTTTCTTCACTATCTGGGTTCCACCCACAAACCACCCCCTCCCCCACAGACTAGTTTAAATCCTCTCAAGTAGCTCTAACAAATCTCCCAGCCAGTATATTAGTTCCCTTTTAACTCAGGTACAATCCATCCTTCTTACAAAGGTTCCTTCTACCATAGAAGAGATTCCAATGATCCAAAAATGTGAACCCTTCTCCCCTGCACCAGCTCCTCAGCCACACATTCATCTGCTCTATTCTCCTGTTCCTACCCTCACTAGCTCGTGGCGTCAGGAGTAATCCAGATATTACTACCCACATGGACCTCTTAGTTAAATTCCTAATTTCCTATGGTTCTCTCCTCAAAATCTCCTCTTTGAGAAACTTCTCCTCTTTGAGAAACTTCTACCGTCTCTCCAAGATGTCCTTGATCCTGGCAGCAGAGAGACAACACCATTCTGTCAGCTGCAGAAACGTCTGTCTGTGCCTCCGACTAGAGTGTCCCCTATCACAATCAATCGCTTGGAACCTGATCTGCCCCTCATTACATTAGAACCTGTCTCAGTACCAGAAATCTGGCTGTCAGTGCTACATTCCCCTGAGAGTCCATCACCCCCTACATTTTCCAAAACAGCATACCCACTTGAGATGGGGATAGCCACAGGAGACTCCTGCATGACCTGCCTCCCTCTCCTACCTTTCCTTGATGTAACCAATCTACCTGACTGTATCTTCGGTTTACTTCCCTTCTTGCAACTGCCATCCATCACACCCCTTAGCTCCTGTAAGTTCCTCATTGCCTCTAACTGCTACTCCAACCAATCTATGCAATCCGACAGGATTCGCAACCAAATACCTCCTGCAGACATAATAATCAGTGACATAAAAATTCTTCCTACTCTCCCACATCCAACGGAAGAGCACATCTCTCTACTAAAGGCCCTCTTTGCCCTTTAGCAATCTACAGACCCAGTCTCAGCACAATCTTACTGCTCTAAAAACACTGCTCCAGGCTAATTTAGGATCTATGTTTTATATTTTTAAAGGTTAATCAAGAGACAGGTCAACAAAACATATAATCAAAAAGGAACCCACTTTACTCACTATTGTAGATTTAGGAAAGAAAAAGTAGTTAAATTAAAAAAAACACTCAGCTGCTTCCCTGCTATGAGCCTTTCAAAAGGTCAGAAGTCACAGGACACCCAGGTTATAGTCCACCTGATGAAGGAGCAGTACTCCAAAAACTTGTGATTTCAAATAAACCTGTTGGACTATAACCTTGCATTGTGTGACTTCGGACCTTGTCCACCCAGCTCAACACTGGCACCTCTATATCATGTCTTACAAAAGCACACTAGAAGACTTGTGCTGCGTGACAGGGAGAAGGAAGACTGCTAGATATGAAGAGAGGAATTTGGAGTTGATTGTACGATGCTACAAATCTGTTGAGAGTTGATTTAATATAAAAATAGGTTGCGCGATATCTAATTTTTGTTACTCAGTTAATGAGAAAGTACCTTTTGTGTGGTTTGGTACAATGGTTGCCTATAAAGCAATGTTTGGTCTATGTTAATTTTAGTTCTGTTACAGTAAAAGTCTTAAAATATTAAATCTTGTGATACTTTCAGTCTCTGAGAAATTCATATCTCTTAAACTATTGGTCTCTTTGGAAATTGTAAAAACAGATAGAAGGTAAAAATCAATACTTCTATAATCAGCATCACTTTAGATCTGTACAGCACTTAACTTACTAAGTGGAATGGTTTGCTCCACGTGTGAATTCCACCGGAACCATTTACGCTAATGAGGAGGGCATTACTGATCATGTTGATTAACACCGGCAGTGAGTGAATCACTGTGCTGTTGAACACTGCTGTGAACATGTACTGTTTCTGAACAAGAACACAGGAAACAGAGGGAGAGATGGTAATGAAAACATTATCCAAGAAATGTAAATTCTTAACTTTACATTAATACAACGGGATAAGTTCTTCAAGAAAAACATTTGTAATGCATTATGGCATGTTACAAAGGAATGAATTGCCATAACTGAACTCCCTTCTTTCCCATTCGTAAGAATGAAACAACTTGTATATCAGTTTGTTTGGAAGACGGAAGTAATTTCTTGTGAGCCTTGGTGGTTTATACAATATCAATTTACTCCACTGTACAGTAACTGAACTTGTAATGAAATATGGTATCATGGAGGAGCATTCCAGTCATAAAATAAATTTATGGGATTTATCTTAAGATGATAAATACTTAAGTATACTGAAGATTCATCTTTAATATATAAGGGAAACAAAAACAAGGTGAGTTATGTATATTCTGGTAGCTTTGGCGGTTATGTCATTCAAAAGGTCATATGTGCTAACATATTTACTGCATTCAAGGACAGAACAGTTATTGAATTTCTCTTAGATATTCATATCCAGGGAGTCTTATTTGTAATTATTACATACTTGCTAATTCGACTTAATATATTCAGAGAATAATAAAGTTAAGTTTGGTTCAGTTTAAAATTTAGTTATAAAGAAAAAAATTATGGTTCGGAGCAAATGCCTGTTCTTAACATTTCTTAAATCTTTTATGCAACATCTTCAACTAACTTGCCTCAATCAGGCAAGCTTCATTAATAATATTGCTATGTGGCAGGTCATGGAATTGAGTGACTTTTACTTTTGAAATTAAAAGTAAATATTCTTTTTCTTCTTATTTTATCAGGTTTGCTTCATTTCAAACAAACTTTATGGACAATTAATCATGGGGTAATTAAAGGCCTTTTCTGGCTGAACAACAATAATAATAAAAATGGGACAGCACATAAAACAAAATGAACAAACAAAAATATCTTTGAACAAGTTTTCTTTTAAATACATGTAAATCATGATACAATTGAACTCTTCTCACAGGTTCTGTTCAAATCTATTACCTCTTCTGAAAGTGACACATTTAGTGCTGCATTGTGTGGAGCAACATCCGTGAATTCACTATCATTGAACATCTCCACTTTCACGCTCTGTGCTTCAAAAGCGTGGACAAGTTTATCAATATTACTGCCTAATATGAAATTAAAAATAAAACAAAGCATAAAAATGATAATTTATCATAAATTATGTTCAGATACATATAAGTAAGTCACACTTCATTTTGAAATCTTAAATTTTCAAATGCTTGTTTCTCAGTGCTGCCTATTGATCAAATGCTACTTTGGGACTCATTGTTAAAATATAATATCAGGACCATTTTTGTCAGAATATTTTCCTCGAGTTTAGGATGGTCATCCTGAAACATCAGTTTTTTTTTCTTACAGACCTTTGCTTGCACTGGTGCAACAACTATTAATGTACATAATTTCAATGCATGAGGTGCTAGAATGGTGTTTCCCATAGAGGAAAGTTGTACTTCTACAGAAAAGGAACAAATTGGATTGATGCTCTGCTGAAGTAAAGGTTATTTAATAAAACATGCAGGCTAATCAATGAGCAAAAGATCTACAAACAGTGGCATATAATGGTATGTTACAATGAATAGTTCAGACTTCTCTGTTGAGAATCTGTTTAATTAATTATTTGGTTCTTAGAAGCTTTCCACAATGAATGTTATTCCACTTAGGTCTTACCTGTAGAATTTTTCAGAAGAAGACTAGTGGTATATTTTTGGGGGTTTTGTTCTTGATGGAGTAGAATTAACTCAGGGGATAGTTCCACTGAAACATCCTTTCGACTAAGAGTACCGTTTAATAAAGCCATCATAACCACAATGGATATCAAAAGGCCGATTATGTAAATGCTGTTAAGTATTGAAAAATGTTATTCAAAACTTATTTTAAGAGAAAATTTCACTCAACAGTAAGCTTGAGAAATAACATTATCTGTTATTAAATTAAACCTTAGAATACTTCTGATAATAAAGTATATGTATATAAGACAGAATTTTGCAGCAATATTGAAGGTCTTGTAAGTTGGCTAGATAATCAAAAAAATGAGCCACTCTGCCTCTTTTTGGGAAATCCCACTGAACCACAAACACTCTGGGGGCAGAATTCTGCCCTACCAATGGCCACTGGCTAATCAGAAGTCAGTAGCTCTTCTGTTCAGCAGCATGCTAGTGGAAGTACCAGGTTCAGAGTTCCAGGATGTGGGAGCAACCCAGACTCAAGTAATATGGATATGAGGAGTACTGTAGGCTAAGGATCATGAAGCGTGCTTGGGGATTGGGTTGGCAGCAATGACACTCAGCCCAATCTTCTTCTCACAATGTTCAATCTTTCGGTCAGGCATTGAGCGCTTTTGATTGAGTGACAACTATACACCCTCCACCTGCCCAGGAAGAGACAAGCTGGCCGCAAGGTTTTCAGAGTTGAAAAGTGTGGTGCTGGAAAAGCACAGCTGGTCAGGCAGCATCTGAGAAGCAGGATAATCGATGTTTCGGGCATAAGCCCTTCATCAGGCCCACCCAAAGCTGGTCAATGCCAGCAAAGACACAATGATGCCATTGTGATCATTAATTGGCCATTTAAGGCCCTGAACCTGGGTGGGAACGTCCGACGTTGGGTCTTGCTACCCAGCACATAAATGATGGTGGTAATGGGAGGGCAGACAGGTTCAGGTCTTGGCTTTGGGCACATGACCTTTTTACATCCAAGCTCACCACCAGTGAGAGCAGAAGATGCCACCCACAGTTTTCACTTCATGTCAACTCCAAGTCAAAAGGGGAAAGGATAAGTGAGCTCTTAGAAAGCTAAAAGTGAGAAATGAATTTTGTTTACAGAACCATAGCTGCTGATATTAGTAGTTTCAGTGAATGTGAAAGGATCAATTGAGGTAGAAGGAGGTAAAACATATTTGGTGGTATGTGGAAATAACTCTCCCAAAGGATATGTAAAAGCATGATTCAAAGAGATTATATTAAACAGGAGTGATGCATTTGAATATATCACAACTTATAGCAATTTTTGGGAAACAATCTCTGTATCATTAACTGTGTGATTAATAGCCACACAAGAATCTAAATTTGCAATTTAAGTTTTCTGCACCGAACACAAAATAATGTGTAGAAACAGATAAAGTGGAGGTAAAGCTTACAGAATCAATTACAGCTTTGAGGACAGATAATATACCAAATTAAATCACTAAATCAGGCAATATGAGTTGAGCTCAGAAGAAAGATGGGGCAAGTACACTGCGAGAGCTGTTCTGAAGACCCCAAATCATGGAAGCAAAATAGAATAGCAAATATGTAGACAAATTTCTGAGTGCAAAAATATGATGACAATAACAGTTATGGGGCTACAATTACTCTAATATCGACTGGGACATGAACAGCATGAAAGGCATAGTAGGCACAAACATATTGAACTGTATACAAGAAAACTTTCCTTTAGTCAGCACATAACAAGCATAAAGCCATTTAAAATACTGTGACCAATTTTGGGCCCCACACCTCAGGAAGGACATACTGGCACTGGCATATGTCCAGCGGAGATTCACACGGATGATCCCTGGAATGGTAGGCCTAACATACGATGAACGACTGAGGATCCTGGGATTGTATTCATTAGAGTTTAGAAGGTTGAGGGGAGATCTAATAGAAACTTACAAGAAAATGCATGGCTTAGAAAGGGTGGACGCTGGGAATTTGTTTCTGTTAGTCGAGGAGACTAGGATCCATGGGCACAGCCTTAGAATTAGAGGGGGTCAATTTAGAATTGAAATGAGGAAACATTTCTTCAGCCAAAGAGTGGTGGGCCTGTGGAATTCATTGCCACGGAACGCAATGTTTTCAAGGCAGAGATTGATAAATTATTGATCTTGCAAGGAATTAAGGGCTACAGGGACAGTGCGGGTAAGTGGATTTGAAACACCCATCAGCCATTATTGGCGGAGTGGACTCGATGGATCGAATGGCCTTACTTCCACTCCTATGTCTGATGGTCTTATGGTCTTTAATGACAGGGAGGTAGAGGGAATTCTAGATTTTGTCTTTGGAAATGAAGCTGGACAAGTAGATGAAGACGGGTGGGTAACCATTTTGGAGATATTGACGATAATACAGTGAGATTTGTCATCATTATGGAAAAGGAAGCATGCTTGCCTTCATTGGTTAGAGCACTGAATATAGGAGTTAGGATGTCATGTTGTGGCTGTACAAGACAATGGGGAGACCTCTTTTAGAATACTGCATACAATTCTGGTCATCTTGCTATTGGAAGGCTGTTGTTAAACTAAACAGGGTACAGAAAAATGTTACAGGGATGTTGCTGAGATTGGAGGGTTTAAGTTATAAGAAGAGGCTGGATAGACTGAGACATTTTTCCCTGGAGCTTAGGAGACTGAGGGGTGACCTTATTGAGGTTTATAAAATCATGAGGGACATAGATAAGGTGAATAGCTAATGTATTTTTCCAAGGATAGGGGAGTCCAAAACTAGAGGGCATAAGTTTAAAATGATAGAGGAAAGATTTAAAATGGACCGGAGGGGCAACTTTTTCACATAGAGAGTGGTGCATGTAGGAAATGAACTGCCGGAGGAAGTGGCAGAGGCAAGTACAATTAAATGATTGAAAAGACATTTGGACATGTACATGAATAGGAAAGGGTTAAAGGGATATGAGTTAGATGCAGGAAAATGGGATTAGTCCAATTTAGGAAACTTGGGCGGTATGGACGAGTTAGACTAAAGGATCTGTTTCAATGCTGTACAGCTCTATGACTCTATAACTAACAAAGGCAATTGATGAAGTCATGCAGTGTTGTCTACATGGAATTTAGTAAGGCGTTTGATAAGATCCTACATGGCAGACTGGTCAGATAAATATTGGACAATATGGCCTCTTTCTGTGCCCCAACTTTTCAATAATTCGATGGAAGTCTAAAGAAATGAACTGAAGGAACAGGAGGAGTGAGGAATGTTACAAAAATTATTAAATTTTCTAAAACATTCCCTTATTTTGGTCCATGTAAAAACCTACTGACACTATATTATTTTCTTGTTTATTTAGAACGAAGTACGAAGCCTCTGCATTAACTCAGTTGGCTGGACAGCATGTTTATGATGCGGAGTGATGCCATCAGCTTGGGTTCTATCCCCACACTGGTTGAAGTTACTATGAAGGACTGTCCTCTCTCCTAGCTTGAGGCTCAGGTTAAACCATCACCAATCATCTCGACTGTATTCACAGTCTCATGGTCTGCTAGGATTGTAGTGATTTTATCTTTATTTGCTAGTAAATTAGAAAGGTGCCCATTCATTTCTTGTATGTTTTATGTTCATCACTAGGCTAAATGATTCTAAAATGGCTGATAGATTTTTAAACTAGTAATAGGTTGAGGGATTAAAGGGAGCAGACAGCAAAGTGAAGTTGAGACTAAGATTAGAGCAGCTATATTGATACTGAATGGCCAAACATGTTTTAGGGGCTGAATTCCCAATCCTGTTTCTAATGTTTATGTTCTTATGAAATGTTAAAGCTCAATGTATTATCATTCAACGTCTAATTATTCACTAAATTATGTTTAGCAGAATGATCTCCTTTGATTACTTGCAATGCAGCTCATTTATTTGTTCCCATTTTAATATGGAGAACTTTGAACATTTGATCAAATTGGCCTTCAGAATTTAAAAACTCAGATTATGTTTCCTTGTGTCGATACCCACAAGCACACCTTCCTTAAAATGTTTTCAATGCATGTCAGTTTGGAAATTAGTCATCATTTTAGCTGCTCTTCTTTGAAAGATTTTCAATGGCAGAATTCAATAACATACATGGACCACAAAAGTCCATATACACAGATGAAAATATAAATACTCTATTTGAAATGATGGTAGCATGCTAAACGAAAACATTAGGTATTGATGAGAAACATAAACACCAATATCTTTTCCGTGCTCCAATTTTCCTATTATACCTACATATAAAGGAGTGCACTGCGTTCTCGACTGAAATTCATCAAACGCAACCATGCTATGGTGCGAAATTGGTGTTGCCACAGAGCAATGCCAGTCAACATTGCCGAGTTAGTTTCTGGGAAAGTCAGTAGCTGGTGATCAATGCAGTCAATGCAAATGTCTTCTTCATTTGCTATTACATCCGGTGCTGGATCCTTGGTAAAAACGCTATAATCTGAAAGAAAACAGAGAAATTCAAATAATTAGGATCAAGACAGTGATAAAAAAATGTACTCTTGCATTTACTGGTTGCTTAGTTTTAGCTGAAGTGGAGTAAATGGAGTCATAGAGTCATGCAGCACGGAAACAGACCCTTCGGTCCAACTCGTCCATGCCGACCACGTTTCCTAAACTGAACTAGTCCCATTTGCCGCTGTTTGGCTCACATTCCTCTAAATCTTTCTTATCTATGTATTTGTCCAAATGTCTTTTAAATCTTGTAATTGTACTCATCTTTACCATTTCTCTGGCACTTGTTCCATAAAAGCAGCACCCTCTATGTGAAAAAATTGCATCTTAGGTCTCTTTTAAATCTTCCCCCTCTCACCTTAGACTTATGCTTTCTAGTTTTGGAATGCCCTCCCTGGGAAAATGACCTTGGCTATTCAACTCATCTCTGTCCCTCATGACTTTATATACTTCTATAAGGTCACCCCTGAGCCTGCTATTCTCCAGGGAAAATGGGCCAGCCTATCAAGCCTCTCCTTATAGCTCAAACCTTCCAGTCACAGCAACATCCTTGTAAATCGTTTTTGCACCCTTTCCAGCGTAATAACATCCTTCCTATAGCAGGCCGACCAGAAATTTACACAATATTCCAAATGCGGCCTTACCAATGTCTTGTACAACTGTAACATGATGCTGCAATTCCTGTACTCAATGTTCTGATCAATGAAGGCAAGCATGCCAAACATCCATTTCATCACCCTGTCTATCTGTGACACCACTTTCAAGAAACTATGTACCCGCACCCCTAGGTCTCTCGACAACACTCCCCAATGCCCTACTATTAACTGCGCAAATCCTGCCTGGTTTGTCTTACCAAAATGTCAAACCTTGCATTTATCTAAATAAAACTCTATCTGCCATTCCTCAGCCCACTAGCCCAATTGATCAAGATCCGGCAGTGCTCTTAGATAGCCTTAGACTGTCCACTATACCACCAATTTTGGTGTCATCTGCAAACTTGCTAACCATGCCCCTTAAATTCTCATTCAAATCATTTACACAAATGACAAATAACAGTGGACCCAGCACTGAACCTTGCAGCACACCGCTGGTCACAAGCCTCCAGTCTGAACAACAATCCTCTATCACTCCCCTTTGGTCTCCTCCCATCAAGCCAATTTTATAGCCAACTTTCCCTGGATCCCATGTGATCTAACCTTACTAACTAGTCTATCAACCAAAATCTTGTCAAAGGCCTCGCTAAAGTCCATGTATCGCTCTGCTTTCATCTATCTTGTTGGTTATCTCTTCAAAAAAACTCAATTAAGTTTCTGTAACACAATTTCCCATGCACAAAGCTCTGCTGATTGTCCCTATTCAATCCTTGCCTTTCTAAATGCATATAAATCCCATCCAAAAACTTAGCCACCATCGAGGTCAGGTTCACCAGTCTGTAGTTCTCTGGATTTTCCTTGCAGCCTTTCTTAAATAGTGGCACAACATTAGCCATCCTCCAGTCTTCAGCCACATTTGTGGCTATTGATGACACAAACATATCTGATAGGGTCCCCACAATTTCTTCCCAAACTTCTTAAAATGTCCTGGGATACATTTGACCAGGTCCCAGAGACTTATCTAACTTTATGCATTTTAAGATCTCCAGCAACTCCTTTTTTGAAATGTGAACTCTTTTCAAGACATCATTATTTATTTCCGAGTGCCCTAGCTTTCATGTCTTTCTGCACAGTAAATACTGATGTAAAATATTAGTTTTGGCCTGTTTCCATGTAGGGATTCTGCTCTTTTTCTTGACCACAGCCTCAATACCTCTAGCTTTGCCATCCTCGCCCCTTACACTCGCAGGAACATGCTGTCGCTGAATTCTCATGATCTTGCTTTTAAAAGTCTGCCACTTGCCAGATGCCCCTTTACCTTCAAACAGCCTCCCCCAGTCAACTTTTGAAAGTTCCTGTCTAATACCATAAAAATTGGTCTTATCCCAATCTAGAAAATTAATTTGAGGATGGGACCTATGCTTTTCCATAACTATTTTAAAACTAATAGAATTATGGTCACTGGTCCCAAACTAACACCTCAGTCACTTGTCCTGCCTTACTTCCCAAGAGGAGGTCAAATTTTGTCCTTTTTCTAGTACGGCCATCTACATATTGATTGACAAAGTTTTCTTAAAATATTTAACAAACCCCTCCCCATCCAAGCACAGTCCCAGTCTAGAAAGTTTAAATCCCCTACTGTTTGAATACTATTATTTTTATGGCTATCTGCGATCTCCTTACATATCTGCTCCTCAATTGTCTGCTGACTACCTGGGGCGGGGCGGCATACAATACAATCCCATCAAAGTCATCATCCCCTAATTATTCTCTGTTATACCCATATAATTTTACTGGATGATCCCCCAGGATCTAAGTACTGTTGTGATGTTTTCCATAATCAAAAACTCCACTTCTTGCTTCTCCTTCTAACCTTTCTATAGCATCTATACCCCAGAACATTGAGCTGTCAATCCTGTCCATTCCTCAGCCATATTGCTGTAAGAACTATGATACCTCAGTCCCATGTTCTTATCCATCTGCCTTAACTGTCAGGCGTCTTACACTGAAATAAATGCATTTTAATTAATCAATCAGTCTTTCATCATTCTCTGCTTTATCTATTTAACTTGCTCTTGCCTGCCTTATCCATTTAACTTATTCTCTATAGCATCTGGATCTTCTCTCTTGTCTACTACTGTTTACGTTCCCACACCCCTGCCAAACTAGTTTAAAGCCTTCCGAATAGCTCTAGCAAATGTCCCCTCCACAATATTGGCCTCCCTCCATTCAACTACAACCTGTCCTCTTGTACAGCCACTTCTGCCCCAGAAGACATCCCAATGATCCAAAAATCTGAATCCCTGTCCCCTGCACCAGCTCTTCAGCCATGCACTCATTTGTTCTATTCTGCTATTCCTACTCTGACTCGCATGAGGCACCACCTCCGGCTGCTCATGCTCCCCTTTGAGAATTTGCTGCAATGTGAGCATTCAAAAGTGCACGAGGACAGATAAAACTATAGTTGTACAGCACCCTGTTAATCTATTGCAAGGTATACTGGCCTGCTTGATCTATTTCTGATTCTTCCTCCAATTTTAAGAAAACCTCATCCAAGGATGTCATGGAAACACCATAGCTGTCAATTCCAAGATTGGTATGGCTGTCCAAATCTTCAAATAGACCTGAAGACGGAGAATATAAGTAATGAACTGTTCTATTGTAATCACAACATTATCATCGGCAGGCATGTTTAGAAGGAGATATACCAATTTACAACCAACAATACTTTTTATTCCCCCCAAAACAACAAGTTACACAATCTTTGTGCTATTACTAATTAAAGTACTTGTTAAATACACCAGAATTAGGAAAATGAATACCTGCAAATTTATTAACATCCTGAAGAGGTAAAGTATATGCCAGATCCAGCTCATGCAATTGTGAAAATTCAGCATTTGGTATATGATATTTGACCAATGATGTCACTTTATCAGGGTAGCAGGACTCATTTACAGACATTCTGTTCAAAATCAAAAATCAAATATTATAGATACTATAACCAGATATTGAATATAGATGGCACTGCATGAAATTGGCAGAGTTTCTTAGAACATCATGATTGATTATGTAATCTGCAAATTACACTGCTCTATTTCTCAATCTTTGTATTGCACATTTATACCCAAATTTTCTATATAAGTAAATTGAATATGCTGAAGTAAGCAAAATTCCAAATCAAGACCCTGGAAGCTGTGCCACTGATGAAATGTATCCAAAATGTTTACATGCTGTTGTTAAATAAAAGATTTTACGATGTAATTTCTTTGGATGGAAACCTAATTTTCATAACTGAACTTAACAAGTGATACCTCAGTTGGAGTACAATGAAGAATGGTGAGCCCCACACTGAAGGAAGAAATTAAAAAGACCCTAGGTAGAGTACACATAAAGTTTGTTCAGGTATTACAGGTGATGAGGGACTTCAGTTATGAAGGGAAGCTGGAAAACACAGGACTGTTGTCATTGGATAGAGAGGTTACGAGGATTTCAAGATAATGAGTGGTTTCAATAAAGTTGAGAGAAAAATATTTTCCTCTAGCAGGTTGATGAGTAACTAGGAGTCACAAGTTTAAATTTATTGGTAAATGATTTCAAACACATTTAAAGCGTATTTTTTCCTCCTCAGAGTTGTTAGAATCTTGAATACAGAAAATGTGGTAGAAGCTAATTCTAGAAATAATTGTAAAAGGGACTTGAACAGGGATTTGAGAATGAGGGCTGTGAGCATGGATTTCTCAGAGGAATTAAAAATCTGATAAACCAGCTGCACATGATCAGAGATTGGGTAGCAGTTGAAGTGTCTACATCCACAGCATTTCACCTGCAAATCCAAGCTGAACCTTTTTCCATGGGTTGAAATTATGTAGTGGACAGAATACTACAACAACCTTTGTCTCTTCTTTGGGTGAAATGTTGGAACTTAGCTGTCCAGGTACCTGAAGAATATTTTAAACAGCACTAGAGCCCTGTTCACCTGTAGAGATGACGTAAATTAGGTTTGTTTTCTTTACTCTAAAATTTAGAAGATTAAAGGGTGATCTAATCAAAGCATTCAAGCTATTAACAAGATAAAGATGAATTATTCCTACTCGTTGGGGATTCTAGAACTAGGAGGCATAATCTGAGAATTAGGGCCAGTCTGTTCAGGACAGAAGTTAGGAAGTACTTCTATACACAAAGGGTGCTAGATGTTTCAGACACGCTTCCACAATGGCAGTGGATGCTGGATCAGTTGTTAATTTTAAATCTGACATTGATAGATTTTTGTTAAGAAAAGAATTGAGTGATGATGGGCCAATAGCAGATATATGGATTTAGGCCACAGATCTGCCATTATCGTATTTAATGGTGGAAATGCTTGAACGGCTGAACAGCCTACTCCTGGAGTTTACATGCAGATTTCTTTTTTGGATAACTTGCACTCAGCAAATTAAACCCATTCCTGTTGATAAAAATCACAGTCAATTAGAGTCTTCAGCTCTACATGAGGGGACTCAATAGTTAGCACTGCTGCCTCCCAGTGCTAGGGACCTGGGTTCAATTCCAGCCTTGGGAGACTGCGTAGAGGTTGCACATTCTCCCTGCGTCTGCATGGGGTTCTTCTGGGTGCTCCGATTCCTCCCACAGTCCAAAGAGGTACAGGTTACGTGGATTGGCCAAGCTAACTTGCCCATAGTGTCCAGGGATGTCAAACCAGATGGGTTAGCCATGGGAAATGCAGGGTTACGGAGATAGGGTAAAGGATTGTGTCTGGATGCAATGCTCTTCGGAGGACCAGTGTGAACTGGATAGGCCAGAGGGCTTGTTTCCACATGGCAGAGATTCTATGAGTACAACAGTCAAATCCCTGCACAATGTGGAGATTGATGGCTTTTTCTTTGCAGACTTTAGGCACATTTGATGAAGTCAATCCATGTCATAAAAGGCATCTTTCATTCATCAAATACAGTTTCCTGTACCTCCCGATCTGATGTTACAGGGATTTCTCAAGTGGATGAATGGAATGAACAAAATCCATAGGAATTGGGGGCTGTGACCACCTTTATTTCCCTGGGGGCATAGCCTCAAATTTTGGGAGCTTTTCCAAATTTTGGACAACAGCCTTAGCTGGAAATCTCAATTCGAGGCCCATACATCCTGGAGATGATAAATTCAAATTAGCTCATGTTTAAATCACAGTTCAGAATGGTTGCACTGAAATTACTCCAGACTGCCTCTAGACTTGGCATCACTGAAGTGACTAATAAGAGAATGAGGTTCCACTTAAGAATGTCAACATCAGCATAAGGTTCTTTAGGTTTAAAATATCAACTGAGAGTTCAACTGTTTTCTGAAAGTTTTTTTTTGCATCTGTCCCTCCTTTCTATTTAACCATTTTATTCAAAATAATATGCCCTGGTTTTGTTAAATATTTTTAACAAGTTATATGTTGCAACTCTGAACAGAGCTTTCTTAGCATTAGGCAACAGAGAATATTTCTAAAAGGAATGATTTGTAGTCTCATCCCCTGTGTTTTGTAACCCAATATTATTCCACACACTCACCAAACTTCTCTGGCATCTGCATCACATATACAAAAATGTGTCAACTTTTGACAATTTCCAAAGTAGGCACTATACCCAACATAATGCCCTTAAGAAGATTTCTTATTGAACCCTCAAAATGTACATGTAATACTTACCTGAGGTTATAGCCCACACCAAATTTTGATTTCAGGAACAGCGAGGAGCCAACACATTTGAGCTGCCCTTGTGAGATGACAGCTTTACGATCTACACCAAGACAGAAAAACATACACAGACTATATCAATTCTATCAAATGTTTTATGTCAATTATAATGCCATAAATATCATGATCTGCTGTTGTGAAATCCTTAGGTTTACATAAAATTCAGTGAGCGCTGCCAGTGTCAATAACAAATTTAATATTTAAACAAATATAAGTGGTGATCTATATTGCTGTGTTTTATAAACAAATACGTTACTTTGACAGAAAAGGAAGCAAAGTTTACGACTGCATTCCATTGCTAAACTATTTTTCAACAGTTTGTGTATTTTCTTTCTTTAAAACTGAAAGGAGATTTGAAACTAATTAGGTTTCTTCTAATAGCAGCACCAAGAGATTTAAAGAAAAATTTAAATTTTAAGGGAACTTGGGCTTTGTAAACATAGAAAGTTAGAGCATTAAAATGCGATAATCAGCACTAACCCGCCAGAATATCAGCTTCATCTATGAAGTGAGTAGTCAACAGTATGACCCTTCCTATTTTCCGCTTTTTCAGCAATGCCCACACCTGCTGTCGCGAACAAGGATCCATCCCAGCAGTTGGTTCATCAAGTAGTAAAACCTTTAAAGAGGTGAGAGCAATATTACAGATTAACTAAATTATAGAAAACAAATAAATCCTTTTTTACAGAGGAAAAACTACAAGTTTATAAACACTGTGTTCTTACATTTAAATTGTTGATGCAAGCATCCTCCAGATATAATGGGATACATTTATTATTCTGAACTCATCTGTTAAGCAACTAGAAAAAACAAGTCACTTTGTAACAGTGACTTTTTTTAAGTAAAATAATTCAAACAGAGAAGTACTTAAAATAAAAAGACCATTAATGCTAATATATCAGTGCCGAACAAAACATGAAGAAAGTTAACCAAAAAAATCAAAGGAATATAGAAATACTATCCTATTTCTATATACAATACCTTAAGCTAAAACTGCACAGTGCAAAAGTATTGCATTAACTGGCAATAATGGCCGCTATATATAATAAAGTAAAATGAACTGCTGCTTAGATAATTGGAGACAAAAGAATTGCTCACATTTTCGATAATTTGTAATATCTTTAAGAAGTGTTTATTTGGACAGGTAGATACAAAGATTGGCACTTTGTTCTTTTACTGTGGAACATCATGAGGCATATCAAAAAGATGAAAACCTTTCTGAGCTATCAGATCTTATTGTGATCATTATTTATGTGGAGTCTTAACGGATTTCACTTCAGGTCCGAGTTGATAAACTTTTCTCATAATACGAAAACAGAAATTAATATATAAGTCCGTTGGAAGTAAGTTTACTGACTATTCATAAAATTCTACAATAAACAGGTGAAATTATTTAAAATAAAATAACAAAAATGTACTTATGCTTCTAAACATTTTATGCACGGAGATATATAGAAAATTTTAGAAGATTCAGCATTTCACTTTTCAATGATATATGGGTTCAAATTTCACTTTAATAATGTGTTATTCTAGAGTCTCCACTTCCATAATTAAATGTGGAAATCCAGAGTTCCTCCTCCTCCATAGGATGCACCATTGTTTCACTTCTGACAGACTCGGTACTGATGGTGTGAATTTTGGGTATTTACCCAAGGTCAGTACTAATCATGGCTGTCAAAGTTAAGATAGACTGTGTTTATGAAATAGTGTATTTTAATCAATGTGTTCCGACACAGGGTAAACCTCTCTGCTAATTTAAACCAGACACACAGAAAAGCTCACCTCACCCCATAATCTGTAAAAGTACGAGTGATAAAGAACTACCTAAATTCCACTAATTAAAGAAAACATTAACAATTTATTCTTTAACTCCAAGAAAAGAGAACATTAAACAACAACTATCTATACTTTAAGCCTCATTTGTCTGATCAATTTATCTACCTCCCACCCTATAACAATATACTGATCCAATAAAACCATCAATTATGATTTAGTTTCAAATCAAGTTTCAAAACCAGACAGCTGTCAATCTTCCCTTTGTATCTTCCTGTCTTCTTTTCTTCGGTCTTCTGCTGCACAGGTCTTTCATAGATAAAGGTACCTTTCAGAGATCAGATCTGCTGGCAGTGTGTATTGGTGCTCTTTGCTTCTCTGGCCAACTGTTCAAAATGCCTGACTTTTATTCCCCAAAACATCTCATTGGTTTGATGTTGTTAAAACAGTAAAATTCAAATTCGATTGGATTTTATTATCTTGAGGCATACTTTAAACTGATTGGCTAAATTCAAATTGTTGTGTAACCTGAGCTCCATCTCAAATGTTACATCTTTAAGTTGTCCAGCACATTTTGTGCCTGCAGTCAGTCACATCACAGGCTTCCCAACTTTCACTCTCTCTTAAAGGTACAGTACATGCCTACAACTTTATAACAAATGTTATAAATGATCAACAGCTAACAGCCTCGTTAGTCTTGAAAAGTTTTTTTTTAACAATAGTGGAGTCTCATTCCCTAGGAAAATTGTTCCTGCTTTTTGAAAATAAAATGTTAAATTTTACTTTTACTGTTTGTCTCTTTTAACACTTTGTCTTAATCCCAACTGTATTTCTCAACCTATTCTCCTACATCTATATCATGTAAATCTGATTTATATTTCTTGCCTCATACTGCCTGGTCCCTTTTCAAGGACATAAGAATAGAAAAGACCGTGGATTTGTGGAAATTTTCATTTGGAAGCTGATAAAAATATTCTTGATAGTTGTCAGCAATGTGTTCTGCAAAAGCTGATACTTTTGTGTTAAGAGCAAAATTGGGGTCCATTATAAATTTGAGTGCCGAGAATTGTAAATGGTAAGATGGGGTGAGAATTGAGCAACAGGACACCATAGGACCAGGACAGGAAGTTAACAATAAGAATTTGGTAAGAGAAATCTTGCCAGACCTTATGGTGACAAACCCTCCAAAAGCCTCATCAGAAGTAATACTTAATGAAAAAGCATATGATTCAGTCTAATTGACAATTTACCTAGTCTTGTGTCATCAGCAAATTTAGGTACCACAAATTTGGTCCTTATATCTAAGTCAATGATATAGATTGTAAATAGTTGAGGTCCCAGGTCTGATCCTTGTAGAATTCCACTAGCTGGAGCTTACCAAACCAAGAAAGATATTTATTGTTACTGTTTGCTTATCGTTAACTAACCAATATTAATATATTACCCTAAGTCATTTTTTCTTATCTTTAAGAACCCCAACAGCTCAAAAAGAGGCTCAATGGTCTATCAAGTCTGCATCAATCCTCTGAAGAGCATCCCACTCAGACACAGCCCCCTATCCTTTCTCTGTAACCCCCCATTTTTAGCATAGCTAATCCACCTCGCCTGAAGACAATTTAGCATGGCCAGTCCACTTAACATGCACATCTTTAGACTGTGGGAGGAAACCAGAACACCGGGAGGAAACCTATGCAGACACAGGGAGAATGTGTAAACACCACATAGGCAGTTGCCCGTGGGTGAAATCGAACTTGGATCCCTGATCCTATAAGGCAGCTTTGCTAACCACTGAGCTACTGTACCACCTATTATGTAGGTGGTGCAAATGCCTCTTGGAAATCCAAGTTCACCTTATCTATAGCTTTCACTTTATTCATTTCTGGCATACCTAATCAAAAAATATTAATAAATTAGTTACAAACATGATTTTCCTTTCAATAAACCACATTAACTCTGTTGATCCCATTATGATTTTTTAAGGACACTGCTATGACCTCCATAATAATGGAGTTCAGCAATCACCATTTTACAGATGTTAGGCTAAATGATTAGAGTTTCCTGCTTTCTGTCTCCTTCTCATTTTTAATAAAATGTGTATTTTTTCTATTTCTAACCTACCAGGACCATTCCAGAATCTAAAAAAATTTGGAAAATTATAAATATTGCCTCTACTCTTTGCAATCACATCTTTAAAAAGCCTAGGATGCAGGTTTTATGGTCTTAGTAGATAAAATAGGACTAAAATTTTGGAAATGTAAAAATAATTTTTGAAGTAGTTTCAAAAATATCTTTCATTATACTAATTGGTGTATTACTGGTTGAGAGTTCATATCACTGATTAAAATAAAAAGCGTAACCATACCTATAGATCCACCACTGATGTCTCACCTTAGGATCTCCCAAAATTGCCATCCCCATTGAAAGTTTCCTTTTTTGTCCACCACTAAGTTTTTCTGCACGGACATCCATAATCGTTTCCATATCCAGTTCTTTTATGACATTCAGCACCTGAAATAAGCAACAATGAAAAGATAAGTTAAAAACTGATTATTTTCAAAATCATTTTGAATAAATGCATTCAAAAATACTAACTGAAAATCACTCCAACACTGACCAGCACAAAGATCAGTCATTATGCGAATTACTGTATAAATGTTCTTTTTTTTAAACACCAAGACAACCTTAAAAGCACAAAACTCTCTACTTATATCTTGGGTCTGTTGCCCCATAATTGAATCTGTTCTACTTTCTGTGCTAGCGAATTTCTTCTGAATTTCCTATTTGATTTCTTGGTGCACTGTGAAACATTCTACTTGATGATGGTTGACATAAAACTTCACAGTGCCAGATCCTAGAATCGTTATGCTCCTGGGTTATTTTCTGAAAGGTGCAATGGAACCCTAGCCTTTTGTTCATTTTAAATTTAAAAAAATGTTAGAAGACAACTCCATCTTGGCATGCTCTCTCAGTCACTTATCTGGAAATGCATCCTGCTATCAATCTAGAGGACCTCCGACTGGCTTTGAGAGCTCAACCACCTTCCTTAATTCAATGGCATATCTACTTTCTGATTGCAAATTGGCCAATTAATGGAAAATCAGTGGTTTATTAATTTTTCCATTTCAATTCAGGTTTCTGATCCCCATTTCAACTTAATCACAGACTGCTGAAGCTCATGGAAAAAGTCCTGTCCTCTGTGTCTACTCTATGAAACTCTTCCATTAATTTGAAAAATCTCAATCTGTTCATCCTTCAATCTGGTTCTCCAAGAGAAAGGCAAGCCAATCTGTTCATCTTTTCCTGATAGTTTAGAACTGTGAGGTTATACCTACCTTCCTTCTTTAGGAAGAAATCTTTCATGCACCTTCTCCAGTGCTTCTCTAACTTGTTATGGTATGGCTACCAGACTGTAAACAGAATTCCAATGAGGTCCCACTAAGATTAGATACAAGTTTAGCAGAATGGTTTTAATTTTCACTTTGTGATGTGAGATGTGTGTTTCAATTTTGAGTTAGAGATATTTGGGACCGTTTGTTTGTATGTAGAGGATTTAATGATTAATTTGTAAGACTTTATGAGCCATACTTTGTTTAAAAGTGCTTGAGAGAAATAGTTTTTAGGGGTTAATGGGAATTTGTTTACACTGGAAGAGGTTTTACCAGTGAACAAATTAAACAATGTAGTAAATTAGGCTTCAGTTGGAAGCATATAGAATTGTTTGGGTTAGGGAAAACACCTATTGCTTAAAAAAACCTTTTAGTTTCAGTTCAAATTTACAGAAGTCATGGTTCAAGCTGTGGAAATCAGTTTCTCTTGAAGAAGCAAGACAGGTTACCACATTGAAAATGAGTTTAGTTTGAAAGTTCCAATCCAGAATTTGTTGACGTAACATGCTGAAGGGGTTGTGTAAAGCTGAAATAATCTTAAACTCAGTTGTCTGAAGACTTAAGGAAGACACGATCAGATTTTTGGCATCCAGAGTTGAAGCATTAAAGTTAAGCTCTATGTTTTTGATAGAGAAGGGAACGCTCTCCGATGCTTGAGTATCGTAAAGGGGTGTTGTTGGGATTAATGGGATTGTATTTTATCAAATTGTTAATTTGTGTCAGGTGTAAATAGTTTGATTTATTCTCATTTACCTTGTTTTTCTGATAAACTTCTGTTTTATTATTAATACCAAATCTGCAACATTATGTGCTTGTGTTTGAGTAAAGGCCAACTTGTTGAAACCAAAAAGGTAACAAAATATGTTCTATCAGATTTCAGCCTGGGATCTGACTTGTCCAGTAATAACATTAGCTTGGATCATAGTAAGTTGTAACTTTCTAGAAATAAACCCTAGTGCTTAGTTTCCTTCTGTTATGGTCTCTGCAACCTTTAGTGATTTGTACATTTGTACCCCCAAATCCTGTTGCACCTTCAACCTATTTTGATTCTTGTTTTTCAAGTAATAAGATACCTTGTTATTTTTCTTACTGAAAAATAATACCTTATACTTAACTGTAACACTAAAATCAAGGTTGATCTACATTCTTCCTGTTTTAATTGCTCAGTAGAAATGGGAAGATATCTGGAAATTGTAACTTTTTTTAATGACATAAGATCTTTGATGTGATTGTAAAGATTATACTTTGATTCTGATATTTTTAGGCTTTGATCCTCAAAGAAGTAAGGTCGACTTTACATGAGGTATGCAAAAAAAATTATGTTTTGTTTCAAAGCCAAAACCATTTAAGGTTGACATTTGCAAGGGATTGAGTTTTACATGAATATGTATGATTTTTGTGCACTTCTGATACAGAATTTAGGAGAGTATTGTAATGAAAGGTAAATTCATACATGCTAGATTTGTGATTCTGACAAATACCTGGTCATTTTTATTGTAATCAGATACAAACAAATATTCATTTATTTGCTAGATTAACTTCTTACATTTATATCCTCACAAATAAAACCCAACAATTTAAAAATGCAAATCAAAAAGGAACAAGCACCAAAACTGAATTAGGAAGTGGTATTGAAAAGGGTTTTGTAAGCTCTTCGCAGACTTACCTCTTTATCAATTTCCTGTGCTGTGATTCCTTTTATCATAGCAAGAATTTTTAAATGTTCCTTTACTGTAAGACTGTAAAATAGGACATCAAACTGTGGACAAACCCCCATCATCTTTCTGATCTGAATTATTTCATCCAATTCAGAAACTCTGTATCCATAAACTGTTGCACAACCTATGAGGGAGGAAGAAAAACTCACATTAAATCTTACTAATCATGGTCCTGAAACAAGCAGCTTTCTAACCCGTGTGCAGATGAATAGTGATTTACACAAATTTTCACCTGAAGAGTATTAGCATATTTCCTATTGTTCAGAGAAAATCTTATTCACACAGAACAGAGTAGTTTAGGTACTATACTCACTGATTGGACTGGTCTGACCATAAAAGCACAATGAGGAGAGTTACACTACAACAACACTACTCCAACATGGCCAACACATCAAATAAAAAAAAACATGAAAAATTATCAGATTTTATTGTTACAATGATGGATTAAAATTTGCTAGTAATGCAGCCTTTTTGGAAGAATGCTGGTTAAATACTGCTCACTTGTAAAAATGTCTTGTTCTGGTTCCCACTTTTAAGTCAGTAAGTTCAGTGTTAGAATTTTGAGAAACCATCTGTAGAGATAGGTTTTTTTCAGACTTTGGGATTTTGCTGGAAATTTAAATATACTTAATTAAATTTTGAATGAAATATTTATCATTCTTTGGAAACAAAGATTTATCTTTTTATGTTAAGGTTGAATTTCCATTTTGTAATCTTTTTGATGGTTGCTAATAATAAGGGAAATAGCACTGGTATTTTCAGTAGACTACTAATCCAGAGAGCCAGGCTAAATGTTCTGAGGGCATGGGTTCAAATCCCACCACAGGTAAAATTTAAATTCAATTAATAAATCTAGAATTAAAAGCTAGTCTAATAGAAACCAGGAAACAGCTGTTGTAAAAGCCCATCTGATTCATTAATGTCCTTTGGGAAGAGTAATCTGTCATCCTGACATGTGACTCCATTGCAATATGGTTGACACTTAGTAGCCCTCTGAAAAAGCCTAGGAACCCACTTAGTTCAAGGCAATTAAGGATGGCCAACACATGTTGCTGCAGACAGCAATGCCATTATCCCAGAAGGAAAAAACTTTGTAGATAGAATAGGATGTAAAAAATTTGTTCCACTTTGATAGTCTAATGAAAACATACTTAGAGTACAGGTTTCTATTCTAAGGCAGTATATATTTTTTTCTAAAACGAGTCAGCAAAAAAAGGAGATAAAAGTTATTTTGTAATAGGTTATTTTATAATATTATTTTATAATAATAACAGAATGTGTGATTTGCCTTTGTGTATTAAAATGATATGTAGCAGTTAAAAAGTACTGCAACACTGTGTGGGGCTGTTAACATAATATTACATAACAATGTTACATGAAAGAGTCGATGCAGATTATCAGGAAATGACAAGGGGTTAAACAAAGAGAAAAATATGGCTTTAGCAGTTGAACAATAATTGTCTCTGCATGCTAAAGACATGTATTGAGAATAAGCTCTTGCTCACCAACAGTTTTCCGCTTCCTTAAATAACTACAACAAAATGTCTTTGCTGAAGTCCCACTTTAAGCACTGGTATCTAATCAACTGACTACCATCTTATTATTTTAAAGTTAAACTTCACGATCTATCCACTTAGAGGGCTCCAGGGACAGAAGGTCCAGAACTGTCTCAATGTCTCAAGATTCAAACAGACAGTTATGAAATTTGCCTATTATAATAAAAAAAGATAATTGCATGGAGGATAATTAGGTATATAGTGTAATCCATTGTTTAAGAAGCTCCTAGCCGGACCTCTTGTAAGAAACATAAGACATAGGAGCAGAAATTAGGCCATTCAGCCCATGAAGTCTGCGGTGCCATTCAATCATGGCTTAAAAGTTTCTCAACCCCCATTCTCCCCTTGATCCCCTTTACAATCAAGAACCTTTCTATCTCCATCTTAAATATACTCAATGACCTGGCCTCCACAGCCTTCTGTGGCAGTGAATTCCATAGGTTCACCACTCTCTGGCTGAAGAAGTTTCTTCTTATCCCCATTCTAAAAGGGTCTTCCCTTTATTCTAAGGCTGTGCCCACAGGTCTTAGTCTCTCTACCAATGCAAACATCTTTCCAACATCCACTCTGTCCAGGCCATTCCGTATTCTGTAAGTTTAAATTAGATCACCCTCATCCTTCTAAACTCCATTCAGTATAGACCCTGTATCCTCAAATGTTCCTTATATCTTAAAGCTTTTCATTCCTGGAACCATTCTCATGAACGTCCTCTAACATGCTCCAGGACCAATACATCCTTCCTGAGATACACGCCCAAAACTGCACACAATATTCCAAATGTGGTCTGACTAGAGACTTATAGAGCCTCAGAAGTACATCCTGTTTTCATATTCAAGTCCTCTAAAACTAAATGTAAACATTGCATTTCCTTTCCTAACTACTGACTCAACCTGTAAGTTTACCTTGGGAGAATCCTGGACTAGAACTCCCAAGTCTCTTTGCACTTCAGACTTCTTAATTTTCTTCCAATTTAGAAAACAGTCTATGCTTCTATTCTTCTTAACAAAGTGCATGACCTCACACTTTCCCATGTTGTACTCAATCTGCCATTTCTTTGCCTCCCAGCCTCAATACTACCAGTCCCTCTACATATCTTTGTATTGTTGGCAAACTTAGCCAGAATGCCCTCAGTTCCTTAATCTAGACCGTTAATGTACAAAGTGAAAACACTGACCCTTGCAGAACACCACTTGTCACCGGCTGTCATCCTGAGAAGAACCCTTTTATCCCCTATCTGTGCTTTCTGCCAGACAGCCAAGCTTCTATCCATGCTAACACCTTGCCTTGAACACCGTGGGCCCTTATCTTACATTGGTTCAATGAAAACAATGAGGTAACCCAGAAATAATTGGAGAAAAATAAAACCTCTAAGAAATTTACCTTAATATCAAGTCATCACTGTCCAAGCATGATGTCTACAGAAGTAGCTACAGGACTATGCAAATCAAGGTCAGAGAGGGGCATGACAAGGCAAAATCTGTTAGAGAAGGGTTTCTTTCTGTGCTGTCCATCTCTATGACTCTAATTAACTTTCATCCATCAATGAGAAAGAAGAGTCAATAAGTTGTCACAGATCACACCAACAAATGCTCTCCTGATAACCAGTCATGCTGTTAGAAACAACAAATGCTATCAAATTCCTGCCTGCCAGGAAATATCCAAGAGTTGACACTATCCCTGCTGAGGTCTACAAGGTTGGAGGTCAGAACTTGGGCAAGAAACTCATAACTCATAACTCTTCCAGTCCAGTTTACAACAAGGAGCCATCCAGAAAGAGTTCAAAGATGTCTCCACAGTCCACTTGTACAACTGGAAAGGAACTTGCCAATCTTGTATCAATCACAGAATTATCTCCATCCTCTCCATTACCAGTAAAACCTTCACCAAAATTCTGCTTAACTGCTTAATGCAATATCCCAACCAAGGTCTTGTACCATAGAATGAGTACAGTTTCAGCGAAGTTTTAAGAGCACCTGATATGCAGTTAGACAGCTTCAGGAGAAATGCTAAGAACAGAATTTGTTGACCTGACCAAGACCTTTGATACGGTCACCTGTGAGGGCCTATGGAAGGTACTAGAGAAATGTGGCTGCCCTGTGAAAGTCTTTGCAATGATTTAAGTTTCATGAAGTCATGCTTGCACATGTCTTAGGTGGGAATGGGTCTCCTGACCCATTCCCAGTAATGTAGTTAGACAGAGCTACATGCTAGTGTCAGCCATTTTCAGCATGCTTTACTCAGCTATGGTCAATAATGCCTTCCATGTTGGTGATTCTGACCTCAAAATCAGATGTTGCATGGTTGGGAAGCTGATTAATCTGAAATAATTCCAGACACAAAACAATGTTTCTGGGAATGTGCGACATAATTTGCTCTTTGCAAATGATTGTGCACTAACTGCTGGTTCTGAATGGACTTGTTCTCCAATGCATTTTGCAACTTTGTCCTTATAATCACGATGAATAAAGAAGCAGGAATGTATCAACCAACTCCAGGAAATTCCCATCTTAACCCAGTTTTTAGTTCACAACCAGAACGTGCTTTGTACAAACATGTTAGTGTTTGGGCACAGAGATCGTGTGCATTCCTGGCTTG
The DNA here is from genome assembly GCF_037043375.1 of Chiloscyllium plagiosum. NCBI lineage: Eukaryota > Metazoa > Chordata > Chondrichthyes > Orectolobiformes > Hemiscylliidae > Chiloscyllium > Chiloscyllium plagiosum. The sequence continues at coordinate 34,441,801 of NW_028270163.1, forward strand.
GTGGGGAGGGATGTTGGTTGAGTTGAAAATAACATTTTTTGTGTAGCAAAGAGAGGATGACCATCTTTATAATGAATATAAGTCATACTATGCATTCTCACTGGGGAGACAGACCATTCAAGTTACGCTGTATCTTCAACCACATCAGCATTCTTAGGACAGTTATTCAGCATTTGTTAATTTTAATATGTATGCAGATTCACTATGGTGTAAAACTATTTCTGATCTTGTTCTTTGTATTGCATTAATACTTTCCATCTTACCATCTGACAGAGGACACAGTCCAGAAAGAATGCTAATTAATGTTGTTTTCCCAGTTCCGCTGTGACCCAGTAGTGCTGTGATCTGATCTTGATAAATATCAAATGACAAACCTGAAATAAAGTATATTACACACATAAAGACATTCTAATTTTTTTTGGTCCCTCAGAAGAAAGTAACATTATTTTCTCAGTCCTAATGTATCAGTCACCAACTATGAGGCCAAAGAAAGTTTTATCCATTCTGAACTAGGGCAGCCTCATACAATGCTGAAGGTCATCTGTCCAGTGAACCTGTAAGTGCTCTTTTGCAGGAACTATTTAAATGTTCCATTCTGTGCTTTTCCCTCATGTTTATTCAATTCTATTTGCAAAGTTATTATTGAATATGCAACCTTCAACCTTTCAGGCAGTGGATTCTAAATCATAATGAAGTGTAAAAAAAAGGATTTTTCTTCATCTCCCCTCTGATCTTCATTTGTCCTAATTTGCTGAGAGGGTCCTTATGGTCTCCCATCATAGACCACTAATAATAAATGTTATAGTATGGCCTGAAAGCAGATTCCCCATTTTTGCCACGATAGTATGTTCAAGGAGCCAACAGGATAGAATAGGGAGAAAATATAAAAATACTGAATAGAGGAAGCTTCAGTTTCAAAAATAAAATTCTAATTATGTTCTTCAGTTAAACTGGAACAAAGGAGTTTTGAATTACAATGAGTAGCTTGTGTCATGTCAGAGGAAGCAGTTGCTCAGAAATTTAACTCAAGGTAAAATATCTCAATGGCATGGTACGTTACATGCTAAAATGACACTTACTAATGTCAAATAGTATTAAAATTAGTCACTTAAAGAAAAGTAATACTTTATTAGCATATAAATGCATAGCAGACAAGGCACAGCAGTTTCTTATTTTTGAACTGAACAAAATTACCTGCCATTGCATTGGAACAAAAATTAATAATGAAGCAATCACTCTAACAGAGGATTACCAGAGACACAAACCTTTCAGTGCTTCTACTTTTTTCTCTTTTCCTTTATATAACTTGTGAACACCTTTTAACCTTAAAAAGAACCACAGTCATTGAGGATTGCACTCATTATTGAATAATGTTTTCTTAATAAATAGATAACTGTACCAAAAAATGTAATTTCATATTACAAAAATGTATTTTCTTAGCCAGTAGTCCCTCCCATTCTGATTAAAAGCCAAACAGGATAGAAAGAAATTGGAATGACTGACTCACATATTTGCTATAGACAAATTTTAACAATATTATTCAGCATTTCTAGCAGTGGAATTCTTTTGTAGTTAGTATATATGGAAAAGTGAAGTACAATAAAAGCAGTGCTTTCATCTGCAAGCAAAGATGATTTCTGGAATTTTGAAACCAACTCTGTAGATGAGAAGAAGTCCCTAATTTATGTGTTAGGAACGTAGTCAATTAATTAAATTTACATAGAATGTGAATGAGCAGCACAGAAATAGGCTGTTCAGCTCAACATGCGCTTGCCAGTGTTTATATTCAATGGCAGCTTCTTCTCACATTTCATTCAACTCCATCAGCAAATCTTTTACTCTTCCCTCATGACTAGCTCCCCTAAGTGCATTCATATTGTTTGTCTCAACCACTCCTTCTAACCACACTCTGGATAAACAGGCTTCTCCTGAAACTGCAGAAGATTTAAGATAGTTATCAATTTCCCTTGCCTCGGTTCAAGATGGTCTTAATTCACTCTTAGTTAGCCTGGGTGTAGAATCTTTGTCCTACTTGCTGACCAACTTGTAAATGGGGTAAATATTAATAGATAAATAAAGTAAAAGATAAAGTGTGAACATCACATCATTAATGACAATATACACTGAATATCCATTTGCCTTTAAAATTAACATATCTTCAGTCAGAGGCATTTGAAGTGAGATAACTAATGAATCTTGCACCTTAATTCAATTCTGTCTGTTTGACAACTGTATATGAAATATCATACAATAATTTTCTAACATTTGTATATTGCCATCATATTATGAAAGTTATTTGTTTAATTCAAAAGTTTTATCTTATAATAAATAACCTAAGAAATCTGTTCTCCAAAAGGCACTTTCATCCTTAGTGGGCCGATCATCTATTATTTGAGAATTTCAGAAACTAGTTGTGTATTACTTTGCTCGTAAGTTTATTCTTTTAATCTGCACATAATGATAGTTATCACCTTTTGGAACAGACAGGAAATTGAACTGGATTTCTTGTGTTATCTCTTGTTAAGGGGCAATTACATAGAACACCATTTTGCTCACAGTATGCATACTAATTTACAGAGTTCATGGCAAATTATTTTGCACATTATTGAATAAGGACATTGCTGTAATTCAATTTTTGGCACCCAAGCTTACCCATATATTATTCTATTAGGTCTATACATCTTCCCTGTGTAATAATGTAATTCACAAGCCAAAAAACATTACTTCATAACACAGTTTAACATCTACTTAGACATTAATAAAACCACAAAGTGGAGTACTTAGCATAGTTCTGCCACAGTTACATTAGAATCCAGGAAGTCCATCAGTTAAAATGGCAAGGTCTTCAATACCATGTCAAACTTCAAAATGAGTTCATTTTTAGATGCTGTTCATACCTGATTGCTTCTTTTCCTTTAAGTTCTGCAGGCACTGCTTCCACCACCTCATTAAATACAGGTCCAAGGCCAAACTCATTTTCACTAATTGAATCAATGTTAACATAATGTTTTTGTTTATGGAACCAGTATGAGGGTTTAAGGAAGTAGAAAAAGGGTTGACGTTGCCCAAATTCACCTAAATATACAAAGGAAGGTAACTAATAATAAAACATGCTGAATGAGAAATAATAAATACTAAAATATTATGAAATTTCTTCATTATTGAAACAAAGATTAAACAACTACATACTTATTAAAAGCACTAATCACACAGAACATAGCAGCAATGATAGAATTATCTTGGACTAACAGGGAGAAAGTGCAGTTTTTGAAACATTCTATTTCTAATGCAATAGAGGACTTTAAAGAAGATTTTGAAATCAAACAACTTAATTGTACACAGCCTACCCATACCAGAACACACAATGACACTGAGTCTATCTCAGTAAATAGAACTTGCAAAGGTACACCAAAAGGTCAAGCAGACAAGTAAAATGTTAATTTACTTTATTATCCTTAGTTAGGAACGTAATTTTTCTCTTGCATTCAGCATGTAACTCAAATCAAAATGCTCTGTACAATGCAATTTTGCTGTACGTCTCCATGACTTTGCAATGCAGTTTTTAGAAAGACTGCATAAGGCACAATAAGATATGAAGTGTAATACTTGTGCCGTATTCCATTTCTGCAGTATTCCATATGTGCCCCTAGATATTATCCTCTGTACAAAACTGTAGATACGTAAGTGCTTTAAGTGCATTTCATCTGCAAATAGGGTTGTATTGTTCAAGTAATATTTAATTTATAGTAATGCTCCTGTTTCAATGAATAATGATCATTTAAAGCACATAGAAATATTTAAAAACATAGAAAATAAATTCCAGTTTAGCTTTCAAAACAAGTGAGTCAAGAGTAATACAGCATACAACAAGTGGTTTAAAAAATTCAGACCGACATAATCTGAAGTATTCAAGTTGACTAAAGTTCTAGCCCAGCACACAGGGAAAATCTATTTCTCTAATCAATGAAGAGCTGACTGATTCAATACTGAATACACATAATAATTCCTTTTCAACACTCTCACTTTTAAACAATGACCAATCAAATATTCTTTTGCAGGATGAAGTACATTTGTGAAACTGGCAAGGATCATGACTCACGCACGAATTTACGAACTACAGTTATTTCATTTCAGTTGTCGAACGGCAGCTAGTAATTCCTCCTGGCAAATTAAATACATAGTTTCTCATGTGTATCTGAAAGATGAAATCACTGGTTTACTTGCATATTTACATACCTGGGAGAACTTGGTCAAGGTATACAGCAATAAGTAGATACAGGAAACTGTCGAGGACTAACATGAAAAGAGGTATGTATAAAGGGAATGGGCTTGCTGACAGATTTGAGGGCTGAGCACCATCACCAATAGCTTCAAGAAGCACAACCTAACAAAAACAAAGAGTTGTAATTAAAATACAATTCAGCAAGAAGTAAGGCAAGTTTGTTGTATACAATGTGAATGATAGTCGACAGAAAAATAACAAAATTTAATCAGTTTGTAAACAGTTTTCGGAGCGGTAGGAAAGAGAAAAAGAGAGAAAATTTCCACTGACAGCAACCAACAGTGCAGTAATCAAATTTATATTATTATAGCTGCCAGTCTATCCAGAAGATATGTTGTACACAATGGACACAGTGGCAATTTTGGCCAAAAACACCCACTCAAATTCCAAATGTCAGAAATAACTTAGATAAGATTAATAGTAACAGCAGATAGTAAACTTCAAAATCACACAGCATTGCAATTCAAGGTCAACAAAAACTAATAAAATCAGTTCAACTCCATAATGAAATTTTGAGGAAATCATGGATGGGTAATTATAATGTACAGATATTAAATTATTGTTCATATTATTTTCATTTACAACTCATTTTCATGAGTCTGAGGAATATATTTTACTAGAGTAACTGGCACATTTGTTTCATGAAAAATTATTCCAATATAATGTACCAACTTGGTGGAAACAATTCCCAAAGGACAAAAATACCAAGCTCAGTTTTGCCATGCAAGATATAGGAAGAAGTAATCAATTGTTTTTGACATGGATAAAACCAGTTTTGGCCATAAACAGTTAAAGCCAAGTAGCAGGGGAGAATCTGCTAAAATTAAACATGAAGGAGAAAACTCCACCCTCTTTGTGACCCCAGTTCTCCAAAAGCTTCTCTGTAGCCAGTGTGGTAAAGGCAAGACTAGGAAAAGACTGCATGCCAGACCAAGCAGTCAAATAAACAATGCAAAAGATCAAATTCTACTTAATATGGAAATTCAGTTAAGCAAAATATCATGGCTACTCATGGTGTATTAACTAATAAAGTGCCTTCTGCATTACTGATGTTGACATTCTACAATATAGGTAATATCATATGATAGTTTTGAAATTGGTGTACGCAAATCACCTAATGCTAATCAACATTGAAGTTTGTTAGCTTCAATGTTAATTTTGCCCAAAACCCAGCCCAACATTTTTTGAAAAGTAGAAAAATAACTGAAATTAAAAGAACCAATTGTATTCCCATTTTACACAATCAGATTAAGGACTTTAACACAATATCATTCAGTACAACAATAAACATTAAAAGAAGCAGGATCGTTAGTTTTACGTTCTGCTTTTAACTCGGCTCCTTTCACGGTGAATGTGAGATACACCAATGCCCATAGCATTGTGTGGCAAAAGCCATTTTAAGCCTGACTTCATTTAAATTTTCAAATCCAACTCCTGTTAAAGATAGCAAGAATGATGCAATGGCTAGTGAGTAAGGTGTGGGAAATTCTGGTGAATAAATGGAGTGATTAACCATATCTGCCCAACAAAATCAGTTTCCTGCATCTGAGTACCTGTGCAATTCCAATGGCTAAGGCACTAGGGGAAAATATACATAGTCCCCACACAGCAGACACTGGAAAGTCTCTGACCAGGATTGTAGGAAGGCTAAACAATCCAAAACCCATGAGCATTAAGGATCCAACCAAACCAGCAATCTTCTGATTCTTAAAAAGCGGAGTCAACAAAAATGAAAAGGGAATCTGTAAAAGAAAAGATTTACATTTTAAAGTTATAGTCCATTTTGACTTGAGTTTCTCTTACTGTGATCTAACATTTTCAATCCATTACACGTATGTACAAAGAAATCAGAGCACAAAAAAATGCTAATTGACCAATCAAGTCCATCCTTTCCAAAATATTTGTAAGTTAAATTTGTAAAAATCTATGTAGCTCTTAGTCCAGAATGGTTACATCCATGCATAGTAAAACAAGCTCAGAAATACAGACAACAGATATATATATATATTTATACATAGTTATTTAAAAAACAAATCAGTAAGTGACACTGATCAGAGTACAGCCTATATTATTCTCACTTTGTTTTTAGGAAGGGAACAAAATCAAGCCAAAGAATGTAAACCTCTCAGCTTCGCATCAGCAGTAAAAAACAAAGTGGAGTGTTTACTCAAACAAGTAATAATGGAATATCTAGCAACTATAACACATAAGAGGAGTCAGTCAATGGAAGTTTCAAAAGGGGAAATCATGCTTGACCAATATGAATCAACTCTCTGAAGAATGATACACACTTGAGTGCTTATGAAAAAGACACATTTTGTCAAAGTTTTTCATCTTGCATTCATCAGGGTAGTTCACAAGAATACCATTATAAAGTGAAAACAACATTTATACAATATGAAAGGTGAGTGATGATTGGATGGCATGTCGACCTTAATAAATGGATATGTCGCCATGCAGGATACATGAGTTAGTTGATGATTGACAGTTAACTGCCAAGTCTTGTTTAAATTTTAAGCAAGTCAGGTTGACTCTAACTGGTCAAGGTCCAGAGGACGACAGGCATTTCTTTCGTTGACTTGAAACACTTGCAATGTGTATCCATGTTTTTCTGTCTACAAAGAACAGGGTCCCACGTATTCATATTTAGCTGCCAGTACACACAAGTGCAGTGCAGTGCAGTGTGAGTCTGACTGACAATCTTAAATTGGTTGTCAACATGATTCTTTGCACACTCAAGATTATTTAGCAAATGTTACCCAAATGCCAGAGTCATAAGTTGAACAGTGTACTTTAAATCTTGCAAACACAGACTGGTCAGATAGCTGGTCACTACCTTTTTTTATTACAAACAGCCAAATAGATACATTCGGTCAGTCCCTTTGGGGTATGTGATCTACACACCAAGCATCACTCTACCACTGAGATTCTATACCACATTATTCATTCATTTGATAGGCAAAACTCCTTTCTGGCTTGATAATAGCATCCCATTAGTGGCAAACCCCTCTCATTGTTCCAGCTTAGTCTCAGTGCAAAAGACCTAGCTTCACCTGAGCTAGTTTGGGCCTGTATTCACTAGCATTTAGAAGGCTGAGAGGGGATCTGATTGAAACTTAGACAGATAAGGTGCAGAGAGAATGTTTTCCCTGATTTTGAGTCGAGAACCAGAAGTCTCAGTCGCAGAATACAGGGCTCCATTTAGGAGTGAGATGAGGAAGAATGTCTACAATCAAAGGGTAATGAACCTGTGGAAGGCTGCGGAGGCCAGGTTACTGAATATATTCAAGAAAGAAAAATATATATTTTCGATGTTAAAGGCATCAACTGGAGTGGAAAGAAAGTGGGCAGATGGCATTGAGATAGATGAGTAGCCATGATCACACAGAATGGCAGAACAGGTTCAAAGGGTCAAAAGGGACACTCGCACATAGTTTCTATGTTTCAACGTTTCATTAATCTGACATAGTGAATGATAAAACAAATCATGTCAATTAAAAGTACTCTATCCAAAATGTATTGCATAACTTGTCATATTGAAATTAAGGGCATGCACTGAACTAAACACATTGATTTTAATCTTGAATTTATGTTTACGTTTCAGCACTGATTAAAATTGGAGTATGACTTACTATGGAAATCCCAAACAAGAATAGCAATGGAAAGACGATCAATATGCTGCTTCTTGGAAACAGAGATGTCTGAGTGGCAATGACGGCCATCAGCAAGGACAGAATGAAAATTAAAACCATGTAGAGCAAGCCCCACGAAAGCCTGAAAATGAAAGGATTAGTCCATGATTAACAATGCATAAGCAGGAAAATAAGGAATACCTGTTACAAACTAGCATTCCATGCTAGCTATGTTCTCAAGGGAATATTATTTATTGATACTTATAAAAATTACTCATTCAAGCTATACAACCTATCAATCTATAGCACAGAGCCCTTTTGCTGTTATGCAGCCACAGAAACTCATGTTTATCAGTTTTTGTTGTGCACACAAGATAAGCTGTTCAACAAGAAAAATATTGGCTAATAGCTGTTTGAGCCACAGTCATCATCTGGTCACCGAGATTTTTCCCAACATTACAAGATGCATCTTCTTTCTTTACCCAAGAAGCCTTTCCTGAATTATATATGGTGTGTGAAACCATCAACTCAGAGGCTTGCTTTTCTCAAAACACTTAAAACTTCCAGATGATATTAAATTTACTCAGTGAATTTTATTTTAACCGCTGGAAAAACAAGTTCAATCTTGCTTCTGAAAACCAGATGTCATGTTGGATTACAATGATTTCAGTTATCGGGGCTGAGCTGATGGATCTAAAGGTTAGCAGGCACAGAATGCTCAACTGTCTCCTTCTTTGATTCTATCATTTTCAATGAAACAAAAATACTGACAAGTGAAGAAATCTACATGTCTTTTACAAAGCATAGAAAGAGTAAAGAAGTTTAAGTTCATATAAAATAACTTTCAGGACTGTAATCAATCTGAGTTATTTTTTGTAATCTAGACTCTTTATCACAATTTTCAAAACTTTTAAACATCTATTTGAAGAAAACTCTTAAGGATTGCTAGTTATTTATGTACTAATATTACAGCAATTTCAGGCATGGGCATATTTAGGCTTAAACATGAAAGTTTTGCAAAAATAAAAGTGATGGCGCTGTCTGCCTCAAAATAGGATTACACTCTTAAGGATTGCTAGTTATTTATGTACTAATATTACAGCAATTTCAGGCATGGGCATATTTAGGCTTAAACATGAAAGTTTTGCAAAAATACAAGTGATGGCGCTGTCTGCCTCACAATAGGATTACACTGAATCTCATTAATTTGTTGCATTTGTGAGATAGTCATGAACAAAAATTACAATACTTATAGAAAATTAAGTCTTAGCCATTTTGGTCTAAGTACTGTTTAAAAGTCATGCTATGTGTTAATTATTATCAAAGTATCTGTCTGACACAAAAAATTAACCCCCACAGAATCCCTACACTGCAGATGCAGGCCATTCAGCCCAACAAGTCCACACTAACCTTCTGATGTCCCACCCTGACCCCTACCCTGTCCCTATAACCTGCAATTCTCATGGCTAATCCACCTTGCCTGTACATCCCTAGACACTATGGGTAATTTAGCATGGCCAATCCATCTAACCTGCACAGACATAGGGAGAACGTGCAAACTCCACACAGACAGTCGTCCAAGGGTGGAATCAAACCTGGGCCCTGCCACTGTGAGGCAGCAGTGCTAATCATTGAGTCTCTGTGCTGCCCCACAAAAGTATAAGACATATTGTGTAGTCATATAGATTTTAATTCTTGGAGGTGTTAAAAATGTAAAAATCTAAAACAATTTTTCAAATTTTGACGTGTGTAACGTTGTGAGGAGCATGGAAAGCAGCTGCTCCCTTTAGTTGAAGGGTCAACATGATGAGACATAAGGTTTAGAGAGGATTTGGAAAAAAGGTCACCGAGGGTGGTGGGAGTCTGGGAGGGTGGTTGAGATGGGTAACTTCACAACCTTTAAAAATACTTGGATGAGCACTTGAAATGTCACAATATTTAAGGCTCTGGGACAAATGCTGGAAAGTGGGACTGGTGGAAATTTAGTGTAGACTTGATGCATAAAGGACCTCTTCTATACTGTATGGTTTATGATTTCCCTTCTCTTCACTTATCTCTCTGTAGCTTAGCTGGTATTGAATTCATCCCCTCTAATTTTCACTTGCTCCTTGTCACTGCGCTGTTAAATTTATAATCCTTCAATATGACTAGTTAAGAAGACAGCACAGCTGTTTATTCAGGTTCCAAAGACCTGGTCTCCATTGCTGTGACATCAACAACCTCACTTTTAGCAACTTGCCTTGCCTAAAAGATTTACGTCAAACATGCCAGCATGTATAGCTTACCTGTTTTGACCATTTCATTTCCTATCATTTGTGGTTCCTCTTAAAAGAAAACCAGTACCAAAGTTTGCATAACACTTATTTTAACTAATGCACAAAGTAATGAACTAATTTTGGCTCACCAGAAAGCAGAGTCATAAAGTCCCATCACCTTCATCACATCTTTCACTTCCTTTTTTTCTGTTACAAGGTTGATCAGCAGAAAATTGATAAAGGGCACAAAAGCAATAACAAAATAGAGAGAAGTGACAAAATGTGAAAAGATATCTGCACCAACATGACTTGGTAAGCCCATCATTTGTATGTGTAGAGGCATAATATCCTTCCAGACAGAATAATTGGTTTGTGTCTGTAAACAGAAATGGAAGCTGTTAAGTATAGTAAGATAGAAACGTGGGAAATTTAATAAAAAAAACTAATACAAATCCATTTTGATCATTTCAATTTTAACTTAGAAAATTACAATTTTACAAATGTGTGACTGTATTTTTTTCCAATGCTTGGAAAAATAATAGATTCAGACTGTGAACAAAATTTGATCCATCTTTTAGCCCAGCTGCACAGTACAATTAACAATGATGACCAATAGACTACATAGGGGAGAAAGTGAGGACTGCAGATGCTAGAGATCAGAGCTGAAAAATGTGTTGCTGGAAAGCGCAGCAGGTCAGGCAGCATCCAAGGAGCAGGAGAATCGACGTTTCGGGCATCAGCCCTTCTTCAGGAATGAGGAAGGTGTGCCAAGCAGGCTAAGATAAAAGGTAGGGAGGAGGGACTTGGGGGAGGGGCGTTGGGAATGTGATAGGTGGAAGAAGGTTAAGGTGAGGGTGATAGGCCGGAGAGGAGAGGTCAGGAAGAAGATTGCAGGTCAAAAAGGCGGTGCTGAGTCCGAGGGTTGGGACTGAGATAAGGTGGGGGGAGGGGAAATGAGGAAGCTGGAGAAATCTGCATTCATCTCTGCATTCCCAACGCCCCTCCCCCAAGTCCCTCCTCCCTACCTTTTATCTTAGCCTGCTTGGCACACCTTCCTCATTCCTGAAGAAGGGCTTATGCCCGAAACGTCGATTCTCCTGCTCCTTGGATGCTGCCTGACCTGGTGTGCTTTTCCAACAACACATTTTTCAGCAATACACTACAGAATTATGTATAGAAATGGTATTTTGTAATGCTTCACCTGTCTTACTAAACACAACTTGGTGAAGAGCAAATTAATATGAATGCCCTCATTAGCTCAACATTGTGCAATATTTTCATGACTAATTGAAAACAAAAAATTTTAAAATTGGGGGTATCATTTATTTAAAAAACAAAAGAACAGCTGATGCTAGAAATCAGAACCAAAACAAAAATTGCTAGAAAACTCAACAGGTCAGTATTAATGTTTCGGGTTCAGTGACCGTTCTTCAGAACACTGTATACTGAACCAAGATTTATTACAAGGATAGCATTAGAACTTATTTTAATAATAAATGAGTTTTACTCTGACAATCCTTTTGAAATCAAGTCATGAATTATCATTAGAGCAATATAGAGGCAAGTAAAGAGAACTATTTGAAAAGACTTGTCACCTTTTCAGACAAAAACTGTTAACCTAACTCAAAACATGTGCTTTCTATGATTAAAAAGGTAAAGTTGCCACAATCCTATCAGACCATATGGCTTCTCTCTCACTGGAGAGAGATAACTGGTGCAGCTTTAACTGCAGGATAACCATGCCTGTGATGAGAAGAGAGGTTGAGAAGAATCCTTCGTGGTAATCTTAGCCAGTGCAGGAATTTAACCCACTCTGTTGGCATCACTCTGTATTGCAAACCAGCCATCCAGCCAACAAAGCTTTTCTAACATTCAGAAGCTAACTGTACAAACAAGAATAATAACCACCTATATTGAATGACAGCCATTTTCTGGTCATGGAAATAATATCTATGATTAAATGTGATAGCTTTGTCAATTCAATACAACAACCCAGACAACCTAGTATATTAGCATGGCAAATTTACACCTTGTGAAACACTTGTTGCCAATTGGTTCCATTACAAAATACATTTGCGACTGTGACAATGGTAAGGTAATCCTCCTCAACCTTCTAAACCTGTCTGCATTGTTTTTCATGAATGATCACACTATCTTCTTCACTGTTAACCAGTTGGGACAGATTATATTTAACTATTCAAATTCTACCTGTACAGGCTAAAGAATCATTTGAAATGGCTAACCCCCATCCAAATTCCAATACCTCTGATGCCTGTTAAGGATTTGCCCTTTGTCTCCTCTGATTTCTCACCTATGTGCCAGATATATCAACTGAAAGCATTGTGAATGTCTAATTTATGCTGGTGGTATCCGGCACTGCATTGTTTGACCCTTCTGATTTCTTAATTTCTGCTATATTTGTCCATCATCAAGTTCTGGATCAAAAGAAATGTCTTCCAATTAAATTTTGTCTTTGGACCCTGCCACAAACATCACGGGCTTTTGCCTGAAACGTCGATTTTCCTGCTCCTCGGATGCTGCCTGAACTGCTGTGCTTTTCCAGAACCACTCTAATCCAGATCTGGTTTCCAGCATCTGCAGTCATTGTTTTTACCACAAACATCACTCCCCAGTCGCTGACTCCATTTTTTCCTGATAACTGTGTAATGTTCAACCAGATTGTCTGCTGCTTTGTCATATTTGACCACAACGTTCTTCCAACGTCTTAACTACAAAATCATTAAGATAGCCTATTTCCTTCCATAACATGATCCAACTCTGCCTAGCTCATCTGCTGTTGAAATTCTTTTTGTTACATCATTACCTGTAAACCTGACTGTTCTAACACACTCCTGATTAACCTCGCTTTCTTATTGTCCATAAACTTGAGACAACACAAAACCCTTACTATTCACATTCTACATGAAGTTACCTAGCACCGCAGTCCTCTCTGACTTACATTGGCTCCAGGTCAAGCAACAAATCAATTTCAAAAATTTGCATTCTTGTTTCCAAGCTCTTCTTCACCTTGGTTTTCTAACTCTGTAACTACCAGTAGTTTTACTGAGACATCTGAGGTCTCTGAAAAATATCCGAGATATTTGAGGCCTATTCTTAATTCGGCAATTCCAATCTAGTAAATGCAAAGAATTCAGTTGTTCTATCGTTACCAACCACACTTTGAACCTCCATAATGTTAAGCTCTGGAATTCACTCTTGAAACTTTTCTGCTTTCTTATCTCTTTTCCCTTGTACAATCTTCCCAAAACTGACATTTTTGACCAAGCTTTTGGTCATCTGGCTTAATATTAAGTATCTATTATGTGATACTGATAAAACTTGTTTGGAATGCTCCTGCGAAAAACTTAGGTCCTTTTCACTGTGTTAAATGTGTGAAATTCTTAGATAATTTCCAGAAATACAAACAAGTTTAAAAATATTCTGAATTCTGTTTTACACCTTACATAAATACATCAGGGTACTTTGATTTGCCTGGACAGCACACAAAACAATACTTTTCACTATATCTCAGTACATGTGACAATAATAAATCAAATCAAATCAAAATTAGGTGATTAACTCAGTTCTGATGAAGGGTCACAAGACTTGATTAACTATGCTTTCTTCCCATAGATGCTGCCAGACCTTCTGAATTTTTCCTGCAATTTCTGTTTTTGTTGAAAAAGTAATTTCTATTACGCTGATTTAGTTTTAAAATTTACTTACTTGTTAAAATAAACTTTAGTTTATGAACAAATCTTGTGCAAAGTCTGTCATATTAAGATTCCATATTTATGGTCAAGTAATATTTAATCAGTGGATGGGGTTTCAGACTATTAGCCAATTGTAAGTTTCCTTTGGTTCATTATGTATAACAGCACTCATTACACATCATTACATCCAAGTATAATATAAGGATGTTAGTTTCCAAGGTTTTCTGCAATCTATCAGACACTAGACCTTTCACCTTATGCAAGCTTTTGACTCAACCTATTTACTTTAGACTAACCTTAATGATGGCAACATCAATATGTTTTTGTATTGTTGCAAATCCTGATAACAGGTACAATGCACCAGGACAGTCCTTCAGTTGACTTAAGGAGGCAGAATCCAAACGGCAACTTGCTGGGATAAATTTATTAGAAGACAATCTTTTTAATATGAAGTAACAATATTTTCATATAATCAAAATTGCTCAGAGCATTTAATTTCTCTATCATTATTTTCTAAACTAAAAAGATTTTTCTACACACATGTATATAACCACATGCAGCAAGGGCAGTTTTATTGAGTTTATATTTGGTGCCCAATTCAAAAGACTTAAGTTTAAACCATTAAAAGGAAAACAAAACTGAAGAATTTACACTTGACAAAGTAATTACATTTTACATGAAAATGAGTTTCTTATGGACACTTAGAAATCTAACTGTAGTTAACAGATAAAAATGTTAGACAACCAGAAATTTTTAACCAACAAATTGCGAGGTGTTGCATTTTGGGAAAGCAAATCTGAGCAGGACTTATACACTTAATGGTCAGGTCCTAGGGAGTGCTGCTGAACAAAGAGACATTGGAGTGCAGGTTCATAGCTCCTTGAAAGTGGAGTCGCAGGTAGATAGGATAGTGAAGAAGGCGTTTGGTATGCTTTCCTTTATTGGTCAGAGTATTGAGTACAGGAGTTGGGAGGTCATGTTGCGGCTGTACAGGACATTGGTTAGGCCACTGTTGGAATATTGCGTGCAATTCTGGTCTCCTTCTTCTCGGAAAGATGCTGTGAAACTTGAAAGGGTTCAGAAAAGATTTACAAGGATGTTGCCAGTGTTGGAGGATCGGAGCTACAGGGAGAGGCTGAATAGGCTGGGGCTGTTTTCCCTGGAGCATTAGAGGCTGAGGGGTGACCTTATAGAGGTTTACCAAATTATGAGGTGCATAGATAGGATAAATAGACAAAGTCTTTTCCCTGGGGTCGGGGAGTCCAGAACTAGAGGGCATAGGTTTAGGGTGAGAGGGGAAAGATATAAAAGAGACCTAAGGGGCAATTTTTTCACGCAGAGGGTGGTACGTGTATGGAATGAGCTGCCAGAGGATGTGGTAGAGGCTGGTACAATTGCTGCATTTAAGAGGCATTTGGATGGGTATATGAATAGGAAGGGTTTGGAGGGATATGGGCCGGGTGCTGGCAGGTGGGACTAGTTTGGTTTGGGATATCTGGTCGGCATGGACGGGTTGGACTGAAGGGTCTGTTTCCATGCTGTACATCTCTATGACTCTATGACTCTAAACTGAAGCATAAACTGGTAGTCTTTCGTTAAGTTACATGGGAGGCGATAATCTAGTGGTACTATCTCGACTATTAATCAAGAAACTCAGCTAAACAATGCTATGATAGAGGGGTTCCATTTCGTGATGCACGGGCATCAGTATTGGGACAGGAAGGAACTGTATGATTGGGATGGGTGTCACCTGAACCAATTTGAATCCAGGATCCTAGTGGAAAGGTTAAATAGAGTGGACACAAGAACTTTAAACAAGTTAAAATGGGGGAGAACTCAGGAGAGCTTATTAAAATTTCCAGAACAAAATAATAGGACAGAGAGTATGTAAAAGATCAGCAATCTAACTTCAGGCATCGCCGAGATGGTTTTTTGGAGCAGTGTATGTACAACCCATTAGGGAACAGGTTATTCTGGATTTGGTGATGTATAATGTTGCAGAGTTGACAAGGGAGCTTAAGGTGAAGGACCCCATTACAGGACAGTGGCCCTAATATGATAGAATTCACCCTACAGTTTGAGACAGAGAAGCTGGATTCAGGTATTATAACTGAGTAAAGGTAACTACAAAGACATGAGGGAGGAGCTGACCAGAGTTGACTGGAAGAGAGCTAGCAGAGACGATGGTGGACCAGCAATGGGAGGAGTTTCTGGGTAATTCGGGCGACAGAGCAAAAAAGTCCCATGGAAGATAAAACATACCAAGGGAAGGATGAGGCAACGTAGCTGACAAAGAAAATCGGAGCAACATAAAAGCAAAAGAAAATGTACACTATGTAGTAAAGATTAGTGGGAGGGTCTATTTCAGGATACCAGCTGCTGAACAGTGCAGTTCCACAGAGGTCAGTTTTGGGACAACAACTATTATCTGAAATCTGAATCACAAAGGGACTTAGGACTCCGATTTCAGGATTCTCTTAAGGTTAACACACAGGTTCAGCTTTCAGTTATGAAGGCGAATGCAACGTTAGAATTTCTATCAAGGGGACTAGAACACAAGAGCAAGGATGTGCTGCTCAAGCTGACTCTGATCAGATCGCATTAGAAATAGTGTCAGCAGTTTTAGGCTTCGTATCTAACAAAGAATGTGTTGGTGTTGGAGGTGTCCAGAGGAGGTTTACAAGAATGATCCCAGGAAAGAAGGGCTTGTCATATGAGGAGCGGTTTAGGACTGTAGGTCTGCACTCGATGGAGTTGACAGGGGATATCATTGAAACTTACAGAATACTGAGATGCCTGGATAGAGTACACATGGAGACTTTTTCTCTAGTAAGAGAGACTAGGACCAACAGCCTCAGAATGAAGAGAAAGTTTAGAACTGAGATGACTGCATAACTCATTGCCGTTTAGGCCAAATCGTTGAATGTCTTCAGACAGAGATAGATAGGTTCTTGATTAGTAAGGGGATTAAGGGCTACAGGGGAGAGGCAGAAGAATGAGGTTGAGAAACAAATCAGCCACGAGTGAATGATGGAGCAGACTCAATGAACTGAATGGCCTAATTCTGATCCTGTATCTTATGATCTTATGGTCTCATGGACACAAAATCCACATAGATTTCACAGATAGAAAGAGGATACAAGACAGATTTCTGTGGAAACTCATCCATGATCATGACTTGTCATGTAATGATGCAGTGCAAATCTAGTTACTTATAGGTTTTATTCTGAATGTAGACATGTGGGTACCATAATCATCCTCCACCTGCAGAAATCATTTGACCATCATCAAAATTATCCCCCTTCCCATTGTGCTTCAACAGCTGAGTTAGATCCAAGATAGTGAGTGGCACAGTGGTTAGCACTGCTGCCTCACAGCGCCTGAGACCCGGGTTCAATTCCCACCTCAGGCGACTGACTGTGTGGAGTTTGCACGTTCTCCTCGCGTCTCATCAGTTAAGGTTCTTTAGCAGTTATCAGCTGATGTGCACATAATTCACAGCAGACTGAACACACCTCCATCAGGTACACAACCAGTGACATGCCACTCTCAAACACAATCAAGTAACCTTCAATGGTAATTCTTGATTTCATTACATTTTCCCAGTATCCTTTTTTACAGCTGAGGGCAACTTAATTCAACATTTTCCCTGAAAAATGTTAACATCATGCAAGATTCTTTGCAGGAATCAACTGTAAAGGAAGAAAATGGATCCTTCACAATATTTCCTTTTTTGACAGCAACTTGTATTTATATGGTTTTGTGGCTTTTGCACAGCTTTTAATTTAGAAGTGCGGATGGACAAAAACTGAATTAAAGATATGATGTGGGATGGTTAAAATCTTTGTCAAAGAGGTGGGCTTCCAGAAGAGCCTACAGGAAAAAAGAGAGGTAGGGAGGCAGAAAAAAAAAAGTACTTTCAGTCATGTCACCTTTCTCATCGATGAAGTCAATCCTTTCATTGGTACGTGGAACTTTATTATAGGGATACCGAAGTTGATAAGAGAAAGAATTGATGAACGAAACTCCCAACAATGGTCTAGAGGTATGTGAACAGCAAGCTTGTTCCATTGCTTGTTCATCTTTGAATCCGTAAGGTGCCATTTCTAAAATGAGAAAAATTTATCAACTGTTATGTCATTAATGTGATTACAGTAAAAACTCAGCTCTGTAACACTTCTTAACATGGCTTCCTCATTCAAGAATGCTTTGATGATGAAACAGTTGCGATGTTCATTCCAATCATCTCATCTTAGGACATATCTGCAAGACTTCAATGGGGTAATGTACCAAGCCCAATCAACTTCAGCTGCTTCATCAATGACTTTCCCTCCATCATGAAACTAGAAGAGGAGCCTTTCATTGATGACTACTCAATGTTCAGCAACGTTTACAACACCACAGATATTGAAACAGACTATGTTCATATGCAACAAGACCTAGACAGCATTCAGGCTTGGGCTTCGGCTAACATTCATAACACACAGATGCAAGGCAATGACCATCTCCAATAAGAGAGAATCTAACCATCACCTCTTGACATTGAATTGCATTGCCATTATTAAATCACCCACTAGCAATATCCTAGGGGCTATCACTGACAGAAACTGAACTGAACCAGCCATATAAATAACATTGTTAGAAAATCAGGTTAGAGGAAACTCAACTATCAGCCAAAGCCTATTCATCATCCACAAGGCACAACTCAGGAATGTGATAGAATACTTTCCACATGCATGGATGACTGCAGACCCAACAACACTCAAGAAACTCAACATTTTCCAAAACAAAGCATCCTACATAATTGGAACACCATTCATACCTTCAACACTCACTCTCTTTGCCAACGACATGCAGTGACAGTAGTGTGTTCCATCTACAAGATGTGTTGCAGGTACTCATCAAAGTTCTTTCAAGGGAAGGTGATGGCTTAGTGATTTTGTCACTAGACTGGTAATCTAAAGGCTCAAGTAATGTTCTGGGGATTTGGGTTCAAATCCCTCCATGGCAGTTGGTGGAATTTTAATTCAATAAAAGTTTAGAATTAAGAGTGTAATAATGACCATGAATCCATTGCCAATTGTTGCAAATCCCAATCTGGTTCACTAATGCCCTTCAGAGAAGGAAACAGCCATCCTTACCGGTCTCAGGAGTTACCACATCACTCCAGACCAACAATAATGTGATTGACTCTTAATTATTTTCTGGAAAATTAGGGATGAGTAATAAATGCTGACATAGTCAGCAATGCTCACATCCCGTGAATGAATAAAACGAACAAACCTCTTCCAAACCTGTGACCTCCAGCTCAAAGGACAAGGGCAACAGACATATTAGTACGTTATCTACTGCAAGTTGTCCTCCAAGCCACCCTGTCCACTTGGAACTATATCACAGTTCCTTCAATGTTGCTAGGTCAAAATCCTGAAATTCCTTTCTTAAAAGCACTATGGTATAACTACTCTTCCCATGGTTCAAGAGGGCAGCCCATCACCACCTTCTCAAGTGCAATTAGTGATAGATAATAAATGCTGTAAGTCCCTGATTGAATAAAACAAACCAACTTGATAATAATTGTATATTTTAAATACAATCTAGGCCTACCCACCTAAAAGATGGTAAAATAATGATCTAGTGAACCATTTTGGGAACTAAGTTGTAAAATATAATTTGATATATAAGAAAGCTAATTTTGTCACTTTTTAGTCATTACAATAATTCAACTGTATTATCAAAGCAAGTAATGCTATTAACTGCAAAAACAAAGTAATCGATTTTGCATTAATATCCCATAGAGAGGCCAGCAAAATTACTAGCCATTATTTTCCCATTTTCAGTCAGTCTGAGAATGGGTGTGTTGTGTGATGACTAAGAGGCTACGCAACTGCTGAGACAAATCACCCAATCACACACCAATCAGCACTTAAAAACTGACAGGGAAGCGTAGGTGAGTTTCAAGGCTAATGCAGACCTAATCCTAGGTGACTAATCAGACATCAGTCTAAGCTCTGCCACCCCAGGTTTACTCCTTAGGAATGTCTTAATCCTGGATCAGGCAGTGGCATTGATGTTACAATCTGGCTGGGGACCAGTAACCTTTGGCTTTAAAATAAATCAAGTGTGAGATCCAGGAGACTTGATAAGAGAATAGCCGCAAGATTTCATAATTTGAAATAAATGTTAATAAACGTTACTATATAATGTCAGACAGTGTTTCTAACACTCAAAATGAACCTATGGCAAATATGGATCACAGACTGTGACTGAAAACACCACAGAGTGCATCAATTAGCAAATGTGATCAAGATGGATCCTACATATTTCTCAACAACTCCCCCCTTAAAGTAATGACACTATAAGTCATTAAATCTCATTAAACTTCACAAGGGATCTCAATTCTTCACTTTTGACAATCTAGCCTTCAGCCTCGTTCTCAAGAATTACTCCATAATGGATTGCCTTAATGATTGCTCCAATTATGGTCAATCAACTTCCTTATCCAGGTCTGTGCTCCCTGGATCCTGAAAACTGTTGCCCTCACAGGCAGAACTCCAACATTTCGCAAACATCAAGCTTAGCCAAGATAGTACTACTCCTGGATATTTCTGAGCTCTGATCATTTGCATCCAGAAAATATTGCTTATGGACTTTTCAATTCCCACACTCACTGTACTGAGCTATTAGTTGCACATGGCTTCTTCTGAGTCCTCGCACTTCTCAGCATTTTCCTGAACACTCACTACATAAAACCTGAATATCTGAACAGTACAGATATCAGAAGTACTCCCTAACATGAAGTTTCTGTCTTCTTCTCCAATAGCTGACAGTATCATACATTACCTGTCTTCTTTGAACTCCTCTTCTGTGATCTGTCCTGTGTAACCTATCAAAAACCTTGCAATGGATCCTTCCCTTATTCCAAGACAGAATGTAATGTTGCCAACTAGCATCTTTTGTAAAAGTCTGTCTATAAATGTTACCAACCATAGGTTGCTGACTTGCTCAATACAAAAAATGAATATAGGCATCAGATTTTATCACAGACAATCCAGTAGCAAATGGTAAATAATTTGTACAGCCCTGTTGCAGGGTGGAGGTCACAGGGAGACAGGGTTGGAGGCAAGGAGTGGGAGAGGTGGCTTTCAGTGGCTATCACCTTGCCCCCAACACACCAAGAATGTCTGAGTACTCCCAAATTGGGGTAATGGAGCCCACCAACCCGGCAGACAAATTGCCCTCATTTCACAGCTGAGAAATAGGAACATGTTTTTGACCCACTGGGAAAACATATAATTGGGGATGTGGTGAGTTGAGACTATTAAGTGATCATTAATGAATGACTTAAGGGCAATGACTGTGATAAGTCAAGAAAGTCCCCTATGGAATCTTTCATCAAGACTTTAATTCATAAAGTGGCAAGAAGGGGTGAGTTTCTCACAAGGGCCAAACAACTTAAGTATTTCCCTCTTTTTGCCATTTTTCGTGCCACCCCATAGGAGGGGAAAATTCAGCAGTGGATTTATTCAATTGCTTCAGTAATATATAACATACAAATTGAGAGGAGGAAAAGGCCATTCAGTCCCTCAAGCTTACTCTGCCATTTGATAGGATAAACATGTCAAATTTCAATATTCCAATAATCCAGTGGCTGAAAGGCAGTCTTTGAAACCATTTTTTTGGATAAGTGGCAAGAAAATATTTTTTATTTAAAAGTTCTATTATGTAGTCATATTGTGTAAATCATATTTAAGTACTATAAAATATTTGAAGTATAGAATATTTTGAAGGGTGAATTGTTAAAATAGCAACAAATAGAAAAGTGAAGAAAAATAGAATACAATGCGAAATAAAATTTCAAATATTCAGGAATATTAATATACCAAGAATATTTAACTTTCCAATAATAAATGCCCAACTTCTAAACATCAGCATATCTTCCAGCATCACAAGATGAATTGCTACTGTTATGAAGATGTGGGTGTACTTTGAGAAAGTTAAAAGCAGCAGAACTACCAGACACAGCATCAAGTGTTCTCAATGAGGCAACAATTTATGTAACACTTGGTTGAACAACTTGATTAGCTCAGTTGTCTGGAGACAAAAACAAATTTGAATTGGGCCAATCAGTTTAAATTATACCCCGAAAAAATACCAATTTCCAATCAAGTTTAAATTGAGTTTATTGACAACCTTAAAAGCAAATGACACAATCTGACGCTCTGGGGTATAAGATCGAGGGAAAATTGAACAGTTGAGAGGAGAACTGCCAAATCCTAGCATGTAACAGACTGCTTGAAAAAAAATTCTCTCTTAAAAGTACCTTTTCAATCAGTAACCTGTGACGCAAAAATTCTTAACAAGGGGATAAGAAGACACGGCAAAATCTGAAGACAACAACTTAAGCTGCCTGGTTTTGAGATAAGAAGTGTTGTTTTGTAAATCTTAATTGGGAGCTTTATCAAACTAGTATTACAGAAGGGAAGGTAACAGATAGGTTAGAATAAGGAATGGTAAGTAGCTTTAATTAATTTTACCTGTTATACTTCAAGAAATAAAGTTGTTAATTTTTACTTTACATAGTTCTTGGCCATTTGAATTTTTACAGATTACTGCACAGGATAAATCTTTTCTGTGTTGCTGTTTCTAAATTAAGCAGGACAGTTTACCCCCATGTCGTAACACTACTGTTCATGTTAAATCTTAACCCTGGGAGCTCAGAATTCCTTGGAGTTGTCAGCAATTTAACGGTTCTCTTCTTTGCTTCTCTGGATACCATGAAGAGATTCAGAAACAATATCCCACAGAAATAAAAACTTATATGTGAAAGACAAAAATTAGGTTTAATGAGGTTTTAATTTCCACTCCATCCATTAGAAATACTTGTCCACGACAAGTACAATAGTCATAAATTATGAGCAAACCTATTTCAATGCACTCTATGAAATTTATTTGTAAAGGTGAATAAAGGGTATCTACAAATCAATCTAAAATCAGTAATATGATGGGTCACGTCACAAGACAAAACTGGAAACACAGCTGTGGCCCTGCAGTACACTTCAAGAAGACTATGCCTATGAAAAGACCAACAATAAAACTTGCTCGTATTAAATCTTTGTAAAATTCTAACTGAAGGCTTTAAGTCTACATTATGCTCAGTTAAATATGGGCTTAGTCACAGCAGAATAGGATTTATCTGACAAATTTCACTACCACGTGTTTAATATTTAGCACAATGTGCTTTTATCTGACTACATTTGATGCTCACCAAGCAGTGCCCCTACTTCCGCCATGATTTCCTTGGTGTGATTGTTCACTGGCGTATAACCAAGTCTGTAGTCCAGTTGTACAAAATTATCCAGCTCCTCAGGCTCACTGGTGAGTGTCTTCAAGTACAGTTGTGGAGGGACAAGCACACTTAAGCAAACCAAAGCAAAAACTAAAAAGAGCGGTAAAAGCAATTCCTGCAAAAGAATTTTTAAAATTACTACTTCCATTTTTCCTGCAAACTTTAAAAACTAAACATATTGCAAACAGGATATGTTCAAGTAACAATCCAATACTTAGGACAATAGGGTTCAATGTTAACTCTTTAAAATTGGACTTGCATATGTCTAGATTTTAGAATTTTGACTCCTAAACCTCATTTTCACACAACTAGTCAATTACTCATCCACACAGAACATATAATTGAGAGGGTGAAGTCTGTTAGTTGGCATCAAAAGTATACTTGCTGGTAATAATATAATTTATGGCAGGGATCATGGGTGAATCTCACTGGAGTTAAGGTACGTAAAGAATGCTGTGTAGAGAAGGCCATGATATTCCACATGGAGCCCACTCCTGCTTCTGAAAGACCAACAAAGGAAAGATTTCCTCTTACCTTTTAGGATTTCTATGTTCACCTACCAGCTTTTGACCTGCCTTTACCTGGCAGCTAGACACGAAGCCTTACCTGCTCAACCTTTGGTTAAAATCCGATTAGTGGGCCTAGTTTGCACCAGTACATCAGGATGCCATTTCGCTCAGAGTGAGGGGAATATACCTGTAGACTCCATTTTACAGCTGGATTTGGCTGAGTTTAGAAGTTTAAAATATATCTAAAGAAATAAAGCCTTTAACTCTAAATGCCAGCAATTTTCCAGATTGTTGCACATAACAAAAAATATTAGTTTCAAATATGATTAGTTCCACTTCAGAACTGTGATATAGCAGGATAATGTGGCCTGCTCAAGAGATCTGTTTCCCTCATACTGTCAGTGAGTAGCAGATAATGTCACTACAGATAATTAAATAATCTTTTTACTAATGTTTAAAAGGCTTCTACAGGAAGCCACTCTGCTATTTACAAAGTTGCTAACCTACTGCAATTGAAGGTACTCTGGACCATCTTTCAGTTTTAGTCATATCCTGCATTGTTTTTGCATATTCCTGAAATGCAAGCATGTGCAGTAATAGTTTTAAACCTTTTAGTTTATGTGAACTATCTTGTTATTGTACCTAAATATGCACCTTTATTCTTAATGGAAACAGAAAAAAAAAACAGTTAGCTTAAACTAAAATACATATCTACAAAGTAACCACAAAAAAGAGCAATGATTGGCCCAAATAATTATGCTGCAACAAGGTCACAACTTGAAGTCACAGATCTGAAAAGGGGACTTTTGCAACAGACAGAACACTCACAAATGATACACGCATTATCATGCACTTTAGCACAATTGTTTTGTTTAAAAAATCTCAATGCATTGAAAACATGCAGTTTTGGCTTGCTTCTTATTCTAGGCATTTGTTTTGATCAAGGTAAAATTTAACCAAATTGGGATTTGCAAATGTAATAATTTGAGCTTGGAAAGAATAAAGCTGCATATTTAAGCTAAGTGCACATGGTCAGACACCCAGCTATAAAGAACACCTCTGCTCTCTATTTCCTCCAATTTCATGCCGCATTGCAAAATACCAAGACATATTTTTAAAATAATTTTCTGTCAAATTCTGTTTGACGACATTTCAATGAAATGACTTGGGATCAATTATTACTTTAAACATAAACACAACGTGAAAACATAAGCTCTAATTCAGATCTTCAGGATAGGTTTCGGGATGCCAAATAAGGTGGTGAGCATGAATTTTAGGGCAACGAGCTCTGAGGCAGCAATGACTGTCATGGAGCTCAGATGAGGTTGTAACAGCTAAATTAATCATCCTCCCACACTCGCAGTCCTTATTGAATGGTTGTGACAATTTTCAAGCCTCAAAATGGGTTCACAGAGAGCAACAGGTTGGAAAGCACTGTCCCAGTCAAAGGGGGAAATGTGAAGGATCAATTTTTTTTCCTTTTATTCACAAGTGCTCTTGCACACAACTAAATATTTTTTCTCCAAACTCCAACAATAAATTACCAATACTTCCAACTGAATAGTTCAGATGCAAAGTCCAATAAGGGCAATGCAAACCATCAAAGGTAAAAGAGAGGTAGGAAGAGGGGAAGAGGGCTGACAAAATTCCACAAAGGCTGGTATCCCATCATCAGGTCACCCTTTATTTACATGTCAGAAGTCCTTTAACACTGATCCAGCTCCCTCACAGCCATCTCTCAGAGTGTGAGGATGTCTGACATTCCTGTTGATATTTGTCAGCCAGGTATCTATGATTGGACCAGATTAACAGCCCCAATCAGGGAACTAATATTCTATGAGGTCCACCTGGCTGACCTCATTACAATCACTACATCTCACCCCCTATTGAGTCCGGTTCGTTTTTTTTACTGCAGCTTCTCCTGAGGCATTTTGGCACTGGGTCAGGTTCCTCCTGCCTTGGATATGGGCGGCGTGTAACGCACAGAAGCTTGCTTCTTATGCCAGGAGCATCTTGGAAGAAATTCATTCTCGTCTTCAAGCAGCAAAAGCATCAAGGCAGTGACATCTACAACGTTTGACAGAGACGGAGAACCCACAGGTTCCGACAGCCTTTCCAACTTTTCTGAGGAGCTGGACATGTTTTGCTCCCATTCTGCTTGCAAGTTTGTTGCTTTCATATGGTCCATGTGCTTGTTCAGGACCGTTGTACCTACCTAACATTACACATCACTGGACCTGACCTTGTGACGAACAGGCTTCTTACCCATGCTGGGTCATTCCCATGGATGCTACACCAAACTTCATACCCTGAAGTAAACTGTCTCTCTCACTTGTGTCCAGCATTGGTGTTCCTGATGCCATTTCACCCTCCCCCCGCCAGGTCTGGGAAGATCAGATGTAACCTGATGCAGAGATTTCTCCCCTTTAGCAACTCTCCCTGTAGTTGTATGAGAGGTGCTCCTATTATCAAATTGGAACTGGGACAGTTTGGTATCTAGCGAAGCTGGAGGCTGTTTCTTTAAGCCTGCCTTCAAAATTTGGACTGTTCTTTTTGCCAGACCATTTAACAATGGATGGTATGGAACTGTTCTTATTTGTCAATTTGTATTTAGGAAATACTCAATTTCCCTGCTGGTAACGATGGCCCATTATCTGTGAAAAATACATCTGCAAGTCTGTGTATTGCAAAAGATGCATGCAGTTTTTTGGTCAACGTCCCCGTGTTTGATGGAATGAACTCTATGCACACCCAGCCACTTTCAGTCAGCATCCACAATAACTCAGAACATTGAGCCCATAAAAAGAACTGCATAGTCAACGTGCAACACAGTCGAGGATTTACTGCTGCCATTCCTACAAATGTGTGGGGAGCTGCTGGTGGTAATGTTTGTCTGTTTTGGTACATGGGTACTGCCCCACCAATGCAGCTATGCCTGCATCCAATCCTGGCCACCAGATGTAATCTCTTGTCAACATCTTCATTTGGAAACCTCTTGGATGACTCTTTTGGAGTTCAGCAGTCTCTAGTAATGACCTTTGCTCAGGACAATCACTCTTTCTCCCCATAATAATATGCCATCCTCTACTGTGATCTGGTCTCTCGGATATAAAAAGATTTTAATTCTGGTTGGGACAGCCCTTTGGTTACCCCCATCACAACCAGCTGTTACAGTTTAGCCAGGACTGGATCTTTCTGTGCCCCCAAAATCTGATATTGTGAGGTGTGACTGGGAGCATGTCCAGAAAATGTTAAACTATTACAGACTTTTTCAGTATTAGTACCGCCGGTGGTGTATCTGCCAGCGGAGGCAGCTCAATGCATCCACATTTGCAACTTGGCTTCTTGGACAGTGTTCCAATTTGTAATTAAATGTACTCAGTATTAGAGCCCACCGCTGAACCTGGCCTGAAGCTATGGGCAGCACTGCCTTATCCTCTTTAAGTAGATCGAGCAAATCTACATCTCTTAAAGGTATTGGTGGAACTTCATAACTCCAAATATGACTGCCAAACCTTCCTTCTTTATCTGGGTGTATTTCTGCTCTGCATTAGCAAAAGTCCTGGATGCATATGCTGTTGGGTGTTCCTCTTCATCTGGCCACCCATCAGCTAATACTACTCCAATGCCATATGGGGAGGCATCACATGTCAATACCAGATCCCACTTGGGATCATAGTGTGCCAACACCTTGAAGGATGACAGCTATTTCTTCACTTCACTTGGATACAAGACCATTTCTGAGGCTGACCCTTTTGTAAGAGTTGATGTAAAATTACCAGAATGGAGATGAGGTCATGTATGAACTTTCTGTAATAATTCCCAGTCCAAGGAAAGACCTAAGCTTCAGTATAGATGTGAGAGCTAGGGCACTGTTCTAAGATAGGGCCACTGGACCCAAAACATGAACTCTGATTTCTCTCCACAGATGCTGCCAGACATGCTGAGCTTTTCCAGCAATTTCTGTTTTTGTTTGTGACCGTTTAACCAGGCATTTATTATGACTGGTTTCTGACACTGCTAATGTAGGTGGACTTTCCAGGGTGTGCACTCTCCTGGAATCCAGCCTATGAGTTCTCTTGTTCAACTTAGATCTAGTGGGACTCTTTTGCTGTCTCAAGTCCAGATACTGGCAGCAAGTACAATGGCTTGCTGGCCAGATCCTGAAGAAAATTTTAACCATTTAGCTGAGGCTTGGCTTTGTTTTGGGATTTTGTTGTGGACTGACCTAGAGTCCCTCTGTTCAGGATATGTCCTGAATGAGGTTATGCAATTGTCTGCACTCAAGTGGTATTCCCTGAGCTCAGTCATATTCGTGAGGGTGTCCATATCCATCGGAATACCCTTCACTTGCCACAGGCATGGCTTTGTTTTGGGATTTTGTTGTGGACTGACCTAGAGTCCCTCTGTTCAGGATATGTCCTGAATGAGGTTATGCAATTGTCTGCACTCAAGTGGTATTCCCTGAGCTCAGTCATATTGGTGAGGGTGTCCATATCGGAATACACTCCACTTGCCGCATTTTCTAATGATAAAGCCAGTTGTAGTATCTATTTGAAGTCCAGTTGGGCTTCAACTAATAGGCACTTTTGCATGATTACATCATTAATCCCACATACCAAATAGTCTGCCTGCATCTCATGGGTCACATGCCTCTGCCATTCATCTTCACCTGGTCAAAAATCCTGATATGGAGACCCCTAGTTCTCAGATTGCTGAGTAAAACCAAAAGAGTCTAGAATTAGAGAAGGTTTGGGGTCACAACATTCCTTGACTAAATCCGTCAATTCTTGAAAGGTTTCATTATGTGGTGCCTCAGGGAAATTTAGGCTCCTAATAACCAGGTCCACAAACTGTCAGGAGAGTTACTTGTTGCTTTTCATCTGCCCCAATGTCATTTGCCTGGAAAGAATAATGCATTCTTTTCACATACTGGGCCTGAGTCAAGCTTCCCAAATAATGGCATGACACAAGCAATGTTTACTCCAACTCAAAGACAACTGTCGCTAGCGGGTTTCTTCAAAATGTGCTTTATTCTCGTCACCACTGAAATAACTCCACAGAGGTTGGTATCCCATCACCAAGTCAACCTTTATTTACACATAGAAATTCCTTGACAGTGATCCGGTTCCATCAGAGCCAGCTCTTAGAGTGTGAGGATGTCTAACAATTCTGTTTTCATCTGTCAGCCAGGGGTCCCTGATTGTATAAGGTTAACAGTCCCAATCAGGGAATTTATATTCTATGAGTTCCATCTGATTGACCTTATTACAATCACTACAGGGGCTAAATCAAAATGGAGTTGGAAGGGAGTATCCATTTTCTTATATAAATGCACATCATTGCTGTTGTATGTAAGCAACATCTGAACATACCCTCAAGTATCTCCCAAAGCAGTTAAAAGCAATTGACTTTTTGGAAGTCTTTATTACAAAGTAAGCAATTGCGGCAGCCAATTTCTTTTATTTCCTCTCAGGATGATAATGACATGAGAGGATACTATTTGCTGCCCATCTCCAATTTCTCTTCCCAAATCTGACCTACTACATCTGCAAACATCAAATAATTTTTATCTTTAGTTTGAATAAAACCAACACCTGATATCAGAAAATTGGCCAATAAATGTAACTGTTGAATGTCATTATTTAAAAGAGAGCTGTGGCTTGCCAGTCCAATTCAGAAGGCATTATGACTCAACCACTTAACAACAGCATGTGTGCACTAATGCCCTTAAATGTGGAAAAATTGTTCAAAGTGCTACACACAAGTGTAATCAGAAATAAATAGATGTCAAGCCAAAATTGGGGACATTAGAAACGGTAACTAACAGAATAGTAAAAGATACTATTTTAAAGAGGCTCGTAATGGCAGAGTGAAGAGTTTTAAGAAGGAGATTCAAAAGGATATGGTCCAGATGACTGAAATACTGTAGAAACAATCAATACTGGGAATAAGTTGTAACCATCTAATAAGTTCTGAAGGGATGCCTGAGACCTAACAGAACAAGTGATGGATATACTAATTAAGGGTTAATTGGGTAAGAATTGGTTGTATGAATATGGGGAGTTGTAATTGGTGGGTTGTGGGTTTTATGAAGTGTTAACTGAAATAAAACTCTAATTCAAAGTGTGGACTTCAATTCTGTTAGAATAAAATTATCTTCTAATGTATAACATGAGTGGTAGGCCTTTGTGATGCAATGGTAGTCATCAGCTTCCCTGAAGAAGGGCTTATGCCCAAAACGTCGATTCTCTTGAAACAGTGTGCTTTTCCAGCAACACATTTTTCAGCTCTGATCTCCAGCATCTGCAGTCCTCACTTTCTCCTAGTCATCAGCTTCCCTATTTGGGTTCAAGTCCCATCTGCTTCAGAGCTGTGTAATAACATCTCTATACAGGTTTATGAGAAAATATTTCTAACATGAATGGTGAGCAAGAATATGAAGCAAGCAGAGTTTCAGAAAGTTATAAAGCTGCAGGAGGTTACAGAGGTAGGGAATTGACACCATTAAGGGATTTGAACACAGATTGTTATTTGAAGTTCAAGACCCTGGAAAACAAGAAACGAACATAGGCAACCAAGTGTAAGGACTAGCAATGAGCTGGATGGTTCAGAATAGAATACGGCAAGCTAAGCTTTATCAAGAATGGGCAAGAAAGCATTGGAATAGTTGAATCTGGAGGCTAGGGATTCAGTGGATGGACTGAACCAGCTCCATGAGTATCTGATGTGTCATAGAGGCTGTATTTGAAATGCAATGAACTATATCTCAATAGGTGCTTCAAAGCAGCAGAGCAGAGACAAGGAAAATGGCTTATGCAAGAACTCTAAAACAATCTCTCTCTGTGGCTTTCCCAACTTTGAAGTCAGTACCCAATGAAAAATCAACTTGGGATAACCATCATTCACTGACAACTCAAGATCTACAAACCTTGCCACTGCTGCAGAATGCAAGTTAACAATTAAATAATTGGCCTCAGGTTTAAAATCTAACACCTGAAAGACTCTAAAGACTTTAAACTGCAAATGCCTTTATCTTCCAGTCTTCACCAGACACTCTCCCCACTTCTTTTTAACCTTATTCTGTGTGTTTGTATGTGTCTGATGTCGCAGTTTTATTTTTTCTCGGGGTAGTGGGTAATAAAATTCTTCTTTTTGTCACTGCAATAAACCTTGTAATTTGAAATGTAATTAACAACTTCAAAATTAATGGAACAATCAAACTGTGATGGTTGCATGCTATAAGAGAAATAAAAATATTTGTTGTGACTAACCAAGAGGGGGTTAAAAAGAGGGAAGCTGATGACTCTCTTTCACCCACTTGTAACATGATAATATGAACTTCTTCACTGGTCTGCATAAACTTTATACTTTTATTCATGAGTATTACAAATATTACTCATTTAAATGCAGCCTTATACTTCAGTTTAGTTATGTTATGCCTGTGAGTTGAAAATGCTGGAGTTTGTTACTTAGAAATTATTTGTACTTCTAGCACTGTTTCATTTTAGAAACTGTTTACATTTCCACCAGAGAGTTATAATGGTTAACAGTGCAATCAAATAATTATGTTAACAAATTCTATGCACAAAAAAGTGCAAATACATAGACTTAATGGCAGATTTATTATTGTTTACATTTACTCTGGAAAGCAGTTAAAAAAAGGTCTGAAGTACTGTGTAATATTACAGCATACAGCTCTTGTAAAACACCTTTATAAAGCAAGAACCAAGCTGGAATCGTGTGCTTAATCCTAAATGCTGTTCTTTAGGAAGGATATCAAGGCAAGAGCATAGATTTGATTTATTAGAATAATATCTGCGACAAAAGAGTTCAGTTATGTGAAGAGACTAAAGTAAATAAGGTTGCAGTCCTTACTGCACAGAAGCTTGAGAAGGAGATTTGATGAAGATGGTCGATATCATGAAGGGGTTTAATGAAGCAAATAAGGAGAGGCTACTTCCTGTGGAAGAGGTTAAGTAACTAAGAAATACAGATTTAAGGTAAATGGCAAAAGAACCAGAGGAAAGATGAACAAAAAAAAATTCACAGCGAGAAATGGTTATCTAAGAATCTAAGGAGTAGTGGAAGTAGATTCAATTGTAGCTTTCTCTACATATGCTTGCTGAGTTTTTGCCTGATTGTACTTCTGTGAGGTGCCTTTGATCTTTTTGCTATTTTAAAGTGTTATATAACTGAATGAGCCAGCAGTGGCATAACCACAGAGTCAAGCGTCTAAGAGTTAATCACGCTCAGCTGACAATCAAAAATGAAGGCTTATGAAAGACTGACAGGAAGCCCTGAATTTAAAATTGGTGAACAATGACACCAGAATGTTAAATGAAATGTCAGGAACAATGTATAGTTTGAAGCCACTGAAGCACCTCATCATGACGTAGAACATAGAACAGTACAGACCCTTCAGCCCTCAGTGTTGCACTGACCTATGGAACCAATCTGAAGCCCATCTAACCTACATTGTTCTATTTTCATCCATACATTTATCCAATGGCCATTTAAATGCCCTTAAAGTTGGCCCATCTACTACTGTGAGAAAGTGAGGACTGCAGATGCTGGAGATCAGAGCTGAAAAATGTGTTGCTGGAAAAGCACAGCAGGTCAGGCAGTATCCAAGGAGCAGGAGAATCGACATTTCGGGCATAAGCCCTTCTTCAGGAAGAAGAAGGGCTTATGCCTGAAACTTCGATTCTCCTGCTCCTTGGATGCTGCCTGACCTGCTGCGCTTTTCCATCTACTACTGCTGCAGGCAGTGCGTTCCTCTCAATTAAGTCATCTCTCAAACTTCTTCTCTCTAATGAAGACAGCCTCAAGTCTCTCAGCCTTACCTCATAAGACCTTCCCTCCATGCCAGGCAACATCCTCGTAAATCTCCTCCGCACCCTTTCCAAAGCTTCTACATCTTTCCTATAATGCGGTGACCAAAACTGTACGCAATACTCCAAGTGTGGCCACACCAAGGTTTTGTACGTTTAGGGATACCATCATTGTATTATACACTTTGAATCCAAAATATGAAGCACTATATTTATACAGCAGTCTAAAGCTGTAGTTTCACTTCCAATATTGTAGTATACTCCATGGTCAGATTACGAGCAAGAATCCCTGTCCAGGCAGCAACTTCAGTGTCAAATTAGTCAATCTTTTAAGACACACTAATGAGCAGTAGCAAGAACTAAAGAGACTTTGAGAGCACAGTGGAAGAGGAGGAATGGGCATAAGCAGCAATTCATAAGTAGAATTGCATGAAACAAAATAATATCACAGATGTACAAGAATTACAGAGCCATGAAGCATGGAAACAGACCCTTCAGTCCAACGCCGACAAGGTCTCCTAAACTGAACTAGTTCCACTTGCCTGCATTTCGCTCATATCCCTCTACACCTTTCCTATTTACAAACCTGTCCAAATGTCTCTTAAATGCTGTAATCATACACACCTCCACCACTTCCCCTGGCAGCTAATTCCATACATGCACTCTCTGTGAAAAAAGTTGTCCCTCTGATCCCTTTTAAATCTTTCCCCTCTCACACTAAAATTATGCCCTCTAGTTTTGAACTCTCCCATCCTTGGTAAAAGAAATAGAATATTCACCTTACCTATGTCCCTCATGATTTTATAAACCTCTATAAGGTCACCTCAGCCTCTGATGCTCCAGGGAAAGAATTTTAGATTACATTACAGTGTGGAAACAGGCCCTTCGGCCCAACAAGTCCACACTGACCCGCCGAAGCGCAACCCACCCATACACCTATATTTACCCCTTACCTAACACTACGGGCAATTTAGCATGGCCAATTCATCTGACCTGCACATCTTTGGACTGTGGGAGGAAACCGGAGCACCCGGAGGAAACCCATGCAGACGCGGGGAGAACGTGCAAACTCCACACAGTCGCCTGAGGAGGAAAGTCCCAGCCTATCCAGCCTCTCCTTATATTTCAAACCCTCCAGTCCCAGCAACATCCTTGTAATTTTTTTCTCTCTACCCATTCTAATTTAACAACATCCTTTCTGTAGCAGGCCAATCAGAATTGGATTCACCAATGGCTTGTATAGCTGCAACATGACGTCCCAACTCCCATGCTCAATTCTCAGAACAATGAAGGCAAGCATGCCGGTTGCATTCTTCACTACCCTGCCCACGTGCCACACTAGTTTTGTCAGACCACAATTCACTAGTTTATTGAAACTCAATCACTCCAAGCCATAACTTAAGTTAGTAATTTGATTGTTCTTTCATTATTATTACACTTCATCTTTTGAACTGTCCACAGGAAAGCAGACATATTTTCAGATAACAACGTTCTTCTGATTGTTTAATTGTTTTTGCACCCCCTCCCAATCTTTTCTGACTCGTGCTGTTGTTAACTGTGCTCCTGTAATTATTTATTCTAATAGCTGATATGCAAACATGCGGTTACTGAAATAATTGTAAACAGCGGGGCTTATCTGATTCCGTATTTTGATTCTTTTGAGACATTACTGGAGAACCAGCTGCATGTCTACAGATTGCAGAAACACGCCCGTCCCATAACCACAAGTCTATTCTACAGAACTACAAAAACACCAAAGCGGTCTAGTTTTTACAAAATGTTGCATCTTTCACACAATCTCAGATATAATGTACCCTCCAAGGCTAGGATTTTATATACAGTCTGTTTCACGCATCTTTAACACGATCTGATATCTCCCAGAAAATATGGAAACTAAAGTAGTACTAACGCATCCAAGTGGATGTAAAGTAACGACACTTACCTGTAAAGTCTGATCTTTGTTCCGCTTTTTTATGAGAAAATTTCTGTATAAAAGTGCTTTGGTTTGCTGCCAAATCGCAGCGTCTTTTCTCTTCAAACCTCCCATTATTTCAACGATTCAAAAACGGAAAAAAAATAAAAAAAACTTTCCTAAACAATTTTCTATTCTATGTAAATAACACAGGGACACTTTCCATTAAATTTTGGAAACAAAGTCCCCGAAGTCAACAGTACAGC
This sequence comes from Chiloscyllium plagiosum, assembly GCF_037043375.1. NCBI lineage: Eukaryota > Metazoa > Chordata > Chondrichthyes > Orectolobiformes > Hemiscylliidae > Chiloscyllium > Chiloscyllium plagiosum. Next base: position 34,476,550 of record NW_028270163.1, read on the forward strand.
TACTCTACAAGAGGTGCGGCAGACTAAAGATTCAAGACAGATCAGTTGTTTTCGCCTAAAGATCCTCACACATCAACAACGTGGAAATTTCAACGAGGGGTTTTCTAAGGTCGCTTTCTTACGCCTTATTAAAGAAAACAAAATCTTAAGAGAGCAAAAGATTCCACAGCAAATTGAGATGTAAAATTACATCTTTTTAAAAAATGAGCATAAGCGTGGAAGCTATCCAGAAAGGAAATTGTTCAATAAACTAAATAAACAACTAAGGAGACAAGGCCGGCAGTTGTGGGTGGTGTCCAGGGACAGTGTTCGAGATTAGAATTTTCTCCAGCTTTCCTCTAGACACCTTGCGGGGAGGAGGAGGAGGTAGGGGTCCCTCACACAAACAGACCGGGGATAAGCGGCTGCAATCCGGACTCACACTCTCTGACAGCCCGAGGGGGTGGGGGGTGTGAGGATCCCTCTGTCACTGACAGCCCGGGGGGGTGAGGATCCCTCTGTCACTGACAGCCCGGGGGTGTGGAGTTAGGATCCCTCTGTCACTGACAGCCCGGGTGGAGGGGGGGGGGGGGGGGTGAGGATCCCTCTGTCACTTACAGCCCGGGGGGGGTGAGGATCCCTCTGTCACTGACAGCCCGGGGGGGGGGGGGGGGGGGGTGAGGATCCCTCTGTCACTGACAGCCCGGGGGGGGGGGGTGAGGATCCCTCTGTCACTGACGGCCCGGGGGGGGGTGAGGATCTCTCTGTCACTTACAGCCCGGGGGGGTGGGGGGTGAGTGAGGATCCCTCTGTCACTGACAGCCCGGGGGGGGGGGGGGGGGGGTGAGGATCCCTCTGTCACTGACAGCCCGGGGGGGGGGGGGGGGTGAGGATCCCTCTGTCACTGACGGCCCGGGGGGGGTGAGGATCTCTCTGTCACTTACAGCCCGGGGGGGTGGGGGGTGGGTGAGGATCCCTCTGTCACTGACAGCCGGGGGGGTGAGGATCCCTCTGTCACTGACAGCCGGGGGGGTGAGGATCCCTCTGTCACTGACAGCCCGGGGGGGGGGGGGTGAGGATCTCTCTGTCACTGACAGCCCGGGGGGTGGGGGTGAGGATCCCTCTGTCACTGACAGCCCGGGGGGGGTGAGGATCCCTCTGTCACTTACAGCCCGGGGGGGTGGGGGAGTGTGAGGATCCCTCTGTCACTGACAGCCGGGGGGGTGAGGATCCCTCTGTCACTGACAGCCCGGGGGGGTGGGGGAGTGTGAGGATCCCTCTGTCACTGACAGCCCGGGGGGGGGGGGGGTGAGGATCTCTCTGTCACTGACAGCCCGGGGGGTGGGGGTGAGGATCCCTCTGTCACTGACAGCCCGGGGGGGGGGGGGGGGGGTGAGGATCTCTCTGTCACTGACAGCCCGGGGGGTGGGGGTGAGGATCCCTCTGTCACTGACAGCCCCGGGGGTGAGGTGGGTGTTGATCCCTGTCAGGCCCCGTCTCCTCTGGAGCTCCAGCAAAGCCCGCTCGCTGCCCCCCCGTCGACCACGAAGCGCCGACCCCGATCCGCGAAATCGGCCTTTAAGAGCGGTTAAATCGACGCAGAAAGAGTCGGAAACACGAGGTGACAGGTCCTCAGCCTCATCGCCTCCTGCCGCCGGTATCCCCGTAAACAGTCCGGGGCTGTCCGGGCACCAGCGGGCGGCACAAGAGATGCCGCCGCCTCCCAGACCGCCAGCGCCCGCAGCCGAGGGCGTCCCCTAGTGGCACCTGGATCCATCTGCCTGACTGTCTGCCCAGCCCCGGGGCTTGCAAACGCTCTGTCACTGATCCGGACTACCTCGGGGTGCGTTTCCGCATAGTCCGGAGAAAGTAAAAGCAACCGGATATTTGCACTGAATAAAAAAGATAAAGTGATGAGTAATTGCAGGCCGAAAGACGTGAAATTTGACATTATAATTGTAGTAACCATTAATTATGGACCCACGGGCTGAGGATACCTGAATTTTCACTGCCAAAGCAAATCATCTTCATTGAGCTCAAGGAAGGTACTCAAAGGAGAGGTAGACAAAAGAAGTATTTCAAAGACTCCCTGAAGGTTTCCCTCAAGAATACGATATAGAAGGGAACTATAGACCAAGTGAACCTGATGTCAGTGATATGTAGGTTGTTGGAGGGGATTTTGAGGGACACGATGTACAGAGGAACCTTGATTATCCAAACGAGATGGGAAGGCACTATTTCGTTCGGATAATTGATTCAACACCTCTGGGGTTCGGAGTTTTCTGAAGTTCCCGTTTTCTTGGCTCTGCCTGCCTTGCTCCCTCTCTCTGTCTCAGGGTTTGTTTCTGAGCAGACACACTTTTGTGTAAGGGACCTGCAGCGTTGCTGAAGCCTCCCCCACCCCATCAGCTCAATGGGATTGACACAGCGAGCATTTGCTAAGTCTGCTCCCTGTTCAGGAGGCTAGGCAGCAGCACACCACGCGCGAGCTCCCACCCCCCCGCACAACTGTCCACTTCCCAACCCCATCCAACCCAGCTTTCACATCCCCCCCCCCACCCCAACACCAACAGTAATACTGCTTCTGCCTTTGGTGGGTCACTCAAAATAGCACGCGTGCATGCACTAACACACACACACCATTTTACTGCAACGTTTTGACAGGTTCCACCTTTGCCCTGTATAGGACAATGTTGGAGAGATTATCTGAAGAGGGGAGGGCGTTAGGGTACACCCCTGTGTAGAACTCCAGGGGAAGTGCGGGGAGAGAGAGAGTAGGCGGTCAGTCATTTGGAGACAGTACCTGTGTTCCTATCGATGTATTGGACTGTTCTCGGCAGCATTTCAGTAAGCTAAGTTCATTTTTAGTCATTGTAAACAAAAGACGCGATCAGTGTTGAAACACCTCTTTGATGTAATGTTTCTATTGGAACCTTGAGATCTTCTTTGGATAATCTGAAATTCGGATAACTGATATTCTGATAAACGAGGTTCCTCTGTAAGTGCATTTGGAAAGGCAGGACTGATTAGGGATAGTCAGCATGGTTTTGTGCATGGAAAATCATCTCACTAACTTGATTGAGTTTTTTGAAGAGGTGACAAAGAAGCTTGATGGAGGCGGAGCAGAATTTGCATATATGGATTTCCACAAAGCACTTGGCATGGTAGACTGTTAATAAGGTTGGATCACATGAGATCCAGGGGAGCTAGCCAATTGATTAAAACATTGTCTTGAAGGCAGGAGGCAGAGGGTGGTGGAAAAGGGTTGCTTTTCAGACTTGAGGCCTGACACCAGCTGTATACCACAGGGATTGGTGCTGGGTCCAGTGCTTTTTGTCATTTATATAAATGATTTGGATGTGAAAATCGGAGGTATGGTTAGGAAGTTTGCACATGACACCAAAATAGGTAGTGTAGTGGACAGTGTAGATTATCTCAAAGTACAATCGGACTTTGATCAGGTAGGCAAATGGGCCAATGAGTGGCAGATGGAGTTTTAATTTTAAATAAATGTGAGGTGTTGCATTTTGGTAAGGCAAACCAGGGTAGCATACATACAGGTAATAGTAGGGCCCTGGAGAGTGTTGCTGAACAAAGAGAACTAGGTGTGCAGATGCATAGTTCCTTGAAAGTGGAATAGCAGGTAGACAGGGTGGTGAAGAAGGTGTTTGCCACGCTTGACTTCACTGGTCATAACATTGAGTATAGGAGTTGGGAAGTCATGTTGCAGCTGTACAGGGTATTGGTGGCATTTCCCACACACAAAGCCATGTTGTCTATCCCTAATCAGTCCTCATTTTCTAAACCCATGTAAATAATGTCTCTCAAAATCCCCTCTAACAACTTAGCCATCACTGACATAAGATTCACCAAGTCTATAATTCCTGTTTATGTTGCATTCTTGAGGGAAGCCTTCAGGGAATCTTTGACACATGTCTTTTGTCTTTGGCTCCTTTGAGTACCTTCCTTGAGCTGAGATAAGGTGATTGAGAATACAGTGTACCCAACTGGTCTCCCTGCTATAGAAAAAAATTTGTTAAACTTGAGAGAGTTCAGAAAAGATTTACAAGCATGTTGCCTGGACTGGAAGGTTTGAGTTATAGGAGAGGCCAGATAGGTTGGAACATTTTTCCCTGCAGCAGCAGAGGCTGAGGGGTGATCTTATGGAGATTTATCAAATCATGTGGGGCATGGATAGGGTGAATAGCCAAGGTTTTTTTTCCTAAGGTGGGGGAGTCCAAAACTATAGGGCAATTTGATTAAGATGAGAGGGGAAAGATTGTTAAAAAACCTAGGGGGTAACTTACTCGTGCAGAGGGTGGTATATGTATGGAATGAGCTGCCAGAGGAAGTGGTGGAGGTAGATAGAATTATGACATTCAAATGACATCTGGATGGGTATATGAAAAGGAAGGGTTTAGAAGGATATTGTCCAAACACAACTCGGTTAGATTGGGAGGTCTCATCGCGTGGACAAGTTGGATTGTAGTGTCTGTTTCCATGCTGTATGACTCTATGTCAATGCATACAGAAGAAACTGACTTGGAGGAAGCTCTTGTCTGAACACAATTCTTTGAGAACATGTGTCAGCAACAGGAGGTATAGAAAACAAACCAGAAAAAGGAATGCCAATGATTTCAAGGCGTAGAACAATTTCACTTTCTGGAAATACCTGTCAAATGTGTGGTTGGAGATGAGGTGATAGGATTGGGCTCATCAGCCACACAAACATCCACAGATCCCAGGACCAGTGACATGGAATTTCCTAGATGGACAATTGTGCTCATTGGAGAGTGATTGCTGACAACAAATTGAAGAGAAATTGTGCATTTTGCATTAAAAGATTAATTCCACACTTATGTTCCATTAGTCAAAATAGTACTAAATGAATTACTTCTTTGGTTTCCTCCTCTCCGGATAAATTGGTTGTAGGTGCTTTCTTCAAAACATCGGATAATAATTCAGCACACTTAGCAATCAGACTTTCAAAGTGGACAATGCTTTATTTGTTTTGAATCAATGTCAAAAGTACAAATAAAATTATAAATCCTGCATTTTTGCAGATACAGAAAATAGATATGCTAAAGGTTAAAAAATGACTCAAGACTTAAATATGTACTTAATCACTGGAAAGTGTTTTTCCTGTGTACTCATAGTTGGTTGGGCTAAAATGTATGTTTTTTTCTATCAAAGATCTGACACAAATCTATTGTTTGGTAGCTGGTCGGTCAGAGATGGTTTAACTAGTATGATTCCATAACCTTTTATAAACTGATCCATCTCTTCAAAGCTAATATGTGAATAAGTGTAAGTATACAGAGGATGACAAACATTCTTAGTAATAAAAACAGAAATTCCTGGAAAAACTCAGCAGGTCTGGTTGGCAGCATCTGTGGAGCAAGAAATGGATTTTAACATTTTGAGTCCAATATGACTCTTCTATATTCGATTCAAAATGCTAACTTTGCTTCTTTCTCCACAGACACTACCAGACATATCGAGTTTCTTCAGCATTTTCTCTTGTTATTTCAGATATCCAACATCCATAGTGTTTTGCATTTAATGCGATTGATAAGATGGTTTTAGTAAATGATTTGACAAAAGTACAAATCAAAATGGTTGGAAAACAATCTAAAATAGAAGAATTCAAAATGACAACTATACATTTTACAAGTTTGTGTGGGGGTGTGACACATTATTAAAGTATCAATCTTATAAATGTGTTAAGCTTTGCTAGAATAGGCAGGAAAAAGACTGGATGAGTGGCATTTTGGTGTGAAAGACTCTCAATGCAAATGCTTCAGCCTCGTGCCATTTACTCATTTCACTGCATAATTTTAGTGAATTTAGAAAACTGGTTCATATTCAGACATCTCTTTTAACAGTCCACAAACGGACAACTGACAGTGATTCATACAGAACTGCAAGAATGGCTTAAAAAGAGTGCTAACAGTGTTCTCAATAACGAGTCTTTCCTAACCAGCATTACTTTATTAGAATTTTGCTGCACAGAAATGTCTATTTTGATAAATTAAAACAACATTTTCCTTCTCATGAACTGATTAGACTTGTCCCATCCTCTACTTATTCCTATATCATTTAATATTCTTTTTATTGGCATTTATTTAATGTGAAGTTTTCAGCTGAATCTAGCTAGTGAATACTTCTCACTTGTTCTCATTGTGAAGAAAGCGTTCAATGTTGAGAGAATATGAGATATTGTACTTTTCCTTACTTGCAAGTAATCACTTTTTGGAAAAAAGTGAATTTTTTAATATTCAAATAAATATAGTTATTTAATGATGTCAAGAGGATATAAAGGAAAATAAGCTTAAAAATAAATAATTCAAATACTCCAGGACTCCAATTTTTAAGGAATCTTCTTATTTCAGAAAAAAATACTCATAAGTATTCAAATGAATTAGTCAAATATTATCTTGTAAAATTTAAGTTTTAAAAAACTGGAAATGCTAAAACTTAAAAAAAGGCTGTAAACATGTGGCAGATCTATTTGTGTACAAGGTCTCCTATTTACAGCTATAAACCTATTATGTTTCCTTCAACACAAGTTAGTATGTGTATTTGACTCTCTGCACAACCTCACCCTTGTTTGTCTTATCCACAGTTGTAAGTGAGCTAACATGGAATTTCCAGTTCAGATGAAGTGTTTACACTGTAAAGTCTACTCATCGTTTATATTCGTATCTATGGACAGCTCTGTATATTCCAGTGTATCCAAATCTGTCTGTGCCTAACTCAGGAATGACACTAAATCTAATATCTATGATACAACAATGATTCCACAAGAAATTCATCTTAAACATACAGACATTCTACATCAGAAATGAGTAATTTTGTTGTACAAAATATTCATGCTTTGTAAAAAGGACTCCACCCATAACATAAATAATAACATTTGCTGACACAATTTTCATAATTGTACACATCACATAACTTTTAAGCACTTTATATTAATTAAGGACAAATTTCTAAGGCAAATAAATGGAACAGTCAAAAGAATAATACCATAAGAGGTTCTTTACCATTTACACTGCAAGAAATGAAATGTTGAACAGGTGCTAGTCCATTCCAGGATAGCTTAATTTGTCCTTTTATATTGCCAACAATGTTAGTTCATAATGCAGGTTAGATATTGAAAAACTTGTTGATGTTCGAAATTTTAAACAATAATTTTATTACATTGTTCCAATATTTATGTGAACTAGGATTAATTGTCAGAACATTACTCCAGTTTGTGCACTATTAACTATGATGGACTAATTGGATAGTCTCTTCAGACCACCAGTAATTGTTATCAGGAATCAATAAAAAGTGATATTGCAACTAATAAATATTACAAAGTCATAGCAGAAAAAATGAACTTATGCATGAATTATTTTAAAAATGTAAGTAATATAATAGTCATATTTATTAAATTCAGAGATTAGTAAATTAGTATTGCAAGAGCTCCCCAGTTACTGGTAGTTGCACTGATATGTTTTTTCAACAAATGATAAAATTAACAGAAATCTGAATACATGCTGTACCCTATAGTTTTAAGTTCCAAATGAAATATCTACGTGGGTCTATTTTGGTTGGATCTAAATATATTGACCACTATAGATATTAATTGTCAGGTTGATATCAGTATAATAAAATTCATTCTCTGAATAGCATTTTTAAAATATTACAGTTTCAATGCGTTAACAGTCTCTGCTGTTTACATGTATAATGTAGGTTTCTATCCATTCAGCTTTAAAGTTACTTTGGTTCCACTGCTTTGTGAAAAACAAAGGTAGATCAATAACATATTCCCAACATAAGGGTTATGAGTTTGAGCCTTTCATATCCTAATTGGTGAGGTCAATTGCCCCCAAAAGCTGTTGATCAACAGAAAACACAAAAATAATGCCATCCAACTCATTCCATATAATGACACCTTCCTATCAACCTTCACTGAGCAATATTGCCAAATCCTCACATAATTTTGAGATAAACAATTAATGTTTCATCTGAAGGGGAAAATGAACAGCAAATAAAAATTTATTACATAATAAATGTCATTTAAAAGGTACATGAAATTCCATCTTTTCATGAGATGATGTTTTGAAATAGCTTGCTATGTTGGACCAAGAAACATATCTCTAAGATAAATATTCATTTGTAGTCAAGCATCACTTAATGTGCCTGATGCACTAGTGACAAATACCTGCTACTGAGCAAAACAAAACTCATTTATTTGTTTAAAAATAGGATGCTGCAAGTGCTGGAAATATGAAAGAACAGAAAATGCTGAAAATATTCAACAGGTCAGGCAGCAACTGTAGAGAGAAAGATACAGTGATTCACCACCACCTTCTACAGGGCTGTTGTGGATGGGCAATAAACACTGACCTAGCCAGCAATGTTCACATCTCATGAACATTGGACGAAACAAATTAAAACCTTTCAGGTTGATGGCCTTTCATCAATGCATGTAAAGTCATCAACTTGATACGTTATCGCTGGTTCTCCCTCCACAAATGCTGCCTGATCTGCTGAGTATTCCCAGGATATTCTGTCTAAATTTATTTATTTACATTTTGGTTGAAAACTCAATAACTATTCTACTTGCTATCTGATCTGAGTGCTTGTTCTCTACCTAGATGGAACAAGGAGGAGGCATCAATTTTGTAGTTGTTTTTTTTAAAAAAATCATAAATTCACAGGGTTTGGTAAAAAAATTGAAACATTTGGTTCACTTCTGTACATTAAATTTTGTAACATCAATACATATCTTGACTACATTGTTTATTTCAAAGAATAAAGAATACTTTTGTGTTTTGATTCCTTAGGTTAAGTGTGCAATCCAAAATTGTGGACAATGTTACATGAATGTTCATGAAGAAATCATCGAGTCACAAATTATAACAATTGGCAGCAGGATCTTTTTCTCATTAGAAAATTAGAATGAAGGCAAAGGATAAACATTGTGAATCTTGGGATTCCTTTACCCATTTTGAATGAAAACAAATCACAGAACAGTTCATTTCCCTAATATACATTTATCAAGACAAAAGTCAATTCACTGATTTAGATAATCAAAAGACACAGTAACAGAAAATATGCAATCTCATATATACTCATTCCTCCATATCCGCGAGGGTTCTGTTCCTGAGAACCACGACAAATGATGAAATTTGTGAGTGCGGAGCTCAGTTAAAAGTCAGTTAAAATAGATTAAAAGTCAAGGATATACCTGCGGATGCTGAATTTTGTTGATTTTTTTGGCGCGGATAGGCGAATTTGCGATTCGTGGTTTCTTGGATACCAAGGATTTACTGTATGTATGTCCCATTGCTCCAGACAAGTCAAATATATCCCGTGTTCTTTATTTCATACAAGCAACATGACAAAGTTCTATCTGTCACTGAATTAATGTTTTCTAGCTCTGATATCATTCTTTCCATTTGTCACTCTATAGTTAAAGTGTGGCTGAGGATTACGGTTCAGAGGCTTCTTGAAGTTTCCAGGTTGATTTAGCATAGATGTTGAGCTAGCCACATCTGATGCTGCAATTGTCGGACCTGTGATAAAAAACGTCTATCAGTATTTATTTGAATTATAAATAATTTTAAACTATATTACAATTCCATCTGCCTGACCAACACACACCCTCTGAACACCAGGAAGAGAACACACTTCAAGCTTTAGATTTTTAAAAAAATTGTCAACTTTTATCAGTTGTAGAACTCTTATTTCTAGATCGGAAGATTGTAGACTCTAATTCAATTGCGGGCCTTGAGAACTTAATACAGGTTGACTGTCCAAAGCCCTGATGAAGGGCTTTTGCCCGAAACGTCGATGTTACTGCTCCTCGGATGCTGCCTGAACTGCTGTGCTCTTCCAGCACCACTAATCCAGAATCTGGTTTCCAGCATCTGCAGTCATTGCTTTTATCCTGTCCAATGCAATAGTGAGAGAATGCCGTGAGTTTACAGATGGTACCTTTCAAAGAGAAGTTAACTTAAAGATCCACTCTGCCTGTTCAGATCGCACTGCAATATTTGAAGACAAGGAAGAGATTCAGCTGGTATCCTGATCAACATCCATCTCTCAAGCACAACCACCAATCACATTAACTCCATTGCTAGTGTGGCAATTATTGGCTGCTATGTTTGCCTTTTTAACAGTGAGTGCAATTTAACAAATAATGACTGAAAGAACTGCAGATGCTGTGAAGCTTTCAGAAATGAGATAACAAGAATCCAGAGAAAGTATATTCCTTTCAGGGTGAAAGGGAAGGCTGGTAGATATAGGGAATGCTGGATGACTAAAGAAATTGAGGGTTTGGTTAAGAAAAAGGAGGAAACATATGTCAGGTATAGACAGGATAGATCGAGTGAATCCTTAGAAGAGTATAAAGAAAGTAGGAGTATACTTAAGAGGGAAATCAGGAGGGCAAAACGGAGACATGAGATAGCTTTGGCAAATAGAATTAAGGAGAATCCAAAGGGTTTTTACAAATATATTAAGGACAAACAGGTAACTAGGGAGAGAATAGGGCCCGTCAAAAAGCAGCAAGGCGGCCTTTGTGTGGAGCCACAGAAAATGGGGGAGATACTAAATGAATATTTTGCATCAGTATTTACTGTGGAAAAGGATACGGAAGATATAGACTGTAGGGAAATAGATGGTGACATCTTGCAAAATGTGCAGATTACAGAGGAGGAAGTGCTGGATGTCTTGAAACGGTTAAAGGTGGATAAATCTCCAGGACCTAATCAGGCGTACCCGAGAACTCTGTGGGAAGCTAGAGAAGTGATTGCTGGGCCTCTTGCTGAGATATTTGTATCATCGATAGTCACAGGTGAGGTGCCAGAAGACTGGAGGTTGGCAAACGTGGTGTCACTGTTTAAGAAGGGTGGTAAAGACAAGCCAGGGAACTTTAGACCGGTGAGCCTGACCTCGGTGGTGGGCAAGTTGCTGGAGGGAATCCTGAGGGACAGGATGTACATGTATTTGGAAAGGCAAGGACTGATTCAGGATAGTCAACATAGCTTTGTGCATGGGAAATCATGTCTCACAAACTTGATTGAGTTTTTTGAAGAAGTAACAAAGAAGATTGATGAGGGCAGAGCAGTAGATGTAATCTATATGGACTTCAGTAAGGTGTTCGACAAGGCTCCCCATGGGAGACCGATTAGCAAGGTTAGATCTCATGGAATACAGGGAGAACTAGCCATTTGGATACAGAACTGGCTCAAAGGTAGAAGACAGAGGGTGGTGGTGGAGGGTTGTTTTTCAGACTGGAGGCCTGTGGCCAGTGGAGTGCCACAAGGATCGGTGCTGGGCCCTCTTCTTTTTGATATTTACATAAATGATTTGGATGCGAGCATAAGAGTTACAGTTAGTAAGTTTGCAGATAACACCAAAATTGGAGGTGTAGTGGACAGCGAAGAGGGTTACCTCAGATTACAACAGGATCTGGACCAAATGGGCCAATGGGCTGAGAAGTGGCAGATGGAGTTTAATTCAGATAAATGCGAGGTGCTGCATTTTGGGAAAGCAAATCTTAGCAGGACTTATACACTTAATGGTAAGGTCCTAGGGAGTGCTGCTGAACAAAGAGACATTGGAGGGCAGGTTCATAGCTCCTTGAAAGTGGAGTTGCAGGTAGATAGGATAGTGAAGAAGGCGTTTGGTATGCTTTCCTTTATTGGTCAGAGTATTGAGTACAGGAGTTGGGAGGTCATTTTGTGGTTGTACAGGACATTGATTAGGCCACTGTTGGAATATTGTGTGCAATTCTGGTCTCCTTCCTATTGGAAAGATGTTGTGACACTTGAAAGGTTCAGAAAAGATTTACAAGGATGTTGGCAGGGTTGGAGGATCTGAGCTACAGGGAGAGGCTGAACAGGCTGGGGCTGTTTTCCCTGCAGCGTCGGAGGCTGAGGGGTGACCTTATAGAGGTTCATAAAATTACGAGGACATAGATAGGATAAATAGACAAAGTCTTTTCCCTGGGGTCGGGGAGTCCAGAACTATAGGGCATAGGTTTAGGGTGAGAGGGGAAAGATATAAAAGAGACCTAAGCGGCAACTTTTTCACACAGAGGGTGGTACGTGTATGAATGAGCTGCCAGAGGATGTGGTGGAGGCTGGTACAATTGCAACATTTAAGAGGCATTTGGATGGGTATATGAATAGGAAGGGTTTGGAGGGCTATGGGCCGGGTGCTGGCAGGTGGGACTAGATTGGGTTGGGATATCTGGTCGGCATGGACGGGTTGGACCGAAAGGTCTGTTTCCATGCTGTACATCTCTATGACTCTATGACTGTGCATCAGAAACAAAAGCAGAAATTGCTGAAAAAGCTCAGTTCTGAGGAAATGTTAACTTTGATTTTTCTGCACAGATGCTGCCAGACCTGCTGAGCTTTTGCAGCGTCTGCTTTTTATTAATAAATAATTAGCTGTGAAGTACTTTGGAAGAGCCTGAGAATGTGAATGGTTCTTTCCAAGTGCAATTGTTTTACTGGCAATGCAGCTTGTATGAAATTCCATCAGCCACTGTGGTTACACGGAGACAAACATGCTTAATCTTTGATGAGCAGGATTCAGACTTCAGGATTACATTTGTAATTATTAAATTGGGACATCAGTAGTCTACTCTGTTATGATGGATTACCTTAGATAAGTGTGTCATACTTAGATAATTATCTTTTTAGGTGAAGGTTTTTAATGTTCACAAACTTAGCCATTTAGAGACCAATTGCACATACCTCTTATGTCATATCCATCCCTTGTTCCTCAGAATCCTGGTAATTTGTCTCTGGAATCCATTTATATTGTTCACTTTAACACACTTACTTCAACCCATTCTGACTCGGAAGAGAAACTTCCATTAATTTGCCTTTTTGATCCCAACATTTTAATGTTTAATTTGCATTCCAGATGGTTTGAATGCTTCAACAGAATGACTGATTCCTTCAAATCTATTTTGGTTGCTTACTTTTCCAATCTAAAAGCTTCAGTCAAAACACATTAAAGTTCCTTCTTTCAATCAAAACAAGCAGAACTTCCTTAATGTTTCTCTGTAACTTAAATGCAATATTCAACATAATCTTTACCATCTTTAATCCCTTGCTGTGTGACCCACTGCTATTGCAATATCATTGTTCTACCTACACACATTTGATTTAATGAGTTCTGTAACTCTGGTTCTGTAACTATGGCGGTGTGCCATAGCTTGAGTGATTTTTCTCACACAATGTTTCACTCCTCACCGAATTAATTTGTCTAACTGGGGTCTAGGGACCCTTTCTCAGTGAAATGTGCAGCCCAAGAAGTGGAAGTGTTCATCACATCTGGGACCATCCATCATTCACCCCATATTTAAGGCCCAGTTGTTCACTGCTTTGACACTGCAAACTAGGGAATTGGTCCTTATACTGTGCTGTTCGACTATTATCACTAAGGTCATGGGCCACAGGAAAAGAAAACTCGCTTCCCACTTTGCAGACATTGACTTAGGGGCGTTGGTGAATGGAAGACAATCCTTTTCCTGCAGAATGTCATAAACGCACAACCCAGATGGCCTCCTTCTTCAAGGACCGCAATTTCCCCCCTCGACGTGGTCGACGATGCCCTCCACCGCATCTCTTCCACTTCCCGCTCCTCCGCCCTTGAGCCCCGCCCCTCCAATCGCCACCAGGACAGAACCCCACTGGTCCTCACCTACCACCCCACCAATCTCCATGTACAGCGCATCATCCGCCATCATTTCCACTACCTCCAAACGGACCCCATATCACCAAGGATATATTTCCCTCCCCTCCCCTATCAGCATTCCGTAAAGACCACTCCCTCCGTGACTCCCTCGTCAGATCCACACCCCCCACCAACCCAACCTCCACTCCCGGCACCTTCCCCTGCAACCGCAGGAGGTGCAAGACTTGCGCCCACACCTCCCCCCTCACCTCCCTCCAAGGCCCCAAAGGAAACTTCCATATCCGCCAAAGATTCACCTGCACCTCCACACACATCATCTATTGCACCCTCTGCACCCGATGTGGTCTCCTCTATATTGGGGAGACAGGCCGGCTACTTGCGGAGCGTTTCAGAGAACACCTCTGGGACACCTGGACCAACCAACCCAACCACCCTGTGGCTCAACATTTCAATTCCCCCTCCCACTCCACCAAGGATATGCAGGTCTTTGGACTCCTCCATCGTCAGACCACAACAAAACGACGGTTGGAGGATGAACTCGGATTTCACCAGTTTCCTCATTTCCCCTCCCCCCACCCTGTCTCAGTCAAATCCATCGAATTCAGCACCGCCTTCCTAACCTGCGATCTTCTTCCCGGCCTCTCCGCCCCCATCCCAGTCTGACCTATCACCCTCACCTTGACCTCTTTCCACCTATCACATTTCCGACGCCCCTCCCCCAAGTCCCTCCTCCCTACCTTTTATCTTAGCCTGCTGGACAAACTTTCCTCATTCCTGAAGAAGGGCTTATGCCCGAAACGTCGATTCTCCTGTTCCCTGGATGCTGCCTGACCTGCTGCGCTTTTCCAGCAACACATTTCCAGCTCTGATCTCCAGCATCTGCAGACCTCACTTTCTCCTCCTAGAAAGCTACTTATCAAACCAAATCAGTCTGACGAAGTGGGTGCCCAACAGTACAGGCTGATGGTCAATGATTTGCAGTGTGCAAACGTGAATACCAACATCTTCTCTCTTCTACCTCACATTCATCCTCATCTGCTAAGTCTTCCTGCCCTCGGTGCTTCCTACTCAATAGGGACCCTTACCACCTCTCCTACTCCTAAATCACCAATAAGTGCAAACTGAATAGCCTTCTCCGCACTGTAAGAATTCCATGACAGCTCCTCTTTGACTTTCACTTATGGCCATCTGCTTGTAACATGTGTAATATATTTGCTGCATAAACTGCTGGTACATGCTGCAGGTGTGACATGATGTTACACAGTACTATTCAACAACATTTCCACTCCTTGATTGCTCCCAAATGCAGTAAACTGACTTGGACTTTTATCATAATTCCTTCATTGTTGCTGGGTCAAAATACAGTCATAGAGTCACAGAGATGAACAGCACGGAAACAGACCCTTCTGTCCAACCCGTCCATGCCGACCAGATATCCCAACCTAATCTAATAGTATTGTGCGTCAACCCACAGCAGGTGGAGTGCAGCTATTCAAGAAGGCAGCTCACCACCTCCTTCTCAAGGGCTACCAGGGACGGACAGTAAAAATGCTGGCCAGCCAGTGCCGTCCAATTTCCACAAGTGAATAATAAAAAAGTTGGCAGAAGCATGCCCAGGTATTTCTGAGCTCCAAAAATAAGTACTTAAGAGCTGATGTGTGTGATTTGGACCCAGAGCAGGCATCATGATGATGTGGCTGTGGTGAGGTGGGTGGTTTGCTGATGCTTACTTGTGTAGATGAAGGGTTTTAGAAGGTGGTGGCCTTGGAGCTTGCAGGGACGACGTTATGAAGAAGCAGTTGAATGAGAATGGAGATAATAGTTTGGTGAGCTGCAGCCTGCTCTGATGTACATTTCAAGAATTTGTGCTATTTTTGCAGGGAAGAAGAAAAGAATTGGAAGTGACACATAAATAAGACAAGTTGAAGCTTTAATGAAATGAAAATACATTGAAAGTTGTGACAATGCTGTTCCTTTAACAAGGTTATGTTGTCCTTGTTTTTTTTCTCAGAAGGGGTTGTAAAAGATAGAGATTCCGATTTGTCTGGAGTAGGCCACTTTGATTATGGTTCACAGATACTGTCTGAGTCAACAATCAGAGGAGGCCTTTCAGGTTTTTTTTTAAAACAGTTGTGCAATGAAAGGGGAGTGGCCAGTTCTCGCACTTTGGGTTTTTCCTAGTTTGGCTTAGGTTGAAGCGGCTGGTCAAACAAAGCTGCTGGGGAAAAGGTTCCCTAATTCAACAGAGGTTTTCTAGCTGACTTGCTCTCCAACATCTCTCCTATTAGAACCTGTGTTTACCTTGAATTTACCTTTTTCCCAAGGGGTATGTTTAGGGATATTGCAGGAAGTCAGAACAGCTCTTTATTAAGTTAGATTGAGTCGGTCTGGTTTTCAAATCAATGTTATTCTAAATTCTGTTTTCTGTTGTTTGTGTTTCATTTGGTAGTCTGCAAACAAATTCTGTTTTGTTTAAACCTGAGTGGCTTGACCAGCTGCATCACTCCTGGAATACAGGGAACCTTGATTATCCGAACGAGATGGGCAGGCACTATTTTGTTCAGATAATTGATTATTCGGTTAATCGATTAAATGCCTTTCCTCTGGGGCTCGGAGCTTTTAAAGTCAGCTCCCCATTCAGGAGACTGCAGCGGCACACAGCGCGCAAAACCCCGCACCCGTCCAACATCACCCCCAACCCTGTACAACACCACCCCGCCCACCCCCATCCAACACCTCCCCCCACCCCTCAACACCATCCAACACTGCCCCCAAGCGACCCCCACCCCATCCACCCCTGGACCCTCTCTGGAGCAGCTGGGCTGTACACCAACAATAAGACTGCTGCTGCTGCAGCTGCCTTGGTGGGGTAAGTCTCCAAATAGCGCACACACACACACAGCCAGACACACAATCTTTCAATGCAACTTTTTGACAGGTTCCACCTCTGCCCTGTACAGGACAGTGTTGGTCAGATTATCTGGGGAAGGAGGGGATTTAGGGTACACCCCTCTGTAGAACTCCAGGGAAAGTGTGGGGAGAGGGAGAGGGCGGGAGATCAGTAATTTGGAGACGGTGCTTGTTTAATCATTGTAAACAAAAGACGCGATCACTGTTGGAAAAAAGTCGTTGATGTAATGTTTCTATTGAGACCTCGAGATCCCCTTCGGATAATCCAATTTTCGGATAATTGGTATTCAGATAATCAAGGTTCCTCTGTATCCAGTTTATATCTGCTTAAAGCGTCTGGGCTACCTTCTTGAAATGTTTTGAGGGGGTCTGGCCTGGTCCACAACAAATTAGTCAGTGCTCAGTAATGAGATGCATCAGTCTCCATATAAGATGAGAGGGGAAAATCACAAAACATTTTCTCAATATTGACATACTTACTTTTTAATTCACTCCATCTATTTAATTTGCTTTCAACGGAAATTATGGCCTCGTGGTATTATCACTAGACTATTAATCCAAAAACTCAGCTAATGTTCTGTGGGTTCAAATTTGAATTCAATTAAAATAAAAGTCTAGAATTAAGAATCTACCAATGACCATGCAATCATCGCTGGTTGTTGGAAAACCCTATCTGGCCCCTTAATGTCCTTCAGGGAAGGAAATCTGTCAATCTCACCTGGTCTGACCTACATGTGTCTCTCGACCAACAGCAATGTAGTTGATTCTCAACTGCCCTTTGAAATGACCCAGCAAGCTACTCAGTTCAAGGGCAGCTAGGGAGGGGCAATAAATGCTGGGCCAACCAGCAATGTCCATGTCCCATGAGTAAATTTAAAAATAATTATTTCTCTCCTTTCTCAGCATTGCTTATGATGCACCAGGGAAGGGAATATTCTGCCATGTATTTTTTATTGGTCACTCAATTCAGTAATGCCACAAAGAATTGTGTTCTCACCTCTGACCTTCTTCTGTACAGCCAGCCCTCTCCCATTGGCATTTCTCTGATAGATGATGCTGGGTGGGGTACTGACAACCTCCAGCACCTGAAGGTCACTTTCACCTATACAAAGCAACAGCGACAAACAACTTACTACTTTCACACAAATAAAGTAACCATGAACTAACATATTACCATCTGAGTCCTGATGAAGAGTCACTGCACTGGAAATGTTAACTCCCCACAGATGCTGCCAGACCTGCTGAATTTCACAAGCAATCTCTGTTTTGTTTCAAATCTCCAGCATCCACAGTTTTTTGTTTTATTATAAATATATTACCACACCATGATAGCTACAGGAAGAATAATTTGGTTTATATATTTTTTAAATTTAAAATATAAATTAAAATGGAAATAGGACTACTATATAACTGAAATACCTCGGAAAGTTTTACAACCTGGAAAAATCAAGTGGTTTATATTTTGCACAGCTATGCAGGACAATGTTGTTTTTGAGGTATCAGTGAAATACCTTGAGACATGGTAACAACTAAAGTCCTTGAGTTAAGGTTATTCCATCTAATGACAATCCCCAATTGGTTGCAAGTACAAAGGCAGCCAGAGACATCCAGAGTCTGTGAGCAGAAAACATTTCCTTCTCTTTAGCTGATTGTAGAGAAAAGACAGCACAACCAAAAAAGCTTACATAAAAGAATTCTAACAATATCTAGGTCCATCGGATCATTCGAGTGAAGAATGATTGTGTTCCATAGCTTTGCTTTACAGAAAGCAGTATGTGATCAGTGCTAAAATTTCATGAGGAACTGTGTGACATAGCCTAACCAACCCTTGAAATCTGGATTGTTGATATTCAGAGTTTTGTTCCCTGTCGTTTTTTCAACCAGAATACCAGTGTCAAAACATCTTTTGTCTGTCTTAATTGTGAATGAGTATGTAGGCTGTGGGGGTTGTAAAGAGACACAGTTTAAATTATATGGTAGTAGATTAGGAATCTTTTCTCTGACAAAGTTTTGAATGTGACTATAAGTAGTTATATTCTGTTAATAGTGGAACATGGTGTGAATTGTTCTTGTCCTGAATAGCAGTCAGTCAGGCAAATTGGTCATCTTGGTGGTCTAAATGTTTTTACATGTTTTTGACAGCTTGTGGAACAGTGAGACATACTTCCTGCTATGTCATGACTTTACCATAAACGTCCAACTTACCTGCATAATGACTGATAGGAAATTTCACTTTCCCAAGCCTGTGTGTTGGATTTCGATGTATCCGTAACTGACATTGGCCATTGACGTTAAATCTATTATCTGAAATACTCTCCAATGGTTGGAAGCGGGATGAAATGTTCTTAGGATGGGGTAACTGGGAAGATAATAAGAAAGTAAGATCATTGCAAAATTGCATCAAAGTCAGGCATAAGGTACAGAAAACAGCAAAGAGGACAAATGAGATTTAATCTTTTGGAAAGATAATATTTACATTAACTTACTGTCCTCAGTACTGCCAAATATATTTACTCCAATCTCAACTTATGCTAAAATCAAATTATTGGTTTTATGGCAGCAGTGAACGGGAAATGACTAAATTCAATGACATTTATGGCTTCTATTCACAGTTGTAAAGTTTCTGATATTATACCACACAGAATATGGTAGGTATGGAAGTGAACTTGAGATATTTTAAAAGCATTAATGTGCATAAAATCTGTTTTTTTACTATTTGAAATGCAATCACAAATTTTAACTGGCATTATTGTCAGGGAAATGCATCCCACAGTATAATTTTTTATGTTTGTGTTCAGAGCATTAAATCACAATTCTCAAATGTTGCTTGTAAAGAGTTTATTCAGTTTATAATACCAATAAAACTCCAACTTTTCAAAAATAATCAGTGATCAATGCGGAAAAATACACAACCGAGCTATTGTTGCAGATTGTTCAACACAATTCTCTAATAGGGTTAGGTTGTCAATGTTTAATGTCATGAATACATTACCAATTTAAAGGGCATGTTTTAGTATCAAACACTGATCTATTTACATTATTATTGATGCATTTTATTTCAGCCAGAATTTGTGAATCATCAAATGTGCACTCAGAAAGACAAGAATAAAGAACAAATTTTAATTTACTTCTGTATAATCAAAATACCAACCCCTTGACCATTAACCTCAAAAGACCTTGATCTTCTTTTCTTCCGCTTGGCTTCTAATGTGTCCTGCCTTCTACTTGCCTTTTTGTTTTCCTTTTTATAGGATTGAGACCAGTCATGGTGGCTTTCTTCCTTGTTAGCCTGCACATGGTTGATCACCTCACCAGTACTGGTGGACAGATTGTCCTCACTAGCAGCATGTTTTATAAGTTGACCCTGTTGGTTTCTATACAGTGTCAGTGATAGTTCAGGAATGCCTCTATAAAATGATTCTTCATTTTCCTTCATCGAATGCAGGGAAATGCTTGTTTTCTCCTTCATGGGTTCCAGAATGTGTAGCCTGTTGTCATTTTCCAGAGCTTTTGAACGTCGTCTTGCAGCTTTGACTGCGATGTTCTTGGTGCCCGTCAACATCTGCTTGCGTTCTATTGAAAATGGAACTCATTAATTATTTCAGTACAGCAATAATCTTAAAGTACTGTTAAAGTATATTGCATTCGTAACACAAGGACTGGCAATCTTTAAAACAGATAATAGCCCGTGTTATTCCGAAGGCCAGAGAGTCACTGGAAGAGCATTGACTGGAAATGTGTGTTGGGGATTCTGTGGAGCCCCAGATGTAGCTGACTGCATGGAAATTCCTGGGAAATTGAAGATTCTGATGTGTAGTTTCACTGCAACTAGAACCTTCTGAAAACAAAACCCCTTAACATCTGAAAATACAGAGGGTTCAGCTTCCACTAAATTCACAGTCACTCTGGAAGTACTAGATGATTAGAAACCTATGCAACTCCCAGGCAATTATTTAGTTGACCCCAGCTCAACACAAATACTTCATCTACACCCTTACACCTTCAGGGCCCTTTGATAACCATCATCTGTCCTAATTAGACATCCCCCGCCCCCGAGCACAACACAATTCCATCCCCCACACTTAGTACCTGACAATTCCTCTGCCGCTGGCCTGACCTATAGGACACAACATTTGCTTCCAATCCTCTGTTGGCACCCCACTCACCAGCTGGCCCTGGAAATCACCATCACTGCCAGCCTGATCCCCCAGTAGCCAACAAACCCCTGTCCTCCAGCTACTGCACCATGATACCTTGCCTCTGCCCTCGACACAAACCCCTGCTGGGCCCTGACAATCACCTCTCCCAGCCATACTCTTGAATTAATGGCCATCCTAAACCTTCACTTGCACACTTACATTTCATAGCAGCTGTCAAAGTGGCTGCTGGATATTTAAATCCCAGGACATGACTGCTGCAAAAGAGGGTATGGTTTGACCTCATAGAATCATATAAACAAACAGTACTGAAGAGGCCCTTCAGCCCACCAGGCCTATACTGCTGAAGCTACAGTAAATCTTTCCACTTTTCAAATCTTTGCCTTGCATATTATTTCAAGTGCTCACTTTTCAAAGGTTGTGAGGGTTCCTCTCTTTCCTATCATCCCAGGTGGTGCATTCTGAATTCCCAGCACCCTCTGGGTGAAAGATATTTTCCTCAAATCCCCTCTGAACTTCCTGTCTTTCATCTTAAAATCATACTCCCTTGTTATGGACCATTTGACTAAGGGGTACAACTGCTTTATATTCTTCCTGTCCCTGCCTCTCATCATCTTATACATCCCTGTCAGGCTCCCCTCAATCTTCTCTGCTCCAATGAAAACAAACCAAACTCATCCAGTCTTTATTCACAACTGAAATTCTCCATCCCGGGCAACATCCTGGTGAATCTCCTTTCCACCCTTGTAGTCCAATCACATCCATCGTATTTTGTGGCGACCAGAACTGCACATGGTACTCCAGCTGTAGCCTAACTAAAGTCCTGTACAACTTCAACACAACCTCCTTGCTCTTATAACCTATACCTCATCTGATAGAGGTAACTATCCTAATAACCTGTTCTGCCATCTTCATGGATTTGTGGACAAACACCCCAAGATCCCTCTGTTCCTTTGAGCATCCGTAATGTCCGGCCATTCAGTCAGTACTCCCATAACTATCCTGCACTATGTATTTATTTCAGCAATGCTCCATAATGCTACTGACCAGAATTGCTAGTGGGTTGTTCTTTCCTTCCAGCTGGTAATTTTACGTAGCAGAATGGATTCCAGCCAATATGGAGGGAGGCAGCTTCTAATAAAATTTAACTGCACTGCACTAAACCAACCAAAAGGAAATGGAGTCAAAAATGAAAAAAGAAGATGTTTTCAGGGTATTAAATAAATAATTGCATGAAGTGAGAATGGTCAAGATTGAGGAACCTACTCTAGGTGGAGAGAGAACACTTGCCAGGTTTTCTCTGCTTCTCAATGCTTAGTAACCTTATTACAGCAATCCCACTGCAATTCCACTTACGAAACAAAAGCCAGGGGCACCACAGCACATAGAGAAATCAGTCAGTCTTCTAGCTGCCCATTGTTTAACTAAAGATGGGAGAGTCAAGGGGCTAAGATTCCTGTTGGTTGTGTCAGTAGTGGGAACGTGGGCACTGAACAGAAAGTGTCCAATAGCATAATCAGAAGTTTGTATCTCATAATAGCCCTCCCTACCACTTTACCCTGCTCTCTGTTGATACCTTTTGGTGGTGAGAGAAAAATCTGGATAATCATTTTCATCTTTCAACTGAGTTAGGACATCAGGAACCCCAAGGTGAGGAAGAGGTCACCAGGTACCAACCTGCTCTCTTTTTGCAGCCATTTCTCTTCATATTGCTCTCCCAGCAAGAGAACCATCAACCTGGTTCAACACTAACTATGAACAAGCCATCCAAAATATGTCACGGCTACAAAGTTCCACATTGAGTCTTCATACCTTTGAGGAACTCTGTCCGGCTGTGTCGGTTATCTGCAAAATTCTCCGTGCTATCAGGTGATGAGTTTAAATGGCTGCTGGCACTGCTCATCTCACTAAAGCTCACCAGACTCTCCTGTTGATTTGTCTGAAGGAAGATTTGCAGTGGAACAAGTAAAAGATTTAATATTTAATTCGCGTTTTGTTTGTATCACTTTATTATACAATATGATCCAAAGTAAAAACTGCATGCAATTCTGGTCTCCTTCCTCTCGGAAGGATGTTGTGAAACTTCAAAGGGTTCAGACAAGATTTACAAGAATGTTACCAGGGAGTATTTGAGCCAAAGGGAGAGGCTGAACAGACTGGGGCTGTTTTCCCTGGAGCATCAGAGGCTGAGGGGTGACGATATAGAGATTTATAAAATCATGAGGGGCATGGATAGGATAAATAGACAAAGTCTTTTCCCTGTGGTGGGGGAGTCCAGAACTAGAGGGCATAAGCTTAGGGTGAGAGGGGAAAGATATAAAAGAGACCTAAGGGGCAACTTTTTCACACAGAGGGTGGTATGTGTATGGAATGAGCTGCCAGAAGAAGTAGTGAAGGCTGGTACAATTGCAATATTTAAAAGACATCTGGATGGGTATATGAATAGGAAGGGTTTGGAGGGATATGGGCTGGGTGCTGGCAAGTGGGACTAGATTAAGTTGGGATATCTGGTCGGTAAGGATGAAGTGGACGAAGGGTCTGTTTCCGTGCTGTACCTCTCTATGACTCTATAATTAGGGAAGTGTGCACAGCTAGGTGACCACAAAGGGGAAAAGGCAGCAATTTGGGATTTAGAATAGTGGAGTAGGCTCTATGAGTCAATTGGTTGACATGTGTTGCAATGTTCCTTTGTAGCATGCAGGTGTATTTTACCGTTTGCTAATCTTAGCAAAAAAAGCAGATGTGCGTATGAACTGGAGAATACCATGGCAACAATATTCCTGCCATGGTAACCGATTCATACCCAATTCACGTTCAACACTAAATTAATTGACTTGAAAAATGTTACCCACGCCAAGTGAATGGCATGACCTTATATCTGAAGAATTCATTCCTGCAATGTTAATAACACATTGGTGAACAGAAAGCCATAGCCTTCAAGTTATACGGGTTTCTGGGAACGTGGTTTTGAGACTGAAGTCCTTGAAATGGATGCTGTGCCAGAACCTGTTGCACTCTTGTGCACCAACTCACCTCTTGGTTTAGCATTCCATTCACTTGGATTGGAGGAGGTGTCATCACCATTGAACTCTTTCTCTGTTGACCGTGTGGGCTGCTTTTAAACACTCTGTTATTGTCACTGGTATGTCAAAGGAAGAACACTAAAATAAATAAACACTGAGGAGAAATTGTCACTGTAGTCAATTCTAATCAATTAGATAATGTAAAAATGCATGCAAAAATTGATCCAATGTAAAAGCTGGTGTATAATATTTGCCTCCAAAGTTTCTGAATTTTCATGAACTCATAGAAAAGTTGAACTTAGTTTTTCAGGGATCAAAGGCCAAAAGTTTCAAAACCAAAGTTTAATCCTGGTGAGGTTTGGATTAGAATGTTAAATTTTTTTAAAATGTCAAAGAGCTTTTTGTCATTTTCATAGAATTGTGAGATGTTTCATTTGTCCAGTTTGGATGGCTGCACCTTTTTGTCTCTCTTTTTTAAGGTCTTTCTATAAGTTAATGAATAGATCCTATTGTAAATGCCTGACAGGCAACAGTTGAAAGTCAGTCTAATGGCAGGATTTGCCCCTCCCAAGAAGTGGCAGGGAAGTAGAAGAAATACGACCAGAAGATGACTAGATGGTCCATCGAATCTTCCCCACTATGCAGTACAATCATGGCTGATCTTGGGTTTCCCACTTGCTCCCTATATCCCACGCTCTTGTTACAAGATTCTTTCTTAATTTACTCAAATACCATTGCTATTTTCTTTCTTAATTACTTGATGAACCTGCTTGCCAAATCTTTGTAGTCCTTGTACAATCACACCCTTTCTGAACATCAAGACTTGCTAAAAGTATTCTGCTCATCTATTTTTATGACCAAAGTGAATAAACTCACATTTAAAAAAAGCAACTGCAGATGTTGTAAATCAGAAACAAAAACAGAAGTTGCTGGGAAAGTTCAGCAGGTCTGGCAGCATCTGTGAAGGGAAGTCAATGTTAACATTTCGATTCCAATGACCCTTCCTCAGAACTGATGGTAGCTAGGAAAATGTTGATTTATATGCAGAAGATAGGGTGGGGGCAGGGGATGTGAGATATAACATAGAACAGTAGCACAGTACAGGCCCTTCAGCCCTCGATATTGTGCTGACCTTTTATCCTACTCTAAGATCAAACTAATATACATACCCTTCATTTAACTATTATCCATGTGCCTATCCAAGAGTCGCTTAAATGTTCCTAATGTATCTGACTCTAATACCACTCTTTGCAGTGCATTTTACGCACCCACCATTCTCAGAGTAAAGACCAACCTCTGACATCGTCCCGATACCTTCCTCTAATTACCTTAAAATTATGCCCCCTTGTGATAGACATTTCCGCAATGGGAAAAAGTTTCTGTCTATCCACTCTATCTATGCCTCTCAACATCTTGTATACCTCTATCAAGTCATCTCTCCTCCTTCTTCGATCCAATGAGACAGGCCCTAGCTCCCTCAAGCTTTCCTCCTAACATATGCACTCCAGTCCAGGCAGCATCCTAGTAAATCTCCTCTGCACCCTCTCTAAAGCTTCCACATCTTTCCCATAATGAGGCGACCAGAACTGAACACAATATTCCAAGTGTGGATGAACCAGGGCTCCATAGAGTTGCAGCATGACCTTGAGGCTCTTAAACCCACTCCCCCTGCTAATGAAAGCCAACACACAATATGCCTTCTTAACAAACCTACCAGCTTGGATGGCAACTTTGAGGGATCTCTGGACATGGGCCCCAAGATCCCTCTGTTCCTCCACACTGCCAAAAATCCTGCCTTTAACCCTATATTCTGTATTCAAATTCGACCTTCCAAAGTGAATCACTTCACACTTTTCCAAGTTGAGCTCCATCTGCTATTTATCAGCTCAGTTCTGCATCCTGTCAATGTCTCGTTGCAACCTACAACAGCCTTCCAAACTATCCACCACTCCACCAACCTTCATATCATCAGCAAAACCTATTAAGCCACCCTTCCACTTGCTCATCCAAGTCATTTATAAAACTCACAAACAGCAGAAGTCCCAGAATGGCTTCTGTCCTCGGAGACAGGTGATGGGTTAAAACGTGCTAAATGCTGACTGCTACTTCTGATGGAATTAATAGTCTGCTCCGAACTGCTTGCATAATTCGAAGGTGTTAGTCCTTTTAAGTTCGTAAATATTAATAAAAATGCTAGTCCTATATGCTCTAAGAAAGTTAGAAATTATTAAACTGATTACTGCAGCTGGGTTGTGAGATTTATTTCCTGTTTGTCGGTATAAGTTTCATTCATTCGAGCAATTTTATGGAAGCGCCGTTTTGTCAGTTTCCTAAAGGGACAATGGCCCAGTTAAAAAAGTATTTAACAGGTAAATACTAATTGGGGAATCTGTTCAGGTCCAAGAGGTGGTTGGTATGGGCTGATTAATATTATAATGCTTCATGGAGACTTGATGGGGCTGGTATTGTTCTGTATGCTACATTTATTTAGAGGTCAACACTGCTTGTAGCAAGGGCTGATGAGGTGTGAAAATGCAGTAATGGATTTGAAAAGGGTTGTTTTAAATTTGGTCTATCTTATGATAGTAAAATATAACCGTGTTATAGTGAATAACAGGTTAGAAAAGGGTTATGAATGAATGAATGGGAACCCAGTATTAATGAATATAATGAACTGGTGGGGGCTTTTGCCCGAAACGTCGATTTTACTGCTCCTCGGATGCTGCCTGAACTGCTGTGCTCTTCCAGCACCACTAATCCAGAATCTGGGTTCCAGCATCTGCAGTCATTGTTTTTACCCGGTGTGTTAATAAAGATAACTTAAAATACTGGTCTTAAGTGGGAGGGAGACCAGCCAGAAGTCATGGTACACATTGGTACCCATGACATAGGGAAAGGGAGGAAGACCTGAAAAGAGAATATAGGGAGTTAGGTTGGAAGCTCAAAGGAAGGAGGAGTAGAGGTAAATCTTAGGATTACCATCAGTGCCACGTGCTAGTGAGGTGAGGAATAGACGGCGAGTACAGATGGACATATGACTGCAAAACGGTTGTAGGAGGGAGGGCTTCAGATTTTTGGATCGTTAGGAAACCTTCTGGGGAAGGTGGGACTTGTACAAGAAGGACGAGCTGCACCTGAACTGGAGGTGCACTAATATTCTGGGCAGGAATTTTGCTAGAGCTCTTCAGGAAGGTTTAAACGAGATTGCCGGGGGGTGGGGGGGGTTGGCGGTGAGAACCTGAGTTACAAATTAGATGACGGAGTAGGTAGTGAGCAGGCAGATACAGCATGCAGAGAGTCTGTGAGGAGGGATAGGCACTTGATAGGGCAAAGTGCACCCAGTGTGATGGGTTGAAGTGTGTCTATTTTAATGCAAAATGTATCAGGAATAAGGGTGACGAACTCAGAGCATGACGAACTCAGAGCATGGTTCAGTACTTGGAGCAATGATGTTGCGGCCATTACGGAGACTTGGATATCCAGGGACAGGAATGGCTGTTAGATGTTCCAGGGTTTAGATGTTTCGAAAGGAATAGAGAGACGGTAAAAGAGGTGAAGGAGTGGCATTGCTAATCAGGGATTGTATCACAGCTGCAGAAAGGGAGACTGTCGAGGAGGGTTTGTGTACAGAGTCAGTATGGGTGGAAGTCAGAAACAGCAAAGGAGCAGTCACTTTATAGGGAGTTTTCTATACACGCCCCAATAGCAACAGAGACATGGGGGAGCAGATTGGGAGGCAAATTTTGGAAATGTGCAGAAGTAACAGGGTTGTTGTTATGGGTGACTTCAACTTCCCAAACATTGATTGGAACCTACTTAGTCAAATAGTTTGAATGAAGCAGTCTTTGTCAGGTGTGTCTAGGAAAGGTTCCTGACGCAATATGTAGATAGGCCAACTAGAGGGAAGGCAATATTGGATTTCATGCTTGGCAATGAACGAGGTCAAGTGTCAGATCTCTTGGTGGGAGAGCATTTCGGTGATAGTGATTACAACACCATTATCTTTACTATAATCATGAGAGGGATAGGAGCAGATGGTATAGGAAAGTATTTAATTGGGGGAGGGAGAATTACAATTAAGCAGGAACTGGGGCGACTAACTTGGGAACAGATATTCTCATGGAAATGCAACAGAAATGTGGAGGTTATTTAAGAAGCACCCGCTGATAGAACTGGACAGGTTTGTCCCACTGAGGCAAGGAAAGGGTGGTAGGTTGAAAGAACCTTGGGTGACAAGGGATGTGGAGTTTCCATAGTAAGGGATGTGGAACAGCTAATCAAGAGGAAGAAGGAAGCTTACTTAAGGTTGAGGAAGCAAGAATTAGATAGGGCTTTAGAGGGTTACAAGGTAGCCAGGAAGGAACTGAAGAATGGACTTAGGAAAGCTAGAAGCGGGCATGAAAAAGCTTTAGCAGGTCAGATTAAGAAAAACCCTGAGGCATATTACCCTTATGTGAGGAACAAGAGGATGGCTAAAGTGAGGGTAGGGTTGGTCAGGGATAGTGGAGGGAACTTACGCCTGGAGTCGGAGGAAGTAGGGG
Source organism: Chiloscyllium plagiosum (assembly GCF_037043375.1). NCBI lineage: Eukaryota > Metazoa > Chordata > Chondrichthyes > Orectolobiformes > Hemiscylliidae > Chiloscyllium > Chiloscyllium plagiosum. The sequence continues at coordinate 34,504,870 of NW_028270163.1, forward strand.
AGGTCCTTAATGAATACTTTGCTTCAGTATTCACTACTGAAAAGGAATTTGACGTTTCTGAGGTCAGCAAGAGAGTGATATGCTTGAACAGGTTGATGATAGGAAGGAGGATGTACTGAAAATTTTGAAAAACATAAGGATAGATAAATACCCTGGGCTGGATGAGATACACCCTAGGTTACTACAGGAAGTGAGGAAAGAGATTGCTGCGCCATTTGCAATGATCTTTGCATCCTCACTGTCCACTGGAGTAGTACCAGTTGATTGGAGGATGGCAAATGTTATTCTCTAGTTCGAGAAATGGAAAGTAATAATCCTGGGAATCACAGACCTGTCAATCTTACGTCAGTGGTGGGCAAAGCATTGGACAGGATTCTGAGAGACAGGATTTATGATTACTTGGAAAACCATAGTTTGATTAGAGATAGTCAGCATGGTTTTATGAGGGGCAGGTCATGCCTCACAAATCTTACTGAATTCTTTTAGGATGTGACAAGATGCATTGATGAAGGTTGAGGAGTGGATGTGGTGTATACGGATTTTCGCAAGGCGTTTGATAAGGTTCCCCATGATAGGCTGATTCAGAAAGTAAGGAGGCATGGGATACAGGGAAATTTGGCTGTCTGGATACAGAATTGGCTGGTCCATAGAAGACAGAAGGTGGTGGTAGATGGAAAGTATTCAGGCTGGAGATTGGTGACCAGTGGTGTTCCACAGGGATTGTTTTTTTTTCTGTACTTCCAATAAAAATATAATATGATAGTAATGAAACTTTAACAGATATAAGAACTATGTATAAACAGGCTCTTGTAAGAACTATATTTCGGGATTCTGTTGCTACCTTGAACTTGTGCTGTGATTGCTGAATAAAAGAAGCTATTTTCACCACTCATGAATTCCAGTCTATTCCAATTTGAACTCTATCCCACAAGAGTAAGAAGGAAACAATAGGTGAGGAATGAGCCCAAAGAGAAAGAAGAACAAAGGAGTCAATAAGATCTGGCTGGGGGGGTGAATAGCTGTTAATGGAGACTGTTAGTGGTTAACAATAGGTAGTGTGTAATGGTAGACTATGTGACAAAAAGGTGAAATTGAGGGCTGCAGATGCTGGAGATCAGAATCAAGATTAGAGTCATGTTGGAAGAGCACAGCAGGTCAGGCAGCATTTGAGGAACAGGAAGATCGATGTTTCAAGCAAAAACCCTTTATCAGGAATGAGGCTGGGAACCTCGGGAGTGCAGAGATAAGTGGGAAGGGGGTGGGGTTGTGGGGAAGGTAGCTGAGAGTGCAATAGGTGGATGGAGGTGAGGGTGAAGGTGATAGGTCGGAGAGGAGAGTGGAGCAGATAGGTGGGAAGGATGAATGACAGATGGGACAGGTCATGAAGACGTGCTGAGCTGGAAGTTTAGAACTGGGTTAAGGTGGGGGGAGGGGAAATGAGGTAACTGGTGAAATCCACATTGATGCCATGGGGGTTGGAGGGTCCGAGGCGGAAGATGAGGCGTTCTTCCTCCAGGCGTTGGGTGGTAAGGGAGCGGCGATGGAGGGGGCACAGGACCTGCATGTCCTCAGCAGAGTGGGAGGGGGAGTTGAAGTGTTCAGCCACGGAGCAATGGGGTTGATTGGAGTGGGTGTCCCGGAGATGTTCTCTGAAGCGTTCTGCGAGAAGGCGCCCAGTCTTCCCAATGTAAAGGAGACCGCATCCAGTGCAACGATAAGTAAATGACATGCATGAAAGTGCAGGTGAAACTTTGATGGATGCGGAAGGCTCTTTTGGGGCCTTGGACGGAGGTGAGGGGGAGGATGTGGGTGCAGGTTTTGCAATTGCAGCGATGACAATGGAAGGTGCCAGGAGGGGAGGGTGGATTGTTAGGAGCGTGGACCTAACGAGGTAGTTGCGGAGGGAACGGTCTTTACGGAATGTGGATAGGGGTGGGGAGGGAAATATATCTCTGGTGGTAGGGTCTGTTTGTAGGTGGCGGAAATGGCGAAGGATGATGTGATGTATATGGAGGTTGGTTGGGTGGAAGGTGAGGACCAGAGGGATTCTGTCCTTGTTGCGGTTGAAGGGGTGGGGTTCGAGGGCAGAGGTGTGGGACGTGGATGAGATGTGCTGGAGGGCATCATCAAATACGTGGGAGGGGGAATTGTGGTCTTTAAAGAAGGAGGCCATCTGGTATGTTCTATGGTGGAACTGGGAGCAGATGCGGCGGAAGCAGAGGAATTGGGAGTAAGGGATAGCATTTTTGCAGGAGTCAGGTGGAAGGATGTGTAATCCAGCTAGTGGTGGGAGTCGGTGGGTTTGTAGAAAATGTCATTGTTGAGTCGTGACAGAAGCTGGCAGTCCCCTGTACAATGGGTTTCGAGATGCCTTCAACATAGCCAGAGAGGTTCTCACACAGGGTCCCATTGCTTGACACAATGGGACGTCCTGGTGTGTTGGCTTTGTGTATCTTTGCAAGGCAGTAGAAGTTGCCTACATGAGAAGTATGTGGGATTGGGGGGGGGGCGCGTAGGGAACTCTGAAGGACTGGATCCAAATTCCTGATCAATGTGTAGAGGAACGACCAAAGAAGGAGTCAAGTTGGACTCCATTGGAGGGCCACTGCCCTGGGCTTGACATGTAAATGCAAGATTCATCAGCCATACCCACAAGGTAGAGCAAAACATCACCTGATTACAACGCAACACCATCCAGGCTCTCAAAACATATCACAACATTCTCATCAAACCAGCAGATAAAGGAGGAGCCATCGTCATTCAGAATAGAAAAGGTTACCGCAAGGAAGTGTACCAACAACTATACAACCAGGAATACCAGGCAACTACCGGCCGAGCCAACCAAACAGCACACCTGTGGACTAAACACATTGATCAGGGCCTTGGATCCAGTCCTTCAGAGTTCCCTATACATTCTCATCCTACGTACTTCTCACGTAGGTGACGTCTACTACCTTCCGAAGATACACAAAGCCAACACACCAGGATGTCCCATCGTATCAGGCAATGGGTCCTTGTGTGAGAACCTCTCTGGCTATGTTGAAAGCGTCTTGAAACCAACTGTACAAGCGACACCCAGCTTCTGTCGCAACACTACAGATTTCTTACACAAACTCAGCACCCATGGACAAATCGAATCGGGAACATCCCTCATCACAACAGAAGTTTCAGCACTCTACACCAGCATCCCCCACAATGACGGCATCGAGGCAACACCCTCAGTACTCAATATCACCAACTGCCAATCTCCAAACACCGTCCTACAACTCATCCTGTTTATCCTCGACCACAACGTTTTCACCTTTGACAACCAATTCTTCATCCACACACAAAGAACAGCCACGGGGACCAAATTTGCACCCCAATATGCCAACATTTTCATGCACAGGTTCGAACAAGGCATCTTCCCTATGCAGGACCTCCAATTAACACTATATACCAGATACATTGACAACATTTTCTTCCTCTGGACACATAGCGAGGAGTCACTGAAACAACTACACAGTGATATCAATGGGTTTCATCCCACCATCAAACTCACCACGGATTACACTCTACTATCTGTCTCATTTTTGGACACATGCATCTCCATCAAGGATGGGCACCTCAGCACCTTACTTACTGCAAACCACAGTTAACCTCACAATGATACACTTCTCCAGCCTCCACGCGAAACATATTAAAACAGCCATCCCCTATGGACAAGCCCTATGCATACACAGGATCTGTTCAGATGAGGAGGAATGTGATGGGCACTTGGAAGCTCTCAAGGATGCCCTCATAAGAACAGGGTATGATGCTCAACTCATCGACGCCAGTTCTGCCACAGCAAGAAACCGTAATGACCTCCTCAGGAGACAGACAAGAGCTGCAACCGACAGGGCACCGTTCGTAATCCAGTACTTCCCAGGAACCAAAAAACTACGCCATGTCCTTCACAGCCTGCAATACATCATCAATGAGGATGAGCACCTCACCAAGACTTTCTCCACACCTCCACTTATCACCTTTAAACAACCACCAAACCTCAAACAGATCATTGTTTGTAACAAACTGTCCGGCTTTCAGGGCAACTCCATACATTCCTATCATGATAGGCGCTGCAAAACATGTCAGAGTGTTGACACAGATACCACCATTACGCGTGGGGACACCTCCCAACTTGTACGTGGCAGGTACTCATGCGACTCAGCCAACGTTGTCTATCTCATACGCTGCAGGCAAGGATACCCTGAGGCATGGTACATTGGCGAGACCAAGCAGAGGCCATACAACGGATGAATGGACACCGCACAACAATCATCAGACAGGTGTGTTCCCTCTCAGTCAGAGAACACGTCAGTGGTCCAGGATATTCAACCTCAGAACTTCGGGTGACCATCCTCCAACGCGGACAGGCAACAACACAAAATGGCCAAGCAGAGGGTCTTAGCCAAGTTCGGTAGCCATGGGGATGGCCTCAACCGTGACCTTGGGCTCATGTCACACTATAGGTGACCCCACTGCAGTATATACACAGACAGACACACATACACACACTTACAGACCCATACACTCACGCAGGTTCTCTCTCATATGCTCACACATACACTCCCACACTCACATATGCATCCTCTCACAGACTCATAACCCTTTACACTCACACTCACACACATACACACACTCTGTCACCGACACTCATAACTCCCCCCCCTCCAAACACACACACCCACGTGCACACATACACATATAAGTTTGTGTAGTCAATTTGTACTTGCAGAATTAAATTTTACTTTGCTCAAAAACTGCATGAATCCATGTAAAATTCTGTAAATCCATTTTTTGGAATAGAATCAGTCTGACCATTGTGGCACAGACAGTCTTACACAGGGCAGCTCACACCTTCAATGAATTATCTGGGCCAACATGACACCAATTGTTAAAGTTCACTCGAGAATGTAACTTTTAAATGTTCTATGATTTACATATGAAAGAACTGAAACCAACATGTTCATTCTAAAAGATGAGAGACTTAACATACAATCCAGGTCTTTTTCAAAATATAATTTCAGTTACATCACACTGTAAACTTTTGCTATAAATTCTGTGTCTTATGATCTTATACTCCACAACCACCTGATTAAGGAGCAGCTCTCTGAAAGCTAGTGCTTCCAAATAAACCTGTTGGACTATAACCTTGTGTTGTGTGATTTTTAAGTCTGACTTTTCCCATTCCTAATTTCCACTCATACTGTTTCTACCTCTGATTTTCAAAGTCATGATCTTTTCTCAGAAATGTCCTTATGTTATTCTTTATTAACAAACCTACATCTGTTTTTCTATGCTGTTGGTCTTTTCAAAATATTACTTGCCTGTATTATTTATTTCCCACCCTCCATCTTGTAATTTTAACTTTTTTTAACCAATATCCCCTGAATATGCCTTGTTCTATTGCTCTAATACTGTTAAACTCTTTGTCCCCTCCTGTCCCACCAGCTTCTGTTTAACCATATCAGTATATTTTTCTATTACCTCAACTTTTATGTTTGAATGACGAAATATTTCTTCATCTGAACCCTTCATTCTCTCTGTTAATTTAAAGCCATTTTATCTTACTGTGACCATATTTGCCAACACACTCATGTTTATATGCTCTGTCCTTCCTATCCCACACTGGTTTTCACTACCTGTATCACAATCCTGCATTACTGTCTATCACTTTTCTCTTTAATTTTCCAATTTGTCCTCATGTGACTTCTCTCTCACTATGTTATATGAAGCTCCTTTAAAATCCTAGAATGGGTTTTATACAGTATAGTACATTGGTCTCAGAACAAGTTAGGTGAAAACTGTCTAAAGTGTACACTCTCTTCTTCCCTGGTACATGTGCTAGCACCACAAGAATCAAGACCCATTTCACCCACATCAATCTTTCAGCATGTGGTCAACTTTATGATCTTATTTACCTTTATGTCAATTATCTTGTCCTCAGGTAGTAATTCAGAGATTATAACCTTTGTGATTCTGCTGTTCATATTTCATCAGCAGAATCTTTCAGTCCTGCCTATGTATCAGATACTCACATGGACTACAACAACTAGATCCTTCCACTCCAGCTGAGTGTTTCTCTCTCTCCTTGAGGAGATGTCCTTAACCTGACACAGCAAAGATCTTAATACTCCTACTCTAAACTTCACAGAATATTATCAATATCCCTTATACCTTCTCCCCACTACATTTTTTTAGTCACCTACGTGAATGGCTCCCTGAAAGAAGGCACTATGCTCAGTTTCCTCATCCACCCTGTACAGAGGAATCTCGATTATCTGAATACCAATTATCCGAAAATCAGATTATCCGAAGGAGATCTCGTGGTCCGGATAGAAACATCACATCAAAGACTTGTTTCCAATAGTGATTGCGTCTTTTGATTCCAGTGATTAAACAGGCACTGTCTCCAATGACTGACCTCCCGCCCTCTCTCTCTCTCTCTCTCTCTCCACACTTTCCCTGGAGTTCTACAGAGGGGTGTACACTAAACCCCACCCCCCCACCCCCTTCCCCAGATAATCTGACCAATGTTGACCTGTACAGGGCAGAGATGGAACCTGTCAAAAAGTTACAGTCAAAAGGTGTGTGTGTGCCCGCGCGCGCACACGCTATTTGGAGACTTACCCCACAAAGGCAGCGGCAGCAACAGCAGCAGCAGTCTTATCGTTGGTGTCCAGTCCAGCTGCCCCAGAGAAGGGGCGGGGGGGTAGTGTTGGACGGTGATGGGGGCGCGGGGGGGCGTTTTGAGGGATGGGGGAGGTGTTGGACGGGGTTGGGGGGGCGGGGGCAGGAGAGGGCGGGGGGCGGTGGGAGGTTTTGGATGGTGTTGAGGGGAGGAGGGGCAGTGTTGGACGGGGGAGGGGGGGGGAGGGGGGCAGGGTTGAATGGGGGGGGGCAGACTTTAAGAACTCTGATCCCCAGAGGGGCATTTAATCGATTAACAGAATAATCAATTATCCGAACTAAATAGTGCCCGCTCATCTCGTTCGGATAATCGAGGTTCCCCTGTACTCCCTGCTCTGACCCACATAAACTGCAAGAACAATGAATCTATTGGACTATTGTAGAGGCTGAGACTCCTCCATCCCTACTTTCTGTGTCCACATAACTATCTCACTTGCAGTCACATCTCCCTGTCCCTGACTACGGTCCAATTCAAAAGTAGCTAGCCCAAATGGTATGACAACCTCCTGGAACAAAGTACTGAATTATCCACGTAAACGTTGCCCTCCTTGATATACTGGTGTCCAAAGCTCAGAATCTTGCACATCAACTCAGAGGCAGATTTCCTCAAATTGCAAACACTTGCTGCAGATGTAGTTGCTGTGGATCATACTGGTGACCATCAGCACCGACGTGCAAGCACTGTAATGCATCATCATTGTTGTGACTTATTTATCTAATTAGGATTCAAGTTTAGAAATATCACTCAACCATTTCTGTATTTATAAGAAATATTTAACTAGACAAGTCATAGATTTAATGGAATTCTATTACCTCTCGATTACTGGTTTAACCTATTGCCCCTGTTAACGTTACCTTTCCGGCTCTGGTACCAGTGGTGGTAACACATCTTTGTAACTCCTTCGCCAAGGATAAGGCTTTTCAGATCCAATTGTTCTCACACTTTCCTGATCAGAGTCCACATCCTGCACCAGCTCTCCCACCTTCAGCCTCTGGGCCATATTTGTGACCGAACCATCCTGGGAGACAGAGAGATTATCAATCTGAATGATTGCTGTATTCACAAGCAGCAGATTAACCAAAGCAAATAGAAATGGCTTTTCAATTTCTCTGTGCCCCACAAACTAACAGTTAAGACACTTCACATAACTGTGATAATTTGTTTGTTTTTCATGTGATCCAGAAAAACCTGCTGAATTATTATGCAAGATAAAATATTTAACTCTAATGACATTTCATTCTAGTATTATATCAGTTTCTTAAGTAAAGGGTTTATAGATTAAGTTATAATTTGGGATGGGATCTAGTTACAGTGACAATGATCAATGGAGAACTGGTGGAAGACCCATACTGTCTTTCCATGAGAGGCTCAATGTTACTGTAATGGAATCAGACACTTACCTGGACATCTTGGGTGCCTCACTGAATCAAATCATAGCAAATCAGAAATCCTGCCAATGGCAGCATCCAGACAATCAGACCAGAAGCCTTCCAGTAACACCACTGTGGGAATAGTGGCCAGTGCCAGTACTGCATTGAGGCCTTCACCCCCTTCAACTTATACTCCCTCCAGTAACAGTTACACCACCACTTGCAAGTTCCCCTTCATGCTACACAATATCCTGACTTAGATCTATATTGTCATCTCTCACTACTTCCTCTCACTACTTTTCACTACTGAACTGGACTAGTCACAGCAGCAGGTCAGAGATTAGTATCACTCACTTCCTCACTACCCAAAGCCCTTCCACCTGGACAAAGCAGCCTGCTTCACTGGCAACTGATCTGTCACCTAATAGATGCATGCAGCAACTCTGCCAGATCCCTTCAACAGCATCCTGACATCTCATGGCAAATATCATCTAGAAGGACAAATGCAGCAGACACTGAATACCAACCATCTGCAGGTTTCCCTCAAAGGTATACACCATCTTTATTTGGAAGCATTATGGTGCCATATCATCAGCAACTGGTGAAAATTCAAGGTCTCTCTCCTCACAACATCACCTTCATCACATGGATAGCAAAAAGCAGTTCAACATCATCTTAAAGGCAAATGGGAATCAGCAATAAATGACACCCACACCTCATGAATGAATGCGATTTTTAAAAAATGGCTAGAAATTGGCCAATATTGATTATTAAGGACCAAGAATCTGCTTAGAGGAGAGAAATTCAACCTCAGAGAATATCTAGAGCAGACTTGAACTTTGTAGCATGTTTTGACAGAACAGTGATAGTGACAAAAAAAAAGGTGTTTGTATTTTTCATCACACAACTATAGAAGCTATCATGATGTTATATCTCTGGTGCAAAGGATTTGTGACTGCTACAGAAATATCTTCAGATCCTGGTTGAAACAAATGGAAGGAATAAATGCATAGATTATTATCATTGCATTTCCTGGGATTCCTGACAGTTGAATAATTTATAGTCCCAGTCATGACTGTTTGGTTTTGATTTGAAATAGGATTTGGTGTTTTGCCAGGGTAAATACAGCTTCCTTCTCAGGGTACCCAAATGATCCAGCAGATGTATAATGAAGCAATCTGTTAAAAACATATGTAAGTACTAGGGGTTGGAATCTAAATAATGCCAAAGAAGCAGTAGATTGAGTAAAACACAATTTTTGAATTTCTAGAAGGAAAGTAAGTGCTGGCAGCTCTACTGTTGGATAAAAGAACAGTAATTCTACTCATACTGTTCTTTGTAATTTCTACCCAGATTTTTCTATCCAGATACTTGACAAGTGCAGAGAAATGATACACTTAATCTTTAATTGGTGGAAATTTATGCTTGTATTGTTTCTAGCATGGTGTATGTACACATGTTTTGTGTATCTGGCAGGATATGTAACATATTCATTGCTGCTAAAATAAATTGCTGAGGATCAATATGAACTGTAATTTTTAGAATTTCTGACCCAGAAGATCAGCTGCCTTCATTTTTTGATCAGGATGCAGGGAATAATCATTGTATCTGAAATGCTCAGGCCTAAGACACACCCATATTGAGCCTTGGGCTGAAATGAAATCAAATGCGCAAGGTGTGGACATGAATTTAAAACTTGAATGGAATAGGGGCTGATATGTAGTTAAGTGATCAAGACTGTAGATGTTGTGACTGAGGGGGTTGGGTAACCACAGAAACTGGGCAAGGGGTTAGAGAAGACAGAGAAGGGGTCAGACAGAGATAACTGCATATACTATTGTGAATGTGGGATTGGCGAAACCTATATGCAATACATGGCTCTGGATTCAGAGCATTAACTTTTTAAAAATTACTTGTTAGATGTGGCCCAGCAAGTGATCAATTTGAGGGTAACTTGTTCAGTTGCATGTCAACCAGATTTTTCTGAATTCAGCCAGCACTAGCTTCAAAGAAACCAATTGTGTGATGTGATTTCAAACAGGCTCTTTGTAAATGCAATTATTTGCAGGCATAGGCACTGCACATCGACTTATTTACCTTTACCAATGTGGAAGGTGACATATTTTGGGATTGTAACTTAGTGCATGCTTTCTGCTCGCTATATCAGAGCTTTTGGAGCTTTTTGAATCCCGCAAATAGGTGCGGGTAACTTTTCATTAACCACTCCATCCAGTTTTATGTGCTAATGGATTCAGTAGGAAAAGATAATACAATGGTCAATGCACTAATAATCCAGTGGCTCAGGCAAATGTTCTAGGGACATGAATTCAAGACCCATCACAGCAGCTGGTGCAATTTAACTTCAATTAAAAACAACCTAGAACTGAAAGGTAGCCCCAGTAATGGCAACCATAAAACTATCACTGATTTTCATAAAAGTCCATCCAGTTCACAAGTGTCCTTTAAGGAAGAAAGTATTTCATTCCAACTGATCTGACCTTTATGTGTTTCCAAAACCATAACAATGTGATTAAAATGGCCAAGAAAGCTGCTCAATTCCAAAAGCTATATGATGGTTCAGTGGTTAGCACTGCTGCCTCACAATGCCAGGGACCCAGATTCAATTCCAGCCTTGGGTGACTGTGTGGAGTTTCCACGTTCTCCCCGTGTCTGCAAGGATTTCCTCCAGGTGCTCCAGTTTCCTCCCACAATCCAAAGATGTGCAGGTTAGGACGAATTGACCTTGCTAAATTGCCCGTAATGTTAGGTGCATTAGCCGGGGTAGATATAGGGTAGGGGAATGGATCTGGGTGGATTACTATTCAGATCGTCATGGTGGACTTGCTAGGAATCTAATCTATTGTGGTGAGCAAGGTATGCTGGCCTTGCCAACAATACCTACAACACCTTCAAAAATAAAAAGAATAAAATGATTCAGTTATAACCCCTCTATAAACAATAGTCCAGTCCATTTCAGAATGATGAAGAAGCTGTCAACCCAGTTAACATAAAGAGTCCTAGTTTCTAGATAATGTACCCTGTTTGATGTTGCCCTCTAACAAACCTGTTTATTGAACTGAAAGTCTCATCAAGTTTCATGCTACATTCATCACAATAAATTATTTTCAATGTATGTTGTGAATTTTAAATGCTGAATAAGAGGTAAAAAAAAAATTAAAACTGCACTGCATTGAAAATGAGCATGGTTTAACAATCTACATAAAGACTTAACCAGTTCAAGAACAAAGAAATAAATCTTCAAAGAGCATTATCTCTGATTGTGTAAATCTCTGAAAAGTGTAAGGTTTTTTTCTCACCTAAAGTTAATAATTCTATTTGCTCACTAGTTATGCTATACCTTCAGGGTTCTTGTTGTGACAGTGTGGATGGCAACAATCCGGTCCAGGCTGCCTTCATCCAGCTCTCTCAAGTAAATTTCATACAACTCATCCAACTGTGGAGGAACCAGTAGGTTGTGATCTGGCAAGAGATATGGAAAAATACTAGTTCAGATAATGTAGAATTTGTGTGGGTAGAATTGAGAAACACCAAGGGGGAAAACAACATTAATGAGGGTGGTTAATAGACCAGCAAATGTTGGGAATTACATTAAATAGGAAATCATAGATGCATACAGGGTAAAGGAATTATGGGTGACTTTAATCTGCTTATGCAGATGGTGAATCAAGTTAATTATAATACCTTGGAGGAAGAATTCCTGATGTGTATGCAAGATCATTTTTTGTACGAATATACTGAGGAACAAACTGAAGAACAGCCCATTTTAGACTGGGTATTAATGCAATGAAAAAGGAATATTTCGTATTGCAGTCATGATGAGCAATTTTAATACTATATGTAGAATTCATCATCAAGCTGGAGAATGATGTAGTTGATTCTGAGACAAGGGAAACTATGATGCATGAGGAGCGAGTTGGTTATGATAGATTGGGAAATTAGAATTAGATTCCCTACAGAATGGAAACAGGCCTTTAAGCCCAACAAAGTCCACACCAATCCTCTGAAGAGGAGCCCACCCAGACCCATTCCCCTACCCTATATTTACCCCCGACTAATGCATCTAACATTGGCAATTTAGCATAGCCAATCCACCGGACCTGCACATCTCTGGAGGAAACCGGAACACCTGGAGGAAACCCATGCAGACATGGGGAGAATGTGCAAACTCCACACAGTCATCCGATACAGGAATCAAACCCGGGTTCCTGGTGCTGTGAGGCAGCAATGCTAACCACTGAAACACTGTGCCGCCCATAAATGTTATTGAAATTAATGCCAAACATTCAAAGAGTGAATGGGTAAACTACAAAAACTGTTTATTCCTATCTGGTGCAAGAGTACAAAGAGCAAAATTGCCAAACCATGGTTTATGAGCAAAGTTAGAGATAGTATCAGATGCAAAAAAGAGGCATACAAATTGGTAAGAAAAAAAACAATACATCCTGAGATTTGGAAACAGTTTAAAAGTCAGCAAAGGAGGATCAAAGGAATGATTAAGAAGTAGAAAATAGAGTATGACGGTAAGCTTGCAGAGAACATAAGAACTGAGGGTTAAACCTTCTATACGTATGGAAAGAGAAAAAGATTGGTAAAGACTTACATACGTCCTTTACAGTCAGAAACGGGAATTTATAATGGGGAACAAAGAAATATGTACTGACAAACTAAATATGTACTTCATTTCTGTCTTCACAGACGAGGACATGAACAATAACATCCCAGAAATGATGGGGAACACAAGATTTAGTGAGAGGGAGGAATTAAAGCAACCTTTTATTTGTAGAGAAATGGTGTTTGCACATTGGTTGGGTTGAAGGCCAATAAGTGCCTATGACCTGATGATTTACACAAAGTACTTAAGGAAGTGGCCCTAGAAATAGTGGATTCATTTGTGGTCATCTTCCAAGATTTTTAGGCTCTGGAACAGATCCTACAGATTGGAGAGTAGCTCATGTGATCCAACTTTGAAAAAGGGAGGTATCGCATAAGCAAGGAATTATTTACTGGTGAGGCTGATGTCAGTAGTGGGGAAGACTTTGGAGTTCATTATCAAAGATTTTATAGCAGAGGACTTAGAAAACAGTAGTATAATCAGACCCATTTTGCATGGATTTACAAAAGTAAAATCATGCTTGATAAATCTACAGGAATTCTTTGAGGAAGTAACTAGTAGAGTTGATCAGGAGGCGCCTCTGGACTGATTTATTTTGACTTTTAGAAGTCTTTCAACAAAGTCCCATGTAAGAGGTTATTGTGTAAAATTAAAGTGCATGGAATTGGGGATGGTGTAATGAGATGGACAGAAAACTAGTTAGCAGTAAGCATTTGATATATCAGAGTTAGGGCCCTACTTATTCACAATGTATATTAAATGACTTAGATAAGGGAAATAAACACAAAATCTCCAAATTTGTTGCTGACACAAAGCTAGGTCAAAGGGTGAACTGTGAGAAGGATGTGGAGATATTACAGTGGAACTTCAATGGGCTGAATGCACGGGCAAATGCAGTACAATGTGGATAAATTTGAGGTTTTCCACTTAGGTAGCAAAAGCAGGAAGGCAGATTATTAATTGAATGGCTGTAAATTGAGAGAGAAGATATGTTCAACAAGACGGGGGTGTCCTCGTGAACCAGTCGCTGAAAGTGAGCACCCAGGTGCAGCAAGCAGTAAAGAAGCAAACAGTATGTTGGCCTTCACGGTGAGAGGATTTGAGTACAGGAACAATGATGTTTTGCCTCAATTATACAGGGCATTGGTGAGGCCATACCTGGAATATTGTGTGCAGTTTTGGTCTCCTCATTGGATGAAGAATGTTTTTGCTACAGAGTGAATGCAGTGGAAGTTTACCAAATTGATTCCTGGGTTGGCAGGGCTGATGAATGCGGAAGGGATTGAGTTGTGTATGATTATATTCATTGGAGTTCAGAAGAATGAGGGTGTTTTCATAGAAACCTATAACATTCTAACAGGACAAGACAGATTAGATGCAGAAAAGACGCTTCCAAGGATGTGGGACTCCAGAATAGGGGTCATAGTTTAAGGATAAGAAGTAAACTTATAGGATTGAGATGAGAAAATATTTCTTTACCAAGAGAGTGATGAGCCTACGGAATTCACTACCACAAGAAGTGGTTCAGACTAAAACACAATGTGTTCTCAAGAAGGATGCAGATATAGCTCATAGGTAAAGGGATCAAGGAATATGGGGGAAGGCAGGATTTTGATATTAAGCTTGATGATCAGCCATGATCATAAAGAATGTCACAGCAAGGGATAAAACGGTCTATTTCGGTTCCCATCTTTTATGTTTCTATGCTCTCATTTCAGACAGGCAAAATCACAATTTGTGCAAAACTGAAACTTGAAAAAAATACTTGTGCTCATTCTGACAGGTTGATCCCCACTATGCAGGTTAGGTGGATTGGTCATGTTAAATTATACATACTGTCTACAGATGGATTAGTCATGGGAAATGCATTGTTAGAGAATGGGGGGTGGTGTGGGTGGGATGCTCTTTGGAGGGTCAGTGTGGACTTGATGGAGTGAATGGCCTGCTTCCACACTGTTGGGATTCTATGATTCTATGTATAAATAGGAAGTTCATTGGTAGTATGACAAAGTGACTGTATATTTTCAGAATAATTGCAATTTTATTGGGAATTTCTGGCATGCAAAGTCTATATTCCTTTGTACATTGCATTGACACAGATGCCAATAAATTCATATATACACATACACACAGACAAGTAGAGTCTTGCAAAGATAGATTGTGAAGCAGATTATCTCTATTTATTCAAAGGAACAAAATGCATAAATTATAGGAATTAAATGCTTTCATACCATCTATGATGTGCCGTTGCTGTTGAATAATTTCAGCACACAGCTGCCGATGCTGCTCAAAACGTTGAATGACATAATCTGTTTGCCGTATGACATTGTCCTTGAGTAAAGCATTGGACTGCATTTCTGTGTTCTCAATTTCCAGTTCATGCACCTTACAGAGCAGGCTCAAAACCTCTCGTTGTTGCTCACTGCTGATCCTCTTGGGAAGGAGCTCTTCCAATCTATGAGCACGTGATCGAATGTCAGTGAATTGTTTCTCCAACTCAACCTTCAGGGGACAGGGAGAAACTAGTAAGAGTTTTGAAGCTCCAAAAGATGAAGTGAAGCACAATTTAAACACATAAAACACATTAATAACTTCTGCATAAGATTAGTCAAGATTTAATAAATGTAGTTGGCTCTGTGTATTCATTTTATGCTGGATTACCATATTGCAATTAATTGATTGTGGATGCTACAAAAGGGACATTCTTTTTACTGGCAAACTCAATGCTTGTAAAAACAAAAATAAAGTCACAATGTTTTAAGGAGATCAATATAAAAACAGGAAAGCCGGGTTTACAGTCTCTAACTGTAAAACATCCTTAATATATGGACCCATACATGTTGTGTAACATGTAACATGGCATACTGTAGCAGGGTGACTGAGGGCTTTGGTCCCAAGTAAGAATGGCTCTTTTATGAAATAATTATACTTGGATTAGGAGGAGAGCAGGTGAGCATAAAACGGAAGATTCAGGAAAGATGGAGCTATTGAGGGGTATGCACGCTGACAAAACATCTGCGTAAGATTGCACTGTATGACAGATATTAAAGTGTGTTTTGAACTTGGATTAATCAAGGACTGCTATTTGTCAAAATAAAAGGGCTCAGTACAAACTGAGTATATTCCTCACAATGGCCTGAGAAAATGAAGCCTTTTTGTACAAGATAAAGTCAGCAAATTTTTATTTAAAAATTGTTTAAAAGTACCTTCACTTAGATATAGTTTCAACAACCAGACTTATTCATTTAAAAAGACGTTTTATAAATGCTTGTAATTATAATTGCCTTTGTGAAAGATTCATAGGAAATAAGCCACATAAACAGAAACAAAGATTGGTAACAAAAATAATCAAAATAAAGCAACAAATACAGAACTTCTTCAAATAAACTATTACAGACTAGTGAACTAAGCTACCAATGAAAGCCACTGGGCTCAATCCATAAATAGATGCATTTCTGTAAAGTAAGTGACAATCTGCAATTCATTACACAATATATTTCAACCAAATGATGAAAATAGTATTAAAGTTTTTTTTTATAATCGACATCACAGCTAATATACACCATTAAATTTCTGCAACCACATAAGAAAGTGCAAAAACTTTTTCAAATTCAAATCACTGTTTCAAGGCGTTCAAAGTTAAATCAAAATTAAACAACCATATTACTTCCTGGAAATTCAAGAGTTATTTTATAATAAACAGTATTTATACAACAGCTGTTGAGTTGGTTACCTTCTGCCATTTTAATTTCTTCTGCTCAGCCACGAGTGCAGCAATATTTTCCCGAGCCACAGCGACCTCGGCTGGTTCCATAACATCAGACTGATCATCTCCAGTGTCTGAATCTTTCTCACTATCCTCCCTGCTGTAGATCTCCTTTTGGTATTCTTCCCTCCATTTTTTGGCTCGTCGAGCCTTTTCCTGTACCCAGCTGCAGGAACAATCAGATGACTTTTACTTCACACTTTAATTAGTTCACCACCAAATAACCAGTTTTGGCCAACATTGTTCCATCAACTGACTTTTTCTGTATTGCCATTGTTGAAATAGGAAACAGCAAATATTATTTTTAGGCTATTATTACATTTCTGTCTTATCTTGTGCACCCATTGACCTTTTAGGTTCCACATATCAATAATTTATAAGTAGTACTAACTGCAATCTGTGTTATGCTATCACCCTTTCTTTGCAAGATTTTAGTTCCATAGGTGCAAGTTGTTCTCTGGTACTTTGGCTGCTGAGTAACTATTTATGTATGCATTGAGACAATGAATGTCAACAGACTATTCACTATTGCAAGCATCAAAACAGAAACCAACATTCATATGTTAAGCTCCTGGCAGGAGTCGCTGGATAGAAAACACAGAGGAGAAGGGGTGTTTTTCAATGCAAATTGCAAATTGGTTGATGAACTTTGCTTGCTGATGCATCAAATCCATGAACAATATTACAATTTGAAAGATGCAGCATGTAATAATCTTATTAGTCATGAAACTACAATATAATTGACTGCAGTAGAAGATTTACTCATGTTTCATTAGCTCTGCAAGTTATTAATGTCACACATGATCAGTAGTTGAGCAACAATGGTCTACAAATGACAAAGGTTATGGAGTTAATTAATGTTGTATTACTTCTGTTGATCTCTTTAAAGGCTTTAAGGTAATACAAATTGTGTCTTGTCTCTATGACCGGTTGCATGAAACAAAAATCTTGAGAGATTTATCATCTTCTCTGCTGATTCTACTTTTTTATTCCTCCTTAGATATTCAGCCTTGTGCAAACTGGCAGGAACCAATGTTCCCAGTGAGTACTGGGGGAAATATGAACTATACTAACTCTGCGATAGTTAGTAAGTGCCTGGATGTGTCAACTTGAATTTGCATGTTGTTGCTGTCCAGCTCCAGCAGATTACGCCGGATGTCCATCTGTTCTCGAAAGGCAGTAATTAGATGTTCACGAAGCCTTTCCATCTCCCGTCTGTCATATCGAGAGGAATGTAGTTGTACTTCAGCTAAAAGAACAAAATTAATAAAATTAACAGTTTCCTTCACATGACACAGCATGCAAAAGCACCACTTCTCAAGACTTCAAGGCTTCCAATCCCCATTTTAGTCAAACTCTATAAACTATACTACAGAGGCTTGTATCATCGGTTCAAAGTAATTTGCCTGCTCCTGGTGCACAATCCTACAAACTAAGATAAATATGGATTACATCATCTCAGAATGGAATCACGGAAAACAGAGAAGAAAAATACCATATGTGGCAGAAAATTATCCAGTGAAGATAAAAGCTTTGGAACATCTGGATAATATATTGTGATTACACTCAAACTTTCAGATGGTTAAAAATGTGCTTGTGCTTTGAATCTCATTTGACCATTCAATTTATATCCATACAGGTGATTTTAAGCCAGCTTACTTGCAGGTAACTGGCAGTTAATATTTCATGGGTCACTGACTCACACTGAAACCCTGACCATAGGCCTGATAAGTCTGCTTAGTGGCTGCTCTGTGGTCGCAGGGAGAAAGTGAGGACTGTAGTCAAAAAGTGTGGTGCTGGAAAAGCAACATCCGAGGAACAGGAGAGTCAATGTTTTGGCATAAGCTCTTCACCAGGAATGTCGGTGGGGGACCCAAGGAGGCTGAGAGATAAATGGGAGGGATGTGGGGCTGGGGATAAGGTAGCTGGAAATGCGATAGGTAGATGAAGGTAGAATGTCATGGTGATAGATCGGAGTGGAGGGTGGAGCAGATAGGTGGGAAGGAAGATGGACAGGTAGGACTTGTAGACGGTGCCAGGTTGGAGGGCTGGATCTGGGATAAGATAGTGGGAGGTTAGATCAAGAAACTGGTGAAATCGACATTGATCCTGGGTGGTTGGAAGGTCCCAAGACCAAAGATGAGGCGTTTTGTTTCTATGCGTCGGGTGGTTAGAACTTGGTGGTGGAGAAGGCCCAGGACTTGCATGTCCTTGGTGGAATGGGAGAGGGAATTGAAATGTTCGGCCACAGGGCAGTGGGGTTGATTTGTGCATGTGTCCCGGAGTTGTTCTCTGAAACATTCTGCAAGTTGGCGTTCTGTCTCCTCAATGTAGAGGAGACCACATTGAGAGCAATGGACACAGTAGATGAGGTGCTTGGTAGTGCAGAAAAATCTCCATCGAATGTGGAAGGATCCTTTGGGATCTTGGATGGAGGTGAGGGGGGAGGTGTGGGTGCAGGTTCTACACCTCTTGCGGCGACAAGGGAAGGTGTGGGAGTGGAAAGTGAGTTGGTGGGGGATGTGGACCTAATAAGGGAGTCGTGGAGGGAATGGTTTCTGGAATATTGAAAGGGATAGGGAGGGAAATATAACTCTGATGGTGGGGTCTGACTGTAAGTGGCAGAAATGGCATAGGATGATGCATTGTATCTGGAGGTTGGTGCGGTGGAAGGTTAAGACCTGGGGGTTCTGTCCTAAAAACGCTATCCCTTACTCCCAATTCCTCCGAGTCTGTGACATCAGCTCCCAGTATGACCCAGAACATCCCAGATGGCCTCCTACTTCAAGGACCACAATTTCCCATCCCATGTGGTCAACAATGCCCTCCAGCGCATTTTTTCCACTTCCTGCACCTCCACCCTTGAATGCCACCCCTCCAATCGCAACAACTTCAGAATCCCCAGTCCTCATCTTCCACCCCACCAACCTCCTATACAATGCATCATCCTCTGCCTTTTCTGCCACCTACAGTCAGACCCCACCACCAGTGATATATTTCCCTCCTACCCCTTTCAACATTCCACAAAAACCATTCCCTCCTCTTGTTAAGTCCACGCCCCCCACCAACTCACCTTCAACTCCCGGCATCTTCCACTGCCACTGCAAGGGGTGTAAAACCTGCGCCCGCACCTCCCCCTTCACCTCAATCAAAGGCCCTAGAGGATCGTTCCACATCTGACAGAGATTTTCCTGCACCTCTAAGTTGCTGACAATGTGGTCTCCTCTATATTGGGGAGACAGGACGCCAACTTGCGGAAACTATCAAAGAAATCTCCGGGACACATGCACCAATCAACCCCACTGCTGTTTGGCCGAACACTTCAATTCCCCCCCTCCAACTCTCCCAACAAGTCCTGGACCTCCTCCACTGCCAAATTGTAGCCACCTGATGCTTGGAGGAAGAACACCTCATCTTCCACCTTGGGACCCTCCAACAACACGGGATCAATGTCGATTTCACCAGTTTCCTGAACTCCCTTCCCCCCCACCTTATCCCAGATCCAACCCTCCAACTCTGCACCGCCCCCTTGAACTGTCCTACCTGTCCATCTTCCTTCCCACCTATCCGCTCCACCCTCCACTCTGACCTATCATCATGACGCCCTACCTTCATCTACCTATCGCATTCCCAGCTACCTTCTCCCAGCCCCACTCCCTTCCCATTTATCTCAGCCCCCCCCCCCCCCCCCCGTGACCCCTTGCACATTCTTGATGAAGAACTTATGTTCAAAACATCAATTCTCCTGCTCTTGAATGCTGCCTGACCAGCTGTGCTTTTCCAGTACCACACTTTTTGACTTTGGTCTATTGGCCCACTGGTACACCAACCAGGCTTGGAAGTTATAAAAATAGTACAAACAGAACTAAAGCCTTGTATTTGGAACAAAATATGTGAACTGATAGCAGAGACTGAAATAAAGATATATAATCTCAGTAGAGACAAAACTGTAAACAGACAAAGTCTGGGACCTGTCTGTGCACATAACATTTATGAAGGATGCAAAGCTAGGAAAAGGTAGAGGTGTAACTAATGGTAATTAGTTAATAATTAATGTTAATTAATGATGGCAATTGTACCATAGAGAGAGATTATTTTAGCTTTGAAGATCAAGACATAGATTCGGTGTGACAGAGAACTGGAAAAACTAAGATTTGCTTAGTGAGTGGTATATAGACTTTCAACAGTTATCACACTGGTTGAAAAGGTGTATGAAAAGAAATATGTGATGAATTGCAATAAAGAAATGACAATAATTATGGATGACTTTAATCAAGGTCAATTAGGAGGAAGAAATTTTGATATCAGAGAAATAAAGCCAGACACATAAAATCAGATACAAAAACAAGAAATGGCTGGAAAAGCTCATCAGGTCTCGGAGCACCTGTGGAGAGAAATCAGAGTAAACATGTCGAGTTCAATGACCTTCCTCAAAACACACTATGAAAAGGAGCAGCGAAGTGACGAATAGCAGCAGTAAGCAAGGCTTGCAGGCCAGAGAAGTAAGACTTGAGGAATTGAGGTTTCTGAGGCTGAAGGTAGTGGAACCCGAGGGCGGTGAGGCCAGGGCCCAGGGACAGGGGTCAGGACTCTGGTGAGTTGTGGGGTGGGCAAGTAAGACTGCAAAGGGTGGAGCTATAAGGGGTGAAATGGGTGGAGAAGACCTACAAAGTGGAAGAGGTGCTACAAAGAGAAACAAAGGATGGGAGAGATTGCAAATGGTAGAAAGGGGCTAAAAAGGGGAATGATTGGCTGAAAAGTGTGGTTAGCAGTTTTAATTGTTCCAGCAAAGGAATAGTGGATGCTATAGTGGATAATTTAATCCCTAACAGTTTTATTTCATAAAGATTTGCATTTATGTATTATCACATCTCATATCCTTGTGGTACAGTGACTATGATAGAGACAAATATGGAACGGATTAGCTACGGCCTCACCAGTTTGCAGAAAATGTGTTTTCCAAATAGCTGTATTTCAGGTTTTTTGTTAACCTATGAGTTTTCCCAATATGAATATTGTGGCTTTTAGGAAGTCAATCCTTCCCTTTTATGTCGAAGCTTTAAGTTTAGCGGAGCACTGATGATTATTGAGATTGTTGTTGAATTCTTCTAATTCTGCTTCTGTTGATTTCAAATACCCCAGATGTCAACAGAAACACAGAAGGTAATGTACTCGAGGGTGAATCATGTTTCTTTGGCTAAGTGATAGTTTTATCAAGTTTCATGGAAGGGTTCTCTCTGCGAAGCTTAACGAGATCACACCATGAATTACCAAACTCACCTCATTAAGTACCCACCCTGTCCCAAGGGAACCCCTTTCACTCATTTCTAGACAAAACTTATGACCTGTCCTTCCCAGAAGTCACTGGCATCACCCTCTTTAAAAGGCTATTGCTCAATCAGTCAAACATTATTATTCCAGGGTTCCCCTGTAAGCTTCCTCACTTTGCCCCAGACATAGTACAGAAGGGAAAATTGACACCACTCTTTGTGGTCAGGGATGTGTAGATCCTGGTGGACAGACAGATGCAGAAATGGGATATTCCTTTCCCCCAGGAATAGCAAAGGAATTAATATCACCAGTCCATGCCACCCAGGTTAAATGAGAAAGTTTGGACAGATTGAGTCTGTGTCCATGGGTGTTTATGGGAATAAGAATTGATCTTATTGATGCATTTGACAGTGAGGTTGGTGAGTTTCCCTTTACAGGAGAATCTTGAATTAGGGACACAGTTTCAAAACACAGTCTGCTATTTAAGCCAGAGATAAGGAAAAATGTTTTCACTCAAGCTGTCCTCGTGCTTTGGAACTTGCTCCTGCGAGAGTGGTGGAGGCAGAGACGTTAAATGTTTTCTAAGGAGAAGGTAGACATAGTCTTGCCCAACAAGGGAGTCAAACCTTATCAGGTGGTTGGTGGGAATGATCAGTTGAGGCCAGAATCAGATCAGCTATGGTCTTATTAGATGGCGGAGAAGGCTCAAGGGGCCGAATGGCCTGTTGTGCTCCTAATTGGCTTGTTGGGCACTTTGGTACTTGAGAATAAAATTCTTGTAGAGCCAGGCAGCAACTTTTGCTTGACCCCACAAGGAAAACAAAGACCTTTTGTAGAAATGGATTAAAAATAGCAATGGAACAGTGAGACTGTGAGAGACAAACAAACTCAACAAAAGTTCAACAAAACTTGGTATGACAAAACAATCGGTCTTTATTAACAAGGAAGCTGCATGCAGAGTGGCTGATCTTGGAAAACAGATAGAGTTGATTACAGCTCTGAGTCTCTCTCACAAGTTCGCTTTTACAGAGAGAAAAGCAGGAATCTTTTATACTTAAAACTTATCAACAGCTATCAATAACTATCACTAGAGATTAGCCATCCATTAGACCGGTACATTGAATTATGATCTGTGTTATTACTTCCGAGGTTTATCATGGTGACTTCCCAAAACGTTGTGCCACATATGTCATCTCATAATCTCATCCTTGCTGGGGGCTCAGAGGATTCCGTGGAATATCTTTATTTGGGCTTAGTCAGTATCCCAGAATTTATGTAGAGCCAGCCGACTCAAGCAGTGCTGATGTCTACCAAGGTTTAAGAATTGATATGGACTTAGCCTAATGCAAGACCTGCTGAGGTTAGCATTGCTTTGACCTTTGGTTTAGTCTTAACTTGTGTTGTGTTACAACTAGGGGTTGGCCAGTTTTCCCATTATGTAACTATCTGTTCCACATTCCCTCTTTTTGTCATACCAGGTATATTAACAATTTGATTAACAATACATTGGCAGAAGCAAACAAGCAATTCTATTCCCACTAGCAATAGTAATATCAGTTAAAAGGCCTGAAAGATCCAATCAAATATTCCATGACCCAACCAGCCCAATGGGTTATAATCATGGAATTCCCTTGCCAGTCTTTTGTATTTGATCAGCATGTTGCTTAATATGGACAGCCAGGTTGGTGATATTCTCAGAGGCATCTAGAATGTAAGTACAGCACTCCTGACCTACAACAGTGCACATTCCTCTCTGCGAGGCTAGCAGATAATCCAAAACCAGTCGATTCTGCAATGTCATAGTTTGGAGAGCCACCAGCTTAGCTGAGACCTCAACCAGTGCTTGTCCAGTTGCCCTGGATTCTGAAGCTGTCTCATTTGCCAGGTGTTCCAACAATGGGGCCATGTAAATCAATTCATTGGCTGCCCTAGCTGTTCCATACAGTGGAAAGGTCTTCATGAAGAACTGGTCTGTTCTGGTAATGGCCCTTTTGGCTTGTGGATGGTACTGCTTAAGAGAGGTCAGGTGATGCATGTAGGGTGCAACATAACCCAGATAGCAGGATCCTATCCAACTGGTAGGAAGGCAAGGGTATGCTTTGGTGCTGCATATAAAGTAAGTGGCACGATAAGCCGTAAAATCATTAGTCAATGTCATCCAAGGTTGCGGGGTAGAATAGGCCCATGGACTATTAGAAGTTATATTCCATACTCTGGACCAATTGCAGTTAAGCATCCCATTATCAGAAATTAGATTAGATTAGATTCCCTACAGTATGATAACACGTCCTCCAGCCCAACAAGTCCACACCAACCCTCCGAGGAGTAACCCAGCCAGACCTATTTCCCAACCCTACATTTACCCCTGATTAATGCACCTAACACTATGAGCAATTTAGCATGGGCAATTCACCTGACCTCCACATCTTTGGATTGTGGAATGTTTACTGCTGGGCCTTGCCAGTCAAATGTAAGATTACAGCTGCTTTGCCCCATCAATTTTCCCTTTCCTGATTTTTTAAAGCATATAGAACCTGAAGCGTTATTTGAATGGACTGTAAAGGAAGGGGGAACTAAGCTATGGTTATATGCAGGCTAATACTATGTTGAAAACTTAGTCAGCTCATAACCCACAGATTCCCATGTTCTCATATCCCCATTAACTCTCAAGCAAGCGCAGATGGTGATTAAAAAATAGCAGGAGATTGGGATCAGTACCTATTCCTGTGCAACAGAAGATACTGAAAATGTGTTGCTGGAAAAGCACAGCAGGTCAGGCAGCATCCAAGGAGCAGGAGAATCGACGTTTCGGGCATGAGCCCTTCTTCAGGAATGAGGAAAGTGTGTACAGCAGGCTAAGATAAAAGGTAGAGAGGAGGGACTTGGGGGAGGGGCGTTGGAAATGCGATAGTTGGAAGGAGGTCAAGGTGAGGGTGATAGGCCGGAATGGGGGTGGGCGCGGAGAGGTCAGGAAGAAGATTGCAGGTTAGGAAGGCGGTGCTGAGTTCGAGGGATTTGACTGAGACAAGATGGGGGAGGGGAAATGAGGAAACTGGAGAAATCTGAGTTCATCCCTTGTCGATGCGGTGTTCTTCCTCCAACTGTCGTGTTGCTATGGTCTGGCGATGGAGCAGTACAAGGACCTTGCTATGGTCTGGTGATGGAGGAGTCCAAGGACCTTTCTGGCGATGGAGGAGACCATCGCCAGACCATAGCAACACGACAGTTGGAGGAAGAGCGCCTCATCTTCCGCCTAGGAACCCTCCAACCACAAGGGATGAACTCAGATTTCTCCAGTTTCCTCATTTCCCCTCCCCTCACCTTGTCTCAGTCAAATCCCTCGAACTCAGCACCGCCTTCCTAAACTGCAATCTTCTTCCTGACCTCTCCGCCCCCACCCCCACTCCTGCCTATCACCCTCACCTTGACCTCCTTCCACCTATCGCATTTCCTACGCCCCTCCCCCAAGTCCCTCCTCCCTACCTTTTATCTTAGCCTGCTGGACACACTTTCCTCATTCCTGAAGAAGGGCTCATGCCCGAAACTTTGATTCTCCTGCTCCTTGGATGCTGCCTGACCTGCTGCGCTTTTCCAGCAACACATTTTCAGCTCTGATCTCTAGCATCTGTAGTCCTCACTTTCTCCTCCAACAGAAGATACTGCCAACTATTCAGACTAGTCACTCACCTTGCACATTGCGTATGTCAGCTTTATCATTTTTTGTTTGCTGTATCCGTTGCGTGTCTATCTTTTTCTTCAGACGATGAATTTCACTGCGTAAGTCGGAGATAATATTGGTGTACTGTGCAATATGATAGGACACATTCATCAAATTGCGTTTTACCTGGTGTATGAAATAAAACTCTCATTAGACACTGGATATGCCAAAACGATCCTAATTCAATGGGCAATAACAAACTAGATTGAAGTTCCAACTATAGCTTGTAAAAGAAATTGCCTCTTTCCCAAATTTGGGATCAAAATCTAATTGTTGTCCTTTGCGGTAACCTAACACATTTCTTAGCATTTTACTCTGAATTTTCATTTCTTGACACAAGGTTGTTCCATGTGAAGAAAAAAATGCAATGAAAAGAACATGATAAGTTGATGTTATTGTGAAATAATGACTATTATGTTTTGGAAAAAAAAGATGCAGCAAGTCATGTCAAAAAAAACTAGCAAACATTCTAGATACTACTAGATTCTAGGTTCCTGAAGAAGGGCTCATGCCCGAAACGTCGATTTTCCTGCTCCTTGGATGCTGCCTGACCTGCTGCGCTTTTCTAGCAACACATTTTCAGCTCTGATCTCCAGCATCTGCAGTCCTCACTTTCTCCCATTCTAGAAACTACACCTATTCTGAAAATTTTGATCCTCTTCCAAATCATTGAATTGTTTTTCTGTAGAGTTAAGGCGAGATCCCTGGGAATAGATTGATTTTAAATCTTACAAATACCCAATTTTTTTTTAAATACTGGAGGTTACTCAATTCGATGCTCTTCCATTGGCAATGCCTGAAGCTAAAAGCTGTTCATAAAGAGTTAATAGGCATATACCTGAACCAGAGAAAAGAAAGCATCACCTTTGTCTCAGATACAGTGGAACTTTCTGAAAGTTGCTTACTCATGTAGCTGAATTATGAAATGAACTTGAACTTCTGACCTACTTACAAATCATACATTTAGAAGCTTGTGTACAGTAATGCACTTGAACAGTGTAAAAATTACTGTAAGATTAAAACAATTGGAGGAATATAGAAACTGGGCGTGACTTGGACCTTTCAGAAAATCAGTACTAATCACTAGAAGAGGTAACGGAAGAAATAACAAATAAATAAATAAACTGGAAAAAAAGGTAGGTGGAAGCGAAGGAATTGAGTCAATTTAGCCTGTTTTAAAACCTCAGGAAATCTAAAGGTGATTCAAAGCCATTTTTTATTTTCCAAGGTTAGCCACTACTGCAACAGAGGGAAACACAGATGCTCATTTATGTACAAGGCCCCTCAATATAAAAATCAGTGATCAACAGTGCAGCACACAGAATGTCTTTTTGAGCTGGTAATGTGGTATATGAATTTCTGTGTCACCATGATCCCACATGCATGGACTATATATCCTACTGACTAGAGGATCATATTAAATGACATATCCCTTCAGGTATTCACAACAGAGAGTGTCATGACTACACTCAACTCGTGCTCTAAAATCTCAGAACACAATGTCTAATATTAGATGTGATTCTGGAATTGGATGACACTTGCTTAACAATCTTGTAAAGGTTTATAAAATCATGAGGGGTATGGATAGGGCTTATAGACAAGGACTTTTTCACAGGGGAGGGGAATCCAAAACTTGAGGGCATAGGTTTAGTGTGAGAGGGGAAAGATATAAAAGGGACCTTAGGGGCAACATTTTCACATAGAGGGTGGGGTGTGGATGGAATGAGGAAGTGATGAAGGCTAGTACAATTACAACATTTAACATTACTGATGCCCGAAATATCAATTTTCCTGCTCCTCGGATGTTGCCTGACCTGTTATGCTTTTCCAGCTAATCTTGACTCTAATCTCCACCATCTGTAGTACTCACTTCTGCCCAACATTTAAAAGGGACCTAGATGGGTACATGAATAGGAGGAGTTTAGAGAGATATGGGCCAAATGCTGGCTGATTAATTCAGGATATCTGGTCAGCATGGAGGAGTTGTACTGTGGGTCTGTTTCCGTGATGTACAACACTATGACTAATCTAAAATGTACAATGAATTACACTGACAACCAAATTAAGATCATGTTGGACTTGCCATGCGGCTCACTTACACTTGCTAATAGCTATATTCATAGATAGGGACCTATCCTTTGCAGGAAAACAAGGACTATCCAGGCATTTCACATTTGTAAAATTAAACAGAAGCCTGAGAGACAATAGTTCCTAGGTACATTCTCCATGATAATGCCTTGATCAATCAGTCAACTCTGCAAAAATCAGCTCTCTGTTCTCCTGAAATATAAATTATTGATCCTTTTGAAATTTGGTATTCTTTAGTCTGTCCTGATGAATGCAAGATGAAAAATTTCAAAAGTATGTCCCTTTTTACAGCAACATTAGACATTAATGATTTAATTTGCAGAATGATTCAGACAAGTGACATTGAAGTAACTTAAAATGATTATTTTTCTTGATTCTTTATCTATTAATTTCTTTAAATATATGTATTATAAATTTAAAAGGTGGAAATAATGTAATGCATGTATTGACAGAATTGCCTGATTCTTACCCTGGTTTTAATGTTTTTGGCACGGTCTGCGTAAGTGAGGGTATTGCGTGATTCCTCAAAGGAAAGGCTGGCTGGACTGATGTGAGCGATCATCACAGTCCGGCTGTTTCCACCCAAAGAATCCTGCCGTGGGAAAGAAGGACATAAACTGAGAAATGGAAAACCGGTGTTTGCCTGTTAATGGAACTGATTGTTGAGAAGAGGTACTGAAAACCCAATAAACTTAAATAACATGAACATTAACAATAAAATTGCAGTTTTATGCTAAACGTTTATTGTTTAATGAAGAATTATACCTATTCTCAACAATAGCAATAGTCACAGTTTGATTTCACATATCCTGCAACAAAGTTCAGGGAAAGCTGAATGTAATACTTGAGTGTGTGACAAAGCTGTTCCTTTAACAAGGTTAGGTTGTCCTTAATTTTTTCTTCAGGAGGTCGTAAAAATACAGGTTCCGAAAAGTCTGAGTTTAGATGGGTTTTCGGGCCAATTTGATAATCTCTAACAGATATTGCCTCAGACAGAAGGCGCTCAAGTTTAAAAAAAAACACTTGTACAATGTAAAGGGAGTGGCCAGATCTCCCAACTAAGCTATTGCCTGTTTTATTTTTCAGTAGTAGTGACGAAAGGCTGCTGGAAGCGAGCTCAAGCTGGTTCTCTCTCTCTGACTTCTATCCTGAAAGACCCTTTGTTTGAATTTACCTTTTGTGCCAAGGAGCGTTTACGGGAATTTTTGCAAGTATTTTGGAACAGCATCATTAATTTGGGATAGTCTGTTGGGTTTTTGGATAGGATAGGTTATTTGGTGTTTTGTTTCTGTTATTTGTGTTTCATTCAGTAATCTTGTAAATAAATTGTTTTGTTTAAAACTAAGTGGTTTGACCAGCTGATTCTCTCCTGGAATATCCACTGTACACCTGCTTAAAACAACTAGCCAAGTCTTCTTGAAATGTTTTGAAGGGGTCTGGCCTGGTCCATAACAAGTGGTAGTGAAAAGGGATGACATTGTATTGACATACATGTAATCCTACTCTTCCTACTCTTGGTGTATACACACACACACACCCTTATACCTTCAGCAATCGTGTCAGCTTGCTGTCTCGGTAATTGACGTATTTATTTCCTCCCCTCTCACTCAGAGCATTAATACAGTTTCCAAGTGCCAACAGTGACCGGTTGATGTGTGCTCCTTCCTTCATTCGTTTTCCACGGTTCTGCGTCTGTAAAACAACAGAAAAATTAAACTAATTACAACAAATTTATTGAACACATGATGAAACTGATGACTACAACAGTGGGGCCTTCAAAGGCTCATAGCAGATCACCACAATACAAAGCTTGGAATTAAATCCAATTGAAGATTTTTCCTGTAGTTTATAAATCTGATTTTCCACACCTCAAAATCTTTTTTAAAAAATCAGTTACATGTTCAGCAGGTGTAATGTGGAAAATTAAATGTACTTATGTTTGTGCACCTGTGATTTAAGATGTGAGGAAAGGTTAAAGATGTGAGATTGATAAGAGACTGGGTGTAAATATCATGAGAATGCATTTGTTAATGAGATTATAACCTTGGCATCATCAAAGACATGCTACCAAAACTCTGAGGAGAGAGGAATGGAGGGAACAGTATTTGAGAGCTGTAATCAGTATTCCATACATTTGCATATAAATAAAGAACCCTGAGTGACACATAATCATCGTTTTTAGAGAAGGTGGAGACAGATGCACCAGACGTAGCTAAGTATGGTATCTTCAAGAGTTAGGTAGAGTGGCAAGGTCTTGATGGGGAGAGTGCATTGAGAGCATAAGGAGGACCTTTTAGCTCTCAAATGACTCCCTCATGCCGACCACAATTCACAACATTTTTAAAGTTCTGTGAAGCATGACTGTTTAACAATCTGATCTGGTTCAATGAAAGTGACAAAGAATGAGACCATGTCTGTCTTCAGCCAGGTAAGATTTGCAGGCTTCAGTTCAAGATGCACTCTTAAAAAGCACGCCTAAAAATGTGGAGAGCTTGGGAATATGGCCAATGATTCCAGAATCAGGACCTATCCATTATTGTTAATGGTCCATGAGTCATCCTGATAGTGAAAACCCAATCAATTGACCTGGCATCATGCTGGTATCATTAACCAATCAGTCCCTTTCACAGCAAATACATAAGTAGTATGCCTAGCAACAACCAGCAGCAAACCATTAGAAAACAACCATCTACTGGGCTTACAACAAGAAAGACATTATGTTGAAACAGAGCTGAGGAGCCATCTAGTCACCATGAAAAGTCATAATTCATAATTAGTTGTCAGTTACCAGATACCAATATGCATCAACAGAAGCCAGCTTCATTTTTTTCTGTTTCATTATCTTTACATATTTCTGGGAATTGTAGGTTTGGAGATCCTTTCTTTTCCCTGAAGACAATGTATCTCCTTGTTGAAGATCATAATTAGTCGTAGAGATGTACTACATGGAAACGCACCCTTCAGTCCAATTTGTCCATGCTGACCAGATATCCTAAATTAATCTAGTCCCATTTGCAGCATTTGACCAGATGCCTTTTAAATGCTGCAATTTTACCAACCTCTACCACTTCCCCAGGCAGCTCATTCCATACACGTCCCACCCTCTGCATGAAAACGTTGCCCCTTCGGTCCCTTTAAAATTTTTCCCTTCTCACCCTAAACCTCTGCCATCTAGTTTTGAACTCCCCCACCCTGGGGAAAAGATCTTGGTTATTTATCCTGTCCATGTCCCTCATGATTTTATAAACATCTACAAGGTCATCCGTTAGCCTCCAAACACTCCAGGGAAAATAGCTCAAGTCTGTTCAGCCTCTCCCATCACCTCAAACCCCGCACCCCCCACCAAACACAGGCAACATCCTTGTAAATCTTTTCTGAATCCTTTCAAGTTTCACAACATCCTTCCTATAGCAGAAGACCAGAAATGCATGCAGTATTCCAATAATGGCCTAACCAATGTTCTTTACAGCTGCAATATGAGCTCTCAATTCCTATATTCCTATATTTGTAGCTTGGTTTATTGATTCCAATCTACCTGGGCCAGATCTCCTTACAACACATTTGTTTCACAAAAGTATTTTTTACATTTGATTGTACCTTTTTGTTTTAGCATAATTAACCTAAACCTAATGATGTTATGATCACTATTTCCCAAATGCACCATCATTGACATATCCACAGCTTACTTCATTCTACAGAACAAAAACAGGCACTTCTTTGATCATCATTGGGCCTAATACACACTGATCAAGAAAGTTTTCTTGTATACATTTTAGTAATTTTGCCTCCCCAACTACTTTTGACCCTTCATACAGGTGAATGAGTTACACTCAGCTTTTACTAACTAATTTTGAATTGATATTATAGTCTAATAAAAATAAAGGCTCACTGGTCACACAATTCTTAGGTTTCTAATGTTCCTTTCCCTGAAGCATTTTGCTGCCTCTCTAGCAGTCATGTTATCTTGTTGTGACAAATGCATTTTACATGGGATGATGCTCCCGCATTTATAGCAGCCCAGAGTAACCCATTCGTTCATCCAAAAGTAGATATACATCACACACCATGGTCTCCTTCAACAGCAACCATTACATAATCATTGTAATGCCATGTGGATATATTCAATATATGTGTCCCTAATCATTCAAAACATTCATATAAAGAAGAAACCTTTATGGTAATACCAGAAGTCCAATTATTATTATTTAAGAATATGTTGATGAATATCAACAGAACCATGTCATTGGGGATTGAAGTCATTTGTTGAAAATTTGTATGAAAAATGCACAGAATGGTTTGAAAATGCAAATTTCACAATAGATTACTGACCAATTTCAATTATAACACAATCTTCTCTGGAAAACAAAACAGGTAAAATCAGCAGTTTCTGTTTTCATCAGTTCAAAATTTATGAAATGCTTGACCCAGATATTTTGTTATTTGTTTTCCATAATGTTTTGCTGCAAATTTGAATGGAACTAACATTCCTGACGAAGGGTTTATGCCTGAAACGTCGATACTCCTACTTCTTGGATGCTGTCAGAACTGCTGTGCTTTTCCAGCACCACACTTTTCGACTCTGGAGTTATAATTGTCCTTTTAAAGGAAAGTGTGTCATATTAACAGGCAAACAGCGTTTCACGTTTGAATTACTGAACTTGTTTATTGTTAGTTACAAATACTCACTAGCCATGTTCCAGGTTAACCATTATGGCTCATATTCTGGGGGCAAACCTTTCTGTCCACATTGCATGATTCATACTCAATTTTGGCAGAGCCACTGATGGTGAGAGAAACATCTTTTAAGAACAATCATGTAAATCGATCGCAGGAAGTAAAACTGGCAAAAGTGGTCAGTCCTGGCCTGCACAGTAACAGCTGTACAAAGCAAAGCAATAAAACGTAAGCAATCAGAAATGTGACCAGAAGTCATTGTGCAGAAATGTCAATTGATCTGAAACTTTAACTTCTGTTTCTCTTTCCACAGGTGCTGTCTGCAATTCAGGTTTTTTAAGCTTTCAACTAAAGCCACATTCCTTTCTATGGCCAGTAGGTGGTGGTGTGAACCAGTCTGAGTAATGCTGCCTGAACTGCTGTGCTCTTCCAGCACCACTGATCCAGAATCTGGTTTCCAGCATCCGCAGTCATTGTTTTTACCTGAGTAATGCATACCCAATTCCTTCCTGCCCTTCTGCCACTGTTGTGTCAGTTAGCGTAAGGCTATGGATCTAAGTTACTGCAACTACACTCAACATTTATTTTCATATCAGCACTAATAGCCTTAACATTCTAGAATTGTGTTTTAAAATTGCTTGAAACAGGGGCATGACCTGTACAAATCTGTATAGGGTATGATGGGTTTTTAATCTATTGGCACAGTACACAGCCATTCCTTACTTTAACTCTGCTACAGCTATAATTGGTGGCTTTTGTGCTACACTGAGCTAATGGTTTATTATATCGTCATTTAAATATTAAAGTGGGTATTGCACAAAAGCATAACAGAAAATTATACAAAATGTCAACTTCAGTGCAAGGAGATAATTTCAACCAATTATGGTAATTATAAAATAAAGGCTCCAAGACATCACGTCATAGTGAATGGTTTCCTCACTAACTTCCCGAAACAATAATGATATGAAAAGGATACTAATGAGCAGATATCTAACACAACTAATGAGAAACAATTGAACTTTTTTTGGTGACATTCATTTTTGGAAGTGTCAAAACCCTGACTTGTAGCATAGATTAATCTGGTTACGCAGTAATTACTACAAATTACTACAGCAACCAAACAAGGAAAACAAATCTGATTTAAAATTACCATAGCATATAATTTCAAATCAAAAGTATAGATGTTTTTGGTGAGAAAGTGATTTTTTTCCTCAAACAGTTTCTTCCACCCTTGCCTCAGAACGTGCAGTGTCATGACCTGCAGGTACCCTCTGGCACCTTGTTGAATTATTACCACGCGAGTCTTTAAAGGGAATCTGGGTAGGCGGCACAGCGGCTCAATGGTTAACACTGCTGCCTCACAGTGCCAGGGATCCGGGTTTGATCCCAGCCTCGGGTGACTGTCGGTGTGGAGTCTGCACATTCTCCCCGTGTCTATGTGGGTTTCCTCCGGGTGCTCCGGTTTCCTCCCACAGTTCAAGGATTTGCAGGTTAAGTGAATTGGCCATGCTAAATTGCCCATAATGTTCAGGGATGTGTAAGTTAGGTGCATTAGTTAGGGGGAAATGTAGAGGAATGGGTCTGAGTGGGATATGCTTTGGAGGGTTGGTGTGGACCTGCTAGGTCGAAGGGCTTGTTTCCAAACTGTAGGGATTCTAATAATGGGATATTCAATCAGAAGAGGATTCGCCTATCTGCTATTTTACACATAAATATTTTCAGCAGTTAGATCAGTACCCAGCAGGATAATGGATCAAGTTTCCTGCTCTGTAAGCCCAGTAGCAGTCTAGCCAATTGTAATGTGACTACCACAGCCATGCCAAGGAGATATCTCAGCGTAGCTCATGTTCAAGCCTCAATCTTAAATAAGATTTAACATTTTCAATTCATCTTAAAATAGTAATTCTTTAAAATAACTACTTTATTTCAACAAAAAAAAGCAAAGCACTGGAGATTCTGGAAAGCTGAACTCAAAACCTACCTCCAGTATCCACAGCTTTCTGCTCCACAGCAACTTCTTCAAATGTAGACACATTAATTGTGATAACATGTTGAAATGTTAACTCAATATTGAGTTCAATAATGTTAATGCCCAAGCATCTTTACTTCCATTCTTTCTCCCAACCCTCAAACGCCAGGCCTTGTCATCACATTGTCTGCTACCACAACCAACCCATTGCCACCTAATGATGGTCCCCATTAGCAGCTATTGATTCTCCCACGCTGAACTTTACCCATTTTTGTCTGCCCAACAGCTGTTTGCTTTCTCTGGGCCCCACCTCCACCCATTGTTTACTCTGCTCCATTCCCCCCAGACCCCATCTTCAGCATTTTCCTCGGTACAATCAGTTCTGAAGACGGGTGACTGGACTCAAAATGTTAAGTTTGCTTTCTCTCCACAGATGCTGCCGTACCTGCTGAGTTTCTTCAGTAGACAAGCAGGAAGCTGGGAGAACACAGCAAGCCAGGCAGCATCAGGAGGTGGAAAAGTCGACGTTTCGAGTGTAACCCTTCTCCTGATGCTGCCTGGCTTGCTGTGATCTCCCAGCCTCTTGCTTGTCTACCTTGGATTCCAGCATCTGCAGTTTTCTTTTGTCTCTAACCACGTTTGTACCTGCTGGGTTTCTCCAGCAATTTCTATTTTTGTTTTGAATTTCCAGCAAGCGCAGTTCTTTGGTTTTTAAAAACATACTCAAATTACTTGCGTTGGATTCACCAACACTTAATCCATGAGTTTTGAGAAATTATGTCCTTCTAAACATGTGTTCTGGATTATCATTTTGATAGCACTGACACCATTCTGAAGTAATTAGGGATTAAGACTTTTACTTTCCTAACCCTAAAAAAGTCGCATCCCAATGACATAACAGCAGGGAGACCAGAATAGCACTCAGTATTGCAAACATGGCCTAAGTGGTGGTCCTGTACAGCCACAACATGACCTCCCCAACTCTTATACAGGTGTTGTGAAACTTAAAAGGGTTCAGAAAAGACTTACAAGGATGTTGCCAGGGTTGGAGGGTTTGAGTTATAGGGAGAGGCTGAATTTTCCTTGGAGCATCAGAGACTGAGGGGTGATCTTATAGAGGTTTATAAAATTATGAGGTGCATGGATAGAGTAAATAGACAAAGTTTTTTTCCCCAGGACTGGTGAGTCCAAACCTAGAGGGCATAGGTTTAAGGTGAGATGGGAACGATTTAAAAAGGATCTAACGCAGAGGGTGGTGCGTGTATGGAATGAGCTGCTGGAGGAAGTGGTGAAGGCTGGTGGAATTACAACATTTAAAAGGCATCTGGATGGGTATATGAATAGGAAGGGGTTAGAGGGATATGGTCCCCATGCTGGCAAATGGGACTAGATTAATTTAGGACATATGGTCAGCATGGACGAGTTGGACCAAAGGGTCTGTTTCCTTGCTGTGCATCTCTATCACTCTGTGACTCTGTGGTCTTAAAAATCTTTAATTTATACCTGTATCAATACAATTAAAATACAATAAAATGCCTTTTTTGTGTGTTTTTCACTTTAGCAGGAATGTAACACTTACCCAACTCCATTCTGTTTGCATCCTGCCTAATTATTCTGGATAGTTTATTAGAATTCCAGAAAACATTCTATGCAGCAGCAACCTATAGGTGTTAATTACAGGAACGTATTGAGAATGTTAATACCATTTTAGTGCCAAAATAAAGCCCAAAACATGTTTATGACAATCACTTCAGCTTTACATTTTCTCAAATTTTTTTATTTATGTTCTACCGCTCTGCCCTCATCAATTCTCTTTGTTACTTCTTCAGAAAACTCAATCAAGTTTGTGAGACATGATTTCCCATGCACAAAGCCATGTTGACTATCCCGAATCAGTCCTTGCCTTTCCAAATACATGTACATCCTGTCCCTCAGGATTCCCTCCAACAACTTGCTCACCACCGATGTCAGACTCACTGGTCTATAGTTCTCTGGCTTGTCCTTACCATCTTTCCTAAACAGTGGCACCACGTTAGCCAACCTCCAGTCTTCTGGCACCTCACCTGTGACTATCGATGATACAAATATCTCAGCAAGAGGCCCAGCAACCACTTCCCTAGCTTTCCACAGAGTTCGAGGGTACACCTGATCAGGTCCTGGGGATTTATCCATTTTTATGCATTTCAAGACATCCAGCACTTCCTCCTCTGTAATCTGACATTTTCAAGATGTCACCATCTATTTCCCTACAGTCTATATCTTCCATGTCATTTTCCAAAGGAAACACTGATGCAAAATACTATCTCCCCCACCTCCTGTGGCTCCACACAAAGGCCGCCTTGCTGATCTTTGAGGGGCCCTATTCTCTCCCTAGTTACTCTTTTGACCTTAATGTATTTGTAAAAACCTTTTGGATTCTCCTCAACTATTTGCCAAAGCTATCTCATGTCCCCTTTTTGCCCTCCTGATTTCCCTCTTAAGTAATACTCCTACTGCCTCCTGTCTATACCTGATATATGCTTCCTTCTTTTTCTTAACCAAACCCTCAATTACTTTCATCATCCAGTATTCACTATACCTACTAGCCTTTCCTTTCACCCTAACAGGAACATACTGTCTCTGCAGTCTTGTTATCTCATTTCTGAAGGCTTCCTATTTTCCAGTCATCCCTTTATGTGCGAACATCAGCCCCTAATCAGCTTTTGAAAGTTCTTGCCTAATACCAATATAAATGATTTGGATGTGAGCTTAAAAGGTATAGTTACTAAGTTTGCAGATGACACCAAAAGTGGAGGTGTAGTGAAGAGCGAAGAAGGTTACCTCGGATTACAACAGGATCTTGATCAGATGAGACGATGGGCTGAGGAGTAGCAGACGGAGTTTAATTTAAATGCATTTTGGGAAAGCAAATCTTAGCAGAACTTACACACTTAATGGTAAGGTCCTAGGGCATGTTGCTAAACAAAAAAGACCTTAGAGTGCAAGTTCATAGCTCCTTGAAAGTGGAGTTGCAGGTAGATAGGACAGTGTAAAAGGCGTTTGGTATGCTTTCCTTTATTGGTCAGAGTATTGAGTACAGGAGTGGGAGGTCATGTTGCGACTGTACAGGACGTTGGTTAGGCCACTGTTGGAATATTGTGTACAATTCTGGTCTCCTTCCTATCAGAAGGATGTTGTGAAACTTGAAAGGGTTCAGAAAAGATTTACAAGGGTTGCCAGTGTTGGAGGATTTGTACTATGAGGAGAAGCTGAACAAGCTAGGGCTGTTTTCCCTGGAGCGTAGGAGGCTGAGGGGTGATCGTATAGAGGTTTACAAAATGATGAGGGGTATGGATAGAATAAATAGACAAGGTCCTTTCCCTGGTATGGAGGAGTCCAGAACTAGAGGGCATAGGTTTAGGGTGAGAGGGGCAAGATATAAAAGAGACCTAAGTGGCAACTTGTTCACACAGAGGGTGGTGCGTGTATGAAATGAGCTGCCAGAGGAAGTGGTGGAGGCTGGTACAATTGCAACATTTAAAAGGGATCTGGATGGGTATACGAATAGGAAGGGTTTGGAGGGATAAGGGCCGGGTGCTGGCAGGTGGGACTAGATTGGGGTGGGATGTCTGGTCGAAGGGTCTGTTTCCGTGCTGTACATCTCTATGACTCTATGTAAATCTCTGATTTATTCTAACAGGGATAACAGTAACATAGCAGTAATATTACTGAGTAGTAATTCATGCTAACACTCTGGCACACCAATTCAAATGTAGCCCTAGCAGCTGGTGGAATTTAAATTCCGTTGATAAACATCTAAGGTTAAAAGCTAGTCCCCATACTGGTAACGATGGAAGTATCATTGAAAGCTGGACTCGGACATATTTCCATGGAAGCAGAGCATTGGAGGTTGAGCGGTAACCTTACAGAAGTTCAATAAATCACAAGGCAAAAGAAAAGGTGAATAGCCAAGGTCTTCTTCCAAGGGAAGGAGGAGTCCAAAACTAGAGAGCATAGATTTATGGTGAGAGGGTAAAGTGACCTGAAGGGCAAGTTTTTCACAGAGGGTGATGTGTGAATCGAATGAGCTGTCACAAGAAGTGGTAGAGGCAGGTGCAATTGCAACATTTAAAGACATTTGGATGTGTACATTTGGAAAGGATTAAGGGATATGGTCCAAATGTAGGCAAATGGAACTACAGCTGTAGTTTAGTTTAGGATACTTGGTCAGCATGGACGAGTTGGACCAAAGGGTCGGTTTCCATACTCTATGACTCTATAGTTGTAAACCCAGATCCACAGTTATGTGGATAACTCTAAGCTGCGCTCTGAATTGTTTTGAAAGCCAATGGCAAATAGAATGTTGAAGAAATTCTGGGCTTACCAGCAATGCCCAGTCCCCATTGCAGAACAAGCACAAATCTTCAAGTGATTTTGAGATACTGCAACAAGCTTACAAGAGAGGCACATGTGACATACCTGTGAAGCTCTCTCAGATCCTGCAAGGTCAATCATGAATAAACGCCCAATTCGTACTTCCTGCAAAATGTTTTTGATGCGACTCTTCTGCCTAACGGTGACTTGCAGGACAGCGTGAGACCGAGAGGAGGTTTTGTTGGCTGCTGTGGGTTCCTGTGTTCTCTGTTTGTTGCCTTTCACCAACAGCTGCATTATCTAACCAGAAAGAAAAGGTTCAGTTCAGACTATGTCGAATGTATAGCAATGTAAACATGCAACAGAGGCCAACAGGTCTTTGCAGGTGTTTATGTTCCACCCCAGCCGTCTCCTGGCCTTCTTCATCTAACCACATCAGCATTCTTTCCTCCCTCATGTTCCCAACTAGCTTTCTCTTCAATAATTCACCTCTTTGCAAAGCTTTCCTGTTCTTTATGACACTTGTGCCTTCTACTCTTTTGTTCTGTCCTGCTCTCCTTCCTTTCCCTGCCTCTCTGTATGCTTAAACCTGTTCAATCTGTAATGTCTTCAAGTTCTCCTGAAAGATCACTGTCCGAAAAAGTGAATTCTGTTCCCTTCTCCACAGATTCTGGCTGAATCGATGCATAGTTGCAGCATTTTCTAAAAATATTGTACTTTGCAGTACTTTGCCTTTGGAATACTGTTAATTGTTGAACCCAGGTAAAGGAATCAAATTCATTAAACCCAAACAAAGCAATAGTTAGACTTCAAAGAAATGAGTTCCAAAGCCAGTGAAGGTTAATCTGTTATTTTGCCCTTTTTTTTAGGTAGTTGGAATATAACTTTATTAACATAACAACTTTATGATCCCACCAAAAAGTTAACAAAATATGGAGGAATGACATTAACATACAACTTGTAACGATGTATATTGTGATTCTACTTGCACCATAAATTAAATTATGCATATAGGCCAATGTTGCAGTCTATCAATACAGTTTTATTATCAAGTACACAGGTCCAAGTGTAAAGGAAATTGTCATACTGTACACCATTCAATCCCAATTACAACTCCTTTAGCTCCCTTAAGATTTCAAGGTTATAAGCAGTTAAGTTCTGTTCAGTTAATGAACTGGCAAACTCGCTGCATCACAGGACAGAGCCTATGAAACTAGGCTGCTGGTGCTTGACTCCAGCCATTAAATGAGAAGGAGAATCGACATTTCGGGCATAAGCCCTTCTTCAGGAAATTATACCCGAAACGCCGATTCTCCTTCTCCTTTGATGCTGCCTGACCAGCTGCGCTTTTCCAGCAATACATTTTTCAGCTCTGATCTCCAGCATCTGCAGTCCTCACTTTCTTCCAGCCATTAAATCACAGGTTGTCATCTTCATCTGGCAAAGCAGTGCTTTGAGCAGTCTTCAGGGCTTGCTTGTAACGTGCTGCTAATGCAGGGTCCACCTGAACCTCTGGTGGTACCAAAGCTGGCATAGCAACAAACTCTAAATTTGGATCTCCAATCAGCTTTCTGACAAGCCACAAAAATGGCTTCTCGAAGTTGTAATTAATTTTGGCAGAAATGTCATAGTACTGAAGATTTTTCTTCCTGTGGAAGACAATAGATTTTGCCTTCACTTTTCTGTCTTTAATATCAACTTTGTGGCCACACAACACAATGGGGAGGTTTTCACACACTCTCACCAAGTCTCTATGCCAGTTAGGCACACTCTTGTATATCACTTGTGAGGTTACATCAAACATAATAATTGAATGTAATAACCATTATGGAGACCACCAAATTTCTCCTGACCAGCAGTATCCCAAACATTAAATTTAATGGGACCTCTGTTAGTATAGAACACAATTGGGTGAACTTCAACACCCAATGTTGCTACATACTTCTTTTCAAACTTGCCAGTCATGTGGCACTTCCCAAAAGTAGTTTTCCCAGTACCACCACCTCCAACAAGTACAAGCTTGAATTCAACTTGAGGTTTTTCTTGATCATCAATGGCCTTTTTAAAAAAAAACTTCCAGAAACTTCTCTCCCTCAAAATGGACGCTTGAGCCTCAAAATCATTTTGACCTTTCTTAAGGATACATCTACCATTACCAGTGTTTACATGACAAGAAATACTTGAATGGAAGGAATTCATTTCTTAGAATAATATGGAGTTTCTTTCTATCAGATACAGTGATCTTGATGCATGCCTGATGGAAAACTGAACGTGACCTTTCTGATATTCCTGCATTTCACCAATTAATACACCAATTATTGACAGAATTAAATAAAGCATATTCACATAACATATTAACATAAAATATTTGAAGGTTAGCAAATGCTTTATGGATGTAAATATTTGTGTGAGAAATGGGAAACATAGCATTATTAATTACTATTAAATGTTTCTAATTAAGAACACAATGATGGAAATTTAAGAAACACTTAGTCCCTGCACTGATCTTCACCAAATAATCCCTTAGGAGCTCATTAATTTCTCTAATCTGTTGCAGACAATATATCTATGACAGTATGATCATTGTGACAAGCCTATATCGGGTTATATTTTTATCAGAAATGTCCCTCTATAAACAGGATGGTCTACACCTGAACCTGAGGGGCACCAGTATCCTTGGGGGGAGGTTTGCTAGTGCTCTTGGGGGGGGTTTAAACTAACTCTGCAGGGGCATGGGAACCCAGATTGTAGCTTCAGGGTGCAGGGCCTGGAGTGTAGGGAGGTTAGGAACATGGCCTCAATTTCCAAGGAGGGTGCCTGTAAACAGGAAAGTGGCTTGAAGTGTGTATACTTCAATGCAAGAAGTATACGAAATAAGGTAGGTGAACTTGCAGCGTGGGTTGGTACCTGGGACTTCGATGTTGTGGCTATTACGGAGACATGGCTAGAACAGGGACAGGATTGGCTGTTGCAGGTTCCAGGATTTAAATGTTTTAGTAGGGTCAGAGGTGGGGGTAAAAGAGGGGGAGGTGTGGCATTGCTTGTCAAAGATAGTATTACAGTGGTGGAAAGGACGATGGATGAGGACTTGCCATCTGAGGTAGTTTGGGCTGAGGTTAGGAATAGGAAAGGTGAGGTCACCCTGTTAGGAGTCTTTTACAGGCCTCCTAATAGTCCTAGAATCATTGAAGAAAGGATAGGGAAGGTGATTCAGGAGATGAGTGACAGTAATAGGGTGGTTGTTATGGGGGACTTTAACTTTCCTGATATTGATTGGGAAAGCTATAGCTCAAGTTCGTTAGATGGGTCAGTGTTTGTTCAATGTGTGCAGGAGAGTTTCCTGACACAATATGTAGACAGGCCAACAAGAGGTGAGGCCATACTGGATTTGGTTCTGGGTAACGAACCAGGCCAGGTGTTAGAATTAGAGGTAGGTGAGCACTTTGGGGATAGTGACCATAATTCGGTGATTTTTACTCTCGTGATGGAGAGGGATAAGTGTGTACTATAGGGCAAGAGTTATAGCTGGGGTCAGGGAAATTATGATGCGGTGAGGCATGACTTAGGATGTGTGGCTTGGAAAAGTAGACTCCAAGGCAAGAGTGTAAATGATATGTGGAGCTTGTTCAAGGAGCAACTATTGAGTGTCCTTGATAATTATGTACCTGTCAACAGGGAGGAAAGGGTCGTGCGAGGGAGCCGTGGTTTAATAAGGAATTGGAATCCCTTGTTAAATGGAAGAGAGCGGCCTATCTCAAGATGAGACGTGAAGGTTCAATTGTGGCGATTGAGAGGTATAGGGTAGCCAGGAAGGACCTGAAGAGAGAGCTAAGAGCAGCAAGGAGGGGACATGAAAGGTCCTTAGTCGGTAGGATTAGGGAAAACCCTAAGGCTTTCTATAGGTATGTTAGGAATAAAAGAATGACTAGGGTAGGAATAGGTCCAGTCAAGGATAGTAGTGGGAAGTTGCGTGTGGAGGCGGAAGAGATTGGGGAGACACTGAATGAATACTTTTCTTCAGTATTTACTCAGGAACAGGGCATTGTCGTCGATGTGAATACTGAGTCACAAATAAGTAGAATGGATGGCTTTGAGGTATGTAGAGGTTGGAAATCCTGGAAAAGGTGAAAATAGATAAGTCCCCTGGGCCTGATGGCATTTATCCTAGGATTCTCTGGGAAGCAAGGGAGGAGATTGCAGAGCCATTGGCCTTGATTTTTATGTCCTCTTTGTCTACAGGAGTAGTGCCAGAAGACTGGAGGATAGCAAATGTGGTTCCCTTGTTCAAAAAGGGGAGTAGGGATAACCCTAGTAACTATAGGCCGGTGAGTCTCACTTCTGTTGTGGGCAAAGTCTTAGAGAGAATTGTAAGGGATAGGATTTATGCACATCTGGATAGGAATAATGTGATCAAGGATAGTCAGCATGGTTTCGTGAAGGGCAGGTCGTGCCTCACAAACCTTATTGAATTCTTTGAAAAGGTGACGAAGGAGGTTGATGAGGGGAAAGCGGTAGATGTGGTATATATGGATTTTAGTAAGGCGTTTGATGAGGTTCCCCATGGTAGGCTACTGCAGAAAATACGGAGATATGGCATTGAGGGTGAGTTGGAGGTTTGGATTAGGAATTGGCTGGATGGAAGAAGACAGAGGGTAGTAGTTGATGGCAAAGTTTCTTCATGGAGTACCGTCACTAGCGGTGTTCCGCAAGGATCTGTTTTGGGACCATTGCTGTTTGTCATTTTTATAAATGACCTGGAAGAGGGGTTAGAAGGTTGGGTGAGCAAGTTTGCGGATGATACGAAAGTCGGAGGAGTTGTTGACAGTGAGGAAGGATGTGGCAGGTTACAGCAGGATATAGAGAAGCTGCAGAGCTGGGCAGAAAGGTGGCAAATGGAATTCAATGTAGCTAAGTGTGAGGTGATTCACTTTGGGAAGAATAACAAAAAGATGGGGTACTGGGCTAATGGTCGGATACTTGGTAGTGTGGATGAGCAGAAGGATCTTGGTGTCCATGTACACAGATCTCTGAAAGTTGCCACCCAGGTAAATAGTGCGGTGAGGAAGGCATATGGCGTACTGGCTTTTATTGGTAGAGGAATTGAGTTCCGGAGTCCTGAGGTCATGATGCAGTTGTATAAGACTCTGGTGCGGCCGCATCTGGAATATTGTGTGCAGTTTTGGTCGCCATACTATAGGAAGGATGTGGAGGCACTGGAACGGGTGCAGAGGAGGTTTACCAGGATGTTGCCTGGTATGGAAGGAAGATCGTATGAGGAAAGACTGAGACACTTGGGGCTGTTTTCATTAGAGAAAAGAAGGTTTAGGGGTGACTTGATTGAGGTGTACAAGATGATTAGGGGGTTAGTTAGGGTTGACAGTGTGAACCTTTTCCCGCGTATGGAGTCGGGTATTACAAGGGGGCATAGCTTTAAATTAAGGGGGGGTAGATATAGGACTGAAGTTAGGGGTAGGTTCTTCACTCAGCGAGTTGTAAGTTCATGGAATGCCCTGCCAGTAGCAGTGGTGGACTCTCCCTCTTTATGGGCACTTAAGCGGGCATTGGATAGGTATATGGAGGATAGTGGGTTAGTATAGGTTAGGAGGGCTTGGATCGGCGCAACATCGAAGGCCAAAGGGCCTGTACTGCGCTGTATTGTTCTATGTTCTATGTTCTATGTCCCATCGTATACCTTCAGTGCCAAACAAAATTGATGACCGAAAGATGTACACATTAACAATTAAATCACCAAACATTTGTTTGCGAATCAAGAAAAATGGCACACAAGACAGCTCTAAATGGATGCTCATTGATTTAACTGCTGACCTCAGAATGATCTAATATGAATCAGTTTTGAATGGCAATTGTTGCTCTGTCATTGCAGCCATAAGCATTTGCTTTCCAATAATCAATTTGCATTTAATGCCTGTTAAATACAGGTTACAGGGCTGTCAACTGTGGCATGATTAAAACTAACCACAGAAACAAATTGTAAGGTTGGACAGTGGTCTGGATCAGAATTTGCATTTGTCTATCAATATTAATACAATCATAGAATGGTTAAAGGACAGCAGGAAGCCATTTAGCTCTTCACGTCTCTGCTGACTCCTTGAAAGAGTAATTCATCTGGAAGCACTCCTCTACCCTTTTCATGCAGTCCTGTAAACTTTTATCTCTTCAGCTAAATTCAGGTAATCCCCAGGTTGCGAATGGGTTCTGTTCTTGAGTCTGTTCCTAAGTTGTTTTATTTGTAAGTTGGAACACAACTTAGAAAAATATAAAGGAGCTGTTCATAAGTTCAG
This sequence comes from Chiloscyllium plagiosum, assembly GCF_037043375.1. Classification (NCBI taxonomy): domain Eukaryota; kingdom Metazoa; phylum Chordata; class Chondrichthyes; order Orectolobiformes; family Hemiscylliidae; genus Chiloscyllium; species Chiloscyllium plagiosum. The sequence goes on from NW_028270163.1 coordinate 34,549,729, forward strand.
GAATTGTTCATGTGTCAGATCTTTAAAATTACACTCCCAGATGAGATCATGTCTGTAAGCGCAAGCTCTTGTAAGTCAGACATTTGTAAATCGGAGACCCCCTGTGTTCAATTTGGTTTTGAAAGGCCACAATGGAATCTTCCCCTGACAGCACATTCCAGATGCCAACCGCTCATTGCATAAAAACGTTTTTCCTCATTTCAAATCTTTTGCCATTTACCTTAAATAGTATCCTCTGATTATCAATCTTTCTGTCAATAGGAACTGTCTCTCCTTATACTAATCTGTACAGACCCCTCATAGTTTGGAACACCTCTATCAAATTTCCACTCAATTCTCTCTTTCCTGAACTAGAACAACCACAGGTTCTTCAGTCTATCAGTGTAATCCCTGGGACCATTCCGATAAATCTTTTCTGCACACTCTCTTATTCCATTACATCCCTACAATATCATGCTCTAAATTGGACACCATGCACCAGTTGGGTCCAAATAGCATTTGGTACAGGTTCATCATAACTCCCTTGCTTGTGTGCGTGGTACTTCAATATATGAAGACTAGGATTGTGTTGACCTTCATATTCTCAACTTGCCTTGCCACATTCAATTATCTATGCACGTATAACTAGAGGTCTCTCTGATTCTGCACCTTATTTACAGTGTTACCTTTGTTTTGCCCAGTCTGTTTCTGTTTTTCCCAATCAGATTTATCACTTCAACCCCTCTGCCACATGTTCACCTATGTCATCAAGATCATCATATCCCCCACTCATTTTACAATATTTCCAAGTTTTGTGTAACCTGCAAATTCTGAAATTGTGCCTTGCACATACAAGTCTTCATCATTAATATGATAAACAAAACAGTAGTTCTGGTGCTGACCGCACTATATATCATCCTCCAGCCCAAAAGACAAACACTACTCTGTTTCCTCTTACTCAGTCTACTTAGTATCCAGGCTGCCACTGGTCCTATTCCATGAGTTCACATTTGGTTGACAAGACTTTTATGTGGAGAAAGTGAGGTCTGCAGATGCTGGAGATCAGAGCTGGAAATGTGTTGCTGGAAAAGCGCAGCAGGTCAGGTATGTGGTATTTTATCAAACATCTTTTGGAAGTCCATGTACAGTGTATACCATATTTATCCTCATTACTCCCATCAATCTTTTGTCACCTCATAGATTATGATCATTGTTATGAAGGATTAAAAGCCACTGTTAACACAATTTTTCAATGTTATCCAATACATTACAGCCTTTCTTGCCTGCCTACTCATCTTTGAATATTGATTATCCAATGTATCACAATCTGTTTCTCTCTGCTCTGATCTTTCTTCAGGAGCACTCATTTTTATCATTTAATCAATGGCAGTTGTTCATTTTATACCTTGTGTCACCAAATCTGCTCCCAATTTACAATTTTGTCACACTGACCACTGATTTTTCCAAGTTCAGTTTCCCATCTCAATAGGATACTTGCCAATCTTGAGTTTTCTTTCAATGGGATCCATTAGTACAGACTGGCCTTTCAACAACACTGACATTCATTATCATCAAATGCATCAAACTACCAGGCATCTGATCTTCAATTGACACGAGGTATTAACTAAAGACCATATTTACATAACAATATTAAAAATAACAAAAAGAATGCCTTTGGCTGTCTAAACCTCTTCTGTCCTTAAACCCCTCCAATGATTTGGTTTCTTCAGCTAATTACAGGCAATCCCCAGGTTGCAAAAAGGTTCTGCTCTGGAGTCTGTTCACAAGAACCAGTCATAAGTACAGGAAATATTCATGTGTCATATCTTTAAAATTACACTCCGTTATGAGGTCATGTTTGTAAGTCAGATATTTGTAAATTGGGGACCACGTGTATTTAATTTGTTTTTGAAAGCCACAACAAAATCTCCTCTCAGACTGTCAGGCACCACTCACTGCATAAAACGTTTTCCTTCATTTCAATTCCAAATTTCTATTTAAAGACTAATCTTGAGCATGCTTTTTGTTAACTGTCCTAATACATCTACACGGCTTGGTCATAGAGTCATAGAGATGTCCAGCATGGAAACAGATCCTTCGGTCCAACCCATCCATGCCGACCAGATATCCCAACCCAATCTAGTCCCACCTGCCAGCACTTGGCCCATATCCCTCCAAACCCTTCCTATTCATATACTCATTCAAATGCCTCTTAAATGTTGCAATTGTACCAGCCTCCACCACTTCCTCTGGCAGCTCATTCCATACACGCACCACCCTCTGCGTGAAACAGTTGACCCTTACTTATGTTTGATATTGTTCTTAGTAAACATCTTTAGTCATTTTACTAATTTACAGGTGCAATACAAACAGAACCATTTTAATAAACTAAGTAGCAAGATAGTAATAAATAATCACTTCTAATGCAAATATGCGCATTGCTGTTCTTGACCTTAAAATTTAATAGTTCACTCTGCATAATCTATAGCTTTCCAGATATTGATGTATCATAGCACAGTCAACAATTTTAATATATTGATTATGTCAAATATTTGTATAATATTTTTCTTGTATGAGTGGTCCTCCAACAGCATGTATTACCCTGGCTAAATATATAAAGTGTCAAATGTTTCACATCTATGTGGCACATGACATTAAGTAATAGTGACTCAAAAGCATCACAGATCAAATTCATATCAGAAAATAGATAATTAGACATTTTTGAGACAATACATTTATTTCATTATAACATATTTAAGAGTGATAGAGATGTACAGCACAGAAACAGATCCTTTGGTGCAACTCGTCTGTGCCGACCAGGTATCCCAACCCAATCTCATACCATTTGCTATGACTTGGCCCATATCCCTCTCAGCTGAAAATGTGTTGCTGGAAAATCGCAGCAGGTCAGGCAGCATCCAAGGAGCAGGAGAATCGCCGTTTCAGGCATGAGCCCTTCTTCACTCCTGAAACGTCGATTCTCCTGCTCCTTGGATGCTGCCTGACCTGCTGCGCTTTTCCAGCAACACATTTTCAGCTCGGATCTCCAGCATCTGCAGTCCTCACTTTCTCCATATCCCTCTCAACCCTTCCTATTCATGTACCCTTCCAGATACCTTTTAAATGTTGTAATTGTACCAGCCTCCACCACTTCCTCTGGTAGCTCATTCCATACACGCACCACCTTCTGCATGAAAAAGTTGCCCCTTACGTCCCTTTTAGATCTTTCCCCTCTCACCTTAAACCAATGCCCTCTAGTTTTGGATTTCTCCATTTAGGGAAAGACCTTGGCTATTTATCCTATTCATGCCCTTCATGATTTTATCAACCTCTATAATGTCACCTCTCAGTCTCCAATACTACAGGGAATATAGCCCCAGTCTATTCAGCCTCTCCAGTCCTGGCAACACCTTTGTAAATCTTTTCTGAACCCTTTCAAGTTTCACAATATCCTTCCTATAGCAGGGAGACCAGATTGCACACAGTATTCCAAAAGTGGTCTAACCAATGTCTTGTACAGCCTTAACCCAACCAATAATCTATCTGAATTACCAAAGTACAGCAATTTATAGACTAAAACTGAGAAGAGCCAAGCAACTCTTAAATACAGGTCAAACCTCATAAATACATCATGAAACGTACTACTAATTATGTAATCCCTTATTTTTTCATAATTAAAAAATATTTACAGGCTATTTTATTCCAACAGCATGAGTGAAAAACTTACACTAAATGTACTTTATACTATATTCAGTCAAAACACAATTGAATTGCACATGAACTGTGTATATAACAAGTAGGGTTGTGTGCCACTGATTTGATTTACATTCCAAAAAGAAGAATAACTGATGAGAAATCTATTTACAAGAGAGCTATTGCAGACAATAAACCAAATGCAATATCACATTGTCCAACCTCAAATTAAAATTTTATTTCTATCACAAGCTACAATGCAAACGTTGTACATTTCAAGTTTGAAGCCCTTTCAGATAGGGGTACACAACAGATATGCCAAATGATAACTCCGTGCAATCAATTATCAGATCAAATGCAATAAAAATGTCACCAAATACTAAATAAAATTAATTTACAAAGCATCATTAACATGTCAGCAAATCAATCAATATATCAGCAGGAGGAGATTTTGTTTTTGAATATGCTGATCTCAAATGACACTGTTGGGTGTTTTGCTCTTACAATTACATGGTTTTGAAGGCCATTGAGTTACTCCCCTAAGTAAAAACAAAAACAAAATCTGGAAATATTCATCAGGTCACAAAACATCTATGAAGAGGGGAATGAAAATGAAATGAAATGTCAGCAACCTGAAATATTAATTCTTGCTTCTCTCTCCAAGCTTGCAGCTGGACCTGTGAGTATTTCCAACATTTTCTTCTATTATTTAATATTTCCAGCATAGAACATAGAACATAGAAGAATACAGCGCAGTACAGGCCCTTCGGCCCTCGATGTTGCGCCGATCCAAGCCCACCTAACCTACACTAGCCCACTATCCTCCATATGCCTATCCAATGCCCGCTTAAATGCCCATAATGAAGGAGAGTCCACCACTGCTACTGGCAGGGCATTCCATGAACTCACGACTCGCTGAGTAAAGAACCTACCCCTAACATCTGTCCTATACCTACCCCCCCTCAATTTAAAGCTATGCCCCCTTGTAATAGCTGACTCCATACGTGGAAAAAGATTCTCACTGTCGACCCTATCTAAACCCCTAATCATCTTATACACCTCTATCAAGTCACCCCTAAACCTTCTTTTCTCCAATGAAAACAACCCCAAGTGCCTCAGCCTTTCCTCATATGATCTTTCTACCATACCAGGCAACATCCTGGTAAACCTCCTCTGCACCCGTTCCAGTGCCTCCACATCCTTCCTATAGTATGGCGACCAAAACTGCACACAATACTCCAGATGTGGCCGCACCAGAGTCCTATACAACTGCAACATGACCTCAGTACTCCGGAACTCAATTCCTCTACCAATAAAAGCCAGTACGCCATATGCCTTCTTCACCGCACTATTTACCTGGGTGGCAACTTTCAAAGATTTGTGTACATGGACACCAAGATCCCTCTGCTCATCCACACTACCAAGTATCCGACCGTTAGCCCAGTACCCCATCTTTTTATTACTCTTACCAAAGTGAATCACCTCACACTTAGCTACATTGAACTCCATTTGCCACCTTTCTGCCCAGTTCTGCAGCTTATCTATATCCCGCTGTAACCTGCCACATCCTTCCTCACTATCAACAACTCCTCCGACTTTCGTATCATCCGCAAACTTGCTCACCCAACCTTCTAACCCCTCCTCCAGGTCATTTATAAAAATGACAAACAGCAATGGTCCCAAAACAGATCCTTGCGGAACACCGCTAGTGACGGCACTCCAAGATGAACCTTTGCCATCAACTACTACCCTCTGTCTTCTTCCAGCCAGCCAACTCCTAATCCAAACCTCCAACTCACCCTCAATGCCATACCTCCGTATTATTTGCAGTAGTCTACCATGGGGAACCTTATCAAACGCCTTACTAAAATCCATGTACACCACATCTACTGCTTTCCCCTCGTCCACCTCCTTAGTCACCTTCTCAAAGAATTCAATAAGGTTTGTGAGGCATGACCTGCCCTTCACAAAACCATGCTGACTATCCTTGATCACATTATTCCTATCCAGATGTTCATAAATCCTATCCCTTACAATTCTCTCTAAGATTTTGCCCACAACAGAAGTGAGACTCACCGGCCTATAGTTGCTAGGGTTATCCCTAATCCCCTTCTTGAACAAGGGAACCACATTTGCTAGCCTCCAATCTTCTGGCACTACTCCTGTAGACAAAGAGGACATAAAAATCAAGGCCAATGGCTCTGCAATCTCCTCCCTTGCATCCCGGAGAATCCTAGGATAAATGCCATCAGGCCCAGGGGACTTATCTATTTTCACCCTTTCCAGAATTTCCAACACCTCTTCTCTACATACCTCAAAGCCATCCATTCTACTTAATTGTGACTCAGTACTCACATTGACAACAATGTCCTGTTCCTGATTGAATACTGACGAAACGTATTCATTCAGTGTCTCCCCAATCTCTTCAGCCTCCACACGCAACTTCCCATTACTATCCTTGACTGGACCTATTCCTACCCTAGTCATTCTTTTATTCCTGACATACCTATAGAAAGCCTTAGGGTTTTCCCTAATCCTACCAACTAAGGACCTTTCATGTCCCCTCCTTGCTGCTCTTAGCTCTCTCTTCAGGTCCTTCCTGGCTACCTTATAACTCTCAATCGCCCCAATTGAACCTTCACGCCTCATCTTTACATAGGCCGCCCTCTTCCATTTAACAAGGGATTCCAATTTCTTATTAAACCACGGCTCCCTCACACGACCATTTCCTCCCTGCCTGACGGGCACATACTTATCAAGGACACTCAATAGTTGCTCCTTGAACAAGCTCCACATATCAATTACACCCTTGCCTTGAAGCTTACTTTTCCAGGCCACACATCCTAAGTCATGCCTCACAGCATCATAATTTCCCTGCCCCCATCTATAACTCTTGCCCTGTAGTGCACACTTATCCCTCTCCATCACGAGAGTAAAAGTCACCGAATTGTGGTCACTGTCCCCAAAGTGCTCACCTACCTCTAATTCTAACACCTGACCTGGTTCATTACCCAGAACCAAATCCAGTATGACCTCACCTCTTGTTGGCCTATCTACATATTGTGTCAGGAAACCCTCCTGCACACATTGGACAAACACTGACCCATCTAACGAACTTGAGCTATAGCTTTCCCAATTAATATCAGGAAAGTTAAAGTCCCCCATAACAACCACCCTATTACTTTCACTCTTCTCTTGAATCATCCTCGCAATCCTTTCTTCTACGTTTCTAGGACTATTAGGCGGCCTGTAAAAAACTCCTAACAGTTTGCAGTATTCTGCTTTTTGATGAGCTGCTACCTGTGTCGAACTAGGCCCTAAGCTCAATTGTCATTTAGTTGCTGTTTGTTAATCATTAAGTATTTGTAACTATGCAATTCCATGTTTGATTGATTGATTGTCATCATATGTATCAGGATACGGTGAAAAGTGTTGTTTTGTGTGTTATAGAGGCAGACTGTACCATACAAAGTGTACCAGGGTAGTAGAATAGAGTGCAGAATACAGTGTTACAGCCGCAGAGAAGGTGCAAAGAGAGAAAGATTAGAAATAACTTCTGAGAAGTTCATCCAAAAGCGTCAAAAAAACCTCCCATTTATACATTTGACAAATCAATGTGTGTAACTAGAATGTAACTTGAACAAGGAAAACATTCTTCAAACCTTTAGATATTTGTTTATCAATAACCCTTTACCATCCTTAAGTATTTTCTACTCTGGTTCTTTCAGTTGTTTTCTGTCTCACAAGGGTACTAATTGTTTAACCTTGTGCACATTTTTGTTGCTATTTTAAGGATTAATTTCTTCCACTTTGTTCCCTGATTAATGAAACATCAATGTAAGCAAAATAATGAACAATTCACCACAGTTTTCCTGCACTACCTGAATTGTAGAAGAAATACATTGCTGTTGATAGCAAAAGGTAATGGTAAACCTTTGTCTGTTACCTCTTTGGCATTAATAGTTGACACTTCAGTAATTCCTGCAATTTGGATCCCACCTTTGGAGTCTTCTCGGAGATCTAGGAAGCCAGATGATGGATTGAGTAGGTCCCGTATCATCTCATTATAAATCTGAGAAGGAAAAGAAAGAAGAAAGAATATAAGAAAATCACAAATAGTTCAGAAAATCTTTGTACTTGTCTTTTAAGACAAAATCGAGGAAGGTTTTGTGGTAGCAAAATTAATAAAACTTGGCTTTCATTCTTCATTCCCACCCTTTGTTTGTCCACTGCATCATATCCCACAAGTGATCCTGCACCCATTCTGTTGCCAGTGAAGATGAAAAGGAAATGAGTCTGCATAATGCACAAGATCTTCAGCTCAGAAATATTACTCCACACATTTGGAAATTGTCTGAAGTGCTGCAAAGGGTAATTGTGACTTCCAAAGCTCATGATAGGATTTGTATGGCTGAAGCACACTATAGCCACTGAACCTCCAGTTCAGTGTGTAGATTTAGTTTTAGTATTCATTTGGACAGCCAAATGTTGTGAAAATACATACAGCAGCTTGACGCACTTCCTCTGATTGTCAAAGTTCTGTAGAAATGTAAGTGCATAGCTGAGGCAAGATGAAATACTTATTAACATCCCTGTGATTTCTTACAATATATTGCAAAAGGGAATGAGGCAAACATGACTTATGTGGCAGTCAGGCCGATGTACAGTAAATGAGTTCCGATACACAATTTACTTTGCTGAAAATATAGGTTTGTCCAAGTTTCTAAGTTGTTTATTGTTTAACTAAATTATGTTTGTCTGCGGTTCAGTAAACCTTTGCAGAGTAGAGGTTGTCAGGCCTAGTTAAAAAGATTATTACCCTTTTGGAACAGTTTCTAAGTAGAGCAAAGTAGCAACAATGCAATAAGCACTGGTATCACCAATAAGCACTGAACAGAGTTTGAGACCATGTAATGAAAAAAACATGTTTATTACCTAATTTAGGCACCTTTTTTGTCAGACCATGATGCAAATGTTTATATCAAGTTATCCATAACAGAAAGGAAAGGACTACCTTTGTTCTGTTTTGACGCATAAACTGGAAAATAGAAGTTTGGAATCTCAGAATCGTACAGTACAAAAAAGTCCCTTTAGTCCATCAATTCTGTACTACCACATTGTAGGGAAAGAATCAACTGTCGAACTGACCTCTTTTCAGTCACTGGTTACCAAATAACATGTTACGATTAGGAGAAAAGGAATTTGATTTTTTTTTTAAGTCTAGTTAGCACCAGGCATCTTTGTTTTGGAAAAGAAACTGTCCAGCAACAACGCTGGAATATTCTAAGGCATTGTTTGTCTCAACACTGAGAGGAGAGCAGTTTGCACTCCCAGATCTCCAAAATCCAGAAAGCTAGCCAGATCTCCCCCTCCCTCTCTGTGAGTGGGGGACAATCACCAATAAAAAGCATTGAACACAAATATAAACTTCTGACTCAACCCAAGACTCAGGTCTGACTGACCAGCTACTGAACTGAGGATTGTCCTGTTTGACTTTAATATGATTTAATTAGTCATAGAGTCAAAGAGATGTACTGCACGGAAACATACCCTTCGGTCCAACTCATCCATGCCGATCAGATATCCCAACCAATCTAGTCCCACCTGCCAGCACCCGGCCCATATCCCTCCAAATTCCTCCTATTCATATACCCATTCCAGATGCTTTTTAAATGTTGCAATTGTACCAGCCTCCACCACTTCCCTCTGCATGAAAAAGATGCCCCATAGGTCTCTTTTATGTCTTTCCCCTCTCACCCTAAACCTATGCCCTCTAGTTCTGGACTCCCATACCCCAGGGAAAAGACTTTACCTATTTACCCTATCCATGTCTCTAATAAGGTCGATAAGGTCACCCCTCAGCCTCCGATGCTCCAGGGAAAACAGCCCTAGCCTATTTAACCTCTGTAGCTCAAATCCTCCAACCCTGGCAACATCCTTGTAAATCTTTTCTGAACCATTTCAAATTTCACAACATCTTTCCAATAGGAAGGAGACTAGAATTGTACGCAATATTCCAAAAATGGCCTAACTAATATCCTGTACAGCTGCAACATGATCACCCAACTCGTGTACTCGATACTCTGACTAATGAAGGAAAACATACAAAATGCCTTCTTTACTACCCTATCTACCTGTGACTCCACTTTTAAGGAGCTATGAACCTGCACTCCAAGGTCTCTTTGTTGAGCAACACTTCCGAGGACCTTACCATTAAGTGTATGAGTCCTGCTAAGATTTGCTTTCCTAAAATACAACACCTCACATTTATCTAATTTAAACTTCATCTGCCACTTCTCAGCCCATTGGCTCATCTGATCAAGATACCTTCTTCGCTCTCCACTACACCTCCAATTGTGGTGTCATCTTACTAACTAAAAACAGTGAGAAAGCCAGCTCATTTTTCCTTAGCCTCCATGGTATTTAATTAAGTGATGTTGGAGTTAATGAGGCCAGTCAGGCATACTTGGTGAGGTGCCGATCCCTGACAAAGTGTGGATGGATTTCTTCTACAGGGATTGAGACTGTCTCCCCTGGGCCAGCAGCGTCAGCAAGGGGACCTTTCAGGGAGAAAGGATGAACTAGATTTTCCCTAGCAATACTCATATTCCCTCAGTATTCCACAGCTCCACACATTCCAACCTCAGGGCCACATAATAGTCTGCCCATGGTGCGTTCAACAGCTAAACATTCTACCAAGAACATTTTATTAATTCATTTAGTTGACCATATTAACAATGAAACTTGACTCACCATCTGTTTTCTTCAGTTTCTGTGCAGCTGTTGCTGTCCACTGAAGTGACATCACTAATTTCTTACTTACACAAAGAAACTAATCTTGTAACTGCAACTGCGTGCAGTTAATTATATACTGCAGCCTGCAATACACAGATTTCTTTAAAGACCATTCTCAAAACATAGTGGCAAGAAAGAAGAAAAGGAATGGTTTATACAAAAAAACTTAGTGAGTTTTGACATCTCAGTGATTATGATTTAGACAATGTTCAGGAGTTATCATTTATAATTTTCTATTCACAATTCTTTGCATGAAAAGGATGCATGCCTCAAATGATGTAAATACATGAGTAGAGAGTTGTCTAATTAGAAAGAGGAGAAACAGTTGATTAGCATTTCCAAGAATAAGAATGAAAGAAAGGTGAGTTATTGAAGAAAATAATATCTACCATTGGAGTTTAGTTCCCTCTTGATCCTTTGACAACTCATTATTTTGCAATAGGATTTGTCTGTCTCTTTGAAAATAGCCAGAGACTAGCGCTTTGCACTTTAGAGACATACAAATGCTTACATTATATTAATAACTGCTAAAGGCTGCACTTCATGATATATCATTTATAATAAAGCAAGTTATTAAAAACCACCTACGGACATTTTGGGCAACATCACAATCTGATTAACACAATGGAAAGAGATTAACACAAGCTATTTTGTATTTCACATGCAATTTCTCTCAGGTTCACATTTCTGCTTCTTCTCCATTGTGACCGCACAGTGTCTAAGTAACGTTTTAGCATCAGGAATCTCCTAGGTTTTGTGAATCTAGTCCAGCATCAACTGTGGAGCATGCTTGTCAAGGATAAGATAAAATGGCATTTTAAACAGTCAGATCGAGAGACAATAAAACATTTCTGAACAGCAGCAGCCTTCAAGTTGATACACAAATAGCTTGAACTCTGAACCATAAACACTGATTTTGAAGACAACACTTTTAATTGGTGTTTCTAGGATATAACAGAGCTATTTTTCTTTAATAATATTTACCAAATCTAAGTTACAAACAATTTCCATCCTTTCATTATCCATGTCTTTTGCATTATTTGGAAAGAGGATTAAGTATCTATCATTAGAGAGATAAAAAACCTACATAAATCATGATTTGACAATACCATACAACCTTGTCACAGTAGACGCTGCAAGACACGTGGCAGAATGTCGACACGGATACCACCATTACGAGTGGGGCCACCTCCCACTGTGTACGTGGCAGGTACTCATGCGACTCAGCCAACGTTGTCTACCTCTTACGCTGCAAGCAAGGATGCCCTGAGGCGTGGTACATTGACAAGACCAAGCTATGGCAACAGATGAATGGACACCACACAACAATCAACAGACAGGAGTGTTCTCTCCCAGTCGGAGAACACTTCAGTGGTCTGGGACATTCGACCTCAGATCTTCAGGTGACCATCCTCCAAGGCAGACTTCAGGACAGGCAACAACGAAAAGTGGCTGAGCAGAGGCTGTTAGCCAAGTTCAGTACCCACGAGGATGGTCTCAACCGGGACCTTGGGCTCATGTCACACTACAGGTGATTTCATTGCACTATACACACACACAGACAGACAGACACACACAGACACTCCTACAAACACACACACCACTCACACTCTCCTTGAGACACACACTCACGAGACCTCTCTCATCTGCTCACACATATACTCCCACACACATTCTCACAGGCTTATACCCGTTTACACTCATGTACACATACTCTCTCACAGACACTCATAACTGTACTCCTCCCACACCCCCAAACACACACCCACATGCACACATATACATATAAGTTTGTGCAGTGAATTTGTACTTGCAGAATTACATTTCACTTTGCTCAAAAATTGGATGAATCCATGTAAGATCTGTAAATCCATCTGTTAGATTAGAATCAGCCTGACCGTTGTGACACAGACAGTCTTACACAGGGAACCTCACACCTTCAATACATTACCTGTGCTGACAAGTCACTAATTGTTAGAGTTCTCTTGAGAATGTAACTTTAAAAAAAAAGCTCTGTGATTTACATATGAAAGCACTGAAACCAACATGGTCATTCTAAAAGTTGAGAGACTTAACAAACAATCCAGATCTTTTTCAATATATAACTTCAGTTACATCACACTGTAAACTTTTGCTATAAATTCTGTGTCTTACAATCTTATTTTCCACAATCACCTGATGAAGTGACAGCGCACCAAAAGCTAGTGCTTCCAAATAAACCTGTGGAACTAAAACCTGGTGCTGTGTGATTTTTAACTTTGTATATAAATCATCTTTACATTGCCAGGTGAATGGAAACAATATGATGCTTCCAGCTGAAGCAAAATTCGTTGTGATGACTGGCATCAACAGAGAAACATCGCCACCTCCAAGACAAGGCAATACAAAAATAAAAAGATATATGATTGAGTATATTGAGCCTGTAGTGAATTTGTATTGCACAAATACATTCTGTTATCATTTCTTTTACTGGTTTAGAAATATTTTTCAGTTTAGAGCACGTTTACTAGACTAATACTTACAACGAATGGGTTGTTTTATGAAGAAAGATTAAACAGTTTGAGCTTGTATTCACTGCAGCTCAGAAGAGTGAAGGGTTATTTGGTTGAAATTTATAAGAGTGTGGAAAGGATATTTACTCTTGTGTGCAAGTTCAGAATTAGGAAACACTTTTAAAAAGAGAGGTTTTATTTTTACAGCAGAGATGCAAGAAAACTTTTTCTCTTAAAGGTATTGGGCAACTTTGGAAGTTCGTTTCCAGAAGGTGGTGGAAGTAGTATCATTAAATATTTTTAAGGCAGAGGTAGATAGATTCCTATTAGGCAATGGAATCAATGCTTATTGGGTGGTGGATGGGAATGTGGAATTTGGAACACAAGAATCAGCCATGATCTTATTGAAAGGTGGGAAGGCATAAAGGACAAATGACTTAATTTTTGCTCCTATTTTGAATGTTGACATGCAATTTCTCAAAAGTAGTTTGGAGGTTTACAGAAAAGCCAAGACAAAGGAGCATAAATTCAATATGCAGTTGTAAGGATAACTGAAAGCAGGATTAATCTGTCTGAACTGCCAGAAATCACTGGAGCTATTCTAATTTTAAATAGCTTTCATTTCATCATAAATTTTTATACTTGTAACTTAGCATGTGAAGTATAGTTATAAATATTGCTTTGTGTGAAATTAATAATTATTCTCATTGGAGGAAGCCAGGATAATATTTTTTTCTCAGAGGTTTTAAATAGTTTAGAATTTTAGTCCTATATGATAGCTACTTGTGAACAATTTGGAAGAAAATGGATTAAATGATATCATGATATCAAAATTTGATTAATGCTCCTATGAGCAATCAATGTAACAATTATGTAATAAATCTATACTTAATGGCTTAGCTGCATAGTTATCTCAATCAGACAAGGAAATAACAGGCATTCAAAAAGCCTTTCAACTAGGAACCTTCCAGGGATCAGGTTAACAATACATTCACCCAAAAACCTGGAGTCATTTCCAAACAAGATGAGCAGACTGAAGTTGTGTGACGCAGCGGAGCAGTATAATAACAGACTGACCTTTCATCTTGAAATGTAGTATTCACCTAGGCAGAAAAGATGAATCTCTGTATAAAGCACAGCACATCAGGCAAGCTTGGAATACCACCCAGCTAGGCCCAAATCCAGATGGGAGACTGCCAGGTAGCAACAGTGTCACTTCACCTAAAGCAAAGGCCCATCTCCACACAATGACTTCAGTTGCCAAAGTGTTTTAAAATATATTTCATTAGCATCATTGAAAACAGCTGTTTTTTCCCCAGTGTTCAAAAAATGAAGATAAGAAACCTAATAACAATACACTGCACTAAAATACAACCTTCATCCATTCTGTCTGAGCTGGAACTGGACTCATACTCCACGAATGAGTGAATGTTTTGTTTTGTATAGAATACCATGAGGAAATGCTGATTGGGATATAGTAAAGCAATATTTCCACGAAGTGCATAATCACCAGTCTGGTGCAAATTGTACCTAAAATTGCACCTATTTCTTTTCTCTCTTGAGATTTTGCTCATGTCAATTTGCAAACACTATATGTAAAATCAGTCATGAACCAGTGTGGTCAGGAAACATTTTCAAACATAATTAAATTACTTTAAAAATATTCCTTGACATAATTAAGATTGGGAACTAGATACGATTGCATTCATGTTGGTGAAAATGGGTTTATCACAAATAAACTACACATCTTTAACAACAGTGTTGGTCTGCGAACCACCTGTGACCAAACCAAGATAAAATGATTGAAAATGACTTTTTAAAAATTTATGAAAATATTTGTTTTCTTGGGGACGGGACAGGTTTTAGTGAACTTTAAAAATAAAGCTGCATTCAAAAAAACTTATAAACAATTTCTATTAGAACCTTTTTGCCAAATGAACCAGCTTTTAATTTCTAGAGACCAGAAGCCTATAGGGATGGTATGGTCTGTAAAGGAGTACAGTTAGCAGAAACGCCTTTTAGGGATTAATTCACCATGGGAGCGCGGTCAACATTGTGGATGGAGGTAAAAACAATGACTGCAGATGTTGGAAACCAGATTCTGGATTAGTGGTGCTGGAAGAGCGCAGCAGTTCAGGCAGCATCCAAGGAGCAGCGAAATCGACGTTTCGGGCAAAAGCCCTTCATCAGGAATAAAGGCAGTGAGCCTGAAGCGTGGAAAGATAAGCTAGAGGAGGGTGGGGGTGGGGAGAAAGTAGCATAGAGTACAATGGATGATTGGGGGAGGGGATGAAAGTGATAGGTCAGGGAGGAGAGGGTGGAGTGGATAGGTGGAAAAGGAGACAGGCAGGTAGGACAAGTCCGGACAAGTCATGGGCACAGTACTGAGCTGGAAGTTTGGAACTAGGGTGAGGTGGGGGAAGGGGAAATGAGGAAACTGTTGAAGTCCACATTGATGCCCTGGGGTTGAAGTGTTCCGAGGCGGAAGATGAGGCATTCTTCCTCCAGGCGTCTGGTGGTGAGGGAGTGGCGGTGAAGGAAGCCCAGGACCTCCATGTCCTCGGCAGAGTGGGAGGGGGAGTTGAAATGTTGGGCCACGGGGCGGTGTGGTTGATTGGTGTGGGTGTCCCAGAGATGTTCCCTAAAGCGCTCTGCTAGGAGGCGCCCAGTCTCCCCAATGTAGGGGAGACCGCATCGGGAGCAACGGATACAATAAATAATATTAGTGGATGTGCAAGTAAAACTTTGATGGATGTGGAAGGCTCCTTTAGAGCCTTGGATAGAGGTGAGGGAGGAGGTGTGGGCGTAGGTTTTACAGTTCTTGCGGTGGCAGGGGAAGGTGCCAGGATGGGAGGGTGGGTTGTAGGGGGGCGTGGACCTGACCAGGGTAGTCACGGAGGGAACGGTCTTTGCAGAAGGCAGAAAGGGGTGGGGAGGGAAATATATCCCTGGTGGTGCGGTCTTTTTGGAGGTGGCGGAAACGTCGGCGGATCATTTGGTTTATGTGAAGGTTGGTAGGGTGGAAGGTGATCACCAGGGGCGTTCTGTCCTTGTTACGGTTAGAGGGGTGGGGGATGTGGACGAGATGCATTGGAGGGCATCTTTAACCACCTGGGAAGGGAAATTGCGGTCTCTAAAGAAGGAGGCCATCTGGTGTGTTCTGTGATGGAACTGGTTCTCCTGGGAGCAGATATGGTGGAGGCGGAGGAATTGGGAATACGGGATGGCATTTTTGCAGAAGGTATGGTGGGAAGAGGTGTAATCCAGGTAGCTGTGGGAGTCGGTGGGTTTGTAAAAAATGTCAGTGTCAAGTCGGTCGTCATTAATGGAGATGGAGTGGTCCAGGAAGGGGAGGGAGGTGTCAGAGATGGTCCAGGTAAATTTAAGGTCAGGGTGGAATGTGTTGGTGAAGTTGATGATTGGCTCAACCTCCTCGCGGGAGCACGAGGTGGTGTCAATGCAGTCATCAATGTAGCGGAGGAAGACGTGGGGAGTGGTGCTGGTGTAATTACGGAAGATCAACTGCTCTACGTAGCCAACAAAGACAGGCATAGCTGGGGCCCATACGTGTGCCCAAGGCTACCCCTTTGGTCTGGAGGAAGTGTGAGGATTCAAAGGAGAAATTGTTAAGGGTGAGGACCAGTTCGGCCAAACGAATGAGAGTGCCGGTGGAGGGGTACTGTTGGGGACGTCTGGAGAGGAAAAAACGGAGGGCTTGGAGGCCCTGGTCATGGTGGATGGAGATGTAGAGGGATTGGATATCCATGGTGAAGATGAGGCGTTGGGGGCCGGGGAAACGGAAGTCTTGGAGGAGGTGGAGGGCGTGGGTGGTGTCTCAAACATGTGTGGGGAGCTCCTGGACTAGGAGGAATAGGACAATGTCGAGGTAGGTAGAGATGAGTTCAGTGGGGCAGGAGCATGCTGAGATAATGGGTCGGCCAGGGTGGTCAGGCTTGTGGATCTTGGGAAGGAGGTAGAACCGGGCAGTGAGGGGTTCCCGGACTATGAGGTTGGAAGCTGTGGGTGGGAGATCTCCTGAGGTGATGAGGTTCTGTATGGTCTGGGAGATGATGGTTTGATGATGGGGAGTGGGGTCATGGTCGAGGGGGCAGTAGGAAGAGGTGTCCTCGAGTTGGCGTTTGGCTTCAGCGGTGTAGAGGTCAGTGCGCCAGACTACCACTGCACCCCCTTTATCCCTGGCTTGATGGTGAGGTTGGGATTGGAGCAGAGGGATTGGAGGGCTGCGCATTGTGAGGGTGAGAGGTTGGGGTGGGGGAGGGGGGTAGACAGGTTGAGGCGGTTAATGTCCCGGCGGCAGTTGGAAATGAAGAGGTCAAGGGCAGGTAATAGGCCAGCGCAGGGTGTCCAGGTGGATGCAGTGTGTAGGAGGTGGGCGAAAGGGTCCTCGGAAGGTGGGCGGCAGTCCTGATTGTGAAAGTAAGCTCGGATGCGGAGGCGACGGAAGAATTGTTCGACGTCACGGCGTGTATTAAATTCATTGGTGCGTGGACGGAGGCGGATGAAGGTGAGTCTTTTGCTGAGTACTGATCGTTCGTCCTCAGTGAGAGGGAGGTCTGGGGGGATGGTGAAAACTCGGCAGGGCTGGGAGCTGGGATCTGGTGTGGGTGTAGAGCTGGGAGTGGGGGCGGAACCTGTAACTGGAGTGGGTGTGATGGTGGGGGGAATGGGGGTGGAGTCATGAGCAGGGGTAGTGTTCCCCTCGGGGTTCTAGGGGGTGGGGATAGTGACAGTAGGGTCTGTGGGGGGAATGTCAGCAGAATGTAGGTGAGTGGCGCTAGTGGGGTGGAAGTGGTGGTGACCACGGCAGTAGGGGTGGCTGAAGTCACTGAGCATGTGGCATCAGCGATGATGTGAGGGGCAGAAGTGATTGCCCGAAACGTCGATTTCGCTCTTCCTTGGATGCTGCCTGAACTGCTGTGCTGTTCCAGCACCACTATTCCAGAATTGTGGATGGAATCAACCTCAAGTTTGATTTTTTAAAAATTAATTAGCACAAAAGATTGCAAAAATCTGATTTTTGTTATCACGGTGCATGCTTAAAATTCCATGATCTTTTACTCTGGTTAAACCAGAAGAGCCAAGTGGAAACTCAATCCCACTATGTTTAGCATCATGTCTGACACTAATAACTAGAACAGGCAGATAAATGTCATTTACTTGCTAGATGGTTTATATGGAGCTAATGTCTTTGTTTTTAACCCTGGCTGGAACATTTCTCACCGCTTTTTTTCAAATATATTCATGACATGTGGGTGCCACTGGCTCGGCCAGCATTATTTCCCATTCCTAATTTGCCCAGAAGGCATTTAAAACTCAACCACAGTACTGTGTGTTTAGAGTCACGTGTAAGCCACCAAAGGTATGGATGTCAAATTTTCTTCCCTAAAGAACACCAGATAGGCTTTATAACGATTGACAATGGTTACATGGTCATCATTAGATTTATTAGCATTTTAATTAATTCAAATTTCACCAGCTGCCATGGTGGGATTTGAAGCCACATTCTTTGAATGCTAGTTTCTGGACTACTTGTCAGGGAATATCACCACTACATCACTGCCTTGAAGAATTCCATTTATAGTCTGTTAAGGTCCCCCTTACCAACTATACCTGAACTCTCTTGTACTCTTCAGGAACCCAAGGGATATCAATGGAACTTATCACCAGTGTAATTACTTCCCCTGCACTGAAAACCTGTTCTGGCACAAAATGGATGGAGCACTTAACATTCTGTAACTGGTGACTTTAGCATTCACTATAATGGTGGCAGTTAATGCTTTACCCTATTTAATTGACTTTAAATATGTGCATTTAAACAACATGGACTTTTTACTTAAATCTGCATGGTTAGGGCGTAAATTTCAAAATTAGTTTTGTCACATTTCCAGGACTGTTCTACCAAACTTATGGTGAAAAATCAGGGTCGCTAACCCCCACTCTCCCAGCTCCTTCAGAAATTAATAATTAAAACGAAATGTGACTTTGTAGCCGTCCCTTTAAGTACTTGTAAAAAATTCTAACAGAATATTTGAAGAGTCATGCACCTTTATATTTGCAATGCTCCTGTCACTTACTTAAGTAATAGGCTTGTTGGCATTTCCTAGCTTCCTGTTACAAATTCTACTATTGCGTTAGCATACTCAATCAGCTGGGAGTGCTTTTATGCTGCATCCAATAGATCACATCACCATGGTAATAATCTCAAAGACAACAAGCCACAGTTTAACAACCTGTCATGAAACCAATAGCAAGGAGGTGCAACTGGGTGTGAGAGGAGCTTACATCAATGTTTTCAGAAAAAAACATGAAATTATAAACTAAAGCACTTCTGATTTTTCTTTCTGTTCATATTTATTTAAACATGAACATAAGCGACATCATCAAGCTACATATCTTACTATTGTCTAAATTTCATTTAAAAATAGTTTAACTAAAGCTCATAACTGAATGGCATTCATTATTTTGGCACCAATAGCCCATTTATAGGAACAAATGGGTATTGAATAAATACATGGCCAACATCCATCAACAGCCTGATTCAAAGAAAAGCAGCAGGTTTCTATAAATCAAATATTGCACTCATTGGCTGCTGTATTTGTTTGATTTGCTTGTGGGTTGTGGGTGGCACTGGCAAAGTCAGCACTTGTTACCATCCTTATGTACCCTTGAGAAGGTGGTGGTGAGCTGCCTTCCTGAATCAGTGCAGTTCACATGGTGCAAGTACACCCATAGTGTAGTCGTTTGGGGGAGTTACAAGAGTTTTGCCCAGTAACAGTGAAAGGACAATGATGTAGTTCAAAGTCAGGATGTAGTGTAGATTTGCTGGTAGTCCACTGGCTTTGCCCTCTTAAGATTTGATTCCAATAAAGTGGAATGCTGTCTCAAGTTCTAATGAGGGGTATCCAGTTGCCAAATCACGTGATGTGTTTAGTTTCCACATATATTGTAAATAAATTACAAATTGGTTAAAAAATAGAGAACAAATGACTGAGGTCATACACAACAACATGAAAGCAGGGTCTGACCTACAATTTCCACCATATTATTTTACAATTTCATTTCAGCTTCTGAAAAAATGTTGAGTGGAATACATCCACCATTATTATCTAAGTTTTCTCCTGACATTTTGAACGAGTGTTATAAGAAAATCTATGGGGCCTACAAATTTACATTTTCATCATATCGCTTAGGCATAATCAGATAAAGTTTAACATCAGAGAAGGAAGGGGCTATTAGGATGAGAGACTGAAAATAGTTGAAGAGCTAGGTTTTAAGGAACATCATAAAAGAAGGGAGGATTTGTAAAAGCAAATCTAGCGCTTCAAAATAAAATGGTTCAATTTGTGACTAAAAATGGTAACTGCACAAGAGCTCAGAGTGGGTGGATTGCGAAGTCCTTGGGGGATGTAAGCCTGGAAGTGGTTACAGAAACAACGTCTGGAAATGAACCTCCAAGCTCAGCGAGCAAACCGACATCCAAAACCTCAACCTGAGCTACAAATCTTCTCAAAACTTGCTAAGAAACAACATAAGGCAAGACCACAGATAAACTTGAACACGTGAATGAGAATTTTAAGAATTGTGGATTGTGGGGTTGGGAACCAACATAAGTAGGAGTCAATGTTTACAGGGATTTGTTGCAGGACAGAATATGAATAGCAGGCTGAGCGTGTATGAACCTAAGACATGTTCAGGAATGTAATATGGAAAAGTTCAAGTTAGAAGCTTTCTGGAGCTCTACTTCCATCACTTGCATTTCCCACCAAAATAAGAGAGAACTAGTGAGAGAATGTCATCTTGAACCAACCTCACACAACTTCCAGGAATCAGTGGTTGAGTGATCTCCATCAAGTATGAATTATAGAACCCCAAGAGCTCTCTGATAGTGACAGAAGTGAGAACGTTCTGGATAAAAGTTGTTTATTGAAGTTGATCCCTACAGTAAAACAAATGAAATTACACCTGAAATGCAACAGTTTAGAGGTATAAGGTTTCTATGGTTACAAAACTTCCTCTGTGTCCTGCATACAGCATTGGAGAAGGTGCCCTGAATGTCATTAATATACACCTACCTCTAAGTATGACATGGAAACAGTGTACTCCATATCATCGCTAGTTTCTTCAATACACTTGAACAAATCATTGAGTGTTCGTAAGTAAATGCCAGGTTCGTAATCTGTTCCCAACATTGTGTATGTTTTCCCAGCACCTAGACAAATGAAATAAATAAGTCAATTTTTTAATATAAAAATTGATTGCCCAAACTATTTGGGTATAATTTTCTGCAGCAGGGCAAATCATGGAAGCTGTCCAGTAGGTTTTTAATGTTTTTGCGCAGCAAGTTGTTGCAAATGTGGACTGATCACATTGAAGTAAGGGAAACAGGCCATCTGAGATCTGAGTACAGCAGCAAGTACTGATGCATTTCTACCAGTTAAGTCAAATGAGTCTGAAATGAACAGCACAATAGTTTTGAAAAGCTCCAGCAGTAATTGAAACTTGAATGAATGAGACTCCAACTCAGAATGTCAGAGGTTGACTGACAGTAATCATCACTTTCTCTTGTCATTAAAAAGTCATTCAAATGAACTGAATAAACTTTAATTTTGTGGCAAGTTTAGATGATGCAAGGTGTACTTGGTGTTGTTCTGTGGAAGGCAGATAGCGAGTGGATGCTGATTTTGCAATGCTAATGCTGATGGGTCATAACTCAGACAGCAACGTTTAGGTCCAGGTAGATCTGCTATAACGTGTCTTTCATTAACACAAAATGGCTATAATGCAATTGAGTGAACAGTGAACGCTTTTTCTAAAATGCAAACTTTTCAAGTGTGTGTTGGCTATAACACGATTACATTGCCAATATTTTAAGTGTATTTGTATTGCGCGATTTTTGAATATAATGTGGGATCACACAAGTACGCAACTACCGTGTAATAGCAGAACTACCTACATTTGAGTTTAACAGCACACGTTACCCACCTGAAACTACTGTTCTGGTTGTGTGTAAAACAATGATGTGCACAATACGCTTCTTGGTAATTTTGACAGGAAATTATGGATGTATTTTATTTACCACAAAAAATAGCAAGAAAAAATGTAATATTCTCTATTGGAGAATTTTGAACAAATTTATGCATTGGAAAAATTGCTGTTTATACCCTGCTCAGAACACAAATAAATAATTCTACATGTACTGCGAATAGCATTTGAGTTAAGTTTGCAACTTGTAAAATTATCAAGTGCAAATCTAAATTCTACAATTTCAATCTATTTTATTTCTTTGTCTTTTTTCACAGACAGTGGCTTCATAGTAAGTCTGGTCATTTAAGACATGATCAAGAGAATAAAGAAGAGAGAAAAAAGTTAAATAGGAAAAGCAAAAGCAATAATGCTAGAGCACAATTGGGAAGAACTGCATATCCCAGGGCAGAGTTACAGTACAGAAAGAAGCGATCTATGATGATCAAACAAGATTGGCCTGGAGACTATGGCAATGCATGGGAATATCTACATACAGGTTAAGTGTTATGAGAGTTTCTGGCACAACCATCCTTTCAGAAAGTAAATTCCGGACTCTTGTGAGTTTTAGGGGCGTTACGGGTGGCTCAGTGGTTAGCACTGCTGCCTCACAGCGCCAGGGACCTGGGGTCGGTTCCAGCCTCGGGTGACTGTCTGTGTGGAGTTTGCACATTCTCCCGATGTCTGCGTGGGTTTCTTCTGGGTGCTCCGATTTCCTCCCACAGTCCAAAGATGTGCAAGTCAGGTAAATTGGTCATGCTAAATTGCCCATAGTGCTAAGTGCATTAATCAGAGGGAAATGGGTCTGGGTAGATTACTCTTCAGAGGGTCGGTGTGGGCTTGTTGGGCCAAATGGCCTGTTTCCATAATGTAGGGAATCTAATCTTATCTGCTAAAACTGCGTCTAGTCCACTTGGGCCAAATCAAATCCTACCTTAAAATTAGCCTTTCCCTAGTTTAGAATTTTTATTCTTGGCCCATTCTTATCCTTTTCCACAACTATCCTAAATTTAACTGATTTATGGGCACTATTTCCAAAATGCTTCCCTACTGGTGTGCTTTCCATAAGCACAGGATTATTTTGAGTTATCAGATCCAGAACCACCTTCTTTGCTAAGCTTTCTAATAAGGGTTAAAAAACACATTTCTAACACCCCCCTCTTTTGAAATCTGTCAATGCCAACTTTCTGCTGACCCCCATTAAGAGATTGTACAATATGGCCCCTTCAGCTTACTATTCTATAAAAGCATAACTGACTGTTGACCTCATCTCCACTTTCCTGCCCGTAACCCCAAGACTCTTAGAATCCAAAAATAACTGCTGGATATGCCCAAGAATGAGAATCCATGGCCCTTAGGAGTACAAACTTTTAAAGTTCACAATTCTTCCGGTTTACAGTAAGATGGCAGTAGAATATAGCTTCTGAGCCAGGGGCTCGTACGCACTGGCCACTTTTCTTTTTGTTTCTCTTTTTTTCTCTTATTTTACTTACGTCCTGTTGAAGAACTTGGTCGTGGTGATGGCACTGGCAGCGAGTGGGCCAAGCGCAGACTCATGACAGTCGACGGGTAGGCCCAGCACGGATCCAAGTGGGCCGGGCAGACTCATGTCCATCAGCGAGTGGGCCCCGTGTGGACCAAAGTAGGCCAATCTGACTCATTGTGGTGGCGCTGGCGAGTTTGGGTTGCTGGCAGCGCCTACATCCAGTGCAGATTCATGGAGGTAGCAGTAGAGTCAGGTTTGGGCCCACTACAGTACTTTGTGGCATCGGTGGCATCTGCATTAGCAAGGTCCAGAGAGGACCCATAGCGCCGTGGGCATCAATGGAGGTGAGGTGGCACAGAAGAGTGGGTGACTTTCATTCCAGTGGCAGCAGTGTGGTGAAAGGGACTTGTGCCCAGCCAACAGACCCATGGTCTATGGTGGAGCACTGAATAACAAGGACTGTAAAGTTGAACAGTTTTTCTTTTTTTTATTCTTCTACCTTTATATTCTATATTTTGGTTTATCTTTCTCTGTTTTAAGATGGCGCCAGAGAGTGGCGATACAATGCAACACTTTTCACTGTCTTTTGTCACAAAATCCATGTGATAATAAATAAACAATATCAAACCTTCTAGTGAAGAATTCATTTCTCAGCTCAGTCCCAAATGGCCAACCATAATTGGGAAAAATAAGCTGCTGTTAAAGAATCTCCAGTCAGGGGCATCTCAGCATCTAACCAGACATACGCTTTTAAAAATGTAAATGTTTGGATGAGATCACCTCACTCATTGTTCTAAATTCCAATGCATAGAAGTCTATTCTACTCAATCTGTCCTCATAAGATAGCTATCTCTCTTACACCTCCGTCCCAATCCTTTCAGTCTAATTTTTCATTTTGTGCACTGGACAACATTGTCCAAAAACAGGGTATCTGTGTGATTGCACCTATGATGTGTTGTTGCTCTTCCCTGTCCTCAACAGATGCTTCTACAGACATCAATACGACCATCATCCTTTCTGTAACATGGCCTCCATGCTCTTTTTGTAGTGACCCTTCTCCAAGTTTCCATCTCTAACAGTCCCAGTTTACCCAACACAACATTGAAATAATTGCATTATTAACCTTCTTGTCAATGAGATGTTAAACCTAGATATGCCAGGCCAGTTCATGAAAGTAATAAAAAATCCTAAAGCTGACATTCATCCTAACAGCGCCAATTAACTGGCTCCTCATTTTGTTTGATGTTTTACACTTATGAGATATAGTGAGGAGGTGAAATGTATTATTTCGGTTTGGTCATGATAAAACATGTAGCCATTATGCTTCTTAACTCTTTCCTTCAGCCCTTCACCTTGCTACATTTCACAATGAGTTTCACTATGAATACACTTCCAATTACCTCCTGTTTGGTGTTCAATTCTCTTGTGAAGTACCAATATAAGTAAAGATGGAGAGTCAAACTTTTATTTCTGTGGGGCAAAAGAACTAGTCCTTTTTTTAGAAATTAAATAATGTTCAAAGCCTCAATTTACCATTAGGAAAACAGTGAAAGTCAGGTATATGCTGAACAAACTATTTTAAGGGACCCAATGCACTCTCATTGACACATCATTTAATTAACTCACTGTAAAATTGCCGTATCCAAGCTCAAATTCACTACATCTCATTTGTGTGCACCTAATCATTAGCAACATCCTGCTACATCTTTATGAGACAATCCCTCTTAATGTAATGGGATTGTGATCTAACATTATTACCACTTCAACAATCTTAATGAAAGGCTTTAAACACACTTAGCAAGAACATGAAATACATCTTCTTCCAGGGTGCTTTTTGTCTGCTTGAAAAGCTACGAAATGCAGCCAAAAATCCTGACAAGGCCAATTTTATTGCTCAGCCCAATTGGATACAGTATTTAGAAGGTCGTCAGAATTATCTTGCAAACTGGAAATCAGCCAAAACCTGGTAGTGATTTGAATCAAAGTAATGAATCATTATGCACATCACTGTCGAGTAACCTACAATTATAATACTTTCATTAGTGACACCTTATGTTGTTATTGGCTAAGCCTGTCACATCTTCTTTTGGGGTGAGAAGGTCATGGGCTCAACTCCATTGTACAATTTTAATTTCATGAAACGAGGCAGACACTCCAACTAGGTGATATTGCATTATTAAAGGTTCTGATTGAGATTTCAAATCAAGGCCCATGCGTTCCTATATCTCATGCAGATTTTTAAGAACGTGTTTAGATTGTTTGAAGACATTCTCCTGGCCAACAACTTACCCTTAACCAACTAAACCAAGGGTCATTCATCTTATTGCTATTTGCGACATGCTATTATGTACAAAATATCTACTTGATTTATTTACCCAACGACAATTACCACAGGTGGAGTCTTACAGATGAGATTTGTGATACAATTAGGCAGGAAGTCCAGCAAGGCCTAACTTGACATCAGGAACAACTGCATATGCAATATTTGCTGAGCAGTGAGATGGGATTCTCATTAGGCAGTGGAGATTTGCCACTAAAGGAGGATTTTTGATGTTAAATACCATAAGACCTGAAGACCAAAAGACATAGGAGCAGAAATTAGGCCACTCAGCCCATCGAGTCAGCTCTGCTATTCAATCATGGCTGATACATTTTTCAACCCCATTTTCCTCCATTCTCTCTGTAACCTTTGATCCCCTCAGGAATCAAGAACTTATCTATCTATGTTTTAAATATACTCAATGACCAGGCCTCCACAGCATTCTGTGACAATGAATTCCACAGAAACACCACTGTTTGACCTCATGAAGATTTTCCTTATCGCCATTCTAAAGGGTATTCCCTTTATTTTAAGGCTGTGTCCTTGGGTCCTTGTCTTTTCTACTAATAGAAATATCATCCTAACATCCATGCTGCCCAGGCCATTCAGTAATCTGTAAGTTTCAATCAGATCCCCCCTCAATACCTTATTAACAACAGAAATAGCTTCATTAATATTCAGCTTCCTACCTTTCCAAATGCACCGATCAAGCTAGCTATTGAGAATGTAAGACAACATGGAAGTCAGAATGAGCACCTGGCAGCTCCACTTCAGCCACTGGCTATAAACAGACTCTATATTGCTCAGCACCTAATACCATCTCAGGGCACAATCCATCAGCGGGACTCACCCCCTGTCAATAGTCACTGTCACCTGAGTTTTGCCAAGCCTTCATGAACATCATGGCAGCTCTCTGCTCAACTTGCAGGCCACTTAGAAAGCACAGATCTGCATTGCAGGGCTCACCAGCAACTAGTATTAAAAGGCTGGTGCAAGGACATTTTGTGCACTGGGTCAGGTACCCTGCACACTGATTGATCCGGGATCTTAGAGCTGCTTGCTTGCTCTCTAAATGCTCACTCACTTGACAACTACCTGCAACTCACAATATCTCAGCGTTTCCTTGCTATGTTGTGTCTGTTAGCACATTGGCACTTCAGCCAGCACCAAACATGATCAGTTCTGTTGTATTGATGCATTCTTTATCTTTATTTACAGATACACACACAAGCTGCTTGTCTGTCAGGATCTGTCAAAGGTAGGGCTGAATATCTTGCTGTGTGGCACACCAAGACACCAATTCAACACCTACAGTATGTGCCAGCTGCCTGTCTGACAAACGCACTGCCCATTCACTCACCAAATGGCCATGTTGGAATGTGGGTGGGGCCTAGCCCTCAGTCCAGTTAAGGGAGCTGCTGTCAGTCAGAAGATCTCAGTACCTTCAGCCATGGATGCCAATCAGGGGTTCGGTCATTGTCATTCATCTGTTTGGCTGCTTGGATCAGGAGATAGAGATCATAGAATAGAATCCCTACAGTGTGGAAAAGGGTCATTTGGCCCATCGAGTCTGCAGCAACCCTCTGAACAGCATCCCATCTCGACACATCCCACCACCCTATCATCATAATCCTGCCTTTCCCATGGCTAACCCACCAAGCCTGCACATCTCTGGACACTTTGGGTAATTTAGCATGGAGAAAGTGAGGTCTGCAGACGCTGGAGATCAAAGCTGAAACTTTATTGCTGGAACAGCACAGCAGGTCAGGCAGCATCTAGGGAACAGAAGATTCGACGTTTCGGGCACATGCCCTTCTTCAGGAATGAGCAGAGAGTGTTCAGCAGGAGAAGATAAAAGGTAGGGAGGAGGGACTTGGAGGAGGGGCGTTGGAAATGTGATAGGTGGAAAGAGGTCAAGGTGAAGGTGATAGGTCGGAGTAGGGTGGAGGCGGAGAGGTCAAGAAGAAGACTGCAGGTCAGGAAGGCGGTGCCGGGCTGGAGGGATTCGGCTGAGACAAGGTGGGGGGAGGGGGGATGAAGAAACTGGTGAAGTCCAAGTTCATCCCCTGTGGTTGGAGGGTTCCCAGTCGGAAGATAAGACGCTCCTCCTCCGACCGTCGCGTTGTTGTGGTTTGGCGGTGGATGAGTCCAATGACCTGCATATCCTCGGTGGAGTGGGAGGGGGAGTTGAAATGCTCTGCTACAGGGTGATTGGGTTGGTTCGTCCGGGTGGCCCAGAGGTGCTCTCTGAATCGCTCCGCAAGTAGGCGGCCTGTCTCCCCAATATAGAGGAGGCCACACCGGCTGCAGCGGATGCAGTAGATAATGTGGGTGGAGGTGCAGGTGAATCTGTGGCGGATATGGAAGTTTCCTTTGGGGCCTTGGAGAGAAGTGAGGGGGGAGGTGTGGGCGCAAGTGTTGCACCTCCTGCGGTTGCAAGGGAAGGTGCCGGGAGTGGAGGTTGGGTTGGTGGGGGGTATGGATCTGACAAGGGAGTCGCGGAGGGAGTGGTCTCTACGGAAAGCTGATAGAGGAGGGGAGGGAAATATATCCTTGGTGGTGGGGTCTGTTTGGAGGTGGCGGAAGTGACGGCGGATGATGCGCTGTACATGGAGATTGGTGGGGTGGTAGGTGAGGACCAGTGGGGTTCTGTCCTGGTGGCGGTTGGAGGGGCGGGGCTCAAGGGCGGAGGAGCGGGAAGTGGAGGAGATGCGGTGGAGGGCATCGTCGATCACGTCGGGGGGGTAATTTAGCATGGCCAATCTAGTTAGCCTGCACATCATTGGATGGTGGGAGGAAACTGGAGCACCTGGAGGAAACCCAGGCACACACAGGGAGGGGGAGCAGTCAGTCCTGGAGAGCTAGCAGACAGGGAATCATGTAGCATCAGTCCAGTAGTTGAAAACATTGGTGAGGTTCAAGTCAGTCAAGTCTAGGGGAAGACAGCCAGAGATCAGGGGTAGTGTTTCCACTCATTTTGATTTCATCTGCGTGAATCTCTGAGGCCTGTGCAAGGCACAGTGACTTTGAGAACTGGAAAACAATGTTGCCATCTGTGTCAGCACACCAATCACATGTGTGAACTCTTGGAGTAGCTGCACAGGGAACATTGGCCTGGTCATGGGGGTTAATCAACTGATCGTTCAGCAAAGTGCATCAGGGTGCCTGTAGGGGCAGCATTGGGCCACTGCCATAAAGGGTTAGGGAGTCAAGGCTGGTGGGGGTGGATAGCCAGCACAACCATTTGTTGCAATGGGGGAAAGGTGGGGAGCTCATGGTGTATGGTGGAAAGCAGACCAACATCAGAGAAAATGGTAGGCTGTGAAGGGAGATGGGACTGGTTAGTGATAGTGACCACCACTGTGGCCCACCAACATTGGGTATCATTAGGTTGCAATGTTGGTGCTCAGGAGAGAGCTGTATGCAAAGGTGAGAGGATGAAGCCCAGTGCTAACACTAACTACCACAAGCTGTACTCCCCGCCGTTATTTGTCATTGTTTTGATCTGAAATGCACTAGAGAATGGCTGGGACAATGCCCAGGGTGTGTGGAGCCAATGTCACTTTGAAGGATGTAAGCACAGGATCCAAGTCTGTCAGATGCTAGGACATTGAAGGGGTGACCCTATAAAGGTTTATAAAATCATGAGGGGCATGGATAGGGTAAACAAACAAGGTCTTTTCCCTGGGTAGGGGAGTCCAGAATGAGAGGGCATAGGTTTAGGGTGATAGGGGTAAGATTTAAAAGGGAGCTAAGGGGCAACTTTTTCACACAGAGGGTGGTGCATGCATGGAATGAGCTGCCAGAGGAAGTGGCGGAGGCTAGTACAATTATAGCATTTAAAAGGCATCTGGATGGGTATATGAATAGGAAGGGTTTAGAGGGATATGGACCAGGTGCTGGGAAATGGGACTAGATTAATTTAGGATATCTGGTCGGCATGGACGAGTTGGATCAAAGGGTGTGTTTCCCTGTGTGCACCTCTATGACTCTAAACACAAAAGCTGCATTCCAGCTATATTTCATTTGCAATCACTTGACTGGCTAATTACAACGCATGTAGAGTGAATGTGCTTGGGGTTTAAATACTGATTAAAGGTGATTTGTACCATGCCACTGATGCTTACTAATTGAGTATTGGCATCTGAAAGATGCTGAAGTTAGCAGCAATGGCTTATAAAGAGGTCAATGCTGGCCAAAGATGAACCATTATTTGTGCAACTTCCCATGATGGGAGGTAGGAACCATCAGTTCATCATCTGTCATGTAAGTTTAAAGATGGCTTGTACTGGACACAATGAATGATTTTGGTGTGGGTCTGGGGTGGGAAGTTAAAAATCACACAATACCAGGTTATAGTCTAACAGGTTTATTTGGAAGCACTAGCTTTTGGAGCGATTCTCCTCCATCAGGTCCTTCATCAGACAACCACCTGATGAAGGAGCAGCGCTCAAAAAGCTAGTGCTTCCAAATAAACCTGTTGGACTATAACCTGGTAATGTGTGATTTTTTAACTTTGTACACTCCAGTGCAACACAAGCACCTCTCAATCATGGGATGGGAAGGGTGTTGAGGAGCAATGGCACTCCTTTGTGATGTCATGTACTGGTCATCCAGCCAGCCTAACACTTTCCCCACATAGCTACAGATTCTGAGGATGAAGCTAGACATAGCGCCAGTTATCAAGTGCAGCATGCCTTACTACATGGAGAAGTGTGCACATCCCTCATCTACAAGACATGTCACCACTGACTCTTTTGACAGCTCTCAGAACCTCTTTTGCTCCTCATGTTCCCGAGATTAGTCATCACCATAGAATCCAGTGTCCTGTTGCTGGTGGGATGTTGGTTGCTGCAGCCACTGTTGATTAGATTGGTATCACTTCTGAGGCATTTATTGTAGAAGCAAAATAAATATTAGGATAAAAATTTTCAAGCTAACACTTTAGTTTTGTGATAATATTAGCATTCCTGTTCCATCATCTGAATATACGAATACCACTGCTTCAGAAGATAAGTACACTGCCATTCAACAGATTTAAGTTAAGGAGTGGATCACATAGGAATATATTTGATAATAAAATACATTGCATCTTTACATGTGCATAGAATATGTTAACAGTTAAGAAGAATCTGTCAAATTCTACTTCAAATCAGTCCCAATGTTCAATGTTTTTCTATAAACACTAATGATGAAACAATGTTGCATTCACACTTCTGAGAAGAACCAGCTACTGACCTGTTGGTCCATAGGCAAAAACAGTGGCATTGTACCCTGAAATAATGCCCTCAATCAGACCCTTGGTAGTAGCACGGTATACATCATCCTTGAAAAGATGAAAATATGAGTTAAATAAGAAACATGAAATAATGTCTTTATGTAATTAATTAAAGTACATTATCAGCAGCAAATGAAGCAGTTTTCATAGACTTCATTTCATTCTCATAAAAAGCATTAGTATGTTTTTACATTTACCAGGGCCTTGTATATTAAAAATATTTAACAAGTCACACTTTACACTATTTGCCAGAGATAGGATTCTTGCTTTTGGAATGATAGTTAATTATTTTGTGAACAGTAATATCTATTCAACATTTTTAAACATGTCAACAAAATTCAAATTAGCAACTTACCTCATATTTATTAGTTTTGTGCTTTGGGGCCGAAAGGAATGTTACTTAAAATGATGTTTGGTATTTTATTAAAGCTGTGTTAAAGTCATAGAGTCAAACAGTGCAAAAGAGGTCCTTCAGCCCATCAAGTCTACACTGTCCTATCTAGACTAATCGTACTTTCCAGCACCTGGCCTATGGCCTTAATATTGGACATTTTAAATGTGCATCCATATGCATTTTAAAGGCTGTGAGGTTTCCTTACTCAGCTTCTCTCCCAGACAGTGCACTCCAGAGCCCCACCACCCTCTAACTGAAAAATGTTTTCCTTAAATCTCCTCAAAACCTTCTGCTCTTCACCTTAAAATTATGCCCCTTCAACTCAGGGGAACAGCTGCTTTCTATTCATCCTGGCCATGTCCATCATAAACACCTCAATCAGGTTCCCACTCCACCTTCTCTGCTCCAATTCAACCTCTCTTCATAGCTAAAATGCTCCATCCCAGGCAATGTGCTGGTTAATCTCCTCTGCATACCCTCCAAGGCAATCACATCCTACCTATGGTGTGGTGACCAGAACTGCTCACAGCACTCCAGCTGTAGCCTAACCAAAATTTTGTAGAGTTCCAACATAACCACTTGAGCCACAGAGTTAAAAAAATTCAAATGTCTAAATGAAGAAATTCTCATGTTGGTTGTTTCTTATGGTTAGAACTTGGAATACAACTTGTGATGTAGACATAGTCCAGGAAGATATTTGAATAATAATTTAAAAAGCAATTGGCCATCAGTACTTACAGGGTTAAAATAAAACCTCTTCAAGTAAGTAGCATTTACAGTGACACGGTCTGGGGGAAGACCCAGTGCATTCCACATCCCTAGGTTCTATAAACTGTGGTATATAATTGAAGCTAAAAGCGATTGTTTACTGACTGAACTTGCGCAAACTATTTATACCCAGTCTGCCAAAGCACTCAACTGGATGGCTTCGATTTCCTAGGGAACTCAGAAGATTTATGAATTCAAGATCAAAGGTTAGCTGAAATGTGTGACTTACAGCTTTACTATTCAGTTGAACTGTTACAATTGCTTGTTGCCAGCAAATGATATATATGAATAGCAGTTCAGCACAGAATTACCTCTTCTGAGTTGAGCAGTGTTCAATAACTGCAATTAAGAACTTTCCACAATTTAAATATCGTCGTGTTCTGTACATTGGTTCAAGCATTTCTTGTAGAGTTCAAACACATAAATTTCACATTGCAGTATGCGATCACAATGTTTCATTTGCAGAATAAACATGCCAGGAAAATGCAGTGATTTAACACTTCGTATTTTGTGACAGCATAAAGTTTCATAGAAAAATAAATATGAAGAGTGGGCCATTCAGCTCCTACCATTTAACTAGATCATGGCAGATCTCCTTTCACAACACTATTTTCTTGCATCATTCCTATATATCACAATGCCATTAATATCTAAAAATTGATCAATTTTTATCTTGAGCATGTTTGATGACTGAGATTCCACAGCCTTCTGGGGTAGAGAATTCCAGAGATTCATAGAACATAGAACAGTACAGCACAGTGCAGGCCTTTTGCCCCTCGATATTGTGCCAGCCTTCTATCTTACTCTAAGATCAGGCTAACCTACGTACCCTTCATTGTACTAACTTCCATGTGCCTATCCAAGAATCGCTTAAATGTCCCTAATGCATCTGACTCTACTACCACTGCTGGCAGTGCATTCCACACTCCGACCATTCTCTGTGTAAAGAACATACCTCTGACAACTCCCCTAAACCTTCCTCCAATTACCCTTGTGATAGACATTTCCTTAATGGGAAAAAGTCTCTGGCTATCCACTCTATCTATGCCTCTCAACATCTTGTACACCTCTATAAAATCACCTCTCATCCTTCTTTGCTCCAATGAGAAAAGCCCTAGCCCCCTCATACTTTCTTCACAAGACATGCCTTCCAGTCCAGACAGCATTCTGGTCAATCTCCTCTGCACTCTCTCCAAAACTTCCACATCTTTTTCCTATATTCACTTGGCTTTGACTGAAGGAATCCTTCTTGTAACTATCCTGCCAAACTTCTATCTTTCAATGAGTCACCTCTCACTCTTCCCAACTCTAGAGAACACAGGGCTCATTTTCTCAATCTGGCTCACCTCATAGGACATTCCCATCATCCTAGATATCAATCTAGTGAATCAGAACTCTATAGAATTGCAGCAAGAGACCTCTGCACTTTTACTTAAATCCACTTGCACTGGATACCACCATAACATTTGCCCTTCCTATCGCATACTGCAGCAGCAAGTTAGCTTCTAGTGAATTATCAACATGGATACATAGACCCCTTTGGATAATAAGACTTCCCAATCTCACATCGTTTAGAAAATACACTGCATTTCAGATTTTTCTATCTAAGTGAATAACATTAATTTTGACACATTATAATCCATTTACTATGTTTTTTCTCACTCAATTAGACTGTCTAAATCGCCTGAAAGCCCCTTTAAATCCTCCTCACAACTCACATTCCCACCTACTTTGTGTCCTCACCAAACTTGGAAACGTTATAGGTGTAGCTTGTCAATAGCAAGGGTCCAAGCACAGATGCCTGCGAAACCCCACTCGTCAATTTGCCAACCTGAGAATGACCTGTTTACTCATATTCAGTTTTCTGTCCAGTAACCAATTCTCAATTCATGCCATTGCATTACTCCCAACCCTATGTTGTTCCAGTCTTGTTTACTCATTTTTGTGGGACCTTATCAAAGACCATCTGAAGATCAAAATTAACAACATTCATTGGTTCTCACATAATTATTCTGCTTGTTTGTCACATAAGACTTGCCCTGCATAAATTGATGTTGACTTTGTCCAATCCTACCATAATTTTCTAAGATTCAAGTTTCATAGACTTCATAATAGATTGTAATGTATTCCAAACAAGTAATGTCAGGTTAACAAGCTTGTAATCCCCCACTCTCTGCCCCTTCTTTTTTAAATAGTGGAAATCCATTTCCCAACTTTGATTCTGCAGGAACTGTTCAAGAACCAATTGAATTTTGGAAGCCCATCACCAATCTATCCCCCATCTCTCTAGTCATGTCTTCTAAACCACTTCTAAAACACCATCAGGTACAGTAGATTTCCAACTTTCTGACCCATTAATGTCTGCAGCAACACTTTTTACGAATGCTAATTTCTTTCAGTTGCTTATTCTCCCTAGTCCCTTGCTCACTGCTTCAAGTGACCTCATTCCTCTTCTTACTAGTGCCACTGGTACCAACGTGGACTATGATATCTGGCTGTTTACCCTCCTCCAGAAAAACATCCTGTAGCTATTTAGTGACACCATTGATCATGGCTCCAAGGAGGCAATATTCTTTTCTGTAGTCATGTCTATGGATGCAGAAACACCTGTCTGTTCAATTAATTATTGATTTTAAACCACTAGAAGCATTGAGAATAGGAGCAGGAACAGGAGTAGGTCATTCAGCTCTTTGTGCCTTCTCAGCCGTTCATTATGGTTATGGCTGATTTTCCACTCAGTAGCCTATTACTGCTTTCCCTCATATTCTTTGATCTCTTCAGCCGCAAGTGCAATATCCAACTCCTTCTTGAAATCATACAATATTTAGGCTTCAACTTCTTTTTGTGGAAGGGAATGCCAAGGTCACCATTCTCTGGATGAAGAAATTCCTCTCTATCTCAGTGCTAACTGGTTTGCCTTGTATTCTTACTAACTCTGGGGTGTACAATCTCTCAGCATTTGTTGATGGACATCAATCTTTGCTGTTTATTTCAACAAAGACTATTTTCCTTAACAGGACTGATGAAATCACTATTTACTTTCTCCTAGTTATGCCAATTAGTTAAAGTTGAAATCAATGCAAAGTTATGATTTGGAGATGCTGGTGTTGGACTGGGGTGTACAAAATTAAAAATCATACAACACCAGGTTATAGTCAACAGGTTTATTTGGAAGCACTAGCTTTTGGAGCACTGCTCCTTCATCAGGGGGTTGAAACAGCGCTCTGAAAGCTAGTGCTTCCAAATAAACCTGTTGGACTATAACCTGGTTTTGTGTATTTTTAACAATGCAAAGTTAGGTTCTGAATCTGATCATACCTCATTGATCTCGGATTACAGCCTGACTCTCTCCAGCCAGTAAGCATCAAAGGACACAAACTTAGTAACACAGCACTGTATGCGTAGGACACCATATAAGTATAAAGAAAGCAGCAGTGCCTATGCTTTATTGTTAACGTTTAAAAATCAGTCACTTACTATAGAAATGCATGTTTGCAGACTTTCTTCTGTAACAAATTCAATTTAAAAAAACTTAGTTTAAGCAGACAATGTTAATGGTATTAATATATTTTGATTGGTTAGATCATCACAGGAGAAAAGCTTGACTGCAGGCTAACATTACGGTTGGCAATATCAACAAATAGTGGTTAATAGGTTGCATGGTATCACTCCTTCAAAAAGTCATTATCCCACTTATTTTGAAGCATCATCTGGTAATATCACCAAAAGTAATTTCTCTGATTCCATGGAAGTGTAATGTAATGCTGTTTTAATTCATCACCCAATTCCAGGTTGCAGGATGCCACCTTGGGGTGCTGTATTAGTCTTGTACCAACTGCCTTAAACTGGCTCAACCTTTAATTTGAAGCCAGGATGCCGCCTCACTTTGAGAAATTATCGGCAATGTGGTTTATATTAACAGGGAGTCTCTGGAGCAGAAAGTAGCCCTGTTTCGCAAAAATAATTAATTAATTAATTAATGGGGAATCATCACAAGCCTACAGTAATAATTGTATTTTTACTGAAATTTGATATCATAGTTTAAAATTGTGTTTCGTTGACCCCTGTAGAAGACTGAAAATATTACAAACTTTAAAGCTATGGCTTGAAATTGCCACAAAAACTTTAAAGATGACTGATTGCATACTTTCGTTATATCAGCTGCAGGCAGATCTGAAACTCAAGCAATCACTTAATTAAGTATGGACAATCATAGCCTTGTGTGAAATTCACATGTCCCTTTATTAAGGGTGAACAGTCAACAAACAGGACTATCTCAGATGAGCTGATCCATCTTTATGCTTCACCATTGGCACTGAGACATCAAAATGAATGCCCTTTCCTAAAAGGCATTCCAAAGGATATGGGCCATTCAACAATAAAAACACTGTCATGAATCTCAACTTGTGAAAAGTCACATTAAAAAATATGAATCAACTCAACAAATCAACTTATTCGGAAAAGGACTTAAGACTCATAACAGGCCAGATGGATAAGATAGTCTTACTTTGTTACTTGCTTTTAAAAGTTATAGGAAAGGCTGTTCTGACCAGGAACACCAATAAAGATACCATCAGAAGTGTAATCTAAAAAGCCATCAAATTAGCTGCAAGATAGCTACAGATGTAAAGTAAAACAGGTATACCTTGAAAGTGAGAGAAAGACTACTGTCCCCTCCTCCCTAAAACCTGTTCTGACTTCATGTTTGCCTGACATTTCATCTCCTGGCAATTCAGACAGAAAAAAGCCTTGCAGCATACTGACAACTGTGTGCTTTTTTTTATAGACCACCATTCCATCTAAAACATCAATTCCACAATTAACGGGTGGTACAGTGGCACAGTGGTTAGCACTGCTGCCTCACAGCGCCAGAGACACAGGTTCAATTCCCACCTCAGGCGACTGACTGTGTGGAGTTTGCACATTCTCCTCGTGTTTGCATGGGTTTCCTCCGGGTGCTCCAGTTTCCTCCCACAGTCCAAAAATATGCAGGTTAGGTGAATTGGCCATGCTAAATTGCCCATAGTGTTAGGTGCAAGGGTAAATGTAGGGGAATGGGTCTAGGTGGGTTGTGCTGCGGTGGGTCGGTGTGGACTTGTTGGGCCGAAGGGCCTGTTTCCACACCGTAAGTAATCTAATCTAGGAACTAAGAAACTATAGGCCTGCTACAAGAAGGCTATAAATGTTAATTGTGGGGATCTAAGATGGCGGCGATCTGAGAAGATCACACTGCAGAGCTTCGCATCGCAGCAGGAGCAGGACGGTCCTTTAACCTGCCCAACCCAGGTCATCAGGATTTCTTGGAATGTTGGAAAGATTGTGGAGCCCCGAGAAATATTTAGAAATTGACTTACCTGTATTTTCAGCTGTCCAGAAATGCCTAAAAAGGGAGGAGGAGCATCTGAGGCTGGGCCTGCAGCTCAGCCTGCAGCAGCCTCGGAGCCGATTACTCTCCAGGACCTGCTGAACCAGCTCTCGAAATCTCGCGAGATGTTGGGGAAACAGATTGAAGAGAAGCTGGCGCCAGTCTCTCTCATGCTGCAGAAGCATGAGCAGCAGCTGGGAGACCTGGAGAAGAGGACAGATGAGGTGGACCACAGGGTCACAGTGGTGGAAGCTGATGCCAGTTCATTCAAGGATGAGATCCAAGCCCTGAAGACGCAGGTTTGTAATTTGCGTGACCAAGTGGATGATCTTGAAAACAGGGGCAGGAGAAAAAACATTCAGATCATCAGTCTGCCTGAGGGTAAGGAAGATGAGCGGTCTATGGAATTTGTTGAAGATTGGCTTCCGAAATTCCTTGACCTGGAGACTGGCATGAGAGGATTGAAGATAGAGAGGGCTCACTGGGTCGCAGCATGGTTTGGGTCTGGGTCAATGCCCTCGTCCTTTCCTGGTGCGGTTCCATCATTACCGGGATAAGGAGGGAGTCATGGAGGTTTCCAGACTCTAGGGGAAGGATCCAAAGGCCCTAATTTACGAAGTGTCTAAGATCATGTTTTTTCAGGACTTTTCAGCCGCGGTGGTCCAGGAACGAAAATCGTATGATGGTGTCAAGAGAAGACTGAAGGAGCTTGGGATTCAGTACTCCCTGAGATATCCGGCAGTGCTTCGGATCACCTTAGATGGATCCATGCATCTCTTTGACACATCGGAGAAGGCAAGAGACTTTGTGGACAAACTAACCTAACTTAAACAATTGTAGTATGTATAAATATTGTTGCTTTGGTATGCGTTTATCATTCTGAAGCTTTGTTTTTCCCCTTTTTTTTCCTCTACTGATAATAATTTGGTTCAAACTATGTCTGGCGGTGGTTAAGATGTGCATTTTAAATTTCTAAGTTAGGACATACCAAAGGATGGGTGGGGTATTTATTCCCCTTTTTTAATAAAGAATGTTTTTTTATTCATATTGATATTCTATGGGGTGTTTATTCTTTTTAGCTTGTGCTTGCGATGCGGCTGTAGCTGGGAGAAGTGAAGGTGGTTGAGATGGTTAGATGCCTATTAATGGGCAGTTCGGGATGGGTTGTTGCCCCCTCCGGGCAGGGGGTGAGTTCCTCTACTCAGCGCTATTGGCGCTTTATATGTTGGTTTGTTTTCTGTTTTGTGTTGTTTTTTATTTTTAATAATTTTGTATGTTTGTTAAATGTAGTGGTTTTAGTTTATGTAGTTTTTATATTTGATGGACCATGCAACACTAAGGCTCAGCAATTTGTGGTTCGGGTTCCTCCTCTCTGGAATTTAAATGTAATTGCAGAAGATTATGGCTAATGATTTGATTAAATGGTGTACCTAGAATATCAAGGGAAGTCACTCACCAATTAAGTGGAAGAAGATACTCTTGAGTCTTAGAAAGGAGAAGGTGGATATTGCTTTGTTACAGGAGACACATTTGGATGACAAGGAGCATCTGAAATTACAGCAGAATGGCTTTGACCGAGTTTATTTTTCATCATTTAATACCAGAAGTAGGGGAGTGACTATATTGGTTAGGAAAAATCTCTCATTTAAATTGTTGGAATGTGTTAAAGACACATACGGGAGGTTTGTAATTCTTAAAGCCTTGATAAATGGGGAAGAATATGGCATTTTAAATGTTTATTGTCCCCCAGCTCATCCACTTAAATTCTTGGTAGATGCTTTTCCTAAACTGATAAGACTCAAGTCTCGGCAGAGCATTATAGGGGAAGATTTTAACTGCCTCATGGACCCCACAGTAGACAGGTTACCTAAAGGTCCCTCGATACCCTCTGCACAAACTAAACAGTTATTGGGTTTGTGTGGGGAATTAGGGTTGGTGGACGTCTGGAGGTGTCTCCATCCTACAGGTAGGGATTTCACGTTTTTCTCCAATCCGCATAGATGCCACACGAGGATTGATTTTTTTCTGACCCCTGCGGTAACCCTGGATCTGGTGGCATCTGTACAATTGGTAATATTGCCATCTCTGATCATGCTCCAGTGTACCTCATGGTTAAGATTAAGGATGTTACAGTGGATTCAAGGTACTGGCGAATGGACCCCTTTATTCTCATGGACAGTAAGTTTGTGGAGTATTTCTCTAGGGAGTTTCGGGCATTTCTAGACATCAACATAGGCTCGGTTGATAGCTCATCTGTTCTGCGGGAAACTGCCAAAACTTATACCAGGGGGTTAGTTATTTCATAGTCCACCAGTAGGAAGCGGCAGAAGGGTGAGCAGCAACGAGCCCTTGAAGCACGGTTGAAGGCAGCCGAGAAGGCCCATTTTAACAGACCCTCATTGGTCAAACTACAGAAGATTACGGCGCTGCGGTCTACACTAAATTCCGTGCTCACGCAGACTGCAAAGAAGGAGCTGGCTTTTGCAAAGCAAAGGTTATACGAGCATGGTGACCAGCCAGACAAATACTTAGCATGCCTTGCCAGAAAGAGAAGTGCCAACAAACCATTACAGCGATTAGGGAAGGGTCTGGGAACCTAACATGTGATTCTAAAAAGATTAATGTGGCATTCCAGAGATTCTACTCTAAGTTATATCAGTCTGAGGATTGTGAGGAGGGGCAGGCCAAAATGGAATCCTTTTTTAGAGATCTGAAGCTCCCGGGCGTGACTCTCGAACAACAGTCCTTTCTCAATGCCCCATTATCAGAGCAAGGAGTGTAGGAAGCTGTGAGGCAGCTTCAGAGTGGAAAGGTGCCCGGGTCCTGTTGGACTTCCCAGTGAATTCTATAAGGAATTTATAAGTATACTGTCAGGCCCGATGCTGAATATGTTTAATGATTCATACAGTCATGATTGTCTCCCACCATCCCTGAGAGAGGCCAATATTTCACTTATCCTTAAAAAAGGGAAGGATCCGGAAGACTGTGCTTCATACAGGCCCATCTCGCTCTTAAATGTGGACTTTAAGATCCTCTCAAAGGCTCTTGCGTTAAGGCTGGAGACTGTGTTACCCTCTAATATTAAAGAGGATCAGACGGGCTTCATAAAGGGTCGCAGATCCTCCAATAACGTTAGGAGGCTTAACGTAATTCAAGCATGCCAACAGCAGTCAATACAGGGATTGGTGATTTCTTTATATGCAGAGCAGGCATTGGACCAATTGAGTGGCTGTACCTTTTCTATACTCTAAACCAGTTTGGTCTGGGCAAAGTTTTCATAAGATGGGTAAAGGTTCTCTACAGTGCACCTCTCGCGGCGGTCATTACCGACGGGGTACAATCAAGCAATTTTAATATTTCTTGGGGCAGCCGGCAGGGCTGTCCCCTTTCACCATTACTTTTGACGTTGGTGATTGAAACGTTGGCAGAGGCCATTCGTGGGGATCTCAATATATCAGCTCCAGAAGTGGGGTCAAAAGATCTCGCTTTTTGCAGATGATGTTCTAATTTTCTTGACAAATCCAGCAGTCTCAGTGCCTTGCCTGATGCAATGCATTAACGCGTTTGGCGCTTTTTCAGGGTATAAGATTAATTTTGCTAAATCAGAGGCTATGCCTATGGGTGGTCTTACGAAAGAGTTGGCTCTTGAGAGTGACTACAGATTCCCATTTAGGTGGTCACAGAGGGGTTTTGTGTATTTGGGCATATTCATTACTCCAGTTCTGGACTGGCTGTTCAAAGTCAATTTTACTCAATTATTTGAAAAAATTAAACAAGATCTCCAAAGATGGGAGGCACTTCCAGTCTCATGGTTGGGTCGGATAGTGCTTATTAAGATGAATATTCTCCCTCGTTTGCTATACCCTATACGGATGCTCCTCCGATTTTCAAAAAACAAACACTCAGGAGACTGAATGGTTGGTTCAGCTCCTTTATCTGGCACCGTAAATGGCCCCTCATTAAATTAGCCAAACTGTAGTTGCCTCACAGATTGGGGGAGTAGACCTTCCGGACATTAAAAATTACCAATTAAGCTCACTTTTGACCTACGTGAGTGTTTGGGTTTGTGGGGACCCTCTTTCAATATGGTTAGATATCAAAGCCTCCCAGGCAAGGTGCCCCCCTTACCAGTTTGCTGTTTTTGGACAAGGTGAGGACAGTTAGGGAATATTGCCATAACCCAATAGTCATCAATACTGTTAAAGCATGGAAGGCAATTCGGCAGAGGGAAGGTAATATTGGCAAAACATCTTTGTTTACACCTTTAGTGGGTATGCCGGGTTTTCAACCGGGTATGATAGATTCAGGATTTAAATGTTGGGCAGCTAGGGGTATATCTTGCATGGGTGATTTATTTGAGGGAGATGTAGTTAGTACGGAAGTATGAGTTACCTAATAGAGACCTCTTTCATTTTTTTCATGTCAGGGATTTTATTCAAAAAAAGACCATACTTTTGACTGATCCCTACAAATCTGACATAGAAAGAGGGGTACTAAGGGCTAAGAGTACACTCTCTGTCAGTACTCTATATCACCAATTGGGGGGTGCCACCTCAGATGAGGATGTGGGAAAGAGAGCTGGGTGTTGAAGTTTCTTCAGAGGCATGGGAGGATATTTGGGAGAATGCAAGGAAGATATCAATTTGCAATAGGACCCATGCTTTACAGTTGAAGATTCTCCACAGGGTCCACTTAGCCCCAGACTGTTTGTCAAAATTTAAACCAGGGATATCTTCAGCATGTCTCAAGTGCAAGGTCTGCATGGGTACTCTTACCCATTGTCTTTGGTCTTGTGACAGACTTCAAACATATTAGAG
This sequence comes from Chiloscyllium plagiosum, assembly GCF_037043375.1. Classification (NCBI taxonomy): domain Eukaryota; kingdom Metazoa; phylum Chordata; class Chondrichthyes; order Orectolobiformes; family Hemiscylliidae; genus Chiloscyllium; species Chiloscyllium plagiosum. The sequence continues at coordinate 34,592,158 of NW_028270163.1, forward strand.
CGCTGAGGTGGGTGCAAGCCACAATAAACATATCATATTACTTCAAACTAAAAGTAGATTTGTTACATATGCATTGGATAAGTGAACAAGGAAGATAAAATATATGCATAGTTACAGCTGAAACCTATATCCATGCAAATCGGTTTCACTATAAAATATACAAACTTGGTTTAATAATCTCTATTTGATTTATGAAAGTTAACAAAGAACCTTTTTATGAAAATTCTGGTTTGAATAATTTAATTCCACTCAGAGGACAGATTCATTTAATTTTTTGCACTTATTATGGTGGCTTGTTATATACTCTAATTCAGTGAATGTACCATGATCTGCAGATACTTAAATAAATGAAATTAGACTCAATACTGACAAATTTAAAAATAAACGGCACTATTTAATCTGATGCTTCCTTAACTTTCATGCAGTGTTTGGTTTAAAAGGAGCAGCTACCATACCAAAATAGAGCATTATTTGTCACAGCAACTACATCGTTGCCTAATATCTTCCATTGGAAATGGTTTATTTACCTTGTTATAACTTATTGACTTTCTTTAAATCAGTGAGGAGAAAGTGAGGTCTGCAGATGCTGGAGATCAAAGATGGAAATGTGTTGCTGGAAAAGCGCAGCAGGTCAGGCAGCATCTAGGGAACAGGAGAATCGACGTTTCGGGCATTAGCCCTTCTTCAGGAATGAGGAAAGTTGGTCCAGCAGGCTAAGAAGAAGGGCTAATGCCCGAAACGTCGATTCTCCTGTTCCCTAGATGCTACCTGACCTGCTGCGCTTTTCCAGCAACACATTTCCATCTCTTCTTTAAATCAGTGTCCTTTTGAGATTTATCCTACAAATGTTTTGTTACTGTTTGCACTTCATTCACATCACACATCTTTCTCAACATAGTACATTAATCTGGTGAGATACACATCCAATAAATTTGCATTTGATGTTCTCCCAAATATCAATATATTTGTCTCTTCAGTCCTAATAATTTCTATTCAGAAAGCCAACTGATTGATTTCATAAGCATCCGGTCTTTACTATGCCCACGTTGAAAATATTTCATAATATTTTGATAAAATATCTACAAACATTTGCATTTGGAGAGTACTGATGGCAGACCATATTATCAGCCTAGGTATATTTCAAGGGTACAACACAGTAGCATGTTCAACACAAGGACTTTATTTAAGTTACCAAAAGGGCAGAGTAGGAGATGTTGTTTACTTGGTCTTAACTAAAGCCTTCAACAAGGTTCAGCATGATAGACTAATTAGTAAAGTGAGGTCACATAGGATTCAGGGTGAGCATGCCAATTGAATACATAATTCTGATCCTGGTGGAATACCACTGGTCACAGGCCTCCAGTCTGAAAGGCAACCCTCCACTCGCTAGAGAGTGGTGGTGAGTAGAGGGTTGCTTTTCAGTCTGGAGGCCTGTGACCAACGGTGTACCGCAGGGATCAGAACAGAATAGAATAGAATCCCTACAGCATGGAAACAAGCCATTTGGCCCAACAAGTCTACACCGACCCTCCGTAGAGTATCCCATCCAGACCCATTCCCCTATTACTCTATATTTCCCATGACTAAATGCACCTAGTCTACACATCCATGAACACTATGGGAAATTTAGCACAGCCAATTCACCTAACCTGCGCAACTTTGGATTGTTGGAGGAAACTGAAGCACCTGGAGAAAACCCATGTTGACATGGGGAGAATCTGCAAACTCCACACAGACAATTGCCTGAGGCTGGAATCGAATCTAGGTCCCTGGTGCTGCGAGGCAGCAGTGCTAACCACTGAGCCACTCCACATTTGGGTCCTCTTTTTTTGTCATTTATATAAATGATTTGGATGAAAGTATAGAAGGCATGACTATTAAGTGTGTGGTTGACACCAAAATTGGTGGTAGACAGTGAGGAAGATTTTCTAAGATTACAAAAGGATCTTAATCAAAGGGTCAAAGGGCTGAAAAATGGCAAATAGAGTTCAATCCGGATAAATGCGAGGTATTGCATTTTGGTGCAACAAACGAGGATCGGGCTCATACAATTTATGGTAAGGCCTCAGGTAGTGTTATAGAACAGAGAGACAAAGGGATTCAGGTACATAATTCAGGTACATTGCATATGGACAGGATGGTTAAAAAGGCATTGCTCAGTCCTTTGAGTATAGGAGTTGGAAAGTCATGTTGAGGTATTAAAGGACATTGCTGAGGCCTCTTCTGGAATACTTGTCCAGTTTTGGTCACCCAGTTATAGGAAGGATATTTTCAGATGGAGAGGTTCAGAAGAGATTTACCAGGATGTTGCCGCATATGGAAGGTTAGAGTTACAAAAAAAGGCTAGATAGATGGGACTTCTTTCACTGCTGTGTAGAAAATTGAGATGCAATATATAGAAGTTTATAAAATAATGAGGGGTACAGATAGAGTTAATAGTAGTGTCTTTTCCCTAGGGTGGGGAATTTAAAGACTAAAAGGCACATTTTTAAGGTGAGAGGACAGAGATTTAAAAAGACATGAGGGGCAAGTTATTTACACAGAGGGTGGTTCATGTGCGGAATTAACTTACGGAGAAAGTGGTGGATAGCTGTGCAATTACAACGTTTAAAATACATTTGGATAAGTACGAGTAGGAAAGGTTTGGAGGGATATGGGCCAGGAGCAGGCAGGTGGGACTAGCTTAGTCTGGGATTATGTTCAGCATGGACTGGTTGAACCAAAGGATCTGTTTCCATGCTGTATGACTCTATGATCCTATGTTAACTAGGATGATCCCTGGTATGGAAGGATTGTCTTATGCATAAAAATTAAACAGGTTAGGACTCTACTCACTAGAGTTTATAAGTTTGAGAGGTGTTCTCATTTAGGATTCTTAAAATGGGTAACAGGGTAAATGCTCAAAGGACATTTCCCTTCATGGGAGAATTTAGGATCAGAGGGCATAGTCTTAGAATGAAGGGGTGCCAAGTTAGGACTGAGATGAGGAGGAATTTCTTTTCTCAGAGGGTTGAGTGTCTTTGGGACTCCTTGCTACAGAAAGCTGTGGGGGCAGAGTTCCTGCATATATTTAAGACTAAGATTGATTCTTGATCAGTAGAGGAATCAAAGGTTACAAGGAAAGGGCAGCATAGTGGATGTGAGGGTTATTGGATCAGCCATGAGCCGACTGAATGGTGCAATAGGCTTGAGGAGCCAAAAGGCTTACAGCTGGCTTCATTTCTTATGGTCTTATGTCTACCATGCACATACAGCTGTTTTTATGCATTAGCAATTGCGTTATTCCAGCAAGTCCCACTTTAATCCATTTATTTACACATTTAGCACACATGATCTCTAAAGTGCTTAGTGTCTTGTAATAGTACATATGTGGATTGTTGTATTTGCCTCAAATTTCTACAGATTGGAATGATGTGCTCTTTGATTTAGTTTCTAAGCCTTCTCAGATGATTCTGCTGGTTTATACTGTTATCGTTGACACCTCCTCTTTCCTTTGGGTCCATTAGTGTTATCTGACTAGGTAATCTTTTCATCTTCAGCATCAGGATTCATTTGTGCTCTTGCTGTTGAACCCTCACTCGCTTGCATGTTTATCCATATCAGTCGATGTGATCTGAGAACTACTTTAAGTCTCCTTTGCGATAGCTAGGGTTATTAGTCCAAGCTTTCGACTTGCTTCTGTGGAGATAAATGGTTATCGCATCCTGTCTCATATCTGAAATTCTAGATCTAGATTTGCTCCAGTATTGAACTTACAGGTTAATTTATCCTCTCAGGGTGAGCATGTTTCCATCAAAGAACTTCTAGTTTACCTTCAAGGGTTTCACTTTTCAATCACTGTCTGGTGTAACATTAATTAAAGTTAATTAAATAAGTAGTTATGGCTGGACAGGTGATGTACTGTAGCTGTATGATGTGGGAGCTGGCTGACCCATTGTGAATGGCAGTGACTACATCTGCAGCAATTGTTGGTTGCGGGAAGAATTCTGGATCAGAATTGATGATCTGGAATCTGAGCTTCAAACTCTGCGGCACATCCGGGAAGGGAAGAGTTACCTGGACACTTTGATTCAGGAGGCAGTCACACCTGGTAGATTAAGCAATTCAAATTCAGTTAGTGTTCAGGGACAACTACTTGCCTTTTTGCTCCCCCCTCTTGAATGGTCTTCTGGACCATGATGCCGTGGTCAGCTGGCTCATCCAGGGAAGTGTTCAGGGACAACAGGGTGTGACTGAAAGTGAGGTAGGTAGGGGGATTCTGAGTTCAGGAGTGCAGGAGCCTCAGCCCTAGACCTTGTCCAACAGGTATGAGATTCTTGCTCCCTGTACGGATGAGGGAAAGAGCTGTGGACAGGATGAGCCAGCTGACCACGTCACCATGGTGCAGAAGGCCATTCAAGAGGGGAGAGCAAAAACACAAGTAGTTGGTATAGGGGATTCTATAATTAAGGGGACAGGTAGTATCCTATGCAATCCGGATCGGGAGTCCCGCATGGTGTGTTGTCTGCCCGGTGCCAGAGTGCAGGACATCTCCAATCAGCTTGAAAGGATATTGGAGCGGGAGGGGGAGGATCCAGTCGTTGTGGTCCACATTGGGACTAACAACATAGGCAATGCTAGGGTGGAGGACCTGTTTGGGGATTATCAAGCACTAGGAAGGAAATTGAAGTACAGGTCCTCAAGGGTCACAATCTCCAGATTACTGCCCAAGCCACTTGCCAATTGGCATAGGGATAAGAAAGTTAGGGAAGTAAACACGTGGCTAAGGGATTGGTGTGGGAAAGAGGGATTCCATTTCCTGGGGCATTGGCATCAGTTTTGGAACTGGGGGGATCTGTACTGTTAGGACAGTCTTCATCTGAACCAATTTGAAACCAGTGTTCTAGAGAAAAGGATAAATAGTAGCACCTTGAACTTGACCTTGAACTTGAACTCAGTTGGGGGGGGCGGGGAGTGAAAGTGACAGGGAGTATGGAGTTAAATGGAAAGATAAGCAGCAGGATAGCATGTGTTCAAGTGGGTTTAAGCTTGAGGCAGACTAGGAATGCAGCAAAATGGAAGGATAACTTAGGACATCTTGTGATTTCCAATATCTCTAATAATGATAAGGAAGTTAGCATTAAGGCACTTTACCTAAATGCTCATAGTATTCGTAACAAAGTAGATGAATGCACGGCACAAATCATCATGAATAATTATGATGTGGTAGGCATCACAGAGACGCTGTTGCAGGAGGTTCAGACTGGCAGTTAAACATCCTAGGATTTACAACTTATCGAAAAGTCAGGGAGGTGGGCAGAATGAAATTAAATCTATGGCACTGAATGACATAGGGTCAGATGATGTAGAGTCAGTGTGGGTGGAGTTGAGGAACCACAAAGGCAAAAACACCATAATGGGAGTTACGTACAGACCTCCGAACAGAGGTCAGGACCAGGGGTACAAGATACCAGGAAATAGATAGGGCATGTCAGAAAGGCAAGGTCACAGTGATCATGGGGGACTTCAATATGCAGGTGGACTGGGTGAATAATGTTGCCGGAGGATCCAAAGAAAGGGATTTCATGGAATGCTTACAGGATGGCCTTTCTGAACAGCTTGTGGTGGAGCCCACAAGGGAGCAGGCTATTCCGGACTTAGTGCTATGTAATGAGCCAGACTTTATAAAAGATCTTAAAATAAGGGAACACTTAGTAGGCAGTGATCATAACATGGTAGAGTTCAATCTGCAGTTTGAAAGAGAGGTGACAAAATCGGATGTAATAGCGTTATAGTTAAATAATGGTTTTTATTGGAGAGAGAGAGAGAGAGAGAGAAACTGACGAAAATCAACTGGAAGCAGAGCCGAGTGGGGAAGACAGTAGAGCAACAATGGCAGGAGTTTCTGGGTGTAACTGAGGACACAGTACAGAGGTTCATCCCAAAGAAAAGAAAGATTATCCAGGGGAATTAGGCAGCCATGGCTGACAAAGGAAGTCAGGAAATGTATCAAAGAAAAAGAGAGAGCCAATAAAGTGGCCAAGAGCACTGGGAAATCAGGAGATTGGGAAGGCTACAAAAACAAACAAAGGATAACAAAGAGAGAAATAACAAAGGAGAGGATCAAATATGAAGGTAGGCTAGCCAGTAACATTAGAAATTATAGTAAAAGGTTTTTTTTCAATACATAAGAAACAAATGAGAGGCAAAAGTAGACATTGGGCTGCTCCAAATTGATGCTGGAAGGCTAGTGATGGGAGATAAGGAAATCGCTGAAGAACTTAATAAGACCGCATCAGTCCTCACAGTGGAAGACATAAGTAATGTCCCAGCAATTAAGGAGAGTCAGGGGCAGAGTTGAGTAGGTATTACAAAAGAGAAAGTGCTAGAAAAGCTAAAAGGTCTAAAAATTGATAAATCTCCTGGCCCGGATGGGCTACATCCTGGGGTTCTGAGGGAGGTGGCTGAGGAAATAGTGGAGGCATTGGTTGTGATCTTTCAAAAGTCACTGAAGTCAGGGAAAGTTCCAGATGATTGGAAAATCGGTGTTGTAACCCCTTGTCAAAAAAAGAATCAAGACAAAAGATGGAAAATCATAGGCCTCGTAACCTAACTTCAGTTGTTGGCAAAATTCTAGAATCCATCGTTAAGGATGAGATTTCTAAATTCTTGAAAGTGCAGGCACAGATTAGAACAAGTCAGCATGGCTTTAGCAAGGGGAGGCCTGACAAACCTGTTAGAATTCTTTTAAGAGGTAACAAGTGGGTTAGACTAGGGAAACCCAATAGATCTATTTTATCTAGACTTCCAAAAGGCCTTTGATAAGGTGCTTCACAGGAGGCTGCTGAGTAAGGTGAGGGCCCATGGTGTTGGAGGTGAGCATGGATTGAGGATTGGCTGTCTGACAGAAGGCAGAGAGTTGGGATAAAAGGTTCTTTCTCGGAATGGCAGCCGGTGACGAGTGGTCTCCTGAAGGATTCAGTGTTGGGGCCGCAGCTGTTCACTTTATATATTAATGATCTGGATGAAGGGACTGGGGGCATTCTAGCGAAGTTTGCTGATGATACAAAGTTAGGTGGACAGGCAGGTAGTACTGAGGAGGTGGGGAGGCTGCAGAAAGGTTTAGACCGTTTAGGAGTGCGGTCCAGGAAATGATTGATGAAATTCAATGTGAGCAAATGGAGGTCTTGCACTTTGGAAAAAAGAATACAGGCATGGACTATTTTCTAAATGGTGAGAAAAGTACAAAGGGATCTCGGAGTGCTAGTCCAGGAATCTCTAAAAGTTAACTTGCAGGTTGAATCTGCAATTAAGAAAGCGAATGTAATATTGTTATTTATCTCAAGAGGGTTGGAATTTAAAAGCAGCAATGTGCTTTTGAGACTTTATAAAGCTCTACTTAGGCCCCATTTAGATTAGTGTGTCCAATTTTGGGCCCCATATCTTAGGAAGGACATACTGGCACTGGAGCATGTCCAGCGGAGATTCACACAGATAATCCCTGGAATGGTAGGCCAAACATACGATGAACGGCTGAGGATCCTGGGATTGTATTCATTAGAGTTTAGAAAATTGAGGGTATATCTAATAGAAACTTATGAGGTAATGCTTGGCTTAGAAAGGGTGGACGCTGGGAAGTTGTTTCCATCAGGCGGGGAGCCTAGGATCCATGAGCACAGCCTTAGAATTGGAGGGGATCAATTTAGAATGGAAATGAGGAGACATTTCTTCAGCCAGAGAGCGATGGGCCAGTTGAATACATTGCCACGAAGTGCAGTGGAGGCCGGGAGGTCAAGTGTCTTCAAGGCAGAGATTGATTAATACTTAATCTCGCAAGGAGTTAAGGGCTATGGAGAGAGTGCAGGTAAATGGCAAGAACAGGAAGACAGATTACTATCTAAATGAAATCAATTTAGGTAAAGGGGCAGTACAAAGAGATCTGGGTGTTCTTGTACACAAATCAATGAAGGTAAGCATGCAGGTACAGCAGGTAGTGAAGAAGGCTAATAGCATGCTGGCCTTCATAACAAGAGGGATTGAGTATAGAAGCAAAGAGGTTCTTCTGCAGCTGTACAGGGCCCTGCTGAGACCACACCTGGAGTACTGTGTGCAGTTCTGGTCTCCAAATTTGAGGAAAGACATTCTGGCTATTGAGGGAGTGCAGCGTAGGTTCACGAGGTCAATTCCTAGAATGGCGGAACCACCTTACGCTGAAAGACTGGAGCGACTGGGCTTGTATATCCTTGAGTTTAGAAGACTGAGAGGGGATCTGATTGAGACATATAAGATTATTAAAGGATTGGACAATCTGGAGGCAGGAAACATGTTTCCGCTGATGGGTGAGTGCCGAACCAGAGGACACAGCTTAAAAATACGGGGTAGACCATTTAGGACAGAGACGAGGAGAAACTTCTTTACCCAGAGAGTGGTGGCTGTGCGGAATGCTCTGCCCCAGAGGGCAGTGCAGGCCCAGTCTCTGGATTCATTTAAGAAAGAGTTAGATAGAGCTCTCAAGGATAGCGGAATCAAGGGTTATGGAGATAAGGCAGGAACAGGATACTGATTAAGGATGATCAGCCATGATCATGTTGAATGGTGGTGTAGGGCAGAATGGCCTACTCCTGCACCTATTGTCTATTGTCTATTGAAATGCTCATCAGCCATGATTAATGGCAGAGTGGACTCGATGGGCCGAATAGCCTTACTTCCACTCTTATGTCTTATGGTCTAACATTACACACATACGTAGAATTCATAATATTGTGAAAAACACCAATGTCTATCTGGCACTGCATATTCATTTGTACTGTTGTCTTCATTGCAATAGTTATTAGTTATTGTCCTCCTTTAGATTTAATGTTCACAGCCCAGTGTAAGGTATAGATTGAATCATCCAAGTTTCTCTCTAGTAACCCAGAATTGAGTCATTCAAATCACTGCCTGACATCTTTGTAACAATTGCTTTTAAAGACATATTTATCGCCTTCCTTGCTAAACCCTTTCGTAGAGTCAGAGTCATACAGCATGGAAGCAGACCCTTTGGTCCAACCAGTCCATGCCGAACATGACCTCGAACTAAATTAGTCTCACCTACCTGCTCCTGGCCCATATCCCTCCAAACCATCCCAATCATGTACTTATCCAAATGTCTTTTAAACATTGTAATTGTACCCATATCCGACACTTCCTCAGGAAGTTCATTGCACATGCAAACCACCCTCTGGGCAAATAATTTGCTCCTCATGTCTTTAAAACTCTCTCCTCTCACCTTAAAAATATGCTCCCTGGTCTTGAAACCACCCATCCTAGGGAAAAGACAACTACCATTAACTCTATGTGTAACCCTCGTTATTTTATAAACTTCTATATGCAAAAATGGTTTCGCTTCTTGAAGTTAAAACATTTTTTTTTCCCACTCTGGGTATACTTTCTTTTGTCTTACGTGATAATCTCTGCAACATTTCCAACTTGTCCTTTTAGCATGATTTTTCTGTTGGCTGTTCTGTGGCTATTTCTTGTTTTTCTCGACACAATTGCATGTGTAAGGTGTAGACTGATTTTATGATAGTGGGCAGGTGTGGGTTGCTTATCAACAATGTGCATAAGTCTTGGCTGTTTCCCCACATTCACCTGTTGACAAACTCAACTGTTCTTGGTCTATATGCTGTAGCTGTTATTTACAAGTTCAGAGCTTCTGCACATGTTTATGAGTTCTTCAAGAGTCAGATTCACTTCCCTTAACAGTTGCACGGTCATGACGGTTCTCTTATGCCTAAAATGAATCTAACTTTACACAGCTCATCTTTTATTTGCACAAATTCACAGGTTTCTGTACTTGCGTTTATAATGTTAAGCACTGATCAATGAACTCTTTTTCACTTTACTCCTGAATATTGAGTTCTGCCATTCACTTCTGCCATGTGCTCTTCTACTCTTCAGAGAGATTTAGGATGGATTGTATTTTGAAACAGTCTCTTCTTGACAGTGATAAAACTATAGCAACTTGTACTTTGCCTGGTTTGTTCAACAAATCTGTCAGCAATTGTATAATGCTGCCATTGCTGATGGAAGAATTCCCAGTTCTGTTTCATATCCTAGTCATCTGGGGAGGGGTTGGTTAGAGAAAAGTCGAAGCCATTTTCTCTTGAGAAGTTTTTTCAGTGTAATATTTGATTTTCTTTAACTTTTTCAGTGGCAGCTCATAGCTCTGCAGCTGTACTTTTTAATTTCAATTCTGGTCACTCACCTCAATGCCACCTCTGACACCACGTTTCAAGTGTACCACACAACAGTATGTTCAACGCGAGGACTTTATTGAAGTGAAGCTAAAATGCATGCCTACGGTGTGTGTGCCTTATAGTAGGGGTCACATGACTACAGCAAACTAGGAAGGACATGATTGCAGTTCAATCCAAAGAAAATCCTGCTGTCCACTGAGAGGTCAATATATTACTGCTATCTCTATGATACAGCCACAGCTATATGTTACAGCTATAAGTTACTATGTACAAATTACAATCTTACTGTATTGTGTCAATTATTAAATAGCTTATCATATATTTCACTGAGCATCGTTGTTCAGTAGATATTTTAGAATGGTGAAAGCCAACAAAGCATATTGCATTTGATACAGAATAATGTTGGATTTCTAACTAAAATGGTTACATCGTTGGTTAGACTCTCATTTTTTAATGTCCCAGATTTTCTTATTATCGATTCTTGGCATACATCATTCAGTTCAACTTAGCATTTTGTCAGTAGCGGAAGGGAACTCTGAGCTCCAGGCATACTATTGCTGTCATTTCTGCTCTGTATCAATCTAGAAATATCAGCTTGTGATATTGTGAAGCAGCCAAATCTGCTTTTCATAGATCCATGTGAAATAATCAGATATGGAATAGTATTATCTCTACTAATTCAACAGCATGTTGACAAAACATAGCCTTCAGCAACTGCCAGGAAGCTATGGACTCCAGCTGAAAAAACCATCTGATTAACTGGCATTCCACCACCCATATTACAACATTCACTTCAGAAAATTCCATCTTGTTTGTCATGTATTAAATTACTGCTCTAAATTTATTAAGAAGTCACTTTCTTTTCTAATGCTGGCTGTGTCTTAAGCACTTAAGGCCCCAAGCTCTCAAATTCCCTGCTTAAACCTCTAGGCATCTAATTTTCTCCTGAAAGACACTCCTTCAAACTCACCTGTTGGCAAAGTTTCTGGTCATCTGCTGGCTACATCCTCTCATGTAGTTTGGGCTAGAATTGTATTAAATACAGTACCTGCCATGAAACGCCTTGGAAGGTTTCACTGCAACCAAGATGTTACATAAATGGAAGTTGTTGCAGTTTATCTTTTAGAAAACTCTATTATTTTATTCTGTGACACGCTTTCTGGAATTTTCCGGTGATCAAGTCTATATTGAGTCTCGAATAGAATACTAAATACAAAAGCACTACATACACTAAAACAGAAGCTACAATCACAAAGGCATTATCCAGTCAGACACCACTGAAATCAGTCTCAAAACCTTCAGAGCTTATACTAATGAAATGGCATCCAGGTTTATCCTCAGTGAAATATTATCTATAAAAACTACTGAGAATGCAATTTCCTGCTCTATCCTTGAACAATCCCAAGAAAAGTAGTATGCACTTGTTTCAGAGGGCTGATTAACTATAATGAATATCTTCAGACACAGAGGCAGTGTCCTGTCACACACTTGGATGAGGAAGTTAAGAATTTATGAAGAAAGAAAGATTTATACTTTTAAACCTATTATCAAAGTATAAGAGAGTAAAACCATGTCAAAGCTTAACAATATATAGCTCTCTGAAAAATGTAAATATTAATAAGTTATTATTTGAAATAAGTGGAACAGATAATGTGTAGAACAATATTACTTAATTATGGGTTTAATGGTGCAACAATTTCAGAGCAATATAACCCAACCATCTTTATTACTGGATGCTGAGTGCATTTCTATGTATAAATTGCACCACTTCCTCTTAAAATGTTAGAGACACATCAAAAGGGTATTTGAATTACTGCTGAAGGAATGCCACGGAGGACTATAACACTGGTTCAAGTTAAAGGTCATGAGGTCAGTTCAGTTTCTGTGTGGAAAATGCTTGTACATAAAACATCTTATCCAAAAGGAAAAGGTAATGTATACAGGAAGGCTTCATGGAAATAGGGGGCATACAAAAGAGGAGTAATATAAATCATACATACAGTCAAGATAAGTATTGGACCTAAAGTAGGGGTTCGTAATTACATGAGTTCAGATGTGCTCATGACAGTATATCCATGGTTTGACTCAATTTCAGCCTTGCCTAACTGAAGAGCTGCACCAATTCAAATTTGATCAAATTCACAGTAGGAATTTGATTTTGTAGATTAATGGGGAATAAGGTCCTTTGCTTCAGAGTGTATACTGGGAGATTCACAGCTTGAGTGGAGCTCCTCAAGTTGGCTGTGAAAGCTAAAAATTACTAGTCTCCTTATCAGAGGGTCACGTATTCAAATCTTAATCTACATGTGAATCATTCGAAAAGTATAATCATCAGACTCAAATATCATAATGCAAATTGGATAATTTAAGTTTTTTTTAAAGTGTCAGATTTCTTCTTCAGTATTGCCCACTTCTAGGTTTGTATCATCAAAATGGTACATTTGATTAGGTGTCCTTCTTTGCATCTGATGTGGAGGAGCCGGTGTTGGACTGAGGTAGACAAAGTTAAAAATCACACAACACCAGGTTATAGCCCAATAGGTTTATTTGGAAGCACTAGCTTTCAGAGTGCTGCTCCTTCATCAGGTGGTTGTGCAGTATCAGATCGTGAGACACAGAATTTATAGCAAAAGCTTTCAGTATGCTGCAACTGAAATGATAAATTGAAAAAGATCTGGATTATTTGTTAAGTCTCTCACCTTTTAAAATGACCCACATTGGTTTCAGTTTTTTCATATTTAAATCGCAGAACTCTTTTTCAAGTTACATTCTCAAGTGAACTTTAACAATAGGTGACATGTCAGCTCAGATAATGCATTGAAGATGTGAGGTTAAAGTCTGTCTGTCTGTGTCCCAATGTTCAGACTGATTCTATTTTAAAAAAAAGGGATTTACAGAAACTTACATGGATTCATGCAGTTTTTGAGCGAGAGAGAGAGAGAGAGCGAGAGAGTAATGCAATGGGGTCACCTGTAGTGTGACATGAACCAGGTCCGGTTGAGGCCATCCCCATGGGTACTAAATTTGGCTATCACCCTCGGCTCAACCATTTTGCGTTGTTGCCTGCCCAAAGTCCACCTTGGAAGACGGTCACCTGAAGGTTCAAGGTCGAATGTCCCAGACCGCTGAAGTGTTCTCCGATTGGGAGGGAACACTCCTGGCTGGTGATTATTGTTCAGTGTCCATTCATCCGTTGCAGCTCTTGTCTGTCTCCTGAAGAGGTAATTACGATTTCTCGCTGTGTTACGCTAGAACTGGCAGTTGATGAGTTGAGCGTCGTACCTCATTCTTATGAGGGCATCCTTGAGAGCTTCCAAGTACCCGTCACATTCCTCCTCATCTGAACAGATCCTTGTATGCGGAGGGCTTGTCCATAGAGGATGGCTGTTTTAACATGTTTCGGGTGGAAGCTGGAGAGGTGTAGCATTGTGACATTATCTGTGTGTTTGCAGTATAGTGAGGTGCTAAGGTGCCCATCCTTGATGGAGATGTATGTGTCCAAAATGAGACAGACACTAAAGAGTCGTCCATGGTGAGTTTGATGGTGGAATGAAATTCGCTAATATCACTGTGTAGTTGTTTCATTGAATCCTCGCCTTGGGTCCAGAGGAGGAAAATGTCATCAATATATCTGATGTATAGTGTTGATTGGAGGTACTGCATAGAAAAGAAGTCTTGGTTGAACCTGTGCATGAAAATGTTGGCATATTAGTGTGCAAATTTGGTCCCCATGGCTGTTCCACGTGTCTGGCTGAAGAACTGGTTGTCAAACGTGAAAATGTTGTGGTCGAGGATAAACAGGATGAGTTGTAGGACGGTGTACCGAGATTAGCAGTTGTTGGTTTGCATCTGGTATTGTATAATGTAGTATCGACTTCACATTGTTCACATTCACATACTACATTCTCCTCTTTTCAAACTTATAAATTCCATAGTGTCTTTATAAAATTTTTAAAAATTATTTCTTAAGCATGATTGATACTTTTTCTAGATCTTCATGTGAGGAAACCAAACATGAACAGAGCTATCACTATGAGGCAGAGCCAACGTTTTAGACCATAAGGTACAGGAGCAGAAAGAGGCCATCCAACCCATGCTCCACCATTCAATCACGGCTGATACATTTCTCAAACCCATTTGTACAGTAATAGAAATTTCACCTGTGATGCTGTGTAATTGAAGGTCACATCAAACATGTACGATTTCTCTCGAGACCGGTTGGCTCGCAGAATGTCGTCAGGGTCCTCCATTGGATCCATTAGCACCACCATCTGTAAAGGAGCCATAATATATAGTATTAGAAGTGAACTCAGGACGCTTTTGTCAAAGAATTCATCAGAAATTTCAACCAACAGTGTTAAGTACACTTTCAAACGTATGCTGTAGTAATTGGAAGAAATTTACAGGATATTGAGATAATACGACGTTAAACCTTCAGTACAAGAACCATGTTGTGAGAGGAATTTTGCCTTTACCTGGGTGGCCCAGTGGCTCACAGTGCTAGGGTCGCAGGCTCGATTCCACCCTTGGGTGACTATGTGTAAAGTTTACATTTCTCCCCACTTTTGCATGGGTTTCTGCCACGTGTTCTGGTTTCCTTCCAAAGTTGTGCAAGTTAGGTGGATTGGCCTTGGTTAATTTAGGGTTAGGTGGAAAAGGTGGGATGCACTATGAAGGGTTGGTACAGACTCAATGGGCCAAATGGGCTATATCTGCACGTTAGGGATTCAAAGAACCCTTGAATATAAAGGTTTTACAACTGATCAATAAAGAATCATTGATAGGGGTGGGGAGGGAAATATATCCTTGGTGGTAGGGTCTGTTTGGAGGTGGCGGAAATGATGACGGATGATACGATGTATATGGAGGTTGGTGGGGTGGTAGGTGAGGACCAGTGGGGTTCTGTCCTCCAAACAGACCCCACCACCAAGGATATAACTCCCCCTCCCACTCCGCCAAGGACATGCAGATCCTTGGCCTCTTCCATCGCCAGACCATGGCAACACGACACCTGGAAGAAGAGCGCCTCATCTTCCGCCTAGGAACCCTCCAACCACAAGGGATGAATGCAGATTTCTCCAGCTTTCTCATTTCCCCTCCCACCACCTTTTCTCAGACTCAGCACCGCCTTCTTGACCTGCAATCTTCTTCCTGACCTCTCCGCCCCCACCCCCTCTCCGGCCTATCACCCTCACCTTAACTTCCTTCCACCTATCGCATTCCCAACGCCTCTCCCCCAAGTCCCTCCTTTTATCTTAGCCTGCTTGGCACACCCTCCTCATTCCTGAAGAAGGGCTTATGCCCGAAACGTCGATTCTCCTGTTCCTTTGATGCTGCCTGATCTGTTGCGCTTTTCCATCAACACATTTTTAAGCTCTGATCTCCAGCATCTGCAGTCCTCACTTTCTCCCAGTTTCTGAGTTGCCATGTCATCCTTTCAAGATGACTTGGGGGGTGGGGGGTGGTGAGGAGACTCAATTCTTCTCTCTGCATGTCAGGATTTGGACTTATGTCTTTGTTCCAGCAATGCCTATTGTTGAGAGGTCATAGAGTCATAGAGATGTACAGCACGGAATCAGACCATTCGGTCCAACTCGTCCATGCTGACCAGGTAGTCCAACCCAATCTAGTCCCACTTGCCAGCACCCGGCCCATATCCCTCTAAACCCTTCCTATTTATATACCCATCCAGATGCCTTTTAAATGTTGCAATTATACCAGCCTCAACCACTTCTTCTGGCAGCTCATTCCATATACACACCACCCTCTGCATGAAAAAGCTGCCCTTTAGGTCTCTTTTATATCTTTTCCCTCTTACCCTAAACCTATGCCCTCTAGTTCTGGACTCCCCCATCAAGGGGAAGACACTCTGTCTCTTTATCCTATCAATGCCCCTTCTGATTTTATAAACCTCTATAAGGTTACCCCTCAGCCTCCAATGCTCCAGAAAAAACAGCCCCAGCCTGCTCAACCTCTTCCTATAGCTCATATCCTCCAACCCTGGCAACATCCTTGTAAATCTTTTCTGATCCCTTTCATGTTTCACAACTTCTTGTCAGGTGTGAGAGTTTAAAGAAAGTTTAAGGGTTACTCCGGATTATATCTGCCGTAAATGCTGTTGGATGCAAATCTTATCAGATCGAATGGATCGGTTGGAGAGACAGATAGAAGCAATGAGGAATTTGCAGCAGGAACAGTACGTGATGGATGGCAGTTATAGGAAGGGAGGAAAGTCTCAGGTACAGTCACATAGATGGGCGAACTCCAGGAAGGGTGAGAAAGGTCGGCATCTAGGGCAGGAGTCTTTTGTGGATATACCCATTTCAAACGGTGGCACAGTAGTTAGCACTGCTGCCTCACAGCGCAGAGACCCGGGTTCAGTTCCCGCCTCAGGCGACTGATTGTGTGGAGTTTGCACATTCTCCCTGTGTCTGCGTGGGTTTCCTCCAGGTGCTCTGGTTTCCTCCTATAGTCCAAAAATGTGCATGTTAGGTGAATTGGCCATGCTAAATTGCCCGTAGTGTTAGGTGAAGGGGTAAATGTAGGGGAATGGGTCTCGGTGGGTTGCGCTTCGGCAGGTCAGTGTGGACGTTTTGGGCCGAAGGGCCTGTTTCCACACTGTAAGTAATCTAAATCTAAATCTAAAACAGGTATGCTGTTTTGGAAAATGTAGGGGGTGATGGATTCTCAGGGGAACGTAGCACAAACAGCCAAGTTTCTGGTATTGAGACTGGCTCTAATGCAACGAGGGGTACGTTGGCTTCCAAGAGATCAATTGTGTTAGAGGATTCTGTAGTCAGAGGTACAGACAGATGTTTCTGTGGCCAGCAGAGAAAAAGCAGAATGGTGTGTTGTTTCCCTGGTGCTAGGATCAAGGATGTCTCAGAGAGGGTGCAGAATGTTCTCACGGGGAGGAGGGGCCAGCAAGAGGTCATTGTCCACATTGGAACCAACGACATTGGAAGGGAAAAGGTTGAGAATCTGAAGGGAGATTACAGAGTTAGGCAGAAATTTAAAAAGGAGGTCCTCAAGGGTAGTAATATCTGGATTACTCCCAGTGCTACGAGCTAGTGAGGCAGGAATAGGAGGATAGAGCAGATGAATGCATGGCTGAGGAGCTGGTGTATGGGAGAAGGATTCACATTTTTGGATCATTGGAATCTCTTTTGGGGTAGAAGTGACCTGTACAAGAAGGACAGATTGCACCTAAATTGGAAGGGGACTAATATACTGGCAGGGAAATTTGCTAGAACTGCTTGGGGGTTTTAAACTAGTAAGGTGGGGGGGGGGGGGGGGGGGGTGGGGGGGGGGTGGGACCCAGGGAGATAGTGAGGAAAGAGATTGATTTGAGACGGGTACAGCTGAGAACAGAAGTGAGTTCAAACAGTCAGGGACAAGGTAGGACTAATAAATTAAACTATTTATTTCAAAGCAAGGGGCCTAACAGGAAAGGCAGATGAACTCAGGGCATGGTTAGGAACATGGGATTGGGATATCATAGCAATTACAGAAACATGGCTCAGGGATGGGCAGGACTAGCAGCTTAATGTTCCAGGATACAAATGCTACAGGAAGAATAGAAAGGGAGGCAAGAGAGGAGGGGGAGTGGCATTTTTGATAAGGGACAGCACTACAGCTGTGCTGAGGGAGGATATTCCCGGAAATACATCCAGGGAGGTTATTTGGGTGGGACTGAGAAATAAGAAAGGGATGATCACTTTATTGGGATTGTATTATATACCCGCCAATAATCAGAGGGAAATTGAGAAACAAACTTGTAAGGAGATCTCAGCTAACTGTAAGAATAATAGGGTAGTTATGGTAGGGGATTTTAACTTTCCAAACATCGACTGGGACTGCCATAGTGTTAAAGGTTTAGATGGAGGGGAATTTCTTAAGTGTGTACAAGACAATTTTCTAATTCAGTATGTGGATGTACCTACGAGAGAAGGTGCAAAACTTGACCTACTCTTGGGAAATAAGGCAGGGCAGGTGACTGAGGTGTCAGTGGGGAGCACTTTGGGGCCAGCGACCATAATTCTATTTGTTTTAAAATAGTGATGGAAAAGGATAGACCAGATCTAAAAGTTGAAGTTCTAAATTAGAGAAAGGCCAATTTTGATGGTATTAGGCAAGAACTTTCAAAAGCTAATTGGAGGCAGATGTTCGCAGGTAAAGGGACGGCTGGAAAATGGGAAGCCTTCAGAAATGAGATAACAAGAATCCAGAGAAAATATATTCCTGTCAGGGTGAAAGAGAAGGCTGGTAGGTATAGGGAATGCTGGATGACTAAAGAAATTGAGGGTTTGGTTAAGAAAAAGAAGGAACCATATGTCAGGTACAGACAGAATAGATCGAGTGAATCCTTAGAAGAGTATAAAGCAAGTAGGAGTATACTTAAGAAGGAAATCAGGAGGGCAAACCGGGGACATGAGATAGCTTTGGCAAATAGAATTAAGGAGAATCCAAAGGGTTTTTACAAATATATTAAGGATAAAAGGGTAACTAGGGACAGAATAGGGTCCCTCAAAGATCAACAAGGCGGCCTTTGTGTGGAGCCACAGAAAATGGGGGAGATACTAAATGAATATTTTGCATCAGTATTTACTGTGGAAAATGATATGGAAGATATAGACTGTAGGGAAATAGATGGTGACATCTTGAAAAATGTCCAGATTACAGAGGAGGAAGTGCTGGATGTCTTGAAACAGTTACAAGTGGATAAATCCCCAGGACCTGATCAGGTGTACCCGAGAACTCTGTGGGAAGCTGGGCCTCTTGCTCATCGATAGTCACAGATGCGGTGCCGGAAGACTGGAGGTTGGCAAACGTGGTGCCACTGTTTAAGAAGGACGGTAAAGACAAGCCAGGGAACTATAGACCAGTGAGCCTGACCTCGGTGGTGGGCAATTTGTTGGAGGGAATCCTGAAGGACAGGATGTACATGTATTTGGAAAGGCAAGGACTGATTCAGGATAGTCAACATGGCTTTGCGCGTAGGAAAAATAGTCTCACAAACTTGATTGGGTTTTTTGAAGAAGTAACAAAGAAGATTGATGAGGGCAGAGCAGTAGATGTGATCTCTATGGACTTCAGTAAGGCGTTCGACAAGGTTCCCCATGGGAGACTGATTAGCAAAGTTAGATCTCATGGAATACAGGGAGAACTAGCCATTTGGATATAGAACTGGCTCAAAGTTAGAAGACAGAGGGTGGTAGTGGAGGATTGTTTTTCAGACTGGAGGCCTGTGACCCGTGGAGTGCCACAAGGATTGGTGCTGGGCCCTCTAAGTTTTGTCATTTATATAAATGATTTGGATGTGAGCATAAGAGGTACAGTTAGTAAGTTTGCAGATGACACCAAAATTGGAGGTGTAGTGGACAGCGAAGAGGGTTACCTCAGATTACAACAGGATCTGGACCAGATGGGCCAATGGGCTGAGAAGTAGCAGATGGAGTTGAATTCAGATAAATGCGAGGTGCTGCATTTTGGGAAAGCAAATCTTAGCAGGTTTACACTTAATGGTAAGGTCCTAGGGAGTGTTGCTGAACAAAGAGACATTGGAGTGCAGGTTCATAGCTCCTTGAAAGTGGAGTCGCAGATAGATAGGATAATGAAGAAGGCCTTTGGTATGCTTTCCTTTTTTGGTCACAGTACTGAGTACAGGAGTTGGGAGGTCATGTTGCGGCTGTACAGGACATTGGTTAGGCCACTGTTGGAATATTGTGTGCAATTTTGGTCTCCTTCCTATCGGAAAGATGTTGTGAAACTTGAAAGGGTTCAGAAAAGATTTACAAAGATGTTGCCAGGGTTGGAGAATTTGAGCTATAGGGAGAGGCTGGGGCTGTTTTCCCTGAAGCGTCGGAGGTTGAGGGGTGACCTTATAGAGGTTTACATAATTATGAGGGGCATGGAGAGGATAAATAGACAAAGTCTTTTCCCTGGGGTCAGGGAGTCCAGAACTAGAGGGTATAGGTTTAGGATGAGAGGGGAAAGATATAAAAGAGACCTAAGGTGCAACTGTTTCACGTAGAGGGTGGTACGCGTATGGAATGAGCTGCCAGAGGATGCAGTGGAGGCTGGTATAATTGCAACATTTAAGAGGCATTTTGATGGGTATGTGAATAGAAAGGGTTTGGAGGGATATGGGCCGGGTGCTGGCAGGTGGGACTAGATTGGATTGGGATATCTGGTCGGCATGGACGGGTTGGACCAAAGGGTCTGTTTCCATGCTGTACATCTCTATGACTCTCCGACTCTATAACATCCTTCCGATATATTGAGTATAATCAAAATTCTAATCTAAACACAATACTAAAAATATCGGGACCGGTCCAAGAGGGCAGAAATTTCCTCCTGTTAAACATTGGGATCAAAGGTATGGGATGATATAGAGAAAAGACAGGAAAGTAGAGTTGAGGATGATCAGGCCAGTCATGATCTCATTAAATAGTGGAGCAGACTCAGTGGGCTGAATGGCTTACTTCTGCTCCCACATCTTAGTCTCAACTCCTCCTACATTTGCAGGTCTCTCTGTGAGTTACACATTAGAGATGATGAATTTCAATGTCTAGGCAATTGGACTTGGACAGCCTTTCAATGTTGGGTAGTCAGTTTCAGTCATGCTATTTAGACATTCCTTTGTAAATTACTACTGCGCTTGGCTACTTTCAGATTATGTGATTTTGGTGACTATTTTAAAGTGACCCAGCTAATTTTTTTTTTCTCAAAGCACAAGGTCAAAGGCTTTTAAGGTGGTCGATGAGATTCAAAGATTCGCCCATATTTTTAACATTAGGACATTTAGTGCGCACTTACTTGAAAAAAAGCCCATCAACATTAGTTTGAAAAATAACCAAACACCTACAATCTCTTGGGAAGTGAGTTCCAGATTTCCAATGCCTTTTGAGAGGAAAAATGCTTCTTGATTTCAATCCCAAATGCTCCACTATAAGTTTTAGAAATATATACTTCTGCTCTGGATTGCTTCAAAAAAGGAAAGATTTTCTTCATCAAACTTAAGGAATCCCTATATCATTTTAACCACCTCCATTCAGTCTCAACTTAATCTTATATAATCAAGAAAATACAAACCAAGTTTACCCAACCTGTCAATAATTCAGCAATTGAAGATATGACAATATTCTGGGGTGAATCGCTACTGTACCTACTCTGAAGGTTTAGTGCCCAAAATAGAACATAGTATTCGATAGGGTCTGATTAAGGTCCTGTACCATTACATCTCAGTAATTTAGTCTTGAGTTTGAACTCCTGAGATGAAGCCAATGGGCACAATCCTATTAGGACCTAAAAGATATGAACTATGGAAAAGTTTGTGGCAGAATCACACTAAAGTGAGATCTGTCCTCTCATCAGGAACAACTCATCTTTTATGCATCTGCCGTGTGGTGAGGCAAGTTTCGTACTGGGCAGCGACGAATTGCCAATTAAGGGAGATTAGTGCATTAATGGCCCAACTCATAGTAAATTCAGGACTTGCCAGTACCACCCACACTTCATGGATTAATAAAAGAAACTTAAGTTCAAGAATAGGCTCCAAAATGCAAGATTACCAAGTGTGCAATTTTCTCGAGTTGATATCGCACATTCCCAGATTCCTAGTATGAAAGGTGTCCTTCCACCAAAAAAAAAGTTTGAGAACTATTGCTTTTGACAGATGTGATCTGAACTCCACAGATACTTGTTGACTCTCTTTAATTAGGTTCATAAGATCTTAAAAAATAGAAATAGGATTGGGCATTTGGCCTATCAAGCCTACTCCAACATTCAATAAGATCATGGCTGATTTGATTGTGGCCTCTACTCCACTGTCAACTAAAAATCTCTCTAACACAGCCTTGAATATATTCCATCACCCAGGCTCCATAAGTCTCTGTGCAAGAGAATGCCAAAAACTAATAACCCTGTGAGAGATCAAATCCCTCCTCATCTTCACCTAAAACCTGTTATTTTTAAGCTTTATGTGATTCTGGATTCCTCTCAGCATTTACCCTGTCAAACCCCCTTAGGATCTTATGCCTTTTGTTCTGCTCATCGTTTTTATAGTTGGTCATGGATTACAGCAAGCTATCCACAATCCAATCTACAGTTGAACTTCAGGGGAAAAGCTTGTTATAATGGAATTCTGTTCCATACCTCTCCCTCCACTCCCAGTACTTCTCTCTAAATTGGCTATTGTGAATCCCTACAAAGCTCATAATTCACATGGGGAGCAACAACTTTGTCACTTGAAGTTAGGGAACACATTAGCTGCAGACAGTGTAATAGAATTTTGTAGGATAAAAGTAGGGTAAATATCCTCTGTTCAAAATGCTTAGAGGAATGCTAAACATTTAAAAATCATCTGTTTCCAATGATAGCAGTAATCCGTGCCATGCTTTTGACCCTGTCAAAAACGTTTATTTACTGACATGGGAAATAAAAAAACTATCACAAAATGAAATCATTGTGAAAAAAAAGTAAAAAAATGAGGCTTGCAGAATCACTGCCTGGAAAGTTGTGCTCTCCTTGTGACTGTGACTGAACATCTCCAACTTAGCTCTTTTCTCCTATCAATAATGAATGCCTCCTCAAATTTCCCACTTTGTTGACCACTCTAATACAACTTTCGTTCTAGTTACTGCACAGAAAGAAAGAGATATTGACCTTGTGTGTGTAAACAAGCTAAAAACAGCAAAATTACAGAATATAATTGGGCCTGGGAGCAGACAGATCCATGACACGCCCATGTCACATGTTACAGAAAACCACGGCAGCAAAATCTCACCATTTTAATCTCAGTGTAAATTATTCAGTGAAACGCAGCGCCATTTCTACTGAACTCCATGTTTCTAAACATAACCAATTCCACAAGAACAGCAGCATAGAGTATTAGAAATGTACAGCATGGAAAGAGACCCTTCAGTCTAACTCGTCCATGCCGACCAGATATCCTACTCTAATCTAGTGCCATTTGCCAGCACTTGACCCATATCCCTCTAAACCCCTCCTTTTCATATACCCATTCATATACCCATCAAACCTATTCATATACCCATCAGAAATGCTCTAAAGGCGTATTATTAAATCCTGATCACAAAAAGTAACTATAGCTATTGTTGAAGAAAATAAATTAAAGTTGAAAGCGAGGCTGAGTTGAATACCTAAACTTCAGCAATATTGTTTTATATAGCCTCTTCCATAAACAGAAATACCTATTGCTGAGATTCTCAGAAAACATTTACTCATCGTAAATTGTTACTTTCCCAAGGGGGTTATTGGAACCAATATCTGGAGCTGGCATCAGTGCTATATCTAAAAGTCCATTTTGCACTTGGTTAACCACTGGCATCCAAAGCTCCCCTGTGTGGTTTTTGATATTTCCTCCAAATTTGGTAAACATAGGTAAATTGGCACGCTACTTTGTGAAGAGGAAACTAGAGGCCTTATTGGAGGTGATGGTGTAGAGGAGGTCTGTCCTTCACCCTCCCACCAGCAAGGCCATTAGACAAAACCTACCACCCAGTCAGTACAGTCTCAATCATCCGGAGAAACCACTAGGAATGCAGCAGGAAGGTCAATGACCTGCTCTGGTGCTGGTTAAAATCTGCAAACCGACATTGTGCCACTCGCGAGAATTTAGCTTGCTATCCAGGATTGGTTGAAAAATGTGACATTTAGCTTCAACGTTGAGATGGCCCTTGCTGGACGTCTCATCTAATTTTCTCACATTTTTTGCAAAAGCAACATTGTTTTGTGGGGGTGAGGGAGGGAAGGGTATGGCCATGATCTTTGATTCCATTTGGAATTTCTGAATCTCCTTCCCTCTGTAATGGCAGTAAAACAAAACGATTGCCACAATAAGGAAGCTGCATAGTCATCTTAAATGGTCACTACTTAATACTTCTATCATCACCTAATATTTTCTCTGCAGATGGAGAAGTGGACAAAGCCAGAGATAACACCAAGTTTTGGCAATGTCTATTTACTGAGCTCCAGTGAGTCCTCCCATATAGATAATGTTTTGAACAGAATGGGATTCTAGCCATGTATTGTTTTTAGTAATTAATAAAATTCCTCAACATTTTATTCCTACTATGCTTCAGTATCCCCGCCCTTTGGGAAAATCATGCTGGCTAAATAGACAAGTTAAGATAAAGGAGTCTGCCTGTCTGGTGAATTAGAGGCTTCACTGACATCCAGGAAGGAAAGAAGCTGGCAGGAAGAGTGAATAGCATTTTGTAATACACTGACTGACACATCCTTTTTAATCTGAAATCACCAAATCTGATGAGAACACCTTTCAAATAGTATGGAGCTGTCAGGAACAACCTAGATACAGCACACCATTTAAAGAATATGCTAGTCAGTGTTTGAAAAGTTTTAATGACCGTGAATCCACTGAGGCAGAGGAAATTTGAGTCCAAAAACTTCAACTTGTGTTCTTTATCAATGTGTTGTACAATAAGTTTAAGGAGTGGAGCATCACCCTATTTTTGACTCTACATATTTTTTAAAAAGGTTTTATTGAAATAGGAGATGCATATTTTATGCAATCTGTTGCTTCTACTGTTTTTTTTATACAACTCTGAAAAGCATTCTGCTTCATTCTGTTGGCGATATTCATAACAAAAGCTTCCAATCTGCATTGTCCTTCTTCTATCCAATACAAACAAGCCAAGGGAGTGATGCTGTTAATTACTTAGTCACTTATCCTCCGAATTATTGTGAAGATGACTTGATGATGACCATCTTTATGATTAAGAAGTAGAAAATAGAGTATGACGGTAAGCTTGCAGAGAACATAAGAACTGAGGGTTAAACCTTCTATACGTATGGAAAGAGAAAAAGATTGGTAAAGACTTACATACGTCCTTTACAGTTAGAAACAGGGGAATTTATAATGGGGAACAAAGAAATATGTACTGACAAACTAAATATGTACTTCATTTCTGTCTTCACAGACGAGGACATGAACAATAACATCCCAGAAATGATGGGGAACACAAGATTTAGTGAGAGGGAGGAATTAAAGCAACCTTTTATTTGTAGAGAAATGGTGTTTGCACATTGGTGGGGTTGAAGGCCAATTGTGGGCGGCACGGTGGCACAGTGGTTAGCACTGCTGCCTCACAGCGCCAGAGACCCGGGTTCAATTCCCGCCTCAGGCGACTGACTGTGTGGAGTTTGCACGTTCTCTCCGTGTCTGCGTGGGTTTCCTCCGGGTGCTCCGGTTTCCTCCCACAGTCCAAAGATGTGCAGGGTCAGGTGAATTGGCCATACTAAAAATTGCCCGTAGTGTTAGGTAAGGGGTAAATGTAGGGGTATGGGTGGGTTTCGCTTCGGCGGGTCGGTGTGGACTTGTTGGGCCGAAGGGCCTGTTTCCACACTGTAATCTAATCTAATCTGTGGCCTAGTCCTTTTGGTACAAGATGTCAATTGCAAATTTCAAATCCGTGATTGATTTTTTTTTTAGCAAAGACATCAAGAATTATAGAACCGAGGCAAAAAGATGGAGTTAAGATTCAGAACAGCCTGCTCCAACTAAATGGCAGAATATGACAGCAGGCTGAATGGCCCATTCCTGCTTCTATTCTCCTAATCTAGTAGTAGACTGCCATGTGAACAACAATTAGGTCACCCTCACTTGGATTAGCAAAACCACCAGCTGCACAGATGTACTCTGTTCTCCTCCTCCCCCCCCAATTCACAGAACACAAGGAGAAACCATCATATGAATGCAAGGACTGCTGGGAACAAGAAGGACAGCAATAAGAAAAGCACCCAATAAAGGGAACGGCAAAACATCATCCTCTTTTGGAATCAGTCACAGCTGCTGATGTTCAATACGTCACATACTTGATAAACAGCAGGCTGTCAACAGAATTATTTTTTATTTATTCATTTGAGTGAAAAGGCAGAACAGCAGAATTGACCTTAATAGAGGTATTTAAGGCTAGTTCAAATGATTCCTCTGGAACAGGTTGCCCTTCCTATCCTTTTGCAACCTTGATGGTAATTGTAATGAAAAGCAGGCTAATTTCAGTATCCTGGCATATAAATCTTTACGGTATTCACATTCCCAGCAGGGGAACAGAACAAAGATGGGTTCATGGATTGCTGCTCT
This sequence comes from Chiloscyllium plagiosum, assembly GCF_037043375.1. Taxonomy (NCBI): domain Eukaryota; kingdom Metazoa; phylum Chordata; class Chondrichthyes; order Orectolobiformes; family Hemiscylliidae; genus Chiloscyllium; species Chiloscyllium plagiosum. The sequence continues at coordinate 34,618,501 of NW_028270163.1, forward strand.
AGGCTGGTTCAATAATATTAAAATATGAGAATATATGGCACATTAAATTATATAAACTTTCCAATTTTGATTGCTTTAATTTACATTTTGAATAGTATAAAGAAAAGGAAATGAATAATATCTTTAAAGGAAGTAAAATGGCTTCACAGAGCACAAGTTCTCCATCAGATTTGCTTTATATTAGCACATTAGAATGTATTCTACTGTTTCAAACCTTCCCCCCCCCCGTAAAAGTTCATCTACCACCCACATTCAACCGCATTACACAGTGCATAATGCATTCATCTCTGATTTCACACAAATTCTATCTCCCACAGCTTGACAGATGACTGTCATTAAAATCCAATCAATTTAACTAAAGCACTCTCTGCAGTTCCGAGCACATGTCAAAGGGCTGGATGAAAAGCCAGGAAAGAAAAGGCAGGATCGATGGAGATAGTTATGGGAGGTCATGCTAGACAAATCTGCTGAAATCAAATAAAATTGGGTCAACATTTATGAGTACAAAAGTGTTCTCAAATATGTCACTAAGTCAACTTCTCTCAGAGTGGCACAAGAGTGTTACAAAGAATGGGGTTCAGGCACATTTTCAATATAAGCTAGGAGGCCCTTTATTGTTGAGTTTGTTCCATACCAAAACTGGTGTAGTAAGGACCAGCTTATGACATCTGTGAATAATTTCAGTCCACACTATAATCCCAATTTCAACAAGGTAAGAGAAATAACAAAAATCCAGCAGACAGCAAGCTAATATATGATTTCAATAACCGATGATTAAAATAATTCCAACTGACTGCAGCTGTTAAGATATTCACTTCATAAATGTAATTTCAGGTTAAAGACCCATCATGGCCTTACAGCAAATGAGTTCTCTTTGTTTCCCTCTGTGCCACCTGAAAGAATAATTTAGGATATTTGAAATTTGACAATTATAATTTTGGCTTTTTTTTATTTCAGGCTTCTCAATCTGGCTGCCAAGTTGTTAACCATTGAGGGCTTTCATTTTTAGTTTAAATTAAAACAGTTTTTGTTTTCATTTCTGATTCACAATGCTCATAAGAGTACAAGTTAACAACCTTGGGAGTCTCTCCATTGTGCACTCACTCTGTGATACTTGAAAGTTATTCCCTGCAAAATCCCACATGGCAAGAACGCAGTGAGACTGAAATGTGCATGAGCAACCCACCACCAGAGAACAAAAACAGAAATTGTTGGAAAGGCTCAGCAGGTCAGGCAGCATCGGTGGAGAGAAATCAGAGTTAATGTTTTGATTCAGTGACCCTTCCTTAGAACTGGTGAAACCGTGTTCATTTTTAAAAATTGTTTCAAAACTAAAAGAATTTATTTTAGACATTGTGCTGATGGATTGGGCTCTGCACAAACACCAAGATCCCCAATATTTGTGCCCAGAAACTTTGCTATTGTTGGGAGTAAGACTTCGGGCTCTTAGATAGAATGGACATAGGACACATTTTTAAAATGTTTTCAATTTATAACCTCACAATCTTTAAATTATGAACGCTTATATCTCAACACTTCACAAGATTAGCTCTATTTCAATATTAGATATAAACACAATTTCTTTTAAGAAGCTCCCCAAGAGTTCAGTTGATTATGCTAATTTTCACCTCGCTGTAAAGATAGTATTGTCCGATTTCAAGTAATTGCTGACTCACAATAAAGATTAACAGTTTCTTACAATAACATTTTAATGTCCCTCACAGTAATAAGTGCAGATAATGTGAATTATGATGGCATAATAAGTGATTATTTTGTGTCGTATCCATAATTCAACATTGACTTCCCAAGCAGTCTTGATAACTTGTTGAGTGGCTTTTTTTTTGCAAATGACATTAAAGAAGTGCTTGGTGTAAAATTTTGATTTTCAACAAAGAAAATCTCTTATGTAATTCAGTTACTTATGATGCACTACTGAATAAAAGTTACGCGTACAACAGGAAATAAAATTACACTGTACCAGCAATATCATCTCCTCAAAATGTGGGTGAATGGCTATTTTCTAAAGAGACCTTTATCATTTCGGCAGATCAAATAAGTCCTCAAGTCTCCATTTTCATCCCAGAAGTGTCAAAATAAGAATAAACTGTGGGAGATTGAGAATGCAATAAATAGGGGAAAACACCCGAAAGAAACACAAATGCCAAAAATCAGAAACAAAAACAGAACTTGCTGGAAAAACTCAATAGGTCTGTCATAGTCATAACCATACAGATATACAGATCGAAAACAGACCCTTTGGTCCTATTTGTCAATGCTGACCAGATATCCTAATTAAAACTTGCCCCCACGTGCCAGCATTTGGCCCATATCCCTCTAAACCCTATTCAAATATGCATCCAGATGCCTTTTAAATGTTGTAACTGTACCAGCCTCCACTACTTTGTCTGGCAGCTCACTCCATACATGCACCACCCTGCAGGTGAAAAAGTTGCTTCTTAGGTCTCTTTTATATCTTGCTCCCTCACCTTAAATTTATGCCCTCTAGTTTTAGACTCCCCTACCCCAGGGAAAAAAACTCACCTAGTTACTCTATCCATGCCCATGATTTTATAAACTTCTATAAGATAACCCCTCAGCTTCTAGCGCTCCAGGGAAAATAGCCACAGTCTATTCAGCTTTTCCCTATAGTTCAAACCCAGCAGCATCTGTGGGGGAAATCACAGTTAACGTTTCATGTCCCATGACCCTTCTCCAGAATTTCAGAAATAGGAAAAAGCTGAACATGTTAACTTGAATTTTGCAATAACGTGATTTAGTCACCATTTGGAAACAATATGAAGAAGCTGCTTCTTGTATTGCCATGTGATGAATGAATAAATGATAGATTTGGAAAAGAATATAGATTTATTATAATGCCAACTGTTGTAACAAATAGAAGATGTTATTTCTGGCAATTACAAGATACTTGTCACACCGAGCGCAAGTTTCTTCACTCCATTCCTTACTGACTATATTCCACAGAGTTCCTTTCTCTACAATTTTTTGAGCTGTTCAAGACATGATGCACAGCTATGCTTTAAATTTGTATTTCAAGCTCAACAAAAGCACACTGATGGCTGTAGCAGGATTGCAGAGGTATTCAATGAGTTAAGCACTTTATCGAGTGTTGATATAAATATTACACATAAAAAAATTCTAGCTGATCGAGTTTTTGCCCCAGACTAACTTTACTAGGCATTCAATAAAGAACAAATAAGACATCTCTGAACTGTTAACAATGTGCGATTTAACTTTATTTGTTAGACTCAGTATTAAGTGGAGGAAAACAATATTTGAGAGCTTAAGGTAGTTCAGTCTCCTGTTCACTGAAAATGCAATTTGTCTACAGACTATTTCTCCTGCAGATATCATTTCATTATTTTACCTAATGAAAAGTCATGGTTGAGGAGCTGAGAGATTTATACTGCCATGAAATTGGGTCACTTCAGCAATACAGTACTAAAACTAATCATGAAAAGTTGTCATCTGGGAAATTAATGGCCATGGAGATCTCAAAATGAACTGCAGTGAATCAAAAATCAAATTAACCTTCTAGAGCTTATAGGACATTCACAGTACAAACTTTTATCCTTTGGACAATGAAATATTAGGGTTGGGCATTCTCAGCTGGAAGCAAATCAGACATCCTGAGGTTATCGTGGCTCAAAAGCCTAGGGCTTCTGATGTGGGAGGTATAAGTGCTGGAATAACTTACATTGTTACCATAGCGATGAAACATGGAAACCATGCATCGATTAATATCAAGCTGCATAATAATTAATCTGACTTTCATATTGGCAATAATTTTAACCAAAGAAAACACTGGACATTAAAAAGGTCAGTGTTGTCTTACCTGGTCATTATTACATCTGGCTCATTTTCTCATATATTTGTGATTTTTCAAGTGCCTGTTACCACTTTCTTTATTTTTTCGAGTATTTTCATTGCATCTGCCATTGGACTAACAAGTCTGATCTTCATCTCTGTTTTCTTTTTTCATCCTTTCTTGAATGATAATTTTACATTTTCTGACTTTAAAAGTATTGGGATCATTCCAGAATTTTGCAAGGTAACAACAAGTAGATTCATTCTCCTTGCAGACACTGTTTTTAGAATACAATTACATAGGCAATCAAGTCCAAGGGATTTGTCAGCTTTTAATCTCATGCATTTCTCGGTAGCTTTTCTTCCCAAAACAAATTACTTTAAGTTCTTCCTTCTTCTTTGATTCTTGCTTCCCACTACATCTGGCATTTTTGTGTCTTTTGATGTGAAGTCAGTCACAAAATATTTGTTTAACAACTTCTGATTCCATGTTTTCAATTATAATTTCTCCTGTCTCAGGAACAATGTTTATTTATAACATGTATTTTCATTGCTGCGCACTCAGAAATTCTAAAAGTCTACATTTATATATTTTGCTGGCTTACATTATATTCCATTTTCTCTGTCTACTACTTTTCGATCATTCCTTGATGGCTTCTAAGACCATTTCTCAATTTTCATTCTTGCTATACTTGTTGACAATATTGTAAGACCTTTTCATTTTGATGCCATTCTTAACTGTTGCAGTTTTTCAATGAAATGTTTATTAACTGAGAATTAGAAAATATTTTTGTAAATATTTCCAATTCATTTTTGCTGCCATTCATTTTAAAACTACCTCTAAATCTACCTTGTCAAATATGACTCTTTTATCTAAAGTAAAACAAAGAACTGCCGATGCTGGAAATCTGATTAAAAAAAACAATGGAAATTGCTGGAGAAACTCAGCCAGTCTGGCAGCATCTCTGGACAGAAAGTAGCATTAATGATTCAAGTCAAGTGACTCTTCTTTGGAACAGGTCCCTCTTATCTATCTCCTTGACTTTAAGTATTAGACTATCACTGCAGATTTAAAAGTGTTACTTTCATATTCAGTTTGAAATTCATCATATTGTGGTCCCTCTTTCCCAGAAATTCCTTTCTCTAAGGTAATTAGTACTACGTCCTTACACAAAACAAAATTTAAAATAACCCTTTCCTGCTGAGTATCTCCAACATTTTCTATTTATTTCTGATTTGAAGCATCCATAGTATTTTGCTTTTAAGTTATTGTGGCCTGGTGTCTAGCTGGTCCCATGATATACTACCGAGATTAAGGAGCAGACAAGAGGGGAAGTTAGGGAATTAGTAAAATCTGGAGGAGTGGGCTAGCAGAGAACAAAAGAGACAGGCAGTCAGCAGTATCCAGATGAGTAAGAAAGGAGGAGGATCCCTCACTAGTCAGCAATACTTAGGGAAGTGGAGAGGAACAGCACCTCAAGACAGGCATTCTGCAGCTCCTAGAGGAGCAGGGATTAGAAAGACTGTTTTTATTTACTGGGGCAAAAATCACACAACACCAGGTTATAGTCCAACAGGTTTAACTGGAAGCACTAGCTTTCGGAGTGCTGCTCCTCCATCAGGTGGTTGTATTTACGAGGACATCAGCCCTCCTATCTCCAAGGCTTCATATACGCCCCAAGTCCACTCTATGCATTCCATATAATCTCCTTGGCCACGTACCCAGAATGGATGAACCTCTGAGCCATGTCTTTCAGTGAATATAAAAAGGTGTAAACCTCTAATAATTTAATACAGTTGTCATTCAAAGACTCTGCACACTGAACAAAAAATCCATTAAAAATGTAAATCTCCTTATGTGGTCAAACTGTGACAGAAACATCTACTTCACCAACCACATCCAAGGCAAGTAATTTTTAATAACCTTTTAAAACAGGCATCAAACTGTGAACCTGTCCCAATTGTTCAGATCAGTATTTCTGAAGCTTTTGAAATTCAGCTAGACACTCATAGTAGCCCCAGCTATTAAACCAAACAATTGCAGCTGCCACTAATGAAGTCAATGAAATCATATTTGCAAAAGACGTTGCTTTTTTCTTCGCTGTACCAGATTTGATTTGATTTTATTATTGAGATGTATTGTTGTGAAAAGTATTGTTTTGCATGCTAACCAGACAAATCATACCTCACGTAAGTACATCAAGGTAATAGAACAGAATGCAGAATGTAGCGTTACAGCTACAGAGAAGGCGCAAAGAATGATCAACTCTAATATATGAGAGGTCTGTTCATAAATCTGATAACAGCAGGGAAGAAGCTGTTCTTAAATCTGTTGGCATGTATTTTCAAACTTTTGAATCTTCTGCCTGATGTAACAGGGTGGAAGAGAGTATAACTGGATTGGGAGGAGTCTTTGATTATGTTGGCTGCTTTCTCAAGCCAGGAGGAAGTGTAGACAGAATTAATGGAAGGCTGGTCTGTGAGATAGATTGGGCTGCATTCACGATTCTATGCAATTTCTTGCAGTTTTAGGCAAAGCAGTTGCCATACCAAGCCATGATACATCTGGATAGGATGCTGTCAAAGGCGCATTCATAAAAATTGGTAAGAGTCATTGTGGATATACTGCATTTCCTTAGCCTTCTGAAGAAGTAGAGACATTGGTGTGTTTTCTTAACTGTAGCATCAATGTGGATGGACTAGGATAGGTCATTGGTGATTTATTCCCAGGAACTAGATAGCTTATTAATCATTGCACTCCAGGAAGAAGAGGCTTTTTTTGTCTGTAAATAAAAACTGAGTACCTTTTCTTCAATCTTGAAGGACCATGGAGATCTAAATCACCTCAGTTTATGGTAACTTGAATTTCTCAGCAATGTTTATTCAGTTTTGAATGTTTAATATCACTTTTCCTAACTGGAAAAGTATCTGAATGTATGTCAAGATGTATAAAATGCTGAACAACGTAAGTATCAATTTACCTTTGTAGGTAACCCATTACTGCCATAACACATTCACCATTCAACATAACATTTAACTACTGAAACAGGAAGGGTTTTTTTGTACTTCAAAACCCATCATTGAAAGAAATCCAGATGCATGTGACATTTATTTTTGGTCCTAACTTGGAGCTTGAGTTCTGTGCTGAAACGCCATGAACACCACCTCCAAACAGAAGGTGCACCATTCCCACAACAGTCACTGGGAGATAGGTGTTGGCCTGTCCATTTCCACAAAGGAGCCAGAAAGTGTGGGACTTCTATGTGCATGCAGGCTACCTGAATCCTTATCCCACAACAGCAACATTTTCCAGAAATGGGACTGTGGGTGGGAATCCAAGAATCAGGTGCAGCCTGCCATGTTCAAAGGGATCTTCAGTCCACCCAACTCCAAGTAAGTTTGGACCAAAGGATCTGAACTATCTACTTCCCACCTTGGTCACCATGCAATCATGTCTCTTATTTGACTGTTAGATCAAACCTATTCATCTAAATTAATTCATCTATCTTGTCACCAATGTATCATATATTTGAATAAAGGACTTTTAACTTTTTGCTATTTTCCCTGAATTGAACCATGCAACTTTGTAAAGGATCACATATTTTTCTTCTTGGATTATAAACTGGACTGGAAGTTGGTCTGCTAAGAACTGAAATGCCAGGAACGTTTTGCAACTTTAAAAAAATCAAGTGGTGCACATTTGTTAGTATATAGGACAATGCTGCTGGTACAGCAATGAAACTGTCACGTTATTGAGTCAGAGTGGCACTAGTGCTTTTGAATTAATTGAAGACTGCCTGACAACAGTCCTCAAATTGGTCCAGCTTTAGTTGGTTACAAACCTGTAAATTCAGAGCAGCCAACGATGTTCAGAGCTGCTAAACTGAAAACATCCCTCTCTTCCCTTGGTATGTGAGTGAAAAGATGAAAACAAAAGCTTAAAGTAATAATTCTAACAAAAGAGGAACAAGATCAACTTAATCAACCATCAAAGTGAAGAACGGCCAACACTTTACAGACGGCAGTGTGTCTTTGCTGTTGAAATCAATAGAAATTGTGAGAAATAATGTAAGCCACTCTAAGGATCTAGACTTTTCATCTTGAGAATTTATGAACTTTGTTTCTTATCAATAATTTTTTCCAAAACATAATATTTGTGTCAAACCATCTGTCTTAGTTGTGAATGAATGTGAGTATATTTGGGGTTTTTAAAAGGTGTGTAGTTTAAGTTTCATAGTAGTAGGTTAGTAAAATATTTTCTTTTGACAATAATTTGTTAAAGTTCTGCATTACAATAAATTGTTATTTTCTGTCAATGACAGAACTTGTATGAATTGCTTTTATCCTCAGTTGCAGTCGGTCAGGCAAGTTGGTCATCTTGATGGTCTAATTTAAATTTTATACATTATTGAGACGGCACAATCGTTGGTGCACTCTTCCCAGATAATTCATTAATTATTTTCTTTAGATTGTCACAATTTACTGAACTTTGCCCAAATTACTATACTGCACTACAACCTTGATTTTTTTTTAGATCTATTCATTTCTCCTAACCCGATCCTTTCTGGAAATGAAATAAATACAGAAATACTGGGAATACCTAGCATTACAATCAATATCTGTGGAGTGAAACATTGTTCATGGGCTGAATTTTCACTCCTTAATGTTAAACTCTGAACAGAATTCAAATCCATACTCTTATTTCAGCTTTATTTCAGTTAACCACATGCCATAAACTCTCACCCTGCTGATTACGAGTTCCCCACACTGACACAGCACATTCACACCCAATTAACTCTTAATCCATCACCTGTTCCCTCATTCCATTAAACCTCAACCATCCCTTCAGGCACTTGAGATTGTATCTTTAATCATCAGGTACATTGTAGGCTGAGATCAATAGATTTGTGGACTCTAAGGGAATCAAGGAGTCTTGAGATCAGATGGAAGAGTGCAGCTGAGGTCTGAGTAGTCATGATCTTACTGAGTGATAGGGCAGACACATAGCATCATATTTCCTACTCCTAATTCTTAAATTCTTAACATGCTCCAATCACTCTTTGATAATGATGATGTGGAAAATGGATGTTACAGCAAAAGGCTATGTCCACAGCACAATGACATTCTTGAATGTAGATTTTGCATTACTGTTCCATCTTAAGTATTACTATTTATAAATAAAGGTGCACTTAGTGATGTGCCATAGCACTGCATCAGTTATCATATTATTGTGTGCCAAGAATTAGTGATTTTAAGTGTCTATGACATGGCTCAATTCAGGCCCTTTTGCAGAATTGAATTTGTGACAGAGGGTCATTGGCTGGTTTCTAAGAAATTAAACTCCCAAGAATTGTTGCTAAGCTTTCCACTCACATCTCAACTGTTACAGTCCTTCTATAAGAACTGATTCGCTCTCTTTACCTGAACCAATGCCATGTCTAACAATAAAAAATTGATCCTGCCAACCCTTAATATTTAGTGCAGAGGAAACCAACAGAACTGAATTAAACTCTACTTATGGCTGTAAATAACATAAAACAAAACCTGTATGACATCAAAGCTGTAAACTTCACTAAATTCAACAAAATAAAACTTTTCTAGGAAAATATACAGCATCTGGATTTAAAAAGGAAAAAGAATGCACTTTTCTTCTCAGATTCCGTGTGCTGCAAAATACACAGTGTAATAAATAAATTCCAACAGTGAATTCAAGACAAGACTCACAGCAACCTGCAAGCTTTCTTTGTAGTCTATTACTGGAAAAAAATGAAAGCAATAAAGAAGCAAATAGGTTGTTCAAGAAAAAGCATAGAACATTAAATAAATGCTTTGCCTAACAGGCTCACGAACATCCAAACATGCTGAGCAAGTCTATATCATTAAAATTATACTGAACAATTCTAATCATTTAATAAACATGAATTCATCACCAGTCAGATGTTCTCAGGGTGTTTTTAAATTAGCATTTGTTTTTTTTTAGTCTTATCATCAGCGTTCTTCTCTCATCTAAAAATGCTGGGAACAATGAATGAGGTGAAAAAGTCCTTTTTAAATGCCTTAGCCTCAGAAGCACTTCAAGGAGTATAAGCCACTATATTAAAAGTATTATTTCAAGACTTCTCTTAAAAGCATTCTTGATCATGATGATCATTTTATTACTCAGCATGGCAAGGAGAAAGACTTCAAGTCTACCTCAAGCCAGGGCTCTTATAGTTCAGTTGTACTGTCCCTATCTCCAGGCTAAAAATCCTGGGTTCAAGTCTCACCTTTCCAGGCATATGTTTTGACATCTCTGAACAGGTAGATTCAAAAATATTTACTTCAACCAGAGCTAGGATCAAACTCCACGCTCTTACCATTCTTGAAATCCACATGGCTAGCCAATTTAGCTTTAAATCTGAACAATGTGTTTATATTTTGCTTTACAAAAAGATATGGAGAAGAAAAATTACATATTTTTTCCTCAAAAGTCAATTTGCACCAGCAACTGCAGAGACCCATTAGTATGTTTGCCTACCTGAGGAATACAGTATTCCACACACTGCAATGAAAATGGCAGACAGTTTTAAAGATTTTTCTCTTGCTCCTCCGACACTGAATATATGGTACTGTCATCTGCGGGAAGTGCACCCAACTCCAGCTCCTTGAAAACCGTGTTAGGGAATTGGAGCTGGAGCTGGATGAACTACAGATCATTCGGGAGGCTGAGGGGGTAATTGAGAGGAGTTACCGGGAGTTGGTCACTCCGAAGGCTCAGGACAAGGATAGATGGGTTACAGTTAGGGGGAGGAGAGGGGACAGTCAGACAGTGCAGAGACCCCCGGTGGACATTCCCCTCAGCAATAAGCATACCGTTTTGGATACTGCTGGGGGGGGGATGACCTACCAGAGGAAAGCCATAGTAGTCAGTTCTCTAGGCCTGAGCCTGACACTGTGGCAAAGAAGGGAAGGGGGCAGAATAGAAAAGTACTCGTGGTAGGGGACTCGATAGTTAGGGGAATCGACAGGAGATTTTGTGGTCAGGATCGGGATTCCCGGAAGGTATGTTGCCCCCCTGGTGCCAGGGTCTGGGACGTCTCTGATCAGGTGGATAAGGTTCTAAAAGGGGAGGGCGAACAGCCAGAAATCGTGTTACATATTGGCACTAATGATATAGCCAGGAAAAGGATTGAGGATATAAAAAGTGATTTCAGGGAGTTAGGATGGAAGCTGCAAAGCAGGACGAACAGAGTAGTGTTCTGGATTAGTGGTGCTGGAGGAGCACAGCAGTTCAGGCAACATCCAAGGAGCAGCAAAATCGATGTTTCGGGCAAAAGCCCTTCATCAGGAATAAAGGCAGAGAGCCTGAAGCGTGGAGAGATAAGCTAGGGGAGGGTGGGGGTGGGGAGAAAGTAGCATAGAGTACAATGGATGATTGGGGGAGGGGATGAAAGTGATAGGTCAGGGAGGAGAGGGTGGAGTGGATAGGTGGAAAAGGAGACAGGCAGGTAGGACAAGTCCGGACAAGTCATGGGCACAGTACTGAGCTGGAAGTTTGGAACTAGGGTGAGGTGGGGGAAGGGGAAATGAGGAAACTGTTGAAGTCCACATTGATGCCCTGGGGTTGAAGGGTTCCGAGGCGGAAGATGAGGCGTTCTTCCTTCAGGCATCTGGTGGTGAGGGAGCGGTGGTGAAGGAGGCCCAGGACCTCCATGTCCTCGGCAGAGTGGGAGGGGGAGTTGAAATGTTGGGCCACGGGGCGGTGTGGTTGATTGGTGTGGGTGTCCCGGAGATGTTCCCTAAAGCGCTCTGCTAGGAGGCGCCCAGTCTCCCCAATGTAGAGGAGACCGCATTGGGGGCAATGGATACAATAAATGATATTAGTGGATGTGCAAGTAAAGCTTTGATGGATGTGGAAGGCTCCTTTAGGGCCTTGGATAGAGGTGAGGGAGGAGGTGTGGGCGTAGGTTTTACAGTTCTTGCGGTGGCAGGGGAAGGTGCCAGGATGGGAGGGTGGGTTGTAGGGGGGCGTGGACCTGACCAGATAGTCATGGAGGGAACGGTCTTTGCGGAAGGCGGAAAGGGGTGGGGAGGGAAATATATCCCTGGTGGTGGGGTCTTTTTGGAGGTGGCGGAAATGTCGGCGGATGATTTGGTTTATGCGAAGGTTGGTAGGGTGGAAGGTGAGCAGCAGGGGCGTTCTGTTCTTGTTACGGTTGGAGGGGTGGGGTCTGAGGGCGGAGGTGCGAGATGTGGACGAGATGCGTTGGAGGACATCTTTAACCACGTGGGAAGGGAAATTGCGGTCTCTAAAGAAGGAGGCCATCTGGTGTGTTCTGTGGTGGAACTGGTCCTCCTGGGAGCAGATACGGCAGAGGCGGAGGAATTGGGAATACGGGATGGCAATTTTGCAAGAGGTAGGGTGGGAAGAGGTGTGGTGCGTGCCTGTAATCTGGCGACTCGGAGGCTAAGGCTATCGGATTGCTTGAGACCAGGAGTTCTGGGCTGCTGCGGACTATGCCAATCAGGTGTCCTCACTAAGCTGGGCATCGATATGGTGTCCCCGGAGGAATCTGGGATCACCAGTTCGGGTAAAGAGGGGTGAATCGGCCCAGGTCGGAAACAGAGCAGGTCAAAGCCCCCGTGCCCATCAGCAGTCGGATCACACCTGTGAATAGACGTTGCATTGCAGCCTGGTTAACACAATGAAACAGAGTAGTGTTCTCTAGTTTACTACCGGTGCCATGAGATAGCGAGGCGAGGAACAGGGAGCGGGTGCAGCTTAACACGTGGCTGCGCAGTTGGTGTAGGAGGGAGGGCTTCAGATATGTAGATAATTGGGATGCCTTCTGGGGAAGGTGGGACCTGTACAAGAAGGACGGGTTGCATCTGAACTGGAAGGGGACCAATGTCCTGGGTGGAAGGTTTGCTCGAGTAGTTCGAGAGGGTTTAAACTAGTATGGCAGGGGGGTGGGAACCTGAGCTGTATACCGGAGGTGAGAGTTGATGCAGATGAGGCAATAGCAAGAGGTAGACCAGCTAGTGGGAAGGATTTTCGTGGGAAGGAACCAAGGGATCAGTTAAAGTGTGTTTGCTTTAACGCAAGGAGTATCAGGAATAAAAGTGATGAACTTAGAGCATGGATCAGTTCCTGGTGCTATGATGTTGTGGCCATAACAGAGACATGGATTTCTCAGGGGCAGGAATGGTTGCTGGATGTTCCAGGGTTTAGAGCATTTAAAAAGAATAGGGAGGGGGGGAAAAAGAGGAGGGGGTGTAGCACTACTGATCAGAGAGGGAGTATCACAGCTACAGAAGCTTCAATTGTCGAGGAAGATCTGCCTACCAAGTCAGTATGGGTGGAAATTAGGAACAGCAAGGGAGCAGTCACCTCATTAGGGGTTTACTACAGGCCCCCCAATAGCAGCAGGGAGATGGAAGAAAGCATAGGTCAGCAGATTTTGGAAAAGTGTGGACGTAGTAGGGTTGTTGTAATGGGTGACTTTAACTTTCCCAATATTGATTGGAACCTCCTTCAAGCAGAAGATTTGAATGGAGCTGTTTTTGTAAGGTGTGTTCAGGAGGATTTTCTAACTCAGTACGTGGACAGGCCGACGAGGGGAGAGGCCATTCTAGATTTGGTGCTCGGAAATGAGCCGCAGCAGGTATCAGATCTTGTGGTGGGAGGGCATTTTGGTGATAGCGACCACAACTGCCTCACATTCTACATAGCTATGGAGAAGGAGAGGATTAGGCAAAATGGGAGTTTTTTTAATTGGGGAAGAGGAAACTATGATGCGATTAGACATGAGTTAGGAAGCATGGACTGGGAGCAATTGTTCTATGGTAAAGGCACTATAGACATGTGGAGACTGTTTAAGAAACAGTTGTTGCAAGTGATGAATAAATATGTCCCTCTGAGACAGGCAAGAAGGGGTAAGATAAAGGAACCTTGGATGACGAGAGCGGTGGAGCTTCTCGTCAAAAGGAAGAAGGTAGCTTACATAAGGTGGAGGAAGCTAGGGTCAAGCTCAGCTCTAGAGGATTACAGGCAGGCGAGGAAGGAGCTCAAAAATGGTCTGAGGAGAGCCAGGTGGGGGCACGAGAAAGGCTTGGCAGAACGGATTAGGGAGAACACAAAGGCATTTTACACTTAGGTGAGAAATAAGAGAATGGTCAAAGAAACAGTAGGGCCGATCAGGGATAGTATAGGGAATTTGTGTGTGGAGTCTGAGGAGGTAGGGGAAGCCCTAAATGAGTTTTTGCTTCTGTCTTTACAAAAGAAATGGACTTTGTAGTGAATGAAACTTTTGAAGAGGAGGTGTGCATGCTGGAATGGATAGAGATAGAGGAAGCTGATGTGCTGAAAATTTTGTCAAACATTAAGATTGACAAGTCGCCAGGCCCGGACCAGATTTATCCTCGGCTGCTTTGGGAAACGAGAAATGCAATTGCTTCGCCACTTGCGAAGATCTTTGCATCCTCGCTCTCCACTGGAGTCGTACCTGAGGACTGGAGACAGGCAAATGTAATTCCTCTCTTCAAGAAAGGAAATAGGGAAATCCCCGGCAATTACAGACCAGTAAGTCTCACGTCTGTCGTCTGCAAGGTATTAGAAAGGATTCTGAGGGATAGGATTTATGACCATCTGGAAGAGCATGGCTTGATTAAATGCAGTCAACACGGCTTTGTGAGGGGCAGGTCATGCCTGACAAACCTTATCGAGTTCTTTGAGGATGTGACTAGAAAAGTTGATGAGGATCGAGCTGTGGATGTGGTGTATATGGACTTCAGCAAGGCATTTGATAAGGTTCCCCATGGTAGACTCATTCAGAAGGTCAGGAGGAATGGGATACAGGGGAATTTAGCTCTCTTGATACAGAATTGGCTGGCCACCAGAAGACAGCGAGTGGTAGTAGAAAACAAATATTCTGCCTGGAAGTCAGTGTTGAGTGGTGTTCCACAGGGGTCTGTCCTTGGGCCCCTACTGTTTGTAATTTTTATTAATGACTTGGATGAGGGGATTGAAGGATGGGTCAGCAAGTTTGCAGATGACACAAAGGTTGGAGTTGTCATTGATGGTATAGGCTGTTGTAGGCTGCAGCGGGACATTGACAAGATGCAGAGATGGGCTGAGAGTTGGCAGATGGAGTTCAACCTGGATAAATGCAAGGTGATGCATTTTGGAAGGTCGAATTTGAAAGCTGAGTACAAGACTAAGGATAGGATTCTTGGCAGTGTGGAGGAACAGAGGGATCTTGGTGTGCAGATACATAGATCCCTTAAAATGGCCACCCAAGCGGACAGGGTTGTTAAGAAAGCATATGGTGTTTTGGCTTTCATTAACAGGGGGATTGAGTTTAAGAGTTGTGAGATCTTGTTGCAGCTCTATAAAACTTTGGTTACTGGAATACTGCATCCAGTTCTAGTTGCCCTATTATAGAAAAGATGTGGATGCTTTGGGGAGGGTTTAGAGGAGGTTTACCAGGATGCTGCCTGGACTGGAGGGCTTATCTTATGAAGAGAGGTTGACTGAGCTCGGACTTTTTTCATTGGAGAACAGGAGGAGGAGAGGGGACCTAATTGAGGTATACAAGATAATGAGAGGCATAGATAGAGTAGATAGCCAGAGACTATTTCCGTGGGCAGAAATGGCTAACACGAGGAGTCATAGTTTTCAGCTGGTTGGAGGAAAGTATAGAGGGGATGTCAGAGGTGGGTTCTTTACACAGAGAGTTGTGAGATCATGGAATGCGTTGCCAGCAGCAGTTGTGGAAGCAAGGTCATTGGGGACATTTAAGAGACTGCTGGACATGCATATGGTCACAGAAATTTGAGGGTGCATACATGAGGATCAATGGTTGTCACAACATCGTGGGCTGAAGGGCCTGTTCTGTGCTGTACTGTTCTATGTTCTATATCAAAAATTTTGCTGTGTGCATTCGTTAAAGTAAAGGCTAAGGGCATTGACAACATTCCCACTGCAATGCTAAAGACCTCTGCTCCAGAACTAGTCACAGCCTTAGCTTCATTATTTCAGCCTAGCTATTTTACTAGTATCTATTTGGTTAAAATGGAATTCTCTAGGTATATCTATGTATGATAATGGAATAGTGTAGGTTGGATGGGCTTCGGATTGGTTTTACAGGTCGGCACAACATCAAGGGCCGAAGGGCCTGTATTGCACTGTTATGTTCTAGTTCCATCCTGCTGATAAAAAGTAGGACATATTGACTGTGTTAAAAATCACACAACACCAGGTTATAGTCCAACAGGTTTAATTGGAAGCACACTAGCTTTCGGAGCGACACTCCTTCATCAGGTGATTCGTCAGGTGACAACCACCTGATGAAGGAGTGTCGCTCCGAAAGCTAGTGTGCTTCCAATTAAACCTGTTGGACTATAACCTGGTGTTGTGTGATTTTTAACTTTGTACACCCCAGTCCAACACCGGCATCTCCAAATCATGACTCATATTGACTGTGACAATTATCCCCCCGTCAGTTTATTCTCAATCATTAACAAATTGATAGAATACATTGTTTAGAGCTCAATGAAGCATATCCTTCAGTGATTGAAAGAGATTAGCTGCTTTGGGGTAATGCCGTGTGTACGAGAGACACACGGTGGATACAGTATATACTCGAGTAATAGTCGATATCATGCAAAGTTGACCCTTTATTTTTAGCCAAATAATCTGAAAATTTACACTATCTCGTACAAACATTGATCCTGGTTCTTCACGAATCTTGCATATGTATCTCCAATTTATATTTTTGACAAAGAAACACCTACCGAAATAATCCATCTGAAATATATTAGCAGTGTTTCGTTGACATGCATGGATTAATTTATGATTAGCTTTAGAGAAGAAAGGGAAGGCTGAAGATATGGGTACAACAGAAGAGGTTAATTTGCTAATAGAGGAAATTCAGTACACATAGAGCTTAGAAGTTCACAGGGGTTCCACCTGCCACCTGGAACCAGAAACAAAAGCTACTCCCACTGTGCAACCACTTCTATTGTCCTCAGCAACGACGGGAGTACACCATATGGTCCTGCATTTAAATACAACACATTAGCCTTATCTGAAAGAATAGCTATCAGCTGTAGCAGGCGAGCAGTCTGCAGTTTAAAACTCACTAATCTGTGAAAACCAATTCCATTAAAGTGATTGCTGCAACTTCCAGATTATTCGGGGTGCATTGTTTTGCAATAAAACAGTCTCCAATCCCCTCATTGAGATTGTTGGGATCTAGGTTGGGATCTAAAGCTAGGTTTATTGGATTCATAAACAAAGTAAAACTTCATTCAACTGAGCGCAACATGATCACATTACCGACAATATTGATATAAATGAGTGATAATGTATAAATTAATTAATTGCATGTATGTAATATATGTTGCATAAACATCCCAAGGTACTTCACTAGGGAGTAGTCATCAAAAATAGACAATTGGACAAAATTGGAGGAAATCACAAATAATTCTAGCCTGGATGTGGCACAGACAGTCGTGAGTATGGTGCTGGAAAAGCACAGCAGGTCAAATAGCATCCGAGCAGCAGGAGAATCAACGTTTCGGGCATAAGCCTTTCATCATAGACTGACTGACCATGATGGTGATGGACAGCTTGAGAGAGGTAGAGCTAAATTTTATTGGGCGCTTTAGTTGCGTTAAGGAGGACAAGGTGCAAAGGTTGAATCAATGGTCTCTGTGACAAAAACTCCATGAGCTCCACACATTTGACCTTGGAGGTAACCAGATAAAAAGAAAGGTAAATGCCCTTTTAAGCATCTCAGCATTATTTACGCAAGCAACAAAATGCTCCTAAATGGATATGGATTTGTCAGATGTAACCCAGTTTAGACCATAAGATAAAGAGGCAGAAATAGGCCATGCAGTCCATTGAGTTTGCTCCACCCTTTGATCATGGCTGATGTTTCTCAACCCCATTCTCCTGCCTTCTCCCCACAACCTTTGATCCCCTTACTAATCAAAGTTTAATGCCAGGTCTAGTGCATAAATAAGCATGTCTACAATATATCAGACAAGGTATTTGTGGGCAGCTGTTGGAGTCAACAAACAATGATATTAAGTTAACAGACTTTAGCTGTCAGCAAAATCAGCATTGCTACAAAATCCGTAAAAAATGCTTCAGAATATATGGAAAGAAATTCAGTGCAAACAGGTTTCACAAAACAACATGGCCCAGCTTTATTTCAAAGGCAATTCCAGTTTAATAAACAAAATAGGAGCTGATTAAATTTTCCCTCCATCACTTTAACACAGCCAATCCCTTTAATACTAAATTATTGACGCACAATGGTAGGTTCCTTATCTCTGAGTCAAGGAAACCTGTGTTCAGGTCCCACTTGCTCCAAAGGCACAACACAACATGTCTGAGCAGTTTAAGAGTTTAAAAGAAACATCCCCCGTTGATACTGGAAGATGGCATACACTGTTCGCCGAACCAATTTCCACAGAAACACATTCATTGAAAGCTTAATTACATATTAACATCAGGCAGCTGCACCTCTGCCATCATTTAGCTCACAATAAATGAAAACAAACAATGGGATATGTCTGTGCCTGCACTGTCCCCAAAAGGGAAAACAATTAACATTACGTGCAGTGAAGAGTAATCGTTCTGATTAATTTTATTCATGTTAGAACACAGAACATAACACATGACAGTGCAGTACATGCCCTTCAGCCCTCAATGTTGCACCGACCTTTGGAACCAATCTGAAGCTCATCTATCCTACACTATTCTATTTTTATCCAAATGTTTATCCAATGATCATTTAAATGCCCTTAAAGTTGGCAAGCCTACTACTATTGCAGGCAGTGCATTCTACACCCCTACTACTCTCTGAGTAAAGAAACTACCTGACATCTGATCTATATATATCACCCCTCAATTTAAAGCTATGACTCCTCATGCTAGCCATCACCATCCGAGAAAAACGGCTCTCGCTGTCCACTCTATCCAACCCTCTGATTATCTTGTATGTCTCAATTAAGTCACCTCTCAACCTTCTTCTCTCTAATGAAAATGCCGTCAAGTCATAGAGTCATAGAGATGTACAGCATGGAAACAGACCCTTCTGTCCAACTCGTCCATGCCGACCAGATATCTCAACCTAATTTAGCCCCATTTGCCAGCACCTGGCCTGTATCCCTCCAAACCCTTCCTATTCATTTAAATGCTGTAATTGTACCAGCCTCCACCACTTCCTCTAACAGCTCATTTCATACATGCACCACTCTCTGCATGAAAAAGTTGCCCTGTATGTTTCTTTTATATCTTTCCCCTGTCACCCTAAACCTATGCCCTCTAGTTCTAGACTCCTCAATACCAAGGAAAAGACCTTGTCTATTTACCCTATCCATGCTCCACCTGATTTCATAAACCTCAATAAGGTCACCCCTCAGGCTCCGATGATCCAGCCCCAGCCTGTTCAGTCTCTCCCTATAGCTCAAATCCTCCAACCCTGGCAACATGCTTGCAAATCTTTTCTGAACCTTTCAAATTTCACAACATATTTCCGATAGGAAGAAGACCAGAATTGCATGCAATATTCCGAAAGTGGTCTGACCAACTTCCTGTACAGCCTCAATATGGCCTCCCACCAAATGCCTTCTTTACTATCCTATTTACCTGCAACTCTATTTTCAAGGAGCTATAAACCTGCACTCCAAGGTCTCTTTGTTCAGCAACACTCCACAGGACCTACAATTAAGTGTATAAGTCCTGCTAAGATTTACTTTCCCACAATGCAACATCTCACATTTATCTAAATTAAACTCCATCTACCACTTCTCAGCCCATTGGCCTATCTGATCAAGATCCCATTTCAATCTGAGGTAACCTTCTTTGCTGCCTCCACACCTCCAATTTTCGCGTCATCTGCAAACTTACTAACTTTCCCTCTTATGCTCACATCCAAATCATTTATAGAAATGACGAAAGGTCGTGGACCCAACACCAATCCTTGTGGCACTCCACTGGTCACAGGCCTCCAGTCTGAAAAACAACCCTCCACCAACCTCTGTCTTCAACCTTCAAGCCAGTTCTGTATCCAAATGGCTAGTTCTCCAAGTATTCCATGAGATCTAACCTTGCTAACCAGTCTCCCATGAGGAACCTTGTCGAACGCTTTACTGAAGTCCATACAGATCACGTCTGTCACTCTGCCAAATCAATCCTTTTTGTAACTTCTTAAAAAAAACTCAAGGTTCGTGAGACATGATTTCCCATACACAAAGCCATGTTGACTATCCCTAATCGATCCATGTCTTTCCAAATACGTGTAAATCCTGTCCCTCAGGATTCCCTCCAACAACTTGCCCACCACCGACGTCAAGCTCACTGGTCTATAGTTCCCTGGCTTGTCCTTACCACCTTTCTTAAATAGTAGTACCACATTAGCCAACGTCCAGTCTTCCGGCACCTCACCTGTGACTATCAATGGTCCTTCAGCTTTTCCTCATAAGACCTTCCCTCCACACCAAGCAACATCCTAGTAAATCTCCTCTGAGCCCTTTCCAAAGCTTCCACATCCTTCCGATAATACAGTGACCAGAACTGTATGCAATACTCCAAGTGCGGCCGCAGCAGAGTTTTATATAGCTGTAGCATGATCTCATGGCTCCGAAACACAATCTCTCTACCAATAAAAGCTAACACACCGTAGGCCTTCTTAACAACCCTCTCAACTCGGGTGGCAACTTTCAGGGATCTATGTACAGGGACACCGAGATCTCTCTGCTCATCTACACGACCAAGAATCTTACCATTAGCCCAGTACTCTGCATTCCTGTTGCTCCTTCCAAAGTGAATCACCTCACACTTTTCTGCATTAACTCCATTTGCCACCTCTCAGCTCATCCCTGCAATATCCTTCAGCACTATCCATAACTCCACATACCTTAGCATCATCCGCACATTTACTAACCCATCCATCTACGCCCTCATCAAGGTCATTCATAAAAATGACAAACAGCAGTAGCCCCAAAACAGATCCTTGTGGTACACTACTAGTAACCAAACTCTAGGATAAACATTTCCCATCAACCAGCACCCTCTGCCTTCTTTCAGCTAGCCAACTTCTGATCCAAACCGCTCAATCACCCTCAATCCCATTCCTCCGTATTTTGTGCAATAGCCTACTGTGGGGAACCTTATCAAACGCCTTACTGAAATCCATATACACATCAACCGCTTTACCCTCGTCCACCTGTTTGGCCACCATCTCAAAGAACTCAATAAAGTTTGTGAGGCATGACCGACCATTCATAAAACCATGTTGACTGTGACTAATTAATTTATTCCTCCCTAGATGATCATAAATCCTATTTCTTATAACCTTTTCCAACACTTTATCCACAACCGAAGTAAGGCTCACTGATCTATAACTATAATGTTATTAATCTATGTTGGATAAGTAGAAGTAACTCTGTACATGAAGAAGACAGCACATATAAAACAACTTATCATTTTGGGGATCAATCCAGGTCAAAAATGCAAATAAAATTCTTGCATTCACGAATAGACATTTGGTGAAAATGAAGACTTGAAATTGTTCCGTTAGAAGGTACTAAATTCAGGTATTTGTAAAATAATGCTGACTATCTGATAGTGGTTTATCAACTGTGTACAAAGCTTTCCTCACCCACAAAGAAAGAGGAATGTATTTTTATCCCAATACAATCGGGTAGTGTCATCGGGACACAACCTTTATTTCTTTACTATATTGATTAACACTCTCTTTGGTTTCTATGTCATGAAATCTCTTGTTGGTTATCTCCTACTCTCAATTCTATCACAGACCTTCTTTTCTGTTCTTTCTGTGCCCTCCCTGCATCTTGGAGTTTATAAACTTTTACAATTCTATTTTCTTTCTGTTCTGATGAAATGCCAGCAACATGAAAGGTTAATGTTTCTCTCTACAGATGCCATCTGACACACTGAGCACTTCCAGCGCATGTTTTAATTTTGAGCATCTTCCTTTTCTAATATCGGGCAGTTATCAGACAAATGCATAACATACCAGAAACAGTACTCTTTGTTATTTTCATGGTAACATTTCTTCATTTATTTAAATTGGGAGCTATGCTTCTATTAAAAAGGTGATTTAATATAACTATATTAAACAGATTTATTGATGACTTAAATGTCTGGCTTTATTGTACTGGCAAAGCCTATGTTCCTATGTTCATAGACCCTATGTTTACTCTGGATTTTTTTGCCGCTGCATGGACCTCACAGACAGTGATTTCTAGAATCAAAGTGTTAAGAACTTTCCAAAAAGGTAAGGTGTCTGCACACCAATTGGCATGAATAGACCCTCTGAGTGGCTTCATGACAACACAGCTTAGGCGGAACATGGCATCTATTGCTGACCCATCTAAAATCACATACACACCTTTACAACTTAAGGTATCAGGCGCAAAAATTCAACCCAACAAATGAGGTGACAAATGGGCTAAAATTTAATATGCATCCTTTTTAGGTACGGTGATCAGAATTCCCAAACTGCCTGTACCAACTGTGGTGAAGATGGGCATGGTGCAAACTTACCTGATGGCAGTGTAGAGTCAATGGGTCCCACACTGCCAGCTACCTCTGTGCTCAGTAGGGAACAACACAGAATGCTAAGGGCATGTAGTTCAGCCAGCCTTCTGTTCTTAAAGGCAGTCTGTCCCTCTTAAAAGGGAAGTTGCATTGAGTTACTGGATGCCACATACTATTGCTACAATTCTGAACAAGTGAAACACCAGGGAAAAAGGGATAATTGTCTACTAATGGAGAGAACCACCTTAATTCTATGAGGGATCAGGACCACCCCCAGAAGGGAGTGGTAGAGGTTGCCAGGGAGGTCAGTTCCCAGCATTTGGAAACACTACCATAAAAATTCTAACAGCATGATGTGGGTGATTAAAGTCAGTGAATGCACCTTCACATAATATCACCCTACTAACACTTCACCAGCTTCTGAAATTCACATGTGTACCTTGTAGTCAGTGTCTTTACATCAGGAGTCCTTTCCATGTTTTCTGAAGAAGTAGATACATATTCAGAATGAAATATCAGCAGAATGGACTTTGTTCCTCTCAGTGCACCAGTAGTGTTATGATTCAAAATAAATATGTAGGTGGCAGTACACATGAGCACCAATGGATTGAGTAAGCAACTTGTAGAATGTGTATACAGCGCATGCATGCCAATGAAGAAAACTAACAAAACAAAACCAACAGCTTTGAAAAACAGCTTAAAAACCATCACAAATACAGAACTGCATGGAATGTGCAGCACGGGGTAAACCTAGTGCTTGCAGCTTGACAGATATATTTCAATAAAACCTGAAAATTATTGGTCTCTCCTGATAGTTGTTTGCATGATGATCACATGCCAATATTGGGCCAAAGCAGGGGTTATGCACATTTAAACAATAAAATGAATTGCTTTGCTATTAATACATCACAGCAATCCAAACAGCAAACTTCTACGCTGTGACTAAAAATTGGTAGTGCTTGGAATGGAAAACATTTTATTTAAGTCCTGCAGGATCTACACCCATCCATTGGCTGTAAACTGAAGTTGATGACTCTGTGGAGATGTATTTTACATATGTTCTTAAGATAATTTCTTACAGCAGTACATTCACAAGTCCAACAGAGACTTGATTATACTAGACTTAATGTTGTATATTGTGACAAGACTAATCAACAATCTCAGAATAAAGGCACCCCCAAAAAGCAGCAATGACAATGTGATTGATTTTTACATTCAGTTTGAAAGGAAGGAGAATGGGACTAGGACTAGTATTTTAAACCTAAACAAAACCTATTAAGTAGGCCTGAAAGCTAAGCTAGCCACGGTGAAATGTCAGGCTAGGCTACGGGATGGATCACATATAAAGGGCTCTTGTGGTGCTGTGGTAGCATCTCTACCTCTGAGCAAGAAGCTCAAGTTCAAGTCTCACCTGTTCCAAAGGTGTGTAATAACACTGCTGATCACATTGGTTAGACGATATATTTGAGCACATACAAGGGGGTCTTGTGGCAGTATCTCTCCCTTTGAGTGAGGAGGCTTGGGTTCAAGTCCCACCTGTCCCAGAGATGTGCAATAACATGCTTGAACAAGTTGATTAGAAGATACCTAGAAAGCTTTCTTATTAAGGATCTTCTCTATCTACTATTCCATGTCACTTACCTCGGTAGCCCGTGGACAGTAAACTATTTGGGATCCCCTATCTCAACTTTCTGTATATTTACTGCTGCTCAATGTTAACATTTATTTTCCTCCTCTCCCTCTTTCCTGATTACCATTCACTCCAATGCAATGTCATTGCTCATTTTTCCATCATTTTTGAATCCATTTATACCAGGAGTAACCAGCACAATTGTATATTACATTCTCCCACAGTGCGCTGGTTGACCCTCATCAGTCTTGAAATCCATACAGCAAATTGTGCTCCTTCATTAACTAGGAGGAAGTGAGGACTGCAGACGATGGAGATCAGGGTCGAAAAGCATGGCACTAGAAAAGCACAGTAGGCCAGGCAGTATCCAAGGAGCAGGAGAATCGACATTTCAGGCATAAGACCTTCATCAGCCCGCCACACTTTTTGACTCCTTCATTAACTGCTTTGCTTGCCAGTCTGCCACACAAGTGCCTTGCACAATCTGCTAAAATCCAGTCCAAACAGCAGGCAATGCCAACACAAGGCCTACTTGCAAAATGGGGAACCGATGATATAACCAATGGTATAATACCCAGCTATCACTGCGGCTACATTCAATTTATAATGTCAAACCAGAGCAATTCAAGCCAGTTCTTGACCAGACAATCAGGTTCTTAATCCTCTAGCCTCTCACAAACTAAAAGCATCTGGTTTCAAATTAAAGTGCTCGACAATTAAAACTAGACTTTGCTTCAGATTGACTTCATGGAAGATGCAAAATTAGGAAGTAGCCAATACATGACTAATCTTCTGAGTTACAGCTGTCATTAGAATGGTCTGTAAAACTTGCTTTGCTGATATCTTAAAGCACTTTACCACCAGTGCAGTTAATTTTGTTGACAATGCTGAAATATAGAAGACCATGGTAACTCCTTTACGGATAGCAGGCAGAAACTTTCCTGTTCCAGGGCATTTGGCTCCTAACTGGTCTAGCACATGATACTAGACGCAATTTGATGATAGTGACCAGGGTTACTTGCTTTTTAATTTAACCTTTTATTGCTCAGACTGGGAATGGGAACAATCTTGCATATTACGATGCTGGGTTAGCAGGCTGATACATTCTTGCTGCTGGGTGATGTTGCCAATGCCAAATGAACAGAAATCGCTACCTGCCCCCAACAGTGGCAGCAGCTTATTGAGGAGGGACGATTTTGTCGGATCTTCCCAATGGTAGTGTCACCTTCCTATTCCAAGACTAGAATCCTAACTATCAAGCCACACTTTACTGCACTGGTGGGGACATGTTTTTTTAAGGTACTACCTTCCATATGTGATATTAAACTGCCCTTCTGCTCTTTCAGATGAATGTTTAATATTTTATGGTTATTTGAAGAGGAGCAACAGAGTTCTGGCATCCCATCAGCCAAACCACCAAAAATCGGTTCAGAAATCATTTACCTCATTGCTGTTAGTGCAACTTTGCTACTTTTGTGTTGAAATCCACAGTAAAAATAATTTATGGATATTAATGAGTAAGGTGTTAAAACTGCAAGATATTTCTTCCAAAAATATCCCAAGTATTATATGTATGAAAATATATTCTTTGTATTGTCAAATAAGCAACTTTTTTGAAAAGCTTTTTAAGTTGGTTTAATCTTGTCACTGCTTTGCAAACTATTTAATGGCAGACACCTAGTTGCTGAGGATTTTATAGTAATTGAAAAATATTTACACTTCAAAATCTTGATGACCTCATGATACTATATTAAATCTGATAAGAGGATTTCATAAATTAGTAAAATAATCGGTGTTGATTGGTTTCTAACCATCTGTTACTCAGGCTCTGGAGTTTATGCAGCTTAAATGGGTCTGTTTAGCACCTGTTCTGATTCCAGAATATTCTACTGAATCTGTGAGATATACGTTAACAGCACACAGTCCTATTCAACTCTGATTTCTCTTTACAGATGCTGCCAGACTGCTGAGCTTTTCCAGCAATTTCTGTTTTCGTACAGTCCAATTCAATGCTTGGATCTGGCACTGTCAATGAGAACATTGATATTTCATAAATCTGTTTGAAACAAATTTTCCTTGAAGTGACTTTGACATGTTTAGATTTAGACTGGTTATCACACATATATAAAAATACAGTGAAAGTGGTTTTTTTGCATGTTATATGCAAAGTGTTACCACACTCCAGCGCAATCCCGAAACATTGAATATAATGCAAGATTTTACTGTGATAGAATTCAACCCTCTCTCTTCTTCCTGTTCCTCCTCCTGCTTGACATCAGCTGGAGTCTCTGAAACAAGCTACTGGGCCTGGGGGCTCTGAGGTCACAGTTACAGATCTCCACTGCTGCTACTCCCATGACCACAGCAGCCGATGGACCTGGCGATTCGCAGGTTCTATACCTGCTGCTCCCCATCCGACGCTCCTCCAGACACCGCCACCAGTCCATCTTCCATCCCTTTTGCCAATGGGCCCGTTCCTTCAGGTGTTTGAGCTTAGCTGAGGACCTGGAGCCTTGGCTCAGCCTGCAAGTCTGGGCTGGCGTTCAGCCTGGGACCTGTTCCTCGCTTGCCAGGAGATTCCAGGCTGGGGTGGAAATGTGTCCGGCTCCCCCTAGCTTTGCTGCCACAGTTGCTGGAGACCTCCTCCTTCACCTGCCGCTCTCCAGACTTTGAAGAAAAGTGAATGAAGTAAAAAGAAGATAAAGAGCAAGGCCAAAAAAAAAGAAAACAGAGTAAAGCTGACAAGCCCCAAGCTGAGCCCTGTTACTCCACTGTCATCTTGATCCAAATCATTTGGTTACATTGACATAGTAACTACATCTCAGTAGCAATTGATTGACTTTTCAGAACTTTGTCCTGAGTGTATGAAAGATGTTATACAATTGAAGTAATCTCCTCCTGTATAGGATGGGTTAGAATTGTTGATGATATATGGCAGCTGCGTGAGCTTGAATAAGTCCTGTGATGGGTCACTCACATTCCTGTACGTTCTGAAGATGGCACAACCAA
Organism: Chiloscyllium plagiosum; assembly: GCF_037043375.1. Lineage (NCBI taxonomy): Eukaryota > Metazoa > Chordata > Chondrichthyes > Orectolobiformes > Hemiscylliidae > Chiloscyllium > Chiloscyllium plagiosum. The sequence continues at coordinate 34,645,524 of NW_028270163.1, forward strand.
CTTGCTTTTCTGTACTTGCAGTTCGTTACACTGTACAAGAGAGAGAGCTTTGTTCTGAATCATTGGACTTCCTCTCGGACCAAGATCATGAGTGGTTCCAGGAATGAACCTAAGCCTCCAGATCAGCCACTGATGAAGGAGTCTGTGACAGGCAGAAGGGCATGAGACTTATTGGATTTTATTCTTTTTTTTACTTTTTTATTTGCTTAGAGTCATAGAGATGTACAGCACGAAAACAGTCTAACCTGTCCATGCCGACCAAATATCCCAAACCAATCTAGTCCCACCTGCCAGCATTTGGCCCATATCCTTCTCAACCCTTCCTCTTCATATACCCATCCAAATGCCTTTTAAACGTTGCAAGTGTACTAGCCTCCACCACTTCCTCTGGCAGCTCATTCCATACATGTACCACCGTCTGCGTGAAAAAGTTGCCTCTTAGGTCACTTTTATATCTTTCCCCTCTCACCCTAAATCTATGCCCTTTAGTTCTAGACTCCCTGACCCCAGGGAAAAGACTTTGTCTATTTATCCTATCCATGCCCCTCATAATTTTGTAAACCTCTATAAGGTCACCCCTCAGCCTCCGATGGTCCAGGGAAAACAGCCCCAGCCAGTTGTCTTGGTGCATATAAGCACCAACGATATAAGTAAAAAACTAGATGAGGTCCTGAAAGAAGAATTCAGGGAGCTAGGAGAGAAGTTAAAGAGGAGGACCTCAAAGGTAGTGACCTCAGGATTACTACCAGTGCCCTGTGTGCTAGCCGGCTTAGAAATGAAAAAATAGGCAGGATGAACACGTGGCTTGAGGGAGGGTGTAGGAGGGAGGGGTTCAGATTTGTTAGACATTGGGACCGGTTCTGGGAAGGTGGGACTATTACAAAATGGATGGTCTATATCTGAACCAGACTGAAACCAATGTCCTTGGGGGAGTTTTTACGACTGTTTTAAACTAATGTGGCAGAGGGCTGGGAACCAGAAGAGAAAACAAATAGGCAATGAGGTGGAGACTGGAGACTGTAAGAATCATGAAGATAGCATTAATAAGGGGAAGAGTAGGCAGTGAGCAGATGAATGCAAAAGAATGGTGGGAATAGTGACCACAATTCTGTAAGTTTTAGAATACTCATAGGCAAAGATGAGAGTGGTCCTAAGGGAAGAGTACTAAACTGGGACAAGGCCAATTATATCAAAATTAGGCAGGAGCTGGGAAATGTGAATTGGACACAGCTATTTGAAGGGAAGTCCACATCTGATATGTGGGAGGCTTTCAAAGATAGGTTAAAGATAGTTCAGGATAGGCATGTCCCATTGAAGGTAAAGGATTGGATAGGCAAGATTCATGAACCATGGATGACAGGAGAAATCATACGACTAGCCAAGAGGAAAAAGGAAGTGTACATATGGTCTAGGCAGCTAAGAACACAATGGGCCCTGGAAGAATATCGGAAGAGTAGGGCCAGTCTTAAACTAGGAATCAAGTAGGCTAAAAGGGGTCATGAAATAGCTTTAGTGAGCAGAATTAAAGAGAATCCCAAAGCACTTTATTCTTATATAAGAAGCAAGTGGGTAACTAGAGAAAGGATTGGTCCACTAAAGAATAAAGAATGAAGGCTGTGTGTCGAACCTGAGAGAATGAGTGAGATTCTGAATGACTACTTTGCATCAGTGTTCACTAAGGAGAGGAACATGGTGAATGTTGAGATTAGAGATAGAAGTTTGATTAGTCTGGATCACGTTGACATAAGTAGGGGAGATGTGTTGGGTAGGCTAGAGGTTATTAAAGTGGACAAATCCCCAGGATTGGATGGGATCTATCCCAGGTTGCTGAGGGAGGTGAGAGAGGAAATAGCTGGGGCCCTGACAGAGATCTTTGTGGCATCCTTAAATACAGGTGAGGTGCTGGAGGACTGGAAGGTTGCTCAAGTTGTCCCCTGTACAAGAAGGGTAATTGGGATTTTCCGGGTAACTACAGACCAGTGAGCCTGACATCAGAGGTGGGGAAGTTGCTGAGGGATAGGATCTATTTATATTTAGAAAAGAATGAGCTTATCTGTGATAGGCAACATGGTTTTGTGCGGGGGAGGTCGTATCTTACCAACTTAATAGAGTTCTTTGAGGAAGTGACCAAATTGATAGATGAAGGAAAGGCTGTTGATGTCATAAACATGGACTTTAATAAGGCGTTTGATAAGGTTGCCATGATAAACTAATAGAGAAAGTGAAGTCACATGGTGTGCAGAGTGTTCTACCTAGATGGACAGTGTAGTAGTTGAAGGGAGTTTCTCGAAATGGAGAAAGGTAACCAACAGGGATCAGAGCTGGGGCCACAGTTGTTTGTGATATACATAAATGATCTGGAAGAAGGCACTGTTGATATGATCAGCAAGTTTGCAAATGACACGAAGATTGGTGGAGTAGCAGAAAGCATAAGGGACTGTCAAAGAATACAGATGTATATAGATAGTCTGGAGAGTTGGGCGGAAAAGTGGCAGATGGAGTTCAATCCAAATGTGTGGTGATGCATTTAGGCAAGTCTAATTCTAGAGTGAATTATACAATGAACGGAAGAGCCTTGGGAAAAGTTGATGAGCAGAGAGATCTGGGAGTGCGGGTCCATTGTACCCTGAAGGTTATTGCACAGGTGGATAGAGTGGTCAAGAAGGCATATGGTATGCTTGCCTTCTTCAGACGGGGTATTGAGTATAAGAGCTGGCAAGCCATGTTAAAAGGATGTGGATGCTTTGAGAGGGTGAAGAGAAGCTTTACGAGGATGTTGCCTGGTATGGAAGGTATTAGCTATGAAGAGAGATTGAGTAGATTAGGATTGTTTTCATTAGAAAAAGAAGATTGAGGGGACACCTGATTGAGGTCTACAAAGTCATGAAGTGTAAAGACAGGGTGGATAGAGATAAGCTTTTTCCCAGGGTGAAGGATTCAATAATGAGAGGTCATGCCTTAAAGGTGAGAGGTGAAAAGTTTAAGGGGGATACACACGGCAAGTACTTTACATAGAGAGTGGTGGGTGTGTGGAATGTGTTGCCAGCAGAGGTCGTAGAGGCAGGCATGGTAGATTCATTTAAGATGCGTCTGGACAGATGTATGAGTAGGTGGGGAGGAGAGGGATACAGATGGGTGACAGGTTTGGATAGTAGATTTGGAGCAGCTCAGGCTTGGAAGGCCGAAGGGCCTGTTCTGGACTGTAAATTTTCTTTGTTCTTTGTTCAGCCTCTCCCTATAGCTCAAATCCTCCAACCCAGGCAACATCCTTGTAAATCTTTTCTGAACCCTTTCAATTTCACAACATCTTTCCAATAGGAAGGAGACAAGAATTGCACACAATATTCCAACAGTGGTCTAACCAACGTCTTGTACAGCATCAACATGACCTCCCAACTCCTGTACTCAATACTCTGACTAATAGAGGAAAGCATACCAAACGCCTTCTTCACTATCCTATCTACCTGCGACTCCACTTTCGAGGAGCTATGAACCTGCACTCCAATGTCTCTTTGTTCAGCAATACTCCACAGGACCTTACCATTAAGTGTATAAGTCCTGCTAAGATTTGCTTTCCCAAAATGCAGCACCTCGCATTTATCTGAACTAACTCTATCTGCCACCTCTCAGCACATTGGCCCATCTGATCAAGATCCTGTTGTAATCTGAAGTAACCTTCTTCGCTGTCCACTACACCTCCAATTTTGGTGTCAACTGCAAACTTACTAACTGTACCTCTTATGCTCACATCCAAATCATTTATATAAATGACAAAAAGTGCGGACTGCAGATGCTGATGATCAGAGTCGAGAGTGTGGCGCTGGAAAAGCACAGCAGATCAGGCAGCATCAGAGGAGCAGAAGAATCGACGTTTTGCCCGAAAGTTTTATGCTCAAAACGCAATTGTCCTGCTCCTCAGATGCAATTTTACTTACAGTTATACAGTATTGAGTCATACAGCATGGAAACAGACCCTTCGGTCGAACCAGCCAGACAGACCATAATCCCAAATTAAACTAGTCCCTCCTGCCTGAGCTTGGCCCATATCCTTCCAATCATTTCATATTCACATACTTACTTAAATGTCTTTTCAACACTGTAACTATACCTGCATCCAACACTTCCTCTCTATGTGCAAAAAAATGGCCCTTCATGTATTTTTAAAATCTTTCTCCTCTCACCTTCAAAATATTCCCTCCTAGTTTTGAAATCCCTCACTCTAGGGAAAAGACACCAGCTATTTACCTTATCTGTACCCTTCATGATTTTATACACCTCTATAAGGTCACCCCTCAACCTTCTACAGGCTGACCCCCCACCTCCCCCCCCCACCCCACCCCCACCCCACCCCGTGTCCACGGAAGCGTTTTCCGTGGTTTCAGTTACCTGTGGTTTACCACGGCCTGAACATATTATAGGGAACTTTCCAGAACTAGGGACTGAGGCTGCTGGGAAGGTAAATTTCCCATTTAAATGACTGGATTCGCTCCTATCCGTGGTTTTGGGATTCCATGGTAGATCTTGGAACGTACGGGGGTCTGTCCAATGAAGAAGGTCCCAGCCCATCCAACTTTCCTCACTTTCTGAATAGAGGAGTGACATTTGCTATTTTCCCATTTGAAAGAATTGTTTTGAGAATCTAAATACTTTGAAAAAATTTTCCAACCCATCTACTATCTAATGATTAATAATGATCTAATGGAAATTGTCAAAATTAAGAAAAGCTTTCAGAGAGTTATTGATTTATTCTACTGGTTGCCAAATTGATAATATGATGTTCTTTTATTCAATCATGGAATGTGGGAGGCACTGGCTGGCCATCATTAATTACCCCTCTCTGGTAGCCCTTCAGAAAGTGGTGGTGAGCTATTGCAATCCATGCATTATAATAGACTGAGTATTATCTTAAGAAGAACAAAAGATGGGAAGTGAGTCCAGAAAATCACATTGTTACTGGGACATTCTATTGTGGTCATACTATAACACAATATAAAACCGGTATTCTATAAGTATTTGAACCTAAAGTATGTGGGTAATAAATGCTGGCCTTACAGCAATGCTCACATACTAGGAATATTCTTTTTAAAAATGGAGAAGAAATAAATAGGGAAACAATTATAGCAGATTGCTTCTTTTGATGAGCTAACAAAGACACAATAGACTGAATGACCTACTTATGACAAGCGAATCGCCTCATCCCAGACACAACCAGATTCTCATTTCAGATACAGAGACTTTGATTTGTATAGAATATCCCATTCACATGTACTTGGCTACAGACAGAACACAAACTGGGTGGTTACATTTCTTTCACTGGGCAACAGAAAACAAATGGATAGTCAATGAATGCAGGAAACTCATTTTTAAATTAGTTGATCGTAACATTTTCTTTTTCTATCCCTGTCAAATGTAAACCTGTTAGCAAGAAGCAGCAGCATATGAATGATCTGTGAGAAAGGCACTACTGCGAAGAATATATTGATTTAGTGCAATGTGTGACTTACAGATTTGATCTGTAAGAGTTCACTTGCAGAAAACTTTAACAAGTAATTTATCAGCCTCCAGAAAGTAGAACAAGTCTGTAGTTGTCCTTGAAAAAAACTTTTACTGCTGACTACCCACAAATTTGTAGAGGAGATCCTGTAGGTAAATATTCTGGATGAGACCAACATGATCTTTTCATCTGGAGTCAGAAGATATACAAATGGAGCACAAACTTCAAACTTGTGGAGATGCCTTAATTAAAGCTGATCTTTTACTGTAAATCACATTTGCAGATAGTTGATCACACAAGGAAATTATCAATGGTAATCATGCAAGCACGCTAAAACATAAACTATCAAAATGTGACCAGCATGACATCAACAATAACAGTGGAATCCTGGAATATTTTCAAGCAAATTTAGAACCTTCATGGACAATGTTTCTTAAATGCATTTGGCAAAATTCTATACATGAGACCTTCAAAGACGTCAGTCTAATGATATGAATAGCAAATTGACTTGTCAATTGAAAGTGCAAGATAATAAGTGCACCTCAAGGGCAAACACTGCTATTCTGACTCTCCTGCTCACACCTTTCAGGGCTAATTTATTTATACTTATGGGAGATGAACAATACTCAAGAACTTTATACCAGTCAACAGCAGAAGGATTTTAATTAAGTTAAATGTAGCATCATCTACATGAGAATAGATAAACACAGTGAACAAAGTCCATGCCTTATGGAAATTCTTCAGATTGGAGCTCCTACATAGAATCATAGAATCCCTACAGTGGTAGGTTAGGTTCATTAGTTTGGGGAATGGAGAGTAATAGGGTAGGGGAATGGGTCAGTGTGGACTTGTTGGGCCAAATGGCCTGTTTCCACACTGTAGGGATTCTATGATTCTACATAGTAGCTCCAAAATGATCTCCAGTGAAGGAAGGTGGGAATCCAAGATGAAAGCAGGAGAATATATCTTTTAAATGACCAGAGTTCTATCCATTAGCATCTTCAGATAATTCTTTTTTCAGGGTAGGAATCAGTCCTCTCTCTCCCAGCAGCAGTAATAGACTTGTAGGTTTCTCTTGCAGGCAACATCAAGTGCAGCTAGAGTTATGAAATAAAAATCTCTTCTGAACCACAGCCACAAAAATCCCTTTGTTAATTATTTGGGGTAAAATATCTGACCTACATGTAATGAAATCTTTATTGGATAGGCTGGATTATATTGTCTATGGATACTGCTAGAAAGGTCAGGTGTGTAGGGTGTTCCAGCTAGGTGAATAAAGAACTGGTTGAGTGACAGGAGACAGAGATTAGTAGTCAAAGGGAGTTTCTTGAAATGGAGAAAGGTGACCAGTGGTGTTCAACAGGGATCAGTGCTGGGGTCACTGTTGCTTGTGATATACATAAATGATATAGAAGAGGGCATTGGTGGTCTGATCAGTAAGATTAGTGGAGTAGCAGAAAGCATAGGGGACTGTCAAAGAATACAGGAGAATATAGATAGACTGGAGAGTTGGGTGGAGAAGTGGCAGATGGAGGTCAATATGGGCAAATGTGAGGTGATGCATTTTGGAAGGTCTAATTCTAGAGCGAACTATACTATAAAAGGAAGAGCCTTGGGAAAAGTTGATGAATAGAGAGATCTGGGAGTTCAAGCCCATTGTAACCTGAAGTGTCTGCACAGGTGGATAGAGTGGTCAAGAAGGCAAATGGTATGCTTGCCTTCATCATGCAGTGTATTGAGTATAAGAGCTGGCAGGTCATGTTAAAATTGTACAAGACTTTGGTTTGGCCGCATTTAGAATACTGTGTACAGTTCTGGTCACCACATTACCAAAAAGATGTGGACACATTGGACAGGATGCAGAGAAGGTTTATGAGAATGTTGCCTGGTATGGAAAGTGTTAGCTATGTAGAGAGGTTGAGTAGACTAGGCTTGTTTTCATTAGAAAAAAAGGAGATTGAAGGGGGACCTGGTTGAGATCTACAAAATCATCAAGAGTATAGACAGGGTAGATAGAGATATGCTTTATCCCAGGGTGAGGAATTCAATAACGAGAGGTCACACGTTCAAGATAAAAGGAGAAAGTTTAACTGGGATGCACGTGGAAAGTACTTTACGCAGAGGGTGGTAGGTGCCTGGAACGCGTTGCCAGCAGAGGTAGTAGAGGCAGGCACGGGAGATTCATTTAAGGTACGTCGGGACTGATGCATGAGTACGTAGGGAGCAGAGGGATACGGATACTTAGGAATTGGGCTAAAGGTATAGACAGTGGATTTGGATCGGCTCAGGCTTGGAAGGCAAAGGGCCTGTTTCTGGGCTGTAAATTTTCTTTGTTCTTTATTTGTGGCCCACTCCTAATTGCTCTCACAGTAGTTAATGTCCATGTGCTGTTAGAGAGGAAATTGCAGGATTTTAACCCAGCGAAGATGAATAGAAGGTGATATAATTCCAAGTCAGGATTGTGTGTGACTTGGAGGGAAATGTGCAAGGTGATGATTGATGCATCTGCTATTCTTGTTCTCCCAGATGGTAGTTTGCAGATTTGGAAGGTGCTGTTGAAGAGACTTGGTGAGTTGCTGCAGTGCATCTTATACATATAAGGTTGGTACTACAGTGGGAGTAATTGTTCAAGGTTGAACTGGATCAATTTTATTTGCAGCTAAAGCAAATCTGTACCTCACTCTGAGGTAATTTACATTTTAACATGCAAATTAGGAACATGAGATGGCCATTGAGACATTTACATCTGCTCTGATGGCTGATCTGGTTGTTAACTCAAATCCGGAAAGGTGTGCTACCACCATTGTCTTTAAATGTTAGGATCAGAAGGGCCTGTTTCATCTAATTAGGAAATGAAAACCACTTAAGGGAGTCATTAGAAATAGCTCTTTTATGACAGGTTCCAATCATGTGATAGAGATTGTTATAGAAATGATTAGGCCAACCTGGATGTTAGGTCTGACTCCTCCAACATCCTAAGCTGCTGTACCCACAAGCATATATGTTAGCATCATAGTGGGTGGTGCTTATGACATTATTCAGTGTTAACCCTTCCAAACCCACATATAAGAGAGGTGGACGCACTGCTGTGTGGGCTACTTTGTCCTGGATGGTGTCAAGCTTCTTGAGTTTAGATGAAGTTGTATGCATCCAGCCAAGTACAGCATATTCAAACGTAATCTTGCCTTCATCTTGTAAATGATGAGAAGACTTTGGGGACACAATGGATGAGCAATATTCCGTCTGAGCTGTTTACATGTGTAGCCATGCAATAAACTGGATTGGACCATCCATTGTAGTTCAAGCAGTGACATCGTCAATCTGCCAGTGAAATTTCCAGCATAACATAAGTTCTATCTTGTAAAATATGAACCGCTTTGGATAAAAAATGTAGTGTTCAGAGGAGCTTATAGATCATACAAAGAAAACTTAGAGGGAACTTGGAAGGGTGTCACATATAACGCCTTAATTCTGCTTTTTTAGGCATAGTATTTGTGTGATTGGTCCTAGTTATGTTTCTGGTCAAGTAGGAAGCAGGAAGTACTCACAGCACAGAGATAAAAGATGAACAGAAATATATGAGATAGGAGGGAAAATCAAAATTTGAGCTTCTTTGGTGTAATGTCATTTGTTGTAATTCTGGTGACAATGCTGATGGCCTTAATTGTTTTGATGGCAACATTCACCAACAATTTTCCATAGTATCATTTAACATCCTCATCTCCGTGACGTGCTTTGCGTGGTCTCTACCTGAACCCTCACTGTACCTCCACAATGTATCTTCTTTCCCTTCTGTCAGGAATCTTGCTCCTTTAAACTGCCTCCAACCTCTAAGCATTTGCAATTGTATCTGATTTCTGATCCTTAATGAGTGAATTTCCTATAGGAAGTGAATTTTATGCTCACGGCAAAAGTGATAACTAGAGGTGACTAAAAAAAAATGTTTTTTTTCTTCCTGGAGCCTGAATTTATTTGCAGTTTCGATTTGCAATGGTATATTATACATTGCATTAACCAACTGACCTAGAGTATTGGTTACAGATAGATTAGCTTTTTGACCCTAATTAAACACAGGTCAGATTTAGCTGCAGAACATTGGATTGTGCATAACCTATAATTTAGCACTAATTATTTCAGTGAAAATCTGCAAATAACTCAGACTTTATCAAACATAATGGACTTGTTTATCTACATATTCCCACAAATGTCTGCACAATTGGCTATCCATATACTTGGTCATCCTCTGGGTCTTGAAAACTTATATCTTACCTCAACTATTCTCAATCCAACTCTCTTTCTCATTTTAATGCTACTGTCTCTCTCGTACAACATATAATACGATATACAATACAATAGAGCTCAGGAACAGGCCCTTTGGCTCACCAAACCTGTGCCAATTCCAATCCTTATTTAGGCCCACTACCTATTGCCCATGCATGGTTTCTATCCCTTTGTTTGCTTCCCGTTCATTTGTCAATCAAGAATAGGCCTTAAACATTGCTATCTCTGATCATGTTTTTGGGATCCTTCGGGGGGAGGAAGAGCAGCCCCAAGTTGTGGTCTACCAACTACATAGGTCAGAAGGGAGATGGGGACTTGAGGCAGAAATTCAGGGAGCTAGGATGGAAGCTTAGAGCTAGGACAAACAGAGTTGTTTTCTCTGGTTTGCTGCCCGTGTCACGTGCTAGTGAGGTGAGGAGTAGGGAGAGAAAGGAGTTGAACACGTGGCTACAGGGATGGTGCAGGAGGGAGGGTTTCAGGTTTTTGGATAATTGGAGCTCTTTCTGGGGTAGGTGGGACCTCTACAAGCAGGATGGATTTCATCTAAACCAGAGGGGTACCAATATTCTGGGTGGGAAATTCGCTAAAGCTATTAAGGTGGATTTAAACTAATACAGCAGGGGGATGGGAACCAAAATTGTAGGACAGGTACAGAAGAGGATGAGAGTAGGGAGTTCCAAAATCAAGTATCTAACACTGGCAAGCGAGAACCTGGTTTGAAGTGTGTGTACTTCAACGCGAGGAGCATCCGAAATAAAGTGGGTGAACTGGCAGCGTGGGTTGGTACCTGGGACTTCGATGTTGTGGCCATTACAGAGACATGGATAGAGCAGGGACAGGAATGGCTGTTGCAGGTTCTGGGATTCAAGCATTTCAGTAAGAACAAAGAAGATGGTAAAAGAGGGGGAGGTGTGGCATTGTTAATCAGGGACAATATTACAGTTGTAGAAAGGATGTTTGGGGACTCGTTAACTGAGGTAGTATGGGCTGAGGTTAGAAACAGGAAGGGAGAAGTCATCATGCTGGGAGTTTTCTATTGGCCTCCGAATAGTCCCAGAGATGTAGAGGAAAGGATAGCAAAGATGATTCTTGATAGGAGTGAGAGAGGCTGGGTAGTTGTCATGGGGGACTTCAACTTTCCAAATATTGACTGGGATCACTACAGTACGAGTACTATAGATGGGTCAGTTTTTGTCCAGTGTGTGCAGGAGGGCTTCCTGACACAATATATCGACAGGCCAGCAAGGGGCGAAGCCACATTAGATTTAGTACTGGGTAACGAGCCTGGCCAGGTGTTAGATTTGGAAGTAGGTGAGCACTTTGGAGACAGCGATCACAATTCTGTCAAATTTACTTTAGTGATGGAAAGGGATAGGTTTACTTCACCGAGCAAGAGTTACTGCTGGGAGAAGGGAAATTACGATGCAATTAGGAAAGATTTAGGAAGCGTAGAATGGGGAAGGAAACTGCAGGGGATGAGCACATTAAAAATGTGGAGCTTATTCAAGAAAAAGCTCCTGTGTGTCCTAGATAAGTATGTATCTGTCAGGCAGGGAGGAAGATATAGAACGTGTGAGCCGTGGTTTACTAAGGAAGTGGAATCCCTGGTCAAGAAGAAGAAGAAGGCTTATGTTAGGATGAGATGTGAAGGCTCAGTTAGGGTGCTTGAGGGTTACAAGGAAGTCAGGAAAGACCTAAAAAGAGAGCTCAGAAGAGCCAGGAGGAGACATGAGAAGTTGTTGGCGGATAGGATCAGGGTTAACCCTAAGGCTTTCCATAGATATGTCAGGAATAAAAGAATGACAAGAGTTAAAGTAGGGCCAATCAAGGATAATAGTGGGAAGTTGTGTGTGGAGTCAGAGGAGATAGGGGAAGCACAAAATAAATATTTTTCGACAGTGTTCACTTTAGAAAATGAAAATGTTGGCGAGAAGATACAGAGATATTTGCATCTAGACTAGAAGAGATTGAGGTTCACAAGGAAGAGGTATTAGAAATACTGCAGAGTGTGAAAATAGACAAGTCCCCTGGGCCAGATGGGATCTATCCTAGGATCCTCTAGGAAGCAAAGGAAGAGATTGCCGAGCCTTTGGCATTGATCTTCAAATCATCATTGTCTACAGGACTAGTGCCTGAGGACTGGAGGATAGCAAATGTGGTTCCCTTGTTCAAAATGGGTAGTAGAGACAACCCTGGTAATTACAGACCAGTGAGTCTCACTTCAGTTGTTGGTAAAGTGTTGGAAAAGGTTATAAGAGATAGGATTTATAACCATCTAGAAAATAATAATCTGATCAGGGACAGTCAGCAGGGTTTTGTGAAGGATAGGTCGTGCCTAACGAATCTTATTGAGTTTTTTGACAAAGTGACCAAACAGGTAGATGAGAGTAAACCAGTTGATGTGGTGTATATGGATTTCAGCAAGGCGTCCGATAAGGTTCCCTACAGTAGGCAATTGTACAAAATGCGGAGGAATGGGATTGTGGGAGAAATAGCAGTTTGGATCAGTAATTGGCTTGCTGAAAGAAGACAGAGGGTGGTGGTTGATGGCAAATGTTCATCCTGGAGTCCAGTTACTAGCAGCGTACCGCAAGGATCGGTGTTGGGTCCACTACTGTTCGTCATTTTTATAAATGACCTGGATGAGGGCTTAGAAGGGTGGGTTAGTAAATTTGTGGACGACACTAAGGTTGGTGGAGTTGTAGATAGTGACAAAGGATGTTGTAGGTTGCAGAGACATAGATAGGATGCAGAGCTGGGCTGAGAGGTGGCAAATGGAGTTTAATGTGGACAAGTGTGAGGTGATACACTTTGGACGGAGTAATCAGAATGCAAAGTACTGGGCTAATGGTAAGATTCTTGGGAATGCAGATGAGCAGAGAGATCTCGGTGTCCATGTACACAGATTCCTGAAAGCTGCCACCCAGATTGACAGGGTTGTTAAGAAGGCATACAGTGGTTTGGCCTTTATTAATAGAGGGATTGAGTTCCGGAACCAGGAGGTTATGCTGCAGCTGTACAAAGCTCTGGTACGGCCACACTTGGAGTATTGTGTACAGTTCTGGTCACCGCAATAAAAGAAGAATGTGGAAGCTTTGGAAAGGGTGCAGAGGAGATTTACTAGGATGTTGCCTGTATGGAAGGAATGTCTTCGAGGAAAGGCTGAGGGCCTTGAGGCTGTTCTCATTAGAGAGAAGAAGGTTGAGAGGTGACTTAATAGAGACATACAAGATAATCAGAGGGTTAGATAGGGTGGACAGGGAGAGCGTTTTTCCAAGTATGGGGACGGCAAACACGAGGGGACCCAACTTTAAAGTGAGGGGAGATAGGTATAAGACAGATGTCAGAGGTAGTTTCTTTACTCAGAGAGTAGTGAGGGCATGGAATGCTTTGCCTGCAATGGTAGTAGATTCACCAAGTTTAAATGCATTTAAGTCGTCATTGGACAGGCAAATGGACGTACATGGAATAGTGTAGGTGGGATGGGCTTCAGATTAGTATGACAGGGCGGCACAACATCGCGGGCCGAAGGGCCTGTACTGCACTGTAATGTTCTATGTTCTATGTTCTAACATGCCTGCATTGGCCGTGCATTCCAGGCCCTCATCACCCTCTGTGTGAAAAGGTTTACCTGTGCTTCTCCCTGAAACTTTCCCCCTCTCATCTTGAACCTGTGCCCTCTGTAGTTGACCTTTCCACCCTGGGAAAAAGTCTCTGACTATCCACCCTATCTATAACTCTCATGATTCGGAGATGCCGGTGTTGGACTGGGGTGTACAAAGTTAAAAATCACACAACACCAGGTTATAGTCCAACAGGTTTAATTGGAAGCACACAGGTTTAATTGTGCTTCCAATTAAACCTGTTGGACTATAACCTGGTGTTGTGTGATTTTTAACTTCGTATAACTCTCATAATTTTGTAAATCTCTATTAGGTCACCCCTCAGCCTCTGTCTTTCCAATAAAAACAATCTGAGTTTACCCAATCTCTCCTCATAACTAAAACCCTCCAGAACAGGCAACAGCCTGGTAAACCTTCTCTGTACCTCTCCAAAGCATCTGCATCCATCTGGTAGATTGGCAACCAGAACAGCATGCAAAATTCCAAGTGCGGCCTAAGCAACATTTTGTACATCTGTAACATAACTTGCCAACTTTTATATTCAATGCCCCAGCTGTTGAAGGCTTGCATGCTGTTTACCTTCTTGACCACCTTATCCACCTATGTTCCCACTTTCAGGGATCTGTGGACCTATACGCCCAGATCCCTCTGTATGTCATGCTCCCAATCCCGTTGTATCTCTTGACTATCCTCTTCACTATCTGTAACTACAATCAGACCATGTACATTTTCCTCTAAATCATGTCTATATATGTTACAAACAACAAAGGTCCCAGCACTCATCCCTGCGGAACACTACTTGTTACTGATCTCCATTCCGAAAAGCACCCTTCCACCACTACTTTCTCTTCTAACGACCAATCCCGTTTTGTATCCATCTGGCCAACTCGCCCCAGATCTCATGAAACTCTACCTTCTTTACCAGCCTGCCATAAGGTACTTTATTAAAGTCCACATAGATAACATTCACTGTCCTTCCTTCAATCATTGTCATCTTCTCAAAAAAACTCAATCAAGTTGGTCAGACATGACCCACATAAACTCAGGCTGCCTATCACTAAGTCCATTCGCTTCCAAATGTGAATAAATCCTGGGTCTCAGTACCTTCTCTAACAGCTTCCCCACCATTGATGTCAGGCTCATCGGCCTGTAATTACCTGGATTATCTCTGTTTCCCTTCTTAAACAAAAGAACAACATTGGCTATTCTCTAGTCCTCTGGAACCTCGCCTGAAGCCAAAGAGGATGCAGAGATATTCATTAAGTCAACAGCTGTTTCCTCCTTCACCTCCCACAGTATCCTGTGATAGATCCCATCAGGCCCTAGCGACCTGTCTATATCAATGTATTTCAAGACATCCAACACTTCCTCCTTCATTATGTTGACCTCCCGCTTAAGAGTATCCACACACCTTTCCCCGACCTTAACATCCCTCATGTCCCTTTCTTTGGTGACTACTGATGTAAAGTACTCATTAAAGATCTCACCCATTCCCGCTGGGTCCACAGATAACCTCCCTCCTTTATCCTTGAGTGGGCCTATTCTTTCGCTAGCTCCCTCTTGCTCCTAATATATGTATAAAATGCCTGAGGATTCTCCTTAACCCTGCTGGCCAAGGACATTTTGTACCCCCTCTCAGCCATCCCTACTCCCTGTTTGAGCTTCTTCCTACTTTCTCTATATTCTTCAAAGACTACATCTGTTTTTTAATGTCAAGACCATTTTGACTAAACTGATAATTTCCCCGGTTAGCTAAAGTTCCCAAATCCAGGTATCCCTGTCCTTTGTTTTCAGAGGAACATGCCTGCCCTGCATTTTCACCAACAGGTCCTTAAAAGATTCCCACATGTCAGATTTAGACTCACCCTCAAACAGCCACTCCCAATCCACATTCTCCAAACCTTGCCTAATTCGGTTATACTTAGCCACCTCCTATATTATCACCTTCATCCAGGGTGGCATGGTGGCTCAGTGGTTAGCACTGCTGCCTCACAGTGTCAGGGATCCAGGTTTGATTCTACCCTTAAGTGAATGTATGTTCTCCTTGTGGCTGCATGGGTTTCCTCCGAGTGCTCTGGTTTCCTCCCACAGCTACAAAGTTGGGCAGGTTAGATGGATTGGCAATGTAAAATTTTCCCATAGTGGATTGGCTGCAGGGTTGCAGGAATCAGATAGGGAGGAAGCCTGGGTGGGGTGCTCTTCAGAGGTCGGTGTAGACTCAATGGGCCAAATAATCTGCTTCCACACTGCTTTTCGCAGCAGAGAGTGGCGGGAGCTGGGCGGAAGTAAAGTCAGAGCGCAAAGCCGGTCGGGAAGGTAAGTGATTGTTATTTGAGTGGGTGTGTTCTAGACCCCAGGTCCTACAAAGTAGGGTCTCCCTCCCACCCTCCTCCTCTAACCTAAATTAAAAGTCCACAGACTTGCCCCAAAAAGAGGGTTCAAGGAAGTTCCTGTGGATTGAAGAGTGAAGCTTTAGCTCAGGAGTCTTTGACAAGGAGGTTGAGTGAAGTGATTACGCCACAGTTGAAGAGGGTGAAGACATGACTGCCAAGCTGGTTCAGTGTGCTACGTGCTTGATGTGGGAGGTCAACAACTCTGGTGTGTCTGGCTCGTATAAGTGTGGAAAGTGTGTGCACATTCAGCTACTGACAGAGCATATTGCAGCACTGATGAAAGAACTCAAGGACCTTACGCTCATCCGAGAGAATGAGATCTTTTTGGACAAGACCTTCAGCGAGGTTATTACACCGACCATACCAGAAGAGAGCAGACGATGAGGAAGGCAGAGAGGAGACAGGTGCAAGAGACGCCAGGGGAAGTACCTGTCAGGAACAAGTTGAATCGTTTGGAAACAGTAGAGACAGATGACACTGCCAGTCCGCGAGGTGGCCAGGTCTGTCAATCAAATGTTGGTGTGGAGACAGAGCGAAAGAGTCAGATATCGCACAGAGCCGTGGTAATAGGGGACTCCATAGTGAGAGGAACTGACCGGGGCTTTTGTGGTAGCAGGCGGGACTTAAGGATGGTGTGTTGCCTTCCTGGTGCCAGGGTTAAAGACATCACAGACAGAGTGCAGGAAATCCTCAAGGACAAAGGTGAAGAGCCAGAGGTGGTGGTACATGTCGGCACAAATGATGTCGGGAAGAAGAGGAGGAACATACTACAGCGGGACTTCGGAGAACTAGGAAGAAGGCTGAAAAGCAGGACGTCCAGGGTGGTTATCTCCGGTTTGCTTCCAGTTCCTCGGTCTGGTGAGGCCCGAAACAGGGAGATAATGGACTTGAACGTGTGGCTGGGGAACTGGTGCAGGAAGCAAGGATTTAAATTCTTGGATCACTGGGGTATGTTTTGTGGTAAGCATAAATTATACAAGAGAGGCGGTTTGCACCTTAATAGGTTAGGGACCAGCATTCTGGCAGGCAGGTTTGCTACTGCAACACAGCTACGTTTAAACTAGGTAGCGGGGGGAGGGGATAAACTGGATGTTTAAGAAGGAAATTGAAGGGAAAGTTAGAACAAGGGAAGTCAAGAAAGACAACTGTACCAATGGGTAGAAAACTCAAAAAGGGATCATGCTGTAAGGTTGAGTGAAATAGGAGTTGATGGGAAGGGTGAGGATAGTAACAAATTAAAAATACTATATATGAATGCACGAAGCACGAATGCACGACAGTGAGAATCTTTTTCCACGTATGGAGTCAGCTATTACAAGGGGGCATAGCTTTAAATTAAGGGGGGGTAGGTATAGGACAGATGTTAGGGGTAGGTTCTTTACTCAGCGAGTCGTGAGTTCATGGAATGCCCTGCCAGTAGCAGTGGTGGACTCTCCCTCATTATGGGCATTTAAGCGGGCATTGGATAGGCATATGGAGGATAGTGGGCTAATGTAGGTTAGGTGGGCTTGGATCGGCGCAACATCGAGGGCCGAAGGGCCTGTACTGCGCTGTATTCTTCTATGTTCTATGTTCTATGTTCTATGAAGCATTACAAATAAGATGGAAGGGCTTGAGGCTCTTTTGGAAATTGGCAGATACGATATTGTGGGGATAACTGAGACGTGGCTTCAAGTGGACAGGGCCTGAGAAATGAATATTCAAGGCTACACGTGCTTTTGTAAGGACAGACTGACGGGCAGAGGGGGTGGGGTGGCCATGTTGGTAAGGGATGATATTCAGTCCCTTGCACGGGGGGGCCTAGAATCAGGGGATGTAGAGTCAGTGTGGATAGAGCTGAGAAATTCTAAGGGTAAAAAGACCCTCTTGGGAGTTATCTACAGCCCCCCAAACAGTAGTCTGGATGTCGGATATAAGTTGAATCAGGAGCTGAAATTGGCCTGTCGCAAAGATGTTACTACAGTTGTTATGGGGGATTTCAACATGCAGGTAGACTGGGAGAATCAGGATGGTATTGGACCTCAAGAAAAAGATTTTGTGGAGTGCCTCCGAGATTCTAGAACAGCTGGTGCTGGAGCCTATCAGAGAGAAGGCAATTCTGGATCTGGTATTGAACCAGAATTGATCAGGGACCTCGAAGTGAAGGAGCCATTGGGAAGTAGTGACCATAATACAATAAGCTTCAATCTGTAATTTGAAAGGGAGAGGGTACAATCGGAAGTGACAATATTTCTGTTGAATAAAGGGAACTATGGAGCTATGAGGGAGGAGCTGGCCAAAGTTCAATGGTGCAATACCTTAGCAGGGATGACAGTGGAGGAACAATGGCAGATATTTCTGTGTATAATGCAGAAGATGCAGGATCAGTTCATTCCAAAAAGGAAGAAAGATCCTAGGAGGAGGCATGGGATGCTGTGGCTGACAAGGGAAGTTAAGAAAAATATAAAGTTAAAAGAGAAAAAGTATAACATAGCAAAGATAAGTGGGAAAACGGAGGACTGGGAAGCTTTTAAAGAACAACAGAGGATTATTAAGAAGGAAATACGGAGAGAAAAAATGAGGTACGAAGGTAAACTGGCCAAAAATATAAAGGAGGATAGTAAAAGCTTTTTTAGATATGTGAAAGGCAAAAAAATGAAACAGGGGAATATATTACGGGGAACAAAGAAATGGCAGAAGAATTGAATTGTGTTCACTGGGGAAGACACAAGCAATCTCCCTGAGGTAACAGTGGCTGAAGGACCTGCACTTAAGGGAATTTATATTTGCCAGGAATTGGTGTTGGAGAGACTGTTAGGTCTGAAGGTTGATAAGTCCCCGGGGCCTGAAGGTCTACATCCCAGGGTACTGAAGGAGGTGGCTCGAGAAATCATGGATGCGTTGGTGATTATTTTCCAGAGTTCGATAGATTCGGGATCAGTTCCTGCGGATTGGAGGGTGGCTAATCTTGTACCACTTTTTAAGAAAGGTGGGAAAGAGAAAGCAGGAAATTATCGACCAGTTAGTCTGACCTCAGTGGTGGGAAAGATGCTGGAATCTATTATAAAGGATAAAATTCCGACACATCTGGATAGTAGTAACAGGATAGGTCAAAGTCAGCATGGATTTATGAAAGGGAAATCATGCTTGACTAATTTTCTGGAATTTTTTGAGGATGTAACTCTGAAGATGGACGAGGGAGATCCAGTAGATGTAGTGTACCTGGACTTTCAGAAAGCTTTTGATAAAGTCCCACATAGGAGGTTAGTGAGCAAAATTAGGGCGCATGGTATTTGGGGCAAAGTACTAACTTGGATTGAAAGTTGGTTGGCTGATAGGATACAAAGAGTTGTGATAAATGGCACCATTTCGGAATGGCAGGCAGTGACCAGTAGGGTACCGCAGGGATCAGTGCTGGGACCACAGCTTTTTACAATATATGTTAATGATATAGAAGATGGTATTAGTAATAACATTAGCAAATTTGCTGATGATACTAAGCTGGGTGGCAGGGTGAAATGTGAGGAGGATGTTAGGATATTACAGGGTGACCTGAACAGGTTAGGTGAGTGGTCAAATACATGGCAGATGCAGTTTAATGTTGATAAATGTATGGTTATCCACTTTGGTGGCAAGAACAGGAAGGCAGATTACTATCTAAATGGAATCAATTTAGGTAAAGGGGCAGTACAAAGAGATCTGGGTGTTCTTGTACACCAGTCAATGAAGGCAAGCATGCAGGTACAGCAGGTAGTGAAGAAGGCTAATAGCATGCTGGCCTTCATAACAAGAGGGATTGAGTATAGAAGCAAAGAGGTTCTTCTGCAGCTGTACAGGGCCCTGCTGAGACCACACCTGGAGTACTGTGTGCAGTTCTGGTCTCCAAATTTGAGGAAAGACATTCTGGCTATTGAGGGAGTGCAGCGTAGGTTCACGAGGTCAATTCCTGGAATGGCAGAACTACCTTACGCTGAAAGACTGGAGCGACTGGGCTTGTATATCCTTGAGTTTAGAAGACAGAGGGGATCTGATTGAGACATATAAGATTATTAAAGGATTGGACAATCTGGAGGCAGGAAACATGTTTCCGCTGATGGGTGAGTGCCGAACCAGAGGACACAGCTTAAAAATATGGGGTAGACCATTTAGGACAGAGATAAGGAGAAACGTCTTCAACCAGAGAGTGGTGGCTGTGTGGAATGCTCTGTCCCAGAGGGCAGTGGAGGCCCAGTCTCTGGATTCATTTAAGAAAGAGTTAGATAGAGCTCTCAAGGATAGTGGAATCAAGGGTTATGGAGATAAGGCAGGAACAGGATAATGATTAAGGATGATCAGCCATGATCATGTTGAATGGTGGTGCAGGCTTGAAGGGCAGAATGGCCTACTCCTGCACCTATTGTCTATTGTAACACACTGTGGGGATTCCATGATTAAAGCAGCAGCTACACAAAACAGGCATAGACACATGCTATATCTGTCTCATATGTCTCTAGAAGTGTGAAGTCTTTTCAAGATAAAATAATCTAGGACAAGTCCACATCTTCAGATCACTTATGTGAGTATCCACAAATTGCAGCAGTTTGCAAGTCTTCAAGAAGGCATTGAAAATTAAGATTTTTTTTTAGATGGAAGGAAATTAATAGACATCTTTTAAATATTCAAAAATCTTTAACTTACTAGTAAGCTACATAATTTGCATCGACTAAATAGTAAATTCCCTAACTTTGCAAAATGGACAAGTGAATGTCAAATAAAGTTCAATGCAGGCAAATAGGAGGTTGTACATTTTGGTAAGAAGAATGTGAAGGTCACTTATTACTTAGAATGTTACAGTGGCCTGCACATAGCTATTCAATTAACAGCATTTGGCAAGATTTAATGACAATGGAACCTTGCACTGTAAAACATGAGAAAATGTAGTAGTGTAAAGTGACTACTTGTGTCTAACAGTTATGTTTCTGAAATAAATCTCGAGGTGGAAGAACAGGGAACCTTGAAATGCAAATACACCTGAGGTTGCAAAACATGTTAGCAGGTAAAACCAGGTTCGAAAACACTGCCCAATTTTACTGATTCATGGAATACCTAATGCTCTTTTATTCATTTAGGGGAAGTGGATATTGGTTTACTGTATTGCCCTTGAAAAGACGGTGGTCAACTGCCGATTGAACCACTGCAGTTCATTTTACGTAAATAAATCCACAATACTGTTAGGGAGGGACTTCCAGAATTTGACCCAAATAATTCATGTTCATGCAAATGAATGTGAATGGAATCTTTGACTGTATTTTGAAATTTTATCCACTATTTTCCTAGTTCCTGTGAATGCTCCTGGAATGATTCACAAACATTGGTGAAAAATGCTATTTTAATATTGCATATTGATGCAATATGCATTAACGCATCAGTGAATCGAACTGATCAGCACAATATTTTTAATAGTAGCGTAGGCATTCACTGTTTCATAACAAATGGTTCGCAATCACTTGTTAAATAAAATTATTGCGGAGTAATAACTAATAATCAGCTGAAATGAAAGAATCACTTTAGTACATTATGTTTTCTAATGTTTTGCAGAGAAAGGTCCGAGGTTATTAAATCGAGCAGCTGTATGCAAACCACTATAAATCAACTGTGTATACAGGTCCATCTGTTACAGCAACTGCAAACCCCCTGAGACACACAGCCTCACAAGATACAGAAATTTCCTTCTATTCAGATCCATGAATCTGGTCCTGGTTATTGCATAATTGTAATTTAGTAGAAATTGCTTTATCTTATCACTACTCCTGTGACCCAACTGCTTATCTGAATTGGCTGAACAACAACATGCTCTTGTGTGTAAATACTATAATCATACTACGCATTTCTTTCCATACTGAACTAACATTGTTTGAGATATTAATAGAATTTATATAAAGTTCATTGTAAAAACTACCTTTAGAAACCTTTAAAAGTCTTTTGAACAATATGAAGTTGTTTAGACAATGGCAGTCTAGCGTAGATTTTGTTTAAACATGTACTTACTTTTGTAGCTAATACACATAATATGTTTGATATTATCAGAGTTTGCTCACAATACTGAGCTTCTAGGATATGAGTGTGAGTTACAAGATCAGGTGCAGTAATCTAGAAACCCAATTCATTCTGTGCCAGAATGAAACCTCACATTTTTTGTAAATTAATTTTTAACAGTCATACTGTTGTTCATAACAAACGTCTTCAGAAATGCTAATACCTTAACGCCCACAGTGCTCCTGTCTCTTTTAAAGTAGGCACAAGGCTGTCAGGCTGCCTTGACCTTTAAATGTTGGCTCCTGAAAACGTGTGATACATTTTTTTCTCAACTGCATTTTCATTGTTGCCTTCTATTTAGCTGCTGATTAGATCAATCTTTACACACTGCAAATCTTTCATTTATACCCCTTTTGCTACAGTAAGCCTGCTTCCAACTGCTATTTCTCAATGTAAGAATGTATCGTATCTACAGCAAGCAAAGTGGGCCAGAATTTACTTTGGAGTGCTATATCTGGTGGACAAAGAGAAGCTCTTAACAGGCCAAGAAAGATGAGTGCAATTATATTGCAGCTATTATGCACATAGTCACTGATGGTGCAAGATTCTCTTTCTGACATTGTGAGTACTCCCACTCATGGATACACAGTATGTCTAATTGAACAGGGATAATTGTGTCACATTGGACTTATTCAGAGGCACTGCAGATAGTACTTCCCATCTCTGGCACATTCCCTTCCTTCCTCACCAACCCCATTCTTGTATGGTGGAAAAACTGCCAATATGGAGTGAAGATTAAAACAATTTTTAAATTGAGATGAGACTAATTGGCTCAGAGGTGGTGAAATAATCTGTTTAATAATGCAAACAAGAAAACAAACAAGCAAAAACAAAAGCCAAGTCATGCTGCTTTGACAGGCTTACAAACCATTAGGGTGAGCTCATTCATCAAGCTACACAATCTAAAAGGTCTGGAAAGGAATGCATCTTATCCATTAAACAGGTCAATTTTATTTTGACTGTTGCACACAACTGTTAGGTTATACAACAGCTCAGCTTTCACACACAGAAGAAACAAATACAAAAATCAAAAGATGAACAATGGATAAGGCAAAGGCAAAGGTAGATAATTTTTAAACAGTCAAGGAACCAAGGGTTATGGTGAGCAGGCATGTACATGTAAATGGAGCTGAGTCCACAAAAAGATCAGCCATGATCTTATTGAAAGGCAGAGCAGGCTCGATTGGCCAGATGGCCTACTCCTGCTCATATTTCTTATGTTATGTTCTTATTCCTGTCAAACAAGTCCTGAAATCTTATTGGTGCATTGGACTTCATGGTCAACAGCAAAGAAGTGTACTCATTACTCACAAAAAGAAAGCTGCCCACAAAATAGATAGTAACTTCTGTGGCATGGATTTCACTCATCTCAATATCAGTTTGAAACTGGTGCTAATTCAAGGACACAAAGAGGCAACCAGAAACAGTGATGTCAAGAAACAGAGAGAGCAACTATTCACATTGGGGATTCTCTCAGGTAGCAAAGCAGGAGGTTAAAGGTGTTGTGTCACTTCACTTTTTGGCATCATCTTACAGAAAGAAAAATCATGATTGTGAAATACACATGGAATCAAATAGGAAGATGAAATATCAAATATCTTTTATAAAAAATAAAATATGGAATTGATCATATTGAAGAAATTCAACATTTTGCAAATATCAGCTTTTCGGGGCCTGAGAGGGCAATTAGAAGCAACAAGAATTTGTTATTAGAAATCCAGCTGCACCTCATTCAACAAGGTATTGTTTCCAATGTTATTTACTGTTAATCTAATATTTAAAAAAGTGAATGTTCTTGTCAATTCTAATTGATTATAGGTCGTATATACTTCAACGGTATAGCAAATGGGGAGGATAGAATCGCCGGGAGCAACTTCCATTCTTAACTGCATATGTGCAGAGTTTAGAAGTTGCTGCTGAGTTTCCAAAGATAAAAATAGTAACAGTTTAACCATCAGATTATTCCCAGACAATGGTGAATTATACCCTGAACACTATTGTTACTTACACATGGACTCCACATGTCCTTAATATCAACCTTCCTTCACTGCATAGCTAATGTACATTTCTCAGCATTATTACCTCATCCCATTGCAGCCAATGTTAAGGGTGAATTGTTCAAAAAGGTTACTGAGCTCATTTAGCTAAATGATGCCAATATGTAGGACATACTCACAATATTTGTATTTCCCTTCAGCCCTGGCACTAAGCTTTACAGCTTAATTGCTTATTGTTCAAGACTCCGGGTGTTTATTTATGAATGATTCAACTAAGCCAGAAATCCAGTTCACGAGATAGGAATGTTTTCAGTGATTTACAAGTTTGCATCTGTGCTATTTTGCCTGAAATTATTCATACCTTACTTTTAGATTTTACTAAACCCAACCCCTAGCCAGGTGTGTTTTCAGCAACGCCATCCCTCACTCCCATTCCCAACTTAGTCCCACATAACATGTCGGGATTTAGGTCAGGTACCCAATAGCTTGCCCACCTTTGACTTATTAAAAGCCTTAAGTGCATATTTACTGCCCTTTTAATGTCCTCAATCCATTTTTCCCTACCATGTTATGCTGGAGAGTGGCAGGCAGGGGAGAATGGGGATGCCAGATTCTCAACATCTTTGGTAGAAAGGCAGGAAGGAAAGGGGTCATATCATTTGTGATGTGCCTTGTATCATGTGTCATGTGGGGGCACCCTCCCACCCAGGATACACTCTCTCTTTGTCTCTCCCCATCTGACCTTAAAAGGCCCCATTCTCACCACTGCCCGTTTATAGTCATGTGAATAACATTAGCTTTTCACCAATGGTGCTTCTGAAGGAGGCTATCCATTTAGTGTACTGATTTGTTGCCACAGAATTGACAATATCCAGAATCTTACACAATAAGCAATTCAGATGCAAAGCTTTATGACAGGGCTCAAGAGAAAAACAAATGGTGAGAGTGTATCTTAAATATTGGCATTGTATAGCTAAATGAGCTCAGTAACCTTTTTGGATTGTTGACCTTTCATATTGGCTGCACTGGAATGCACTCTCTGCATTCTCCTCACAACTCATTCTCTCCAAGTTTTGTGTCATCAGCAAATTGGTAACATTAAAACTGGTCACTGCAGCCAAGTCAATGATTTAGATATGAACATCTAGGGGCTGCATTGGAATGAGTTAATGCTGCTGAGAAAGATATATTATCCATGCAGTGAGGTAAGGCTAATGTTAAGAACATATGGAGTCCACATGTGAATGACAACAGCATTCAACTGCAAAAAGACAGGCTTGGTATCTTCAAACATTGTTGTCCATTCAACTCTTAAGTTAAATGAATTCTTACTTCTCAGGCAGCATAACAAAAACTATTTAGTGTTATAACAAAACAGGCCATGAACTGGTGCAGAATCAATTTACAAATGTAGGAATTGATTAGATTCCCTACTTTGTGGAAACAGGCCCTTCAGCCCAACTAGTCCACACTGACCCTCCAAAGAGTAACCCACCCAGACCCATTCCTCCTGATTAATGCACCTAACTCTAGGGGCAATTTAGCATGAGCAATTCACCTAACCTGCACATCTTTGGACTATGAGAAGAAACCCACGCAGACACGGGGAGAATGTGAAAACTCCATACAGACAGTCGCCCAAGGCTGGAATCGAACCTGGGTTCCTAGTGCTGTGAGGCAGCAGTGCTAACCACTGAGCCACTGTGCCACCCCAAATTCAAGACAATTCATGGGTGACCACATGTTGGAAGTACCTCCAGCTCAGGCAAAGGATTTCAGAGTTTGTGAGGCAGGTGCAGTCACTGTAAAGCACCACTACTGGGAGTTTCCTGAATTGTTCCTTTTAGGCCTTCCCATAAGCAACCAGAGTTCGGACAGTAGGTGAGTGGTCTTCTGGAAGGGGCAAGTAAAACCAGAATATCCAGGGCTTGTACTAATCTCAAACAGAAACTCAGGATCAGAGACAGATGGAAATGATGATATCCTGAAGGAGCGCAAACCAGACCACTGCATCAATAGGCAAAGGATAGTAAAGGAGGGAACAGCAAAGCACAGAAATGTTTTTTTTTGGAATGGGAGATTCCATAGTTAAAGGGACAAACAGGTATTTCCAAACCTGACATTGTTAGTTCCAATACAGTGTGCCAGATTAAAGGACATCATGGAGAGTGTGGAATATTCAACAAGGAAAAAGAGAATGAGTCAGAAATTGTGTTAGAGAGAGGGCAGGTATTGAAGTTGGATTCCATACAGTGTGGAAGCAGGCCCTTCAGCCCAACAAGTCCACACCGACCCCTCGAAGAGCAACCCACCCAGACCCATTTCCCTACATTCACCCCTGACAAATACACCTAACACTATTGGCAAATTAGCATGGCCAATTCACCTAACCTGGACATCTTTGGACTGTGGGAGGAAACCGGAGCACCCGGAGGAAACCCATGCAGACACAGGGAGAATGTGCAAACGCCACACAGACAGTTGCCCAAGGCTGGAATTGAACCTGGATCCCTGGTGCTGTGAGGCAGCAGTGCTAACCACTGAGCCACCGTGAGGTGCTAAGAACAGATTTTCAGGAGCCAGGGAGAAAGTTACAAAGTAGATCTCGAAGGTATAATTTCTAGATTACCTGCCCCCATGCCAGATGCTAGCCAGAGCAGAAGTAGGAAGATAGAACATAGGAGGAGAAGACCATTCAGCTCCTAAAGCCAGCTCTGCTATCCTGGATCAGAGCTGATTACCTCCCATCAAGGCCCCAATCCTGTACTATCCCCATATCCTTTGATTCGATGAGTAACTAAAGATCAATCACTCACTAACTTGGACTTACTTGATGGCTGAGTTCCCACAGTTCTTTGGGATAGAGAATTCCAAAATTCATCAATCTCTGCATGTGGACATTCATCCTCATCTCAGCTTGCCTTTAATTCTGAGATGGTGTCCCCTAGTTTAATACTCCACAACCAGAGGAAACATCCTCTCTGTATCGCCTCGGTCTATATCTTCAAGAATTGAAGTTTATGTGTGATTGCCATTTCTTCTTCTAAACTTAAGAGAATAACAGCTCAATGTCCTCAACCTCCACTCAAAGGTACTGCCACCATTTCAGACATCAGTCGGATAAACGGCTACTGTACTCTCCCTACAGTAAATATATCTTTCCTAATGCAAGAGCACCAGACTATACACCATACGCCCGATGAGGTTTCACCAGTGAAATAAACAAGCAAAGCAAAACTTATTTGCTCCTATACTCCAATCCTCTTGTGATAAAGGCTAGTAAACCACTTACTTTCCAAACTGCATGGAGCTGCAAGCTAGCTTTCAGGGACTTCTGACAATGACACCTTTGAACATCACCACATTCCCATCTCTAGCCATTTAACAAATACTTTGCACCTTTGTACCCCTTACCATAACCTTGCATTATCCATGGTACCTTCCAATTATTACGCTGTTGCTCTCTCACTCAGCCTGTCTAAATCCTTTAAGTCTCTTTGCATTCTCCTCACAACTCATTCTCTCCAAGTTTTGTGTCATCTGCAAATTGCTAAAATTAAAACCGGTCACTGCAACCAAGTCAATGATTTAGATTTAAACATTTGGGGGCTAAGCACTGATCTTTGTGGCACTCCACTAGTCATTCTAAGTCTGCCAACCTCAAAGTAGCCTATTTTTATCTCATCTAAAGAAAAGTCACTGGACTCAAAACATTAACTCTGATTTCTCTCCATAGATGCTGCCAGACCTTCTGAGGTTTCCCAGCAATTTCTGTTTTGTTTCAGATTATTAAACATAGTGATCTCGGACTAAGCACCACTCTCTGCAACTGGTTCCTCAGTTTCCTGACCCACAAGCTTCAACCAGTGAAGATTGGGGACAATATTTCATCCTCACTAACACTCAACACTGCAACCCCCCAGGGGTGTGTACTCATCCCCCTACTGTACTCACTGTATACCCATGACTGCGTCGCCAAATACCAGACTAATGCCATTTACAAGTTCGTTGATGACACCACCATAGTCGGTCGAATCTCAGATGGAGATAGAAGACCTGGAAAAATGGTGCACTGAGAACAACCAGCTCTCAATGCCGGCAAAACCAAGGAACTCATTACTGACTTTTGGCGGGATGTTACTCATGCCCCCCTACATATCAACAGCACAGAGGTGGAACAAGTGGAGAATGTCAAGCTCCTGGGAGTGGTCATCAACAGCAAGCTTTCTTGGACTCTTCATGTGGACGCACTGGTTACAAAGGCCCAACAATGTCTCTTCTTCCTCAGGCAGCTTTGAAAATTTGGTGAATATCCTTGCCAACTTTTATAGGTGCACCCATTGAGAACATTCTGCCGGATATATCAGTACCTGGTATGGTAACTGTACCATTCAAGATTGGAGATGGTTACAGAGAGTGGTGAACTCAGACCGGACAATCACAAAGGCCAACCTCTCATCTATAGAATCCATCTACCAGGCCCGCTGTCAAGGAAAGGCAGCCTACATTCTTAAAGATCAATCCCACCCTGGCAATGTTTTTCTACAACCTCTACCATCGAGGAGAAGGTACAGAAGCCTGAACACATGCACCAGCTGGTTTCGAAACAGTTTCTACCTTACTGTTGTTAGAATATTGAATGGACTCACAAACTCTTAACATTTGCCTGTACCTGTGTTTTTGTTTTTGCTGCTGTTTACCTATTATTTACTATCTATGCTGCTTAACTGTGAGCTGCCTGTATTGCTCGCAAGACAAAGCTTTTCATTGTGCCTCGGTACATGTGACAATAAATTCAATTCAATTCAGATTTCCAGCATCTGCAGTTCTTTCAGTTTTTTGGCCATTTTTATCCTGTTCTGCTTTCTACAAATCTTCTATGCATTTTAACATATTACCCTTAATCCCATGCACTTTGATTTAGTTTACTAAATTCATGTATGGGACTTTATCAAAAGCCTTCTGAAAATCCAGAAATACCCCTATAAAGTGCTTAAAAGCTTTCCTTGTACAGCAGTCATGCCAGAGAGAAACAAAAACTGTCCCTAAAACCTCGACGGGTTTAAATCAACTGTGACTTCAATTCACAGTTTGGAAAATCTGATAAATTATTCCTGCTATACATCAGGGTTTAAATGTTCATAGCTTCAAATAACCTTGCCAGGATCTTATGTGAATGTTTTTGGTCCAAAGCAATTACTAAATTCCTTTCTTTTAGACACTCTATTTGAAAAGATTGTATCTCTTTCTCAGGAGTGTTACTTTATACATCCATCTTTACAGAATGTCTGCAGAACTGGCCCAAACTGAAACTAAAAATAATCCCTAAAGTATGGGTGTTTCATCAAAGCTTAAGAAAAACTACCAGAAAATTCTAATAGAAATCCTGGTGCAGGTTTGATGGTAAATTCTCCTAATGATTCACAAGATACATTAGTCCTGAAGGCTATCTCTATCAAATTGTATTAAAAGAAATTACTATGGCTACAGAAATACTTACAGGCTAAACATTAAACCCAACAGAGACAAGAAAAACCCATATGTCATTAAGTCAACATTCAAAAATCAAAATGTAAAATTGAATGATAAATCTCACATCCTATATCACACTGTTTCTTTACTGATTGCTTGGTTCTCCTCTGCTGAATTCAAAACATCCCAATCCTCAGGTTTACAAAATTTTTTTGCAACTTTAAAAGTCTCTTCCTCTGATCCAATACTATCTTTAATATGAAAGCAAAATATTGCAGAATAAAAATAGAAGGTGATAGTGAAACAGTTTTTCTTTTCACAAATACTGCCATACAGATTTTGCTGGAGGTAGTCAATGTTCAATTTATTGTGTTCGCCATGGCTCTTCAAGGAATGTATGTTTTTTTTGATAACCATATGTTAATTCTTTAAATACTAACCATTCTCCATCTACCATCAAAACTTTTAATGTTCAGTTTCAATTCACCACAGTCAGCTTCCTCATACAATCATACTTGTCCTTATGTTTAGACTGAAGACCATAGTTCGAAATTGAACAGTATCTTTTTAAATGTTAATGGAGAATTCTATAGTCACTGTTCCCTATAGCAATGTTTCCCAAATATTTCCTACTATGAACCGATTTTGAGGCTTGAAAATTGTTGCAACAGCAAGTGAGAAATGAGAGTGGGGGGGGGGGGGAGGAATTGGTGAATAGGAGACCTGAGAGCACATGCGAGTTCCTGTGTAAGCGGGGAGTTTCTGTTATTGTGCAATCCAGTTATAATTCAGTCAGAGGTACATGGTGGCCATTGCTGCATTGGAGGTCATAACCCTAAAATATTAGCTCATCATCCTACTTGGAGTACCGACCCCCACTTTGGGCAATTCTGTCCTAAAGGTCTTTGTATCAAATCATTAACTAACCTTTTCTCATGTCATTAATACTACATCTAAAATAGCCTGTGCTCTGGTTGATTTCTCAACATATTGCTCCACGCTTGCAGCAATGCGCCGGCACCTAACCTCTCTACAGTCTGCCCTGCCTCAGCTGAGGGCCACACTCTCTCAGAATTGCAAAGGACCACTCTGTACTACATCCTCAGGAGAATCCATACTCTCAACAAACAGTATTTCAATTCCATCTCAAACATCAAAAACTGTAAGTACAACAAACTTTTATCTACCCACCTCCATAACCAGCGCTCCTCGAACATTCCAGAAGATTCCCCTGGCCTCGGAAACACTATTATCCATGCGGCTGATGCAGCTACCACCCCCACGCTGATTGATGATGTCACTTCTGCCCCCATCACGGCCACTCCCACAGCCACTTCCGGCCCTCACATCATCGCCGATGCCACACGCTCAGTGACTTCCGCCACCCCTACTGCCATGTCTGCCACCACTTCCGCCCCCACCAGCGCCACTCACCTGCATTCTGCTGACACGCCCTCCACAGACCCCACTGTCACTATCCCCATCCCCCAGAACCCCGAGGGGAACACTACCCCTGCTCATGACTCTACCCCCATTCACCCCACCATCACACCCATTCCAGGTACTGGCTCCGACCCCACTCCCAGCTCTACACCCACACCAGCTCCCAGCTCTCAGCCCTGCCGAGTTTTCACCATCCCTCCAGACCTCCCCCTCACTGAGGACGAACGATCAGTCCTCAGCAAAGGACTCACCTTCATCCCCCTCCGTCCACGCATCAATGAATTTAATACACGCCGTGACATCGAACTATTCTTCCGTCGCCTCCGCCTCCGAACTTACTTTCACAATCAGGATTCCCGCCCATCTTCCGAGGACCCCTTCGCCCACCTCCAACACACTGCATCCACCTGGACACCCCGTGCTGGCCTATTACCTGCCCTCGACCTCTTCATTTCCAACTGCCGCCGGGACATTAACCGCCTCAACCTGTCGAACCCCCTCCCCCACTCCAACCTCTCACCCTCACAACGCGCAGCCCTCCAATCCCTCTGCTCCAATCCCAACCTCACCATCAAGCCAGCGGACAAAGGGGGCGCAGTGGTAGTCTGGCGCACTGACCTCTACATCGCTGAAGCCAAACGCCAACTCGAGGACACCTCTTCCTACCGCCCCCTTGACCATGACCCCACCCCCCATCACCAAACCATCATCTCCCAGACCATACAGAAACTCATCACCTCAGGAGATCTCCCACCCACAGCTTCCAAGCTCATAGTCCGGGAACCCCGCACTGCCCAGTTCTACCTCCTTCCCAAGTTCCACAAGCCTGACCACCCTGGCCGACCCATTGTCTCAGCATGCTCCTGCCCCACTGAACTCATCTCTACCTACCTCAACACTGTCCTATCCCCCCCTCGTCCAGGAACTCCCCACATACGTTCGAGACACCACCCACGCCCTCCACCTCCTCCAAGACTTCCGTTTCCCCGGCTCCCAACGCCTCATCTTCACCATGGAAATCCAATCCCTCTACACCTCCATCCACCATGACCAGGGCCTCCAAGCCCTCCGTTTTTTTCCTCTCCAAACGTTCCCAACAGTACCCCTCCACCAACACTCTCATTCGTTTGGCCGAACTGGTCCTCACCCTTAACAATTTCTCCTTTGAATCCTCACACTTCCTCCAGACCAAAGGGGTAGCCATGGGCACACGTAGCTATGCCTGTCTCTTTGTTGGCTACGTAGAGCAGTTGATCTTCCGTAATTACACCAGCACCACTCCCCACCTCTTCCTCCGCTACATTGATGACTGCATTGGCGCCACGTCGTGCTCCCGCGAGGAGGTTGAGCAATTCATCAACTTCACCAACACATTCCATCCTGACCTTAAATTTACCTGGACCATCTCTGACACCTCCCTCCCCTTCCTGGACCTCTCCATCTCCATCAGTGACGACCGACTTGACACTGATATTTTTTACAAAGCCACCGACTCCCACAGCTACCTGGATTACACCTCTTCTCACTCCACCTCCTGCAAAAATGCTATCCCGTATTCCCAATTCCTCCGCCTCCGCCGTATCTGCTCCCAGGAGGAGCAGTTCCACCATAGAACACACCAGATGGCCTCCTTCTTTAGAGACCGCAATTTCCCTTCCCACGTGGTTAAAGATGCCCTCCAACGCATCTTGTCCACATCCCGCACCTCCGCCCTCAGACCCAACCCCTCCAACCGCAACAAGGGCAGAACGCCCCTGGTGCTCACCTTCCACCCTACCAACCTTCGCATAAGCCAAATCATCCGCCGACATTTCCGCCACCTCCAAACAGACCCCACCACCAGGGATATATTTCCCTCCCCACCCCGCTCCGCCTTCCGCAAAGACCGTTCCCTCCGTGACTACCTGGTCAGGTCCACGCCCCCCTACGACCCACCCTCCCATCCTGGCACTTTCCCCTGCCACCGCAGGAACTGTAAAACCTGTGCCCAAACCTCCTCCCTCACCTCCATCCAAGGCCCTAAAGGAGCCTTCCACATCCATCAAAGTTTTACCTGCACATCCACTAATATCATTTATTGTATCCGTTGCTCCCGATGCGGTCTCCTCTACATTGGGGAGACTGGGCACCTCCTAGCAGAGCGCTTTAGGGAACATCTCCGAGACACCCGCACCAATCAACCAAACCGCCCCGTGGCTCAACATTTCAACTCCCCCTCCCACTCTGCCGAGGATATGGAGGTGCTGGGCCTCCTCCACCGCCGCTCCCTCACCACCAGACGCATGGAAGAAGAACGCCTCATCTTCCGCCTCGGAACACTTCAACCCCAGGGCATAAATGTGGATTTCAACAGCTTCCTCATTTCCCCTTCCCCCACCTCATCCTAGTTTCTAACCTCCAGCAAAACTGTCCCCTTGACTTGTCCGGACTTGTCCGACCTGCCCAGCTCCTTTTCCACCTATCCACTCCACCCTCTCCTCCCTATGACCTATCACCTTCATCTCCTCCCCCACTGACCTATTGTACTCTATGCTACTCTATCCCCACCCCCACCCTCCTCTAGCTTATCTCTCCACGCTTCAGGCTCTCTGCCTTTATTCCTGATAAAGGGCTTTTGCCCGAAACGTCGATTTCGAAGCTCCTCGGATGCTGCCTGAATTGCTGTGCTCTTCCAGCACCACTGATCCAGAATATTGCTCCAGAAACCAATCTCAAACATATTACATGAATTCTTCCTTAGTAGTATTGGTGCTCATTAGATTTACCCAGTCAATATTTAGAATAAGATCACCCTTGATTACTGATTCTGATTCATATATGTGCCTCTAATTTCCTGATATGGATAATGATATTCATGCCGTATATAACCAGGACAGTTTGGTGATCTAATATTTGCTCCTCATGCTCTTTGTTAGCTCCATGCAAAAGATTTTACACCCTGTCCTTCTGATCAGACACACTCTCTCTCACTCATAAAATGATCCATTTCCTGATTAACAGCACAACCCTGTTGGACATCAATTGGTGCCAGGAAGAGGGTCCTGGGCGAAGGCCAACCTGGGGAAGCAGTCCTGGAGAAAACTTACCTTGGAGCAACATAGGAGCAGACTGTGGAGCAGACTGAGGGCTTGGAGCAGAGATGGTTGTTAGACTGGGGTGTGGTGCTGGTGGTCAGCTACTGCAATGTAATAGGTAAAAACAAGGACTGCAGATGCTGGAAACCAGATTCTAGATTAGAGTGGTGCTGGAAAAGCATAGCAGGTCAGACAGCATCCGAGGAGCAGGAAAATCAATGTTTTGGGCAAAAGCCCTTCATCAGGAATAGAGGCAGGGTGCCTGCAGTAGAGAGATAAATGAGAAGGGGGTGGGGGTGGGGAGAAAGTAGCAAAGAGTACAATAGGTGAATGGGGGTGGGGATGAAGGTGGTAGATCAGAGAGGAGGATGGAGTGAATAGGTGGAAAGGAAGATAGGCCGGTAGGACAGGTCATGAGGGCAGTGCTCTGTTTTACTTGCACATCCACCAATGTCATTTATTGTATCCGTTGCTCCTGATGCGGTCTCCTCTACATTGGGGAGACTGGACACCTCCTAGCACAGTGCTTTAGGGAACATCTCTGGGACACCCGCACCAATCAACCCCACCACCCTGTAGCACAACATTTCAACTCCCCCTCCCACTCTGCCGAGGACATGCAGGTGCTGGGCCTCCTCCACCGCCGCTCCCTCACCACCCGACACCTGGAGGAAGAACGCCTCATCTTCCGCCTTGGAACACTTCAACTCCATGGCATCAATGTGGATTTCACCAGTTTCCTCATTTCCCCTTCCCCCACCTCACCCCAGCTCCAGCCTTCCAGCTCAGCACCGCCCTCATGACCTGTCCTACCTGCCTATCTTCCTGTCCACCTATCCACTCCATCCTCCTCTCTGACCTATCACCTTCATCCCCACCCCCATTCACCCATTGTACTCTTTGCTACCTTCCCCCGCCCTCCTCTCTGACCTATTGTACTCTGTGCTACTTTCTCCCCACCCCCACACCCCACTCTCATTTACCTCTCCACTGCAGGCACCCTGCCTCTATTCCTGAGTAAGGGCTTTTGCCCGAAACGTCAATTTTCCTGCTCCTCATATCCTACTGCACTGTAATGTTAATTTGAATTTTCTTTTTAATCTGACTGTAATGTCACTCCTTTAACTATGTCTTATTTCTAACTTATTCTTTAAACACTAAAGTAACACAACTACTTTTTAAAAAATTCCCCTTTTGCATCTAAGATTTGTACCGAGGTAGTTGTACTTAAGATGGCGCCAATAACGACACTGAAGGGTGTTTTATTTCCAAGTCTGGATTGTGAGCAACTTGGAAGACCACTTGCAGGTGGCGGAACTCACATGTATCCTTCATTCTCTAGATGGTAGTCATCATGGTTTTGGATGGTGCTAATTATGGAGTCTTGGTGTGTTTCTCTAGTACAGCATGTACAAGGGAAAACACTGCTGTGACTGATCTTAAATGGTGCAGTGAGTAAGTGTTTGTGGGTGTAGTGACAGTCAAGTGGACTGCTGTCCTGAATAGTGTCAAGTTTCTTTAGTGTTGTTGGAGCTGCACCCATCCAGGTAAGTGGGGAGTGTTCCATCACACTCCTGACTTCTGCCTTGTAAATAGTAGACAGCCTTTGGGGAGTCAGATGGTGACTTATTTGTTGCAGAATTCATTGCCTCTGACCAGCTTTTATGTGTTCTACCATGTTTATATGGCTACTCCAGTTCAGTTTCTGGTTAAAGGCAACATCCAGGAGGTTGATAATGGTGGTTTTAGTGATGATAATTGCATTAAATTTCAAGGCAATGGTTAGCTTCTTTCTTGTTGGAAATGGTCATTGCCCATCTGTTGTATGGCATGAATGTTACTTACTACCTGTCAGTCCAAAGTTGAATACTGTCCACCTCTTGATCCATTTGGACCTGGATGGCTTCAGTAGCTACAGAGTCACAAATGGTATTGAACATGAAGCAATCAGCAGCACTCATTTGACCTTGTGATGAAGGGATGGTCATTGACAAATCAGCTGAAAATGGTTAAGCCTAAGATACTACCCTGAAGAACTCCTGCAAAGAAGACCTGGAGCTGAGATGACTGATGGCCAACAACCAGAACCATATTCCTTTATGCCAGGTATGATTCCAACCAGCAGAGAGTTTTCACCCTTACTCTTTACTCCCTTCCAATATTTTGATAAAACTTGGATCTCACTGCTCACAAGGCTGGAGGAAGTGGAAGCAGTAAATATTTGGGAGCTATAAATAGGAGATTGGATAAGCACAGAAGGAATAACCGTATGGGGCTACAGGGTTTGATTTAGTGAGTGAGACTGACTGGATTGCTTGGTGAGGAGCCATCATGAGTTTGATGAGTTGAATAGCCTTATCTATTCCAACAATGACTCATTTTTTTTAAATCACAAAATACCACAGTGCAACTCAACACTTATTTCATTTTAAAATCTGATCTGCAGTTCATTCGGAGTATTATTGAATTCTGGTTAACATTTAACTTCTACATGATGGGGAACTGACAGACATTGCAATGGAAATACATGTTGCCATAACAACGTGTAAACAATCAATCGTTCATATAGATCATGTTGTGTGACCAATGCAGTTGAATCTGAAAAAATGAGCAGCAGTTTGAATGCTCAAAATGATAAAAATGCAAAGTCCCAGCCCAGTCAGCTGAATGCTCAAAAGACCAGCAGCTTAAATCCTGGAACCAATATGTTAAAAAGTACAACCCAACCTTCATTGTTATTAATTTCCAATGTGAAATTTTGGTAATTTTCTTAAATATAAAATGTTACTATCTCAATCCATTTTCTATTACAGAACTTTAGCATTAACCTAGAGAAGTAAAAAAAAAATCCAATCTTGGAATCACAAAGCGTAAAGATTAATATAATCTAAAATCCTTAAGGCACTAATTTCAAACTATCAAACAACAACACATTCAGAAGATTGAGACATCTTAATCCAAAGGATCCACACTTACTCAAAACATTTGGGCCTATTACTTTCAGCTATAGGTGAAAACTGTAGCCTACTATGATGTTAAAAAGCCTTGCTAAGTTGTTACACTGTACCATCTACAAGATGCCTGACAGTAACTCACCAAGGCTCCATCTGAAGTGATTTTTAGACTTGCACCCTGTACCACCTAGAACAGTATAGCAGCTGCATGGGAACACCACCATTTGTAAGTTCCCCTCCAATACAACCTTGGAACTATGTCACTGTTCCTTCAATGTCATTGCACTTCAAAATCCTGGTGCACCTTTCCAAGCTGCAAGGATGCTTATAACCACCCTTTTAGGGATCAGCAAAAAATCACTGGCTAGACGGTGACACTCACATTCCATGAAATAATGCATTTTTAAGAAGCTTCCACTTTGATGTCAGAAAGAACTAAGCATCCATGGTCCATACCTAAGACTGGTATTAGGTCCTTTGAATATGAAAATAAGGAATTGAATGCTTGAGGCCTCCAGTTCAAGACTGGTCAGCCATAGCAGTAACTGCATTCAGCAGGTCCAGACCTTGGGACAACCCTGAAAGATAACATTTTACAAAGTTATTGATCTGAATATAGAGCTTGTCAGTACAGCCAGTCCTAGTCCTCTCAAAGAAAACCTTTGCCCTTTGTGACCTCCAGCCTCATTTCAAACATATCATCAGCATCCATGTCTGACCCCATCCACTTTCTGTCAGTTCATTTTCCTGGGGACACTCGCAGTACCTCAACTTGGCTGATTGTTGTAGCGAGACCTGATACCCAATACCAAGGATGCCCTCAGCCTCACCATTCAAGGGCAGGAAACATCGTCCACACACCCAAAAATGTTCCCATCATATGGGTGTAGAGGTCAAATTCCAGGATTGTGACAATGCTGCTCCTTTAACAAGGTTGTTTCCTTGGCATTTTTTTTCCAGGGAGGTTGTAAAAGCAGTGATTCCGAAAGGTCTGGCTTGGGTGGGTGTTCGGGCCAATTTGATTATAGCTAACATATACTTCTTCAGGCAAAAGGCAATCAAAATTTTTTTTAAAAATTTCATATCTTACAATGAAAGGTAATTGGCCAGTTCTCCCAGCTCAGCTTTACCCTGGTTTGGTTTGGTTTTAGCAAGCAACTATGTTGTGAAACTGCTTAATGCAAAGAAGCAGATCCACGCTGATCCTCCCACTCTTTGACACCTCTCTTGTAAGACCCTGTGTTTGATTTTACCTTCCTTGCTAAGGGGTGTTGATGGGGATTGCTGCAAGTATTTGGAACAGCATAATTAAGTTGGGCTAATCTGTTAGGTTTTCAGATAGATTAAGTTGTTCTATATTCTGTTCTCTTTTGTTTGTGTTTCATTCGGTAATCTTGTAAATAAATTCTGTCTTGTTTAAAACTAAGTGAATGGCCCAGCTGCATCTCTCCTGGAATATCCACTTCACACCTGCTTAAAACAACTAGCAAAGTTAGGGTTCAGGCTACTTTCTTGAAATGTTTTGAGGGGATCTGACCTGGTCCATAACACACAAACTTAGTCATAGCAAGAGTTCACACTTAGTTATAGAGTGGTTTTGATGATGGATGAGGTGAGGGCCTTTGAGACAACGTCACAGCCACAGACAGCATGCAGCAAAATCTTGGGAACAAGAGCCAGGGCAGGGTAATCTTCTTCACTTGAGGCTTAAATGCATAGCAGAATTATAACATTACTGGAACACTTACTTGCTCACCCAGCATTAGAACAATGGGTTGAATGGCTTTTGTGCTATATTATTCAATGATTTCTTTCATATTTTTAAATTAGGTCACGTGTGACACTGCTAAAGTGGAATCTCAGATTTGGAGATAGCTTAATACCTAAAAGTAATTATCAACAACAGAACCTTAGAAACAATTCTCATAAGTTTTAGAGAAGTTAAGTCTAAGAAATTAAATAGTCAGAAACTGGAATAATCTAAAAGATAATAAGGCTTAGAAAGACCAAAAATGGAAGAGGTCTTTATAGATTATGCTGATGGTAAAATATAAAAGATGCTGAAGCTAAGTCACAATACAGCATCTGTCCAAAGCACTTTATAAAACTGATTTTACTGAATATCAGCACATTTCCAACAACCTTTTCTAGATATCACGTTTTCCATTATACTTTTGCAGAAATGCCAGACAAGGTGCAGTTATTCTGCCATTACAATGAGAAAGTCTAAGTAGTAAAATTCAATATTCACTTCTCAATGATCATCAGAAATAAACCATTAGCAACTTAGCTTTTAACATTAAGACATTTGGTTAGAAAGTCAAGCTTCTATGAAATCAGACTACTTTAACCACAAGCAGTATAAATCATTTAACGCTTAAGTTCTTTTCACAAGAAACAGTTTGTGCTCAAATGTCTGGTTGAATAGCTGTAAACAAAATTTTGGATCGTGGTGCTATGCTATTCTTACTGCACCATGTTGCTATGCTGCTCTCAATTGTAACAATGGCACTACATTGTGAATGCATAGGAAACCTGGAACAAGATCTATTCAGCACGGTTCTCTTAATGAATTGTCCATTTCTAATTTATGCAGTTGAACACAACCTCTCAAACGTAAACCCACTCATCAAGAATAGGATTGGCATGAAAGCGGGTATAAAACTCCGTATATATCTTGAAAGTGTAATAGTTTAATAAACTGCAGTTCTTTAGATTGAAAAGACTGAGTGATTACACTTCTTCAGATTGACCATGTAAATGGCCTATTGATTCATAGGAACTTGTTCAACTCCAGGTGGTACACATTCTTTCCCTCTGAAGTCTCATTGCCTAGGTCATTGTGATTCATTGTAAGTTGGGCCTCAGAGCACCGATTCCAGTTCCAGATCAGTTTGTTCAAACTTCAAAACTGATTTTGACAATGTCATACAAAAGAGATCTTTCAAAAAAAAAGGGATGAATAAGTCTTGGAATCTTCAATCTCACCAGAGCTCATCAGAATAACTATCAATTAGTGAGGCACCCACTATGTAGGGAGAACAAGGATGGATGACTCCAACTATCACATATCTCCCAGTATCACATCCACAGCTTGCCATGACTGTCCACAGACAAGGATAATGGAGAGCCAGAGAAGATTGGTTTGAACAAAAAAAGTGATCCACATAAATACTTGCAGAGGATTGACAAAGCAGCGCTTTACTGCAGTTAGTTTAGATTAAGTGTAGTTTTGAATGTAGAAAATACCACACAAAATAAAGATAGTTGCTTATTAACAAGCAGCAGCACAGACCTAAGTACTATTAATGACTGATAAAGCAGCTGAACCACATTTGGTTTCCCGTTTAGCTGTAAAACTGTCAGCATCTGTCAGCAGCTCAGACAGTTCAATTGAAAGATCCCATTACACTGGTAATGAGCAGGTTAGATCTATGCTCACAAAGAAAAAAATATTTTCATTCTTGCTGTTTGTTGTTGGCACGTCCTTGTTTAACAACAGCCCATCCCCATATCACGAACCCCTACAAGGGCACAGGGGAACGAAATGAAAGTAAATTCCAGACAGATGTAGAAATTATATACATAAATGGTGAAATAGATTAAATTGAATTATCTAAATATACACTAAGTATTGTAAGGCATACTTACATCATTATATGCCCAATAGTAGTTCCTTATGGTGAAGGATGGATCATTGCTAAAGCGACTATAGGTGGTTCGGCCTAAGACACGACCCTGAGGAACTCCTGTAATGGTGTGATGGGGCTGAGATGACAGCCTTCCAACAACCACAATGATCTTTTGTGCTAGGTATGACTCCAGCCACTGCACAGTTTTTTATTCCCACAGATTATCATTGATTCCGGTTTTGCTAGGGCTCCTAAATTCCATACTTGGTCAAATGCTGCCATGAGGTCCAGGGCAATTATTTTCATCTAAGCTCTGGACCAAGGCTTTGATAAAGTCTTGAATCAAGGACCCCCAGGGGAATCGAAACTGGGCACTGGTGAACATGTTAGGGAAGGCGACAGCCGAGTGGTATTATCGCTGGACTGTCAATCCAGCAACCCCAGGTAATGTTCTAGGGACTCGGATTCGAAATCCCACCATGGCAGATAGACAGCAACATTTGAATTCAATAAAAATCTGGGATTAAGAGTAATGACAACCATGATTCCATCATCAATTGTTGGAAAAACTGGTTCACTAACGTGAACAGCCCCGTCTGGCTGTGACTCC
The DNA here is from genome assembly GCF_037043375.1 of Chiloscyllium plagiosum. Classification (NCBI taxonomy): domain Eukaryota; kingdom Metazoa; phylum Chordata; class Chondrichthyes; order Orectolobiformes; family Hemiscylliidae; genus Chiloscyllium; species Chiloscyllium plagiosum. Next base: position 34,686,551 of record NW_028270163.1, read on the forward strand.
AGACCCACAGCAATGTGGTTGACTCTTAACTGCCCTCTGGGCAATTCGGGATAGGCAATTTAATGCTGGCCTAGCCAGAGATGCTCTCATCCATGAATGAATTATAAAAAGTACCGAGTATGACTTGAGAACACTGTCGACGTCATTTTCCATTACTTTGCTGAAGAGCAGACCAATGGGGTGGTAATTGACTGTATTAGATTTGACCTGCACATTGTCACGTAGATGCCAGTGTTGCAGCTATACAGGAACAGATCAAGCAGAATCTCAATGCGTAGATCAATAGTTAAGAAGATCAATAGTTAAGAAAAAACAAGTGGTTGGATTGCAGATATATCTGACAGAGAGATGCTTTGAATTGAAATAATAAAACCCTGAAAAAACCAATAAAAGGGGAGAAATGCGTTGGGGCAAAAAAAAATCATGAGGAAAAAGGCAGAGAGCCCGAAGAGAGAAATAAAATTAAAAAGCAAAAAGCAATTAAATATTATTTTGTGAAGTAGAAAACTTAGAGGAAGATTAAAAATAGGAAGATTTTTAAAAAACCAAGTAAAAAAAGCAAAAATAAGAGGAGCAAAAACATGGATCACTATATTTAATTTAAAAAGTTAACATCCAAGGCAGATGTGTCCTTTACACTCAATGCAGAATGAGGTTGTTTAATTTATACCAATGTACAGTTTCAACATCATTTTAATTTTGCATCACATCATGAACAATGGGATATAATTTGCTCATTGCGGCTTGGCACTTCAGATCCTTAATGACAAATATTTACTTGTCGACAAAATTAAAATGTAATGCCGACAGCACCACTTTACAGTAGGCCAAATTGTGGGTCTAAATGATGCAGTATTTCTATAATGGGTTCTGAATACTAGAAGTAACTGGACAGTGCACCAGTGGTCCTAATGTCTATATCAGTGGTCCCAATGTCCATGTTAATACTAGACAGCAGTGCCCACAATACATTGGCAGCCTCGGCATATAGTGAGCTTTGGTAACTGCCAAGAAATTATAATCATGATACATGTAAAATTTTTAGCTGATGCAAGTAAATATTTAAAGTCAAACATTTGAAAGATATGGCTAATGTACACACAGTAGCAAAACATCATAGCTTGATTAGATTGTATGAAGATCTATCAAATTATGAAGCTGTTCTCAACAGTATATACAAGTCTGCCTTTTAACAAACTTAGAAGAAATAAGACTGAGCGATCCTGAAAAACTTTCCTGAATATAGCATGATAGAATGATAGAGCACAGAAGGAGGTAATACTGCCCACACTGCTGCTGTACTTAAGCGTTTAACTGATTCCTTTTTAGATGTCATTACTGAATCTGCTTCTAACAGCTTTCACACAGTGAATCAAAAGGACTTGCAATGTCATTAAAAATTCTTTACGTCCCAATTACTGTAACTCTATTCCCTTTGGTTACTTAAATCACTTCTCTCTTACTCTGTCAAAAATCTTCAATAATTTGAACTTTTACCAAATTTTCCCTCAACTTTGTCTGCCCTAAAAAGAGCAAGCACAGTATCTCTAATCTATTCATGTAACTGAAGATTTTCATTTCTGGTATTATACTAGTAAATCTCTTCATGCATGTTCTGTAAGGGTTTGAGCTCCTTCCTAAACTGTCACATCTAGAATTGGATACATTAGAATACCTAGCTCTCTGCAAATTAAATTTGTGACTCTGCAAAGTGAACTTCTAAGAATGTTACTTGAGTCGGAACATCCATTTTTCCAAATTAAACTGAGAACCCATCAGCTTACTCTGGTGGTTCATAAAAACCCTGCAGCATGATTCAGAGTGAAATAGGAACCTACTGTAGTTGCCCTCTCCGGATTCATCCCCATTAGATATATAACAGAGCTTTCATTTCATTTATCAGAGGGACCCTGCCCACAGTGACTATATCTAGGAAGTAATTCACGACAATAAATGAAAAGAAAACCATCAACTTTGAGAATGTTTTGAAATGGCAGCCAGGGCTCCTGTTCAAAAAAGATAGGAGCTTCATGTAAGATATTTAATCATGATCTGGTAGGTGTTCTATGCAATTTTGTATTCCACTGTCTGAATCAAAGGTTCTCAAAGGAGCCACTCTGAGAAACTCTAAACAATTGTAGCACTAATCTTCATGGCGCTAGAGCCCAAATGTCCTCATGCCTTCTTTAAAAAATTGCTTAGGTTTAAAATTAGCTAGATCTTTTGATTCTTTTAAAGGGGTGTGGGAGAGCAAACACATTCCAGTTCTGCACCTTACAAGTACAGTATGCAATATATTTATATCATTAAATTGGGCATCAGTTCCAGTCCACATAATGCTTGCGATATGATGCAACTTTTATGAAAGGTAATAAATTTAGGTGCTGTTCAAACAAACAAACACCTTGCATACATTTTCCAAACTTGGAAGTATAGTTACAGTGAAATACAATCACTACAGTGAATATAATTTTTTTGCAAAGTCATTCAGTTCCTGTCTTTCAGAACATTCATAATTAACAGACCTTTTGAGTAAAATACAACCTTTGTTAACGCATTAAGCTACTGTCATCGCAAGATTCATTTCTTATCTCCAGGATTCGTACATTACATTCTGCAGTGCAACAAAAAAAGGTTAATTTCATGATCAACCAAGTGCCTTTCATCACATCACATGGAGCATGCAATGTCCTTCTTTCACAGAACATTTCTTTTCTAGATACATCCTGTAGGTTTACAAAAAAGCCCCAATTCACACAAAGTACACATACTTAGATAATTCTTTGATCAAACTAAAACAAAATATCCCTGATTAAACTTAACAAGAGGTTCAGCGTTTGTTTATGTGGTTCACAAATTACTATAACTCAACAATTCTTTGCACTGGCATACATCACAAGTTGCATGTGGGCACAAATTGATCCTGGTGTTCTCACTTACCTTTTAGATTGCCATATTCTAAGAGCAGCACCCTCCAAATCAAAACTCCCGGAAATGCAAATGGAACCTAGTCACCAATGCTTTGAGACTATATGGCCTTCCCATTTCTCCTGGGCTGTAGTTTGGAAGGCTAAATAATAGGTATTCACAAGAAAATAAGGGTGTGGAAATTAAGGGTGGCCCATTTTAGTTATCCATCTGTGAGTAGTATGCAGATCTCTCATTCCTGGAAAGAGTTGGAACAAGGTTTTTTTGCTGCCACCATTCAGCTTTCATTCCATTCCAATCACCCCCCTTTGTCATGAATCCTACTATTACTTCTTATTACTTTTAATCTATTTTCCCTTGTGGCTCAGTGGTTAGCAATGCTGCCTCACACCACCAGAGTCCCAGGTTCAATTCCAGCCTTGGGCGACTATCTGTGTGGAGTTTGCACATTCTCCCTGTGTGGGATTTCCTTCCACAGTCCAAAGATGTGCAGGTCAGGTGAATTGGCCATGCTAAATTGTTAGGTGCATTAGTCAGAGTGGGGTGGGTTGCTCTTCGGAGGCTCGGTGTGGACTTGTTGGCCAAAGAGCCTGTCTCCACACTATAGGGAATCTAATCTCTCAAAAAAATGGTCCACAATGTATTTAAAAGTAAATATACAGATTTATCTTTTCCATTTCACTCATCTGTTGCTCATCAGAACATCTGGTTGAATGTCTCCTGTGTGTCTTGGCACTCAGATCTGAATGCAACAGTGGCCTCTCACTTCAGTACTGATTAAAACTCCTCTAACTTACTTTCAATTGTTTTGACTTCATTGGCTTGTTGATTTATTGCTTTGCATTGGCTTGCAAGGTTTAATGGGTGGTGTGTAGATGTCTTTTAACCTCATCCTTAGCAATTTCAACATCATGATTTATGTTTCTTGCTTAAATTCCTAACAGACGTGTAGTACTTTGGACTTGTCAGCATTCAGAATTATCTGCCACATATTCACTTGTCCAATTCACTCACCAATTGTAATTAATAACTTATGTTCTATTAATGACTTTTCAGATACCCTTAATACTTTTGTATTCAGGGATGGTACATGAGGTAAGATCAGCTCCAAGAGTTTTACTCACTAGTGCTTTATCAATGCGGACCTGAAACACAGTGTGCTCCGTACTACGTAACCGTTAGGTTCGCACCATTATTTTGTTGTTGATGAATAATACTAATGTGCAGTATAATGTAAACACAGTAAAACAAACTTAACACAAAAATGTTTTGACAGGGCCAAAGGAAACAACAATCTTAATGTCATTTTCAAAAATCACATCACAAAATTTCAAGCATTTAATTTAAAATATACCTTAGCTGTTAAATTTTCATTTACTTCTGTTATACAAAGGATGAGGAAAGGCAGTTTCTGATCAGACACTTTTTAATTTGGGAGGGGGAGTAGATGAAAGAAAACAAAACACCTGGTACAGTTTGAAGCTACAAAGTGAACATTGTGACAGCGTATAATCTTTTGGAAGACCTTCACAAAATCAGATACAATGATCCACCTGGGAGCGCAGTGAATTATATCTGAATGTATTCTGTAATTGATAGCATTGCATAACAGATCAAAGCACTGTGAATGATCATTACTCACTTCTCATTGAAACAATGATTTTACTGACCTCTGTGGAAGTTTCATAATGATCACTGGAAATGCTCAACTCTCACTAAGATTACTTTAATTTTTTTTTGTTTTAATGATAAGAGCTGGCTGAACAGTTACAGTTTTAAATGATGGTTTTACCTGCAATATAAAAACACGTTACACAGTGTATCTGTACTTCTTACAGGGAACTAAAGTAGTTTTTCTCTCAAAATCAATGGTGTTCTTGTTCTTGTGCCAACTCTTTTATGTTACTGTACAACAGATCCATGAAACATGTACCTCACTGGTCGTGCTGTTTAATGCAAGAAGATAATGGCTGACTTCACTGAGCAAGATTTCAATTACAGCTTATTTTCTGAAAATACTAGTCACGTAGCCTATTTGCATTCTGATTTCTGTTAATAGGGCTAACCAGTAGCGTGAGTAAAAACCAAGAATAAGCAAGTTTGAAATATAATTAACTTGTGGAATAAAAACAACAAACAATCTCAGATACTCAGATTCAGGGAGCCTGACGACTTCTTTTCTGGAAAAGTCCCATCAATTCTTTGGTCAACTCAATGGTTAGAAATCTAGCAATTGACCCATTTTATACAAATTTCATATTCCACTGCAAGTTAAGTAATTTAAATAGCCCAGCATCTAGTGAATTTTAAAATTCATGAGTCCAGCTTTCAAATTGGAAAGGTATTTCAAAGCTGTATGTTTTTTTTAAACTGAGGTTACCTCCATGCAACAGCACTGCAAATGTATCTGGCGATGTTGAGATCGAAGTGATCAAAGCTACACAATAGCGGCTTAGATTAGAAAGAGGCAAGGGCATGCTGCTGGGGCTGGAACTTCAGAGATGATCAAAATTTCAAATGATACTGTTTTGAAATGTCATTTTGTTGAACTTCTAACAATAATTTAGGAACAAATTACGAAATGCTTTAGCTTCAGTGAGTGTCAACAAGCTGCAAATCCTACACAAATGGATCAATGATGGTGCCTATCCAATTTTCCTGAGGACTGTTAACGTTTCCGATAGCCCAGAGAGCAGAGGGCGTGTCCAGCTTCTAGATTAGTTTACCATAATGCAGGTATGGCAATCTTGTGATTGCTAGACCTTTATAATGATGACAAGGTGGATAGATTGCAGATGCAACACTTCACAGGTTGATGTTCTATTCCATCAGTGCAATATGTGGACGTGTCCTCCACACAATTTCAGCCACTGGTGTAACAAGTTACATTGCACACTTCCTGCCAGAGGTCCACTGTTCCTAAAAGAACAGCCCCTGACCTTTGAGCCCTGCTTCCATGGCTACACCGAGCTAGAATAAAACATCTGCACACCAGTGACTTAGTGAATTGTCTTGAGTGAAGTTCATGGATACAGCACATAAAGACAGCCCTTAGCTTACGAGACGCTGTTTTTATTGTTAGTCAACAAGGCGTGACATTCCCAATAATGGGTCCATTGCTTTTTTTTTTTACTAGCTGAAGATGTGAAATGCCTGAATAAGCATAGAAACCTGATGTGTGGGCTGAATAAAATACTTCACTTAATATCTCCTCACCAACAGCACCTAAACTGATAAGTTTTGTTGGTGATTTTTTAAAGCATCAGGATTAAAAAAAATTGTATTTTGAGTCATCATGAAAACATGGAAGTTAAATTCTTTGAATGGAAGTTATTTCAAGAATTAAAGTTTTGCCATCAACAACAACAAATACTTCTTTTGATTAAAATTCTGCAGTAGTCATAATATGAAGTCAGTGACTGTATTTTGCCAGATTACAATTCTAATAACAGGCATGTGAAAACTTGAGTTTCATTTAGTTTTAAAGCCTATAGAAGATCTTTGAAATTTATTTTCACAAGCACTCAGTTCCCTACATTCATCTCTAATGACATACAGAAATCATTTTCTCACTTGTAACCAATCAGCCTCATCATCATTGATCTCTAACTTGTAGAGTAGAATAAGCAATTATAATTGAATGAAATTCACTATCGTGGAGATCTTATTGAGGTTGGAGAACAAGAGGCTGCTGGCTTTGCAATCAGACAAAATCAGGAAGGAGCAGCACTGCTGGATTTTCTGGGGTTGACCCTCATTACCACGACAAGACCAGCTCCCAGCCTCATCTGGTTTGGCAACAAGGGGCACAATTGGGCAAAGAAAGGCAAGCTACGGTATCTTTCTCAAAAGCTGAATAAATGTTTTATCTTTGTGAAAGGGTAAGAAGCACCTGGCAAACACCCAATGTACGGAATTGTGGGAAAGTAATGGAACAGGGCAGCAATGAATGTGACCCGGTATCAGCCCTGCTCAGACCTGTTAATGGCCAGTGGAATATAGATATTGTTCAATGGACAGACATCAGGAGAGTTTAGCACCCTGTTGTACCTTTACTAGTGTCAATGACATCACCATGTAAACCAAGGTGCTGTTGTGTAATGTCCCATGGTCAATATGTCAGAATGCAACCTAAGCAGTGCCACATCTGATACAGCACACCTTGATAGAGGCAACTTCTCAACAGGTGCTGTCATAACTGTCGCAGCTCAAAAAAAAAGCTGATATGGAAAAGACTTCGATTCACCTGCAATATTGGTCAAACGTACATACAACAAAGCACTGCATTTACTGCTTGCTCAAACCGAGTCTGCCATGCTTCCATTGCTTATCTTGGATAGCCATACTTTCGACTCTACTCTTTTGAAAGTTTGCAAGAGCAACAATAGTCAAGTACTCTGACACTATTCATAACAAAATAATCAACTTTAGAGGCCTCTCATCCACCATCTTAAGTACTCATCATGAATGTATTGCACACTATGCACAGAATGCACAATTACAGAATATTTTAGCAGAACATCCCTAGCATGCAACTTTCATCACCTAGTAAGCTATGAGCAGCAGAGCACTTGAACCAGCATTTCCAACTCTCTCCTCCAAGATACCAAACATCCTGGTTTCGAAATATAATCATTATTCCTTTATCCTCACTGTTTCAAAAAGCTCGAAGTCCCCACATAATAGCGTTGTGAAAGCACATTCGCCACACAAACCTAGCAAATCAAGATGAAATCTCACTACCACTTTCTCAGGGTAATCACAAACAAACCTTGCCATTGATGCTCATATCCCAAGAGACAGATAAAGATATTCAGCTCTTTTAGTTTGAAAATAAGCTTTCAATATTCTGAGTATGTTGAGAAAACTCAAAAATAAACATGGACTAAAAGATACTGAAAAACTGAAAGTTAGAAACGTCAAATAATTCTTTCAGAATTTCATTGCATGTTAAATTTTGTTTGTGCCTACTCCAGGTGGACAACCAGAGCACAATGTACAATCTCAAAATGAATGCATTGGAAATCACATCTTGCTTAACTGAACCTGAACACATCTTATTACATTTTAGTATTTGTTAAAATTAAACTTTTGCACATTTTGTTCAGACCAGCCTTCACATTTTTCACAAGTGGAACCTATACATCAGTTTGTGAATGCATTGTCGCATTGCTCCTAAACTTAAGGGATTTCAAGCTGCAGTAGATACAAAACTGTGTACATTTTAAGATTAATTCTTCATTGGATCTGAGCCAAAGACATAATGAACAGAAAAGGATCTTCTCCTGGGCAAGTCACACAATCAGACCAGGATACTGAACTAATCGCCTTATTCTGTCTCACAACATGATCAGCGGGTACGATTATGCAAGTAACAGGCAAACAGCAATTGCCTTCTGTGCCATTGCTAAATTACGGGAAAAAAGTTGATTTTTAAAACAAAAATGATTCTATTCTACCTCTTACTGATAATGTTTCCTTTGGTCCTAGGCTACAAGGTGAACTGCATACTACTGTAACCTTCATATCTGAATGTGACTCCTTTTAATTATATGGTTGAGCTTCTGCCAGCTGGGCACCATTAAGATAGAAGGAGAAAGTCAAGACTGCAAATGCTGGAGATCAGAGTAAAAACATGTGGCACCAGAAAAGCACAGCAGGTCAGGCAGCATCTGAGGAGCAGGACAGTCAACGTTTCGGGCATAATCAAGATGAAGGGCTTATGCCTGAAACGTCGACTCTGCTGCTCCTCAGATGCTGCCTGACCTGCTGAGATTTTCTTGCGCCACATTCTTTGACCACCATCGTTGAGTTATAAGCTTTACAAGCAACTTAACAGGTTTTATGACACTACCCATCAGTTTGTTTTTACCTTACAGTTGCCTCTAATTTAATAATGAATATTAAAATGTTAAAATTAAAATAATACTGAACTAATATGCCATTGTCACTTGGTTTGGCCTATACGGTGAATCCAGACCCACAGCATTGTGGTTGACTCTCATCTGCCCTCTGAAATGGCCAAGCAAACCACTCAGTTCAAGGGCAGCTAGGGAGGAGTAATAAATGCTGGCCAGCCAGCAACACTCATGCCCCATGAGTGAATTAAAAAACAGAAATGAGGGGTGATCATCTTGAAACATACTGGATACTGGAGGAGGCTTGACAGAGTAGATGTTGGGAAGATGTTTCCACTATTGGGATAATCTCAAACTAGAGGACATAGTTACAGATATTGTAAAGTGAGATGTGAAAAAATTCTTCTCTCAGAGGGTTATGAATGTCTGGAATTGTCTAGATTTTTGAAACCTTGCTGAGTTGAGGGCTATGATGTGCTGGCCAAAAGAGAAGTTGAGGCTTGAGACAGATCAGCCATAATCTTACTGAGTGGTGGGGCAGGCAATGAGGGGCCAAATAGCCTGTGCCTGCTCCTTTGTGTTCTTGTGTTCATATGTTTTACATGCTTTCTATTTGCATTTGCTTTTCATTAATTAGAAATTAATGACCAAAGGAAAATAAAGCATCAGGATTATTAAATAAGAATAAATTTGAAATATTCTACCTAGGCAAATTCTAAAGGAATTTACAGGTTCTTTGGAACAACTAGAAAAAAGGACATTCTGTTATGGATATAGGTGGAAACAGTGGGCATGGTATTCGTCTAGTAATTCAAGATCCAATCTAAGTCTCCAATTAATAAATCTGGAACTGAGATGGAGTCTTGTGGTGCAGTGGCAGTGTCCCTTTCTCTGAGCCGAGGGGCCTGGGTTCAAGTCTCACCTGCTCTAGAGGTGTGTAGTAACATCTCTGAAAAGGTTGATTAGAAAATATAAATCTGGAATTGAAAGCTAGTGTTAATAATAGCGAGCATGAAACTATCATTGATTTTTGTAAAAAACCCATCTACATCACTAATGTCCTTATCTAGTCTGGTCTCCCTCTGAGTCAAGACTCATCAACAATGTCTATTAACTCTTAACTGCCCTCTGAAATGGCCTAGCAAGCTACTCAATTGAAGAGCCATTATGCATCAGCAACAAATCATTGCCAGTTACATTCATGAAAGAATTAAAACATCCTTGTATCACTAATCTCAAGAATTGCATGCAAGTCACCAAATGGAACCTGTCTGGCAATTAGAAAGTTTAAATGATAGACAGAGGTACTTATTCAGTTTAAGTAGAATCAGATACACACATACTAACCTTATCCTTTTCTCATTTAAGGATCTTTTCTAAAATGACACAGGTTTTAGAAAAAGATTTCTAGATTTTTTAACCTGCAAAGTTGCAATGATAGTGACGGACTACATGGAATGGTTACACATTAGCAAGGCATAACAGTTGATCGAGGAACAGAGGAGGAATAGTAGACCATTCACCCCCTATTCTTTCATTCGATGAGATCAAGGCTAATCTGTGGCCTAACTCCTGCCTTTGATCCACATCTCTTAAAACTCAAATGGCATTCTGTTTACTTTGGTATATGCAGTTAGTCTCTTTCCTATTTACCTTATAAATCTCCTACTCAGCTTATTAGCTATGATAGCTAATAAGAAATGAAACAGAAATTGACCACTTTCAGGTCCCTGCTCTGACAAATAAATGCACTCGTTTCTCTATCCCATGTAATTTATTCATGGGGAGGAAACACCTTATCACATGACTACAATGTTCATGCATGCATAGGTCAGATTTGCTCTGCACTATCCTTGAGATTTTTATTAGCAATTGTGACAAATGGACAATAGCCAGTGAAGACTGATGTTGGTGTGAACCACTGATGATGACAAACTTCATTTCGGATCCGGAGGTTTTTAAACTTATCATCAATAGTGTTGCAGGTCCCTTTAAGGCTTACATTTGATTGCACTGTTCGAGTAATATCTGAGTCAATAAGTGCTGAGCAGTCAATGTGAACATTGGAAGATGAACACAGGTGGCAGTCCCATCTGTTGCCCTGTCTCAGCTTACACTAGCACAAAAAAACCATGGAGTTGAGGCCAAGTTCATTTGGATGAGATCAACCATAAAGCTTACGATGCATATCAAGCAGGTCACTGATGCTTGACTAAGTCAGCTTGTTGATTATGGATGCAGACTTCACAACCATGATTTAGCTCCAATGTGACTCTGAAGCCTCATTTAGCAATTACATTTGCAAATGATTTAAACAGATTTTAAACAAACAGTGTACATTTAATATGTACTTTTAGAAAACAAATAATCTCACTGATTTATCTGCCCTTTGAAGCTGCCATTCACCTGAAATGTGAAGTTAGAATTATGTTCTCTTAGTAGACAACCTTGTGGTACTTTCATCCTTTAAAAATATGTTTTCATTGCAAAATGGGCAAGCTATAATGGAGAGGGTGTGATAAAAAAGGCCAAACATAAATCAACATAATGTAGCACTTTAATTTGAGAACACAGGAACTAGAAGCAGATCATTTGGAACCTCAAACCCATCTGCCATTCAATTAGGTTATGGATCCACTTCCACATCTACTCCACTTTTACACCTTATCCCTATATTCCTTACTGCACAAACAAAACAAAAATCAACTAATTTCAGCTTTGAAATCAACTGAGGATCCAAGGGCAGGCACTAAGAAAACTGTTGTGGAAATAGAAATGATATGACATGTGTAATGTCCTATCATAGGTGAGTCCTATTTTGAAGAACTTTGTTGGTGCAGGGTTAAGAGATCTTTGTTCTATATTTCATGTTGCTATGACCAACTCGGAAGTGTTTGATCCTGAATGGATGTCTGAAATGGAATAGCTTTAAATTTCATTCTCCATCATTAAAATTTCTACCTTGAAGAGTACAAAAGTACTGAAAAAATCAAATAAACTAATCAAAAAAATCTCCAGTTGTGCAAATCCATGGCAGAAGTTTTTTTTGAGCGAGTCGGCTTAGGGCAAAATATGGCATCATTCAAACATCTTACCTCAGATTAAAAATAAGACTTTATTCCCCAGTAGAGTGGTGTGCTTGTTTTTCTAGATTATATGGATTCAGAAGATATTGTCAAAGGAGCCTTGCACCTTGTAGATGGTGTGTCCTACTGCTCCTGTGCGTCAGTGGTGCAAGGCCTGAATGTTTGTTTATTGTGGTGCCAATCAAACTGCTGCTTTGTCCTGGGTGGTGTCAAGTTCTTGGGTGTTGTTGGAACAAGTTGTTGGAGTATTCCATCACACTCCAGACTTGCGCCTTGTAGATGGTGAACAAGTATTGGACAGTCAGGAGGTGAGTTACTCAGAGCAGGTTTCCCAGCTTCTGACCTGCCCCTGTAATCACAGACTGTTACATTTACACAAGCTTCATCCCTCACCACCACGGTTTAGTTTAGGGCCTCTCTATTTTCTAGTTAGCCAGTTTGCTAGAACTTTGACCCCAGTACAGTTCAGGTGAAGGCATAAGCGCCATTCTATCTCCTTTCACTTCAATGCCCAAAGCCTCCGACTTCAAATTGAAGCAGTGATATACATCTACTTTTTCATTTAGCATTTTGTTCACAATGTCTTCTTTTCAAATTAATTTATGAGGTGAGGGCATTGCTGGCTAGACAAGAATTTATTGCCTGACCCCAATTTCCCCAGAGGAAAGGTAAGAGTCAACCACATTGCTATGTGTCTGGTGTCACATTTAGGCCAGACCAGGTAAGGTTGGCAGCTTTCCTTCCCTAAAGATCATTTGTGAACTAGGTTTCATTTACAACAATTAACAGTGGTGACATGGTCTCCATTATACTAGCTTTACTCCTTCCAGGGTTTCTATTGAATTCAAATTTCACTATCTGCTATGGTGGGATTCAAACCTATGTTCTTAGAACATGAGCCTGGGGTTCTGGATTACTAGTGCAGCAACATTCCCTGGGTACTCTCTACACTGGTGGGACCAAACTCACATTTGATATCACTTTGCGAAATCTCATTTCACTCTGCAAGCATGACCCTGAACTCATAGTGGCTTGTCATTTTAATTATTACTAAAGTTGTCTATGTATTCTCATGCTGCTATCTCTGTCCTTGATCTACTGCTCTCTTCCAGTAAACCTCAACATTAGTCATACAGCATAGAAACAGCTTTTCAGCTCATCATGTCTATGCTGACCAATAAACACCAAACTACATTAAGCCCATTTACCTGCACTTGGTCCATAGCCTACTATGCCCTGGCATTTTAAGAACTCATCCAGGTGCTTCTTAAATGCTGTGTATGTACCTACCTTCACCAGCTCCTCATAGAATACATTCCATATATCTACCACCCTCCGGGTAAAAATGTTCTTCTCAGATATCCTCAAGCTATTTGCTCCTCACCTTAAGCTTAAGTTCTCTGGTGTTAGGCTCATCTGACATGGAGAAGGGATTCTCACGATCTACTCTGTCTATGCCCCTCACGTTTTTGTAAAGCTCAATCAGAACCCCCCCCCTCCAGCCTCCTCTACTTCAAAGAAATTAAGCCTAACCTATCCAGTTTCTCCTCATAGCTGAAACTTTTCATCCCAGACAACATCCTGCTGAATCTCCTCTGTACAATTACATACTTCCAATAGTGTGGTGTTCAGAACTGCACACAGTATTCTATCCATGGCCGAACCAATGTTTCATAAAGTTGCTCCTTTATTCCATGTCCTGACTAATGAAGGCAAGCTTAAATTCCATCTACCATTTGTCTGCCTAATTTACCATCTAATCAATATCAGACTGTAGCCAGAGGCTATCCTCCTCGCTATTAAAACACCCAAATTATTAATTAAAACTTCTGCATTCACATCAAAGTCACTGATGTACATAACATAGCAAGGGTCCCAGCAGTGATCCCTGTGGTAAACCGCTGGCCAGAGGCTTCCAAGTACGAATCCCCCTGTAGCTTTGTCTCCGATATGTAAGTGAATTTTGGATCCAGTTTTCCAACTTGCCTTGGATCCCAGGGGTTCTTAGCTTTTGGACCAGCCTTCCATGTGGGACCTTGTCAAAGACCTTACTGAAGTCCATGTAAATTGCATCAGCTGCATTACTCTCATCAATATATTTAGTCATCTTTTCAAAAAAATTCAATTAAAGTAGGCTGCAGTAGTGAGTACAGTGGGTTCTTTCTTGATTATATGTTTTTGGAGATAAGTCTCTTGATTAAACTTAAAATATAAGCCATAACTATTAATATAACCTGGTGCAGTGTTTTGTAGAGGAATAAGATGGTGGTATTTTTTGGGTAGATTGTGAAGGAGCAAAATGGCCTTGCAGTGATATGCACTTCTTGTCAGATGTGGGAGCTTAAAGAGAGTTTAAGGGTTACTGCGGATTATATCTGCCATAAATACTGTTGGATGTGAATCTTATCAGATCGAATGGATCAGTTGGAGAGACAGTTAGAAGCGATGAGGAATTTGCAACAGCAATAGCATGTGATGGATGGCAGTTACAGAAACGGGAGAAAGTCTCAGATACAGTCACATAGATGGGTTAACTCCAGGAAGGGTAACAGAGGTAGGCACCGAGGGCAGGTGTCTTTTGTGGATATACCCATTTCAAACAGGTATGCTGTTTTGGAAAATGTAGGGAGTGATGGATTCTGAGGGGAACGTAGCACGAACAGCCAAGTTTCTGGTATTGAGACTGGCTCTAATGCAACGAGGGTACATCGGCTTCCAAGAGATCAATTGTGTTAGGGGATTCTGTAGTCAGAGGTACAGACAGACGTTCCTGTGGCCAGCAGAGAAATAGCAGAATGGTGTGTTGTTTCCATGGTGCCAGGATCAAGGATGTCTCAGAGAGGGTGCAGAATGTTCTCAGTGGGGAGAGGGGTCATTGTCCACATTGGAACCAACGACATTGGAAGGGAAAAGGTTGAGATTCTGAAGGGAGATTACAGAGAGTTAGGCAGAAATTTAAAAAGGAGGTCCTCAAGGGCAGTAATATCTGGATTACTCCCAGTGCTACGAGCTAGTGAGGGCAGGAATAGGAGGATAGAGCAGATGAATGCGTGGCTGAGGAGCTGGTGGATGGGAGAAGGATTCACATTTTTGGATCATTGGAATCTCTTTTGGGATAGAAGTGACCTATACAAGGAGGACGGATTGCACCTAAATTGGAAGGGGACTAATATACTGGCAGGGAAATTTGCTAGAACTGCTCATGAGGATTTAAACTAGTAAGGTGGGGGGGTGGGGGATGGGGGGGGGGGGGGGGGGGGGGACCCAGGGAGTTAGTGAGGAAAGAGATCAATCTGAGACTGGTACCGTTGAGAACAGAAGTGAATCAAACAGTCAGGGCAGACAGGGACAAGGTAGGACTAATAAATTAAACGGTATTTATTTCAAAGCAAGGGGCCTAACAGGGAAGGCAGATGAACTCAGGGCATGGTTAGGAACATGGGATTGGGATATAATAGCAATTACAGAAACATGGCTCAGGGATGGGCAGGACTAGCAGCTTAATGTTCCAGGATACAAATGCTACAGGAAGGATAGAAAGGGAGGCAAGAGAGGAGGGGGAGTGGCATTTTTGATAAGGGATAGCATTACAGCCTTGCTGAGGGAGGATATTCCCGGAAATACACCCAGGGAAGTTATTTGGGTGGAACTGAGAAATAAGAAAGGGATGATCACCTTATTGGGATTGTATTATAGAAGCCCTAATAGTCAGAGGGAAATGGAGAAACAAACTTGTAAGGAGATCTCAGATATCTGTAAGAATAATAGGGTAGTTATGGTCAGAGATTTTAACTTTCCAAACATTGACTGGGACTGCCATAGTGTTAAAGGTTTAGATAGAGATGAATTTCTTAAGTGCGTACAAGACAATTTTCTGATTCAGTATGTGGATGTACCTACGAGAAAAACTTGTCCTACTCTTGGGAAATAAGGCAGGGCAGGTGACTGAGGTGTCAGTGGGGGAAGCACTTTGGGGCCAGCGACCATAATTCTATTTGTTTTAAAATAGTGATGGAAAAGGATAGACCAGATCTAAAAGTTGAAGTTCTAAATTGGAGAAAGGCCAATTTTGACGGTATTAGGCAAAAACTTTCGAAAGCTGATTGGAGGCAGATGTTCACATGTAAGGGGATGGCTGGAAAATGGGAAGCCTTCAGAAATGAGATAACAAGAATCCAGAGAAAGTATATTCCTGTCAGGGTGAAAGGAAAGGCTGGTAGGTATAGGGAATGCTGGATGATTAAAAAAATTGAGGGTTTGGTTAAGAAAAAGAAACCATATGTCAGGTTTATAGATCAATCTATATATAGGTCTATAGATACAGGATAGATCAAGTGAATCCTTACAAGAGTATAAAGGAAGTAGGAGTATACTTAAGAGGGAAATCAGGAGGGAAAAAAAGGGACATGAGATAGCTTTGGCAAATAGAATTAAGGAGAATCCAAAGGGTTTTTGCAAATATATTAAGGACAAAAGGGTAACTAGGGAGAGAATAGGGCTCCTCAAAGATCAGCAAGGCGGCCTTTGTGTGGAGCCGCAGAAAATGGGGGAGATACTAAATGAATATTTTGCATCAGTATTTACTGTGGAAAAGGAAATGGAAGACATAGACTGTCGGGAAATAGATGGTGACATCTTGCAAAATGTCCAGATTACAGAGGAGGAAGTGCTGGATGTCTTGAAACACATAAAAGTGCATAAATCCCCAGGACCTGATCAGGTGTACCCAAGAACTCTGTGGGAAGCTAGAGAAGTGATTGCTGGGCCTCTTGCTGTGATATTTGTATCATCGATAGTCACAGGTGAGGTGCCGGAAGACTGGAGGTTGGCAAACGTGGTGCCACTGTTTAAGAACGGTGGTAAAGACAAACCAGGGAACTATAGACCGGTGAGCCTGACGTCTGTGGTGGGCAAGTTATTGGAGGGAATCCTGAGGGACAGGATGTACATGTATTTGGAAAGGCAAGGACTGATTAGGGATAGTCAACATGGCTTTGTGCATGGGAAATCATGTCTCACAAACTTGATTGAGTTTTTCAAAGAAGTAACAAAGAGGATTGATGAGGGAAGAATGGTAGATGTGATCTCTATGGACTTCAGTAAGGCGTTCGACAAGGTTCCCCATGGGAGACTGATTAGCAAGGTTAGATCTCATGGAATACAGGGGGAACTAGCCATTTGGATACAGAACTGGCTCAAAGGTAGAAGACAGAGGGTGGTGGTGGAGGGTTGTTTTTCAGACTGGAGGCCTGTGACCAGTGGAGTGCCACAAGGATCGGTGCTGGGTCCTCTACTTCTTGTCATTTACATAAATGATTTGGATGCGAGCATAAGAGGGACAATTAGTAAGTTTGCTGATGACACCAAAATTGGAGGTGTAGTGGATAGTGAAGAAGGTTACCTCAGATTACAACAGGATCTTGACCAGATGGGCCAATGGGCTGAGATGTGGCAGATGGAGTTAATTCAGATAAATGCGAGGTGCTGCATTTTGGGAAAGCAAATCTTGGCAGAACTTATACACTTAATGGTAAGTTCCTAGGGAGTGTTGCTGAACAAAGAGACTTTGGAGTGCAGATTTGTAGTTCCTTGAAAGTGGAGTCACAGGTAGATAGGATAGTGAAGAAGGAGTTTGATACACTTTCCTTTATTGGTCAGAGTATTGAGTACAGGAGTTGGGAGGTCATGTTGCGGCTGTACAGGAAATTGGTTAGGTCACTGTTGGAATATTGCGTGCAATTCTGGTCTCCTTCCTATCGGAACGATGTTGTGAAACTTGAAAGGGTTCAGGAAATATGTACAAGGATGTTGCCAGGGTTGGAGGATTTGAGCTATAGGGAGAGGCTGAACAGGCTGGGGCTGTTTTCCCTGGACTGTCGGAGGCTGAGGGGTGACCTTATGGAGGTTTACAAAATTATGAGGGGCATGGATAGGATAAATAGGCAAAGTCTTTTCCCTGGGGTCGGGGAGTCCACAGCTAGAGGGCATAGGTTTAGGATAAGAGAGGAATGATCTAAAAGAGACCTCAGGGGCAACTGTTTCATGCAGAGGGTGGTACGTGTATGGAATGAGCTGCCAGAGGAAGTGGTGGAGGCTGGTACAAATGCAACATTTAAGAAGCATTTGGATGGGTATATGAATAGGAAGTGTTTGGAGGGATATGGGCCGGGTGCTGGCAGGTGGGACTAGATTGGGTTGGGATATCTGGTCGGCATGGATGGGTTGGACTGAAGGGTCTGTTTCCACACTGTACATCTCTATGACTCTATGACTCTCGTCACCTATGGCCAGCAACATAGTAAATATCTCCACCATAGCCCCAGCAATCACTGCTCTCACCTCCCATAGCACCCTGGGATATATCTCACCAGGCCCTGGGGACTTACGCACTTGAATGCCTATTAAAACATCTAATACCTCCTCTTTAATAGTCTTAACGTTTTCCAGAACCTCACCATCCCAACTGGTATCCCCAGCTACAGTGTCTTTCTCCCGTGTGAATACAGATGAGAGATATTCAATTAAGACCTAACTCACATTCACTGGTTCTATGCACAGGTTACCCCTTTGGTCTCTAATAGGTTGCAGTCTTTCCCTGGTAATTTTCTTACTGTTAATATACTTATAAAAAAGCCTTGTGGATTTCCTTGATCCTATCTGCCAAAAATATTTCATAGCCTTCTTTGCCCTCCTCATTTCCCTTTCCAACAACCTCCTGCATGCTATACCTTTGAAGGGCCTCCCCTGTTTTTAATGCTTTATACCTGATATATGCTTCCTTCTTTTTCTTTATCAAATTCTGGGTATCCCTTGACATCTACGGTTCCATGGACTTGCTCCCCTTGCTCTTTACTCTTAGAGGAGCACACTGGCCCTGCATTCTCATTATACTACTTTTAAAAGACTCCCTCTTTCCAAATGTAGACTTACCTGCAAGTAGGTGCTCCTGTCTAAGTTTGCCAACTTTTGTCTAATGATATTGCAATCAGCCTCCATCATCCCTCCCTCCCTCCCCACCCCGTTTAGACACACCTTGTGCACTATCCTTATCCCATTCCATAACAACTTTAAAAATTAGAGTTATGGTCACTAACTCCCAAATGCTCACCCACTGAAATTTCAACCACTCAAAGGGGCTTCATTCCCTCAGATTAGGTCTAGAACTACCCCATCTTTAGTGGGAATACTTACATACTAGCACAAAAAACTCTTCTAGATGAACTTGAAAAATTACACATTGTCTAATCCTTTCACACTAAGTTAAGATCTCAGTTAATGTTAGCAAAGTTGAAGTTCCCTACAACTATAACCCTGTTTTTCTCATACCTTTCTGTGATTTGTTGATCTTTGAGAGGCCTGTATTATAGTGCCAACAAAATAATCCCCCATTTTGTTTCTAAGCTCTACCCAAATTGCGTCATTTGAAGACACTTGTAATTCATCCTCCCTCATTATTGCGATGATGGCTTCCTTTACCAATAATACAATGCTCCCAGCTCTCTTGCCAGAAACCTCTATACCCTGAAATGTTGAGCTGCCAGTCCTGTTCTTCCTTCAACTATGTTGCAGGGACTGCACCATGGTCATATTCCCACAGATCTTTCCCTAACGTTTTCTAATTCTGATTAAAATTCTTCACAATTTTCCCTGGAGCATCAGAGGTGGACAGGTGACCTTATAGAGATTAAGAAGTAGGGGAATAGATAGGATGAATAGCCTAGGTCTTAACCCAGGGTAGGGGAATCCAAAACTAGAGGGACTAGGTTTAAAGTTGGAGGGAAAAGATTTAAAAGGGACCTAAAGGGCAACTTCTTCATACAGGTCATGGTGTGTTTATGGAATGAGCTGCTAGAGGAAGTGGTGGAGGTTCATGCAATTGCAACATTTAAAAGGCATCTGGGTGGGCACATCAATAGGAAGGGTTTGCAAGTGTTGGCAAATGGGATGAGATTATTGTGGTTCTGTTCGCCAAGCTGGGAATTTGTGTTGCAGACATTTCGTCCCCTGTCTAGGTGACATCCTCAGTGCTTGGGAGCCTCCTGTGAAGCGCTTCTGTGATCTTTCCTCCGGCATTTGTAGTGGTTTGAATCTGCTGCTTCCGGTTGTCAGTTCCAGCTGTCCATTGCAGTGGTCGGTATATTGGGTCCAGATCGATGTGCTTATTGATTGAATCTGGACCCAATCTGGACCCAATATACCAACCACTGCAACAGACAGCTGGAACTGACAACCGGAAGCGGCAGATTCAAACCACTACAAATGCTGGAGGAAAGATTACAGAAGCGCTTCACAGGAGACTCCCAAGCACTGAGGATGTCACCTAGACAGGGGACGAAACGTCTGCAACACAAATTCCCAGCTCGGCGAACAGAACCACAACAACGAGCACCCGAGCTACAAATCTTCTCACAAACTTTGGGACGAGATTAATTTAGAACATCTGATCAGCATGGACTAGTTGGATCAAAGGGTCTGTTTCCGTGCTGTACATCTCGATGACTCTATGACTCTAACTAAACATCATTCGATTTCTCTCTCATCAATGTTGCCCAGCATTTTTGATATTTATGGCACTTAATGGCTGTTTGTTTTAGTATCATTCCCACCTGTTACTCATGAGCCTATCCCCAAGCACATTTGCAGGATGGGAAGGTATTCCATGAAAAATAATAAAACCCAGAAAAGGACATGCACAGCAAAATAAATTGCTGATCTCTTACTTCTTTACCAACAATCTGATTAAAGCATTGCTGACACTGCAGCAAGCAAGCATTTCTTGCTGGGATTGTTCCTTTGTGGAATATAATCTGATCAGTAAAAATAATCATAACCCACAGATGATGGATTTTTGCCATTAGAGCTTTGAGAGATTTATCTCTCCTCTGCCATTTTAGGAGTGCGTCAATCTAATCCCACTTGTGGCACTATGCTCAGGTGTTCTCATTTGACAGCCAAGATAAACAGCAACAAAACATGTACTGGACCTTTAGAAATTCTAACATAGCTGGAATAAATTCCTGGTCCTGTCATGCAGTCTACTACATCTTCACGTACTGCATCTTAAAATAAGCACAGTAGTGGTCTTTGTAACGAATCACACAGCTGAGAAATTCAAAATTCAAAAAATCCTTGACAGCACATAAGGGGACTATAGTAATGGTAAAATGTGATTGAATACTATATAGTGTACACTATCTGCTAAATGATTGAGCAGTGTAGTAAGTCAGTGTTCAAACAGATTGTGCTACAATCCAATGGGAAGGGAGTTGATTCTGGGAATTCTTCATGGACTGGTTTCCTTCAACTCAAAGTGTTATCCGGAAATACCATGGCACAAATCACATTCCCATCTCTCCTGGCACCAAAACCTTAAAAAATCCTAAAGGAAGCCTATTCTCTAAAACAACTTCAAAATGAAATTGAACTGCCTTTCAGTTCAGGAAACAACATCATCTCAGAATTAATTATAACCTTACATATTTGGATGGGTTATGAATGAATTAAAAATCTGACCTGAGACCTCTAAAATTTTTTATATGAGTTGATCTTCTGAGCTAGACATGGTTTGGTAAATCACTTCCCTGCAACTGCTGTGTAATGATTAGAACAACCTTTTGAAACAGGGGATTTATATTTTAAGTGAATGAATTATGAAGTTGAGCAAATGCAAAAAGCGTTTAACTTTTGCCAACACCAAGCTCAGAGTGGCTGAAAATACAGGGGGTTCATGATAGTACCTTTCCTGTGAATGCACTAGAAGCGTTATCTTCAATGTCAGTATGCTGGTAGGGAGTTTAAATACAGCAGATCATAGACAAGACAGGAGGTCATTCGGTTTATTGTTTTTAAGAGCAATTCAGTTATTTCCACTCCCGACACATTCCCTTCTGTATTGTTTCGCCATTAGGAACTTATCGAATTTCTTTTCAAAGGCTCCGTTGAAACTATATCCACCTCCGATCACCAGTGCATTCCAAATCCTAACTACTCACTGTGAAGCTCCCCCACCTCACCTCTGATTCTTTTTAAAATCAGGTGTGCCTTCTGTTTATTTACCTTTCATCCTTTGAAACAGTTTTTCTGCATCTACTGTGTCGAAATCGTTAATGACTTTAAAACATTATATTAAACCATAACTTTCTCTGCTATAATGAGAATAATTCCATCTTCTCTGGTTTGTCCATGTAATTGGTTCCAAAGATATAATAGTCTAATAACATCTTCTGCAACCACTCTCAAGGCCTTAAAAATTCCTCCTGAAGGGTGATTTAGAGAATTGGACACAATGCTCCAGCTGGGGAGGTGATGGCCATGTGATATTAAACTGTTAAACTGTTAATCCATATATCCAGAAAATGTTCCACAGACCCAGTTCTAATTCCCGCCCACACAGATGGTAGAATTTAAATTCAATTAAAATCTGGAATTAAAAGTCTAACAATGGCCCTAAAGCCATTGTCAATTCTATGAGAAAAAAGAAATCTGGTTTACTAATATCCTTTAAGGAAAGAAACTGCCATCCTTACCTGGTCTGGCCTATATGTGACTCCAGACCCACAATCTGGTTGACTTTTAACTGCTCTTTGGGCAATTAGGGATGGGCAATAAATGTGTGACCTAGCAAGTAATCCCCACTTTACAACCACCTGATGAAGGAGCAGCGCTCAGAAAGCTAGTGCTTCCAAATAAACCTGTTGGACTATAACCTGGTGTTGTTTGATTTTTAACTTTGTAAATCCCAGTCCAACACTGGCAACTCCAAATCATGAACCAAATTAGCCCTTCTAACTCTGTATTGGCAACATCGTAAAGTTAAATCATTGACAACCCCCTGATAGTTCATTTTCTGAGAACTGTGGATCTGTGCGCTTACATCTGTATGTTAATGCTAAGATTTCACAAAACTAACTCAATTGAAGTAAAACAAACAAAATTTCTCTACTATGCGTGTTTCCCTTGTGCTGAAATAAAAGAGCCTAGTTCAGAGAATTCAAACAAAAACTTTGAGGTACAATTGTCTATCTTGCTAGGTCATAAAATCCTGATGGAAATATAAATCCATTAGCCTACCAAAGTAGCTCTTACAAATGGTTTTAAAAAAGAAATCACTAGGGCTACAAAAACACCTAAGTTAAGGATGTAGGTTTGCTTGCTGTGCTGGAAGGTTCATTTTCAGACATTTCGTCACTCTACTAGGTAACATTTTCAGTGAGCCTCCGGATGAAGCCCAAGTTAACCTTCGACACATGGAAAAGCCATATAATATTGACTCAAAATTCAAAACCCAAACTTATTTATACATTTTTAAATTTCATTTAATTAAGTTAGCAATGCTAAGTTTTGATATCCCTTGAACACAAAAATTTTAAAAATCACACTTTTAAAAAAAAAATTTTACTTTTCTATTCTTATGACCAAAATGAATAACCTCACATTTCCACAGTTTCTCCTCTTTCACATAACCGTTCTAGATCTCTAGATTTTTGTGTCTGCTTCACAACTGGCATTTTCACCGGCTTTGTAATGTATGCAAACCTACATATGTTACTGCTGGTCTCTTCACTAAAGTAATTAATACAGCTTTTAAATAGCTAACAGCTTGCACTGATCCCTGTAAAATTAGAAATAATCTCCTGTGGTAAATTCAAGAAGTTACATTATGTTCCTCATTGTAGTGAAGAAAAATCATATTGCGCATGGGGGAGATCTAACAGTCCTGAGATTCAATGAAGAATGATTGCAGGACTGCTTTCATATAATTAATGACACTTAGAGTTCCTGTGCATTGTGTGGCTTAATGAGTGATTTATATGGCTATTATTCATTGCAGATGAAGTAAGGGGTTTCATGTGAACCGTTATTTATGTTGCTGTGATTTTCTCTCTAGTTTCAGGCACAGCTTCTCTCCAGTCTTGTTATAGATTTGAAGATATATAGCACGTAAACAGACGCTTTGATCCAACCTGCCCATGCCTACCAGATATCCTAATCTAATCTAGTCCCATTTGCCAGCACTTGGCCCAAATCCCTCTAAACCCTTCCTATTCACATACCCGTCCAGATTCCTTTAAATGCTGTAATTGTACCAGCCTTTATCACTTCCTCTAGCAGCTCATTCCATACACACACCAATCTCTGTGTGAAAAAGTTGTCCCTTAGGTCCTTTTTAAATTTTTCCCCTCTCACCCTAAATCTTTACCCTCCAGGTCTGGACACGCCCATCCCAGGGAAACCTCATTCTCCTAAGTATTTTTCTTATATTAATCTGGCCTAGTCACTCATAGTGTTTGAAATTCTATTTTTTACCCGTTCAGTATTTCACATGCCATTATTTTCCCCACTCAGCTCCAGACGAGATACCAGCATTATCTATAGTGAAGGTGTTTATTAATATAATGGCTGAAATATCTCCTGTATTGTTTCCCCTCCTACTTTCTATCCTTAAAAACTCCCATGTGCTCTTTCCTACTTTATAAAATTCAAATATAGCCACAACACTTTTCTTTTATGTCTTTTAATATCGTATAAAATCAATTTTTCCAAGTTTCCCATTTGATCCACAGTTCTTTCAAAACACTTAAGCATTTTTTTTTAAAGACATGTTATCCTATTTGATAAATTATACTTGGAAAGGAATCACTGATTGAACTGTTATAGCCTGCAACTGTCCTTGAGATGATAAAATCTGAAATAAACATATCCTCGATTATGTACAGAACTGACACAGTTAGCTGACATTTTGAAATAAAACATGTGAATTGATCTCCTTTGAGGGTATTTCAGAACCTCTTATGCAGCAACTTCCAGGCACCAGTTGTAATCTTCTGAAAAGTTCTTTCAAAACATGTTCATGTAAAAGTATTTGGAAACACCTGACCTGCTCATCAACTTTGTGAGCGATGATTGTGGCTCCTTCCTCTACTTCCGTCTCATTGATGGGCCGAATCCGTAGGGCCACCTGTACAAGGCAAAAGGAGAAACAAACATTGGTGAAAATGCAGAACAAGTGAGATTCCAGCACCCTCTACAAATCATAAGTATGAGACAGACAGGAATATTATTATAGATTCCAGTGAATGAAGACACATCGATTGGAACTGGACAATACATCAGTATTTGTAAGTAACAAAGCTTGATTTATTTCCACAATCTGCAGTAGTGTATTTGCATCAAAAATCCTAGCAATCGGTCTGCTGTTACCTTGCATCCTTACCATTAATACATATTTTAACAATAAAAAGAACTCCTTTTTGAATCTACTGTGCCCACAATAGTGGGCATATACTTTGGGTGCCACCAGTAACAGGAATTGTGGACACTAACAAATAGATAGGTGAGTTTTAATATTTTTGGCTGGAGTCTTGCCAGCCCCATTTGTTTACTACCTTCAGCTTGTGTTACTATGTGGAACACACAGGAGCGACTCTAATATATTCTGAAATTGTTTCTGTTGCAGGTGACTAGCATTCATAATACTTTCCATCACAGCTACATGCAACCTCCTGGAGAACCCACAATGTGATATTTTTCCTGGATAAACGAATGCTATCATGATAGCCTATTTCTTCTTGGAAGGTATCCCAATGCTTTTATATGGGCAACCAACCAAGAAAAACCCAACACTGAGCCAACTCTCTGACTCAGGTAGCACTCCACACCTCTCAGGCTAGACCAAGAGTTGAGAGTTAATTTTAATTAGAAGTATGACTTTGCATATTTGACCAAACAGTGTACATTTAAAATAGGTCCCAAAGAGCATTTCAGAGAAACACAAGTGTCAGCAGAACAGTACTTCAACCACTATTTATTTTCTTTAACTTTCCATATTAAACAGGTTCTTAAACTGAACAGAGACACGAGATAGCTACTGTTTGAAGGAGAGGTGATCCCTTTTGTTCGTGAGACTGTCAGATCGAGTTTGCATGGCCACTACCTTTAGTTTGTGAAGGCTAATATATTTCTGATTGTTGGAGCGATCAAATGAGTACCATGCCAAATGAAACTCTAATAGGCTTCCTTTCATGAACTGGCCAGATAAGTGAATCAGTCCATCAGGATTGCTATTTTCATCCTAGCCAGCTGAATAGCAAAATAAGTAATACTCTGATTATCAGATTGTTGAGAAAGATTTGATTGTTCTTCAACAGAAACCTGTCTTCACCTCACAGAAAGCCACACCACAGGGATAATTCTGGCAGGCTCTGTTACTGGTGCAGAGACTTAGTGGATGCCAGTCTCGGCCAGAGATAGCACAATACTATTAACCTTTTCATTTAACCAACCACATCTGCTGCTAGCAAGATTCCCTGAAGAAGCAAAAGCTCAGAATAACACTCCAACAATTCTCCACAATGCCCATCCTCTGGTGTATCTGTCAGTTTGAGCAACGCAGTAACTGGAGTTACTGGCTCCATGGGTTTGAGCCGTTTAATTACATACTCAATTAAATGGTTCTGATGCAGAACAAAAATTTTGCCAATTGCTTTTGAGACCATTTAGAGTGTAAGACAATAACCACATTGCAATCTACTTGTTATACTTAATTCCCTTTGTGTAAATGTAATTCCTATAAATAAATTGAACCACTAATTTTAACCCGAATGACACACCTGAAATTCTGTACGCTATGATCCTGGCAGGTGTACCAATGTTGCTCTCCAGCACAGACTCCCTTCAGAAGGAGAGATCAGTTGGAGAGCTGAGCATTTGCACAAGGAATGCAAATATTAAGGTGTTTTGCTCAGATCCCCGTGACACTCTTCAGGCTTTGGTTGGCTCCCAAGCAAGTGCAGTTGAGTAGAACTATATGAAAAACTCTCTAAATTTTCAGTTTTCAAATATTATCATCCAAAAGCCTCAATTAATGGTCCACACAGGAGCATAAAATGTATCATGGCCATTGGGGAATTTAAATGTAGCTAGTGCAATGCGTTTGGAATAATAAGAAGTTTGTACTATATCAAAAACAGTAATGGGAGAAACACAAATGGCTCATTGATGCCCTTTAGGAAAGGCAGCCTGTAGTCCTTACCTGGTTTGACCTAAATATGCTCCAAATCTGGAGGAAAGTGATTAACTCTTCACTGTCATCTGGTATGGCTTAGCAAGCCAGTTAACAAAAGAAAGAATAACATTTAGATGGGTCCTCCAGCATCAACTAAGGCATTGAATTTGAGCTTGACAATGTCCAGGCAGCCCTGTCAAATCCACATGACTAACATCTGGAGATTTATGCCAAAAATAGTACAGCCATCCCTTAGATGAGACAAGCAACATCTACACAAGTGAGGCTTACACAGTCATACATTTCAGTCAACATCCATGACTTCTCAATCACCAACTCTGAAGATGTTGGTGATTGAGATGTGCTGCTGGCAGGTAGTGGTCCATTAGCATACAGTTAGGATGGAATGGCGCTTGTAGTGCTTTGCATTGACTCTGGACCCCATGAAGTCAAATGACATCAAATTAAACATAAGCATGGAAACCTCCAGCTGATTATAGCTTGCTAAACCCCACAGTGCTGATGAATAATGCTTCTCCAATGGTAGAAGTACTGAAGGTAGCAAGGGCACTGAATGTACTCTGGTTAGAAGATTTCAATGGCCATGATCAAGACTGGCTCAGTAGCACTGTTGGTTTAAGTTGGCCATGTTCTGAACAATACAGTTGCAGACTGGACTAAGGGCAGGTAGTCTATGGGAAAACACACATGAACTTCTAATATTGCAGTAGTTGTACTATCTTTGCTATTAGGAAGGGAATTCCAGTATTTTGGCTAATCAGCAGCGAAGAAATGATGATGCAGTGTTATTTTAGGATTGTCCATGAATTGGAGGGGATCCTACATGGGATGGTGTTCTCATGCATCCTTGGTCTTGTAGAATCTAGAGGTCATGGACTTGTGAATTGTGTAGAAGGAGCCTTGGTGAGTTGCCACAATGCATGTTGCAAACAGTACTCTCGACTCCCATGATATTAATTTGGATGGTCCAACTGGTCAACTGAAACTCTCAGAATGTTATAGGGGCAGTTTCAATAAAGTTAATGCTGCTGAATGTCAAGGGTCAATGGTTAGATGCTCTCACTGCAGATGGCCATTGCCTGGCCCTTATATAAAGCAAATATTACTTGCCACTTATCAACTGAAGCCTGCAAGATGGCACAGACTACTTCAGTATCCGAAGATTTGTAAATAGATGTGCTTGTGAATGGTTAGATGCTCTCACTGCAGATGGCCATTGCCTGGCCCTTATATAAAGCAAATATTACTTGCCACTTATCAACTGAAGCCTGCAAGATGGCACAGACTACTTCAGTATCCGAAGATTTGTAAATAGATGTGCTTGTGAATGAGTTATCATTCTGGTCCAGCTACCTGCTTACAATAGATATAAAAAGTACAAGGATAGATTAACTAAAATCCTTCTCTCAACCAAATCACTACATACTAATTGGTTGTCTCAGCTTCTGTTTGAAGGATTTAACAGTGCAGAAGGTCTGCAATGTTTTTCTACATAACAGTGGCTACACTCAAAAAATAATTCATTGCATGTGAAGTGCTTTGAAACATTTTGTGAATGTGATAAGATGCTACTTAAAGAAAAGCTCTCAATAATTTCGGCCTTGGCAATACTCATCGGAACAATAGTTTTAGCACTCAACAGCTTCTAAAGTACTGGTATGTGCCATTCAGCAGCTCAAGCCTGTTCTGCCATTTCATTCAATCACAGCTGATCTGTATCAGAAACTCCATTTACCTACCTTTGTTCCACATCCCTTGATACTCATCCATTAGAAGTCTATCAAATTATGTTTCAAAAACTATAGTTGACCCAGCATCCACAGATGTTACTGAGAGGATGATCTGGCTTCCATTATGTGTAAAACTCTTTTCCAATTACATTCCAGAAAGGCCTAACTCTAACTTTAAGATGACACTATCTTATTTTAGAAAGAAAGTACCTTATCAAATCTCATCTATCATTTTAAAAGTTCAATCAGGTCATCCCCAAACTATCTAAGCTAAATGAAGATTTTCCTGATGAAGGGCTTATGCCTGCAACATTGATTCTCCTGCTCCTCGAATGCTGCCTGACCTGCTGCGCTTTTCCAGCGCCATACTTTTCAACCCTTAAATGAAGTATAGGTCAAGTTATTGCACCATATCCTCAACCCTTAACTGTTTAAGTGAAGGAGAATAAAATTTTCTGAGTTTTCCTTCATAATGTGTCTTGTTAGCAAATGTGCATGTTCAGTGAGTACACGATCAGAGAAGGTTGCAATTGGCTTCAGCATCTTTGGAAGAGAAATTGAACATAAAGTGAAAAATGAGAAAAAGTTTGTTGACCTTTATGAAATGTTTGAGCCTGGCGAAACTTCAGGGATTATCAAACATAAAAGTAGGGACATTTTACTGCTGTTGTACTGGGCCTTGGTGAGACCACAACTGAAGCTCTACATACAGTTTTAGTCTTCCTTGTTGAAAAGATATATATTTTAAAGGCAGTTCAGAGAAGGTTAATTCCACTCATCCCTGGAATAAATGGTGTATCTTATGAAGAAAGATTGACAGTTTGAGCCTATATCTAATGGAATTCAGAGGAGTGAAAGGAAATTTTATTGAAACACACAAGATGTTGAGGCAACTTGCTAGGGTGGATACCAGGACAATGTTTCCCCTTGGGGAGACTAGAACCAGGAAACACAGTTTAAGAATGAGGTCTCTCTTTTATGATGGGAGTGAGGATTACTTCTATCTCTGCAGAATGCAGTGGAAACAAGGTCACTGAAATTATTCAAGGCACAGCTAGACTGATTTTTGATGGAAAAGGGAGTTAAGGGATATCAGGGACAAGCAGGAAGGTCGAATTGAGGCTACCAGATCTTATTGAATGTGCAGCAGCTTGAAGGGCTGAATGGTCTACACCAGTTCCTAAGTCCTATATTCTTAAGTTAATTGCAATTAGGAAAATTCACCAGATTCACCTCTATTTTCACCTGTATTTAAATGCAATAATTCAGATTTGTAATTGAAATACTCCCAATTGATGGGGTGAAGCAATCCCACAGTGTATGGATTGGATTGAAGTGATGCAGTCTTGTTGGTTGTGGTCCTTGAATGGTTGTGGTCCATTAAACAAATAACAAGAGGTAGCTCAAGAATACCCCCATCCTCAATGATCAGGGAGCTCAGCACATCAGTGCAAAAGGCAAGGCTGATGCATTTGCAACCATCTTCAGCCAGAAATGCCAAGTGGATGATACAAACATATGAATTAGGAGCAGGAGTAGGCCATCCAGCCCCTTGACCCTGCTGTGGGATTTAATAAGATCAATGTTGGTCTGATTATTTTGCATTCCCACTTATTCCTGTTGATAGATTAAGAATTAACCTAGATTAAGAATTTACCTACCCTTGCCTTAAAAAAAATTTAAGGATCGCTCTCAGTCTCTTCCTGACCTCCCCAGCATAACGGAAGCAAGTCTTCAGCCGTTTAATTCACTTCATATGATATCAAGAAACAGCTGAAGGCACTGGACATATGCAAAGGCTGCTGGCACTGACAACATTCCAACATTGAAGACTTGTGCTACAAAACTTGCCAAGCCCTGGCCAAGATGTTCCAGCACAGTTACAGCATTAGCATCTACTACTCAATGAATTGGAAAATTGGTCAGTCTACAAAAAGCGGGTTAAAAAAAAATCTCTTCAATTAGTGCCTCATCAGTAAATGAAGGAAGGGGTTACGAAATGTCTATCAGGTAGGGACTAGGTCAGATTGGGATATCTGGTCGGTACAAACAAGTTGGACCGAAAGGTCTGTTTCCATGCAGTATGACTATTTATTTAATAATAACCTGCTCAAGGATGCTCCATGTAATTGTACCAAGGCCCCTTAGCTCCTGATAAACATGTACAATAGAGCTGAAATTGAAAGATGAGGTTAGAGTGATTGCCCTTGACATCAAGGCAGCATTTGACCAAATATGGCATCAAGCAGCCCAAGGAAAACTGGAATCAAGGGGAATCAAGAGGAAAATTCACATTGGTTGGAGTCATACCTGGTGCATCGGAAAATGTCTGTGATTATTAACTCCCGGTTATCTCAGCTTCAGGACATCACTGTAGGAGTTATTCAGGGTAGTGCCCTATGCATGACAATCTTCAACTACTTGATCAATGATATTCTTTCCATCACAAAGACATGGATAGGGATTGTCTCTGACTGCACAATATTTAGCACCATTCATGACTCCTCAGATACTGACACAGCCCATGCCCATCCAGCAAAACCTGGGCAACATTCAGGTACCACTGACAAGTGGTACGTAACAATTACACCACATAAGTGCCAAGCAAAGAACATTACCAACAGGAGAGAATCCAATCATCTCCCCTTGACATTACCATTGCTGAATCCTCACTATCAACATCCTAGGGTTACCATTGACCAGACACTGAACTGAACCAGTCGCATAAAACACTGTGGCTACAAGAACAGACCAGATGCTATTTATTGTGAACTCACCTCCTGATTCCACAAAGCCTGCATATCATCTGCAAGGCACAACTTAGCTTTAGATTAGATTCCCGACAGTATGGAAACACGCCCTTTGGCCCAACAAGTCCACAACGACCCTCCGAAGCATAACCCACCCAAACCCATTCCCAACCATATATTTACCCCTGACTAACGCACCTAACACTATGGGTAATTTAGCACAGCCAACACACCTGGCAAGCACATCTTTGGATTGTGGGAGGAAACTGGAGCACCCGGAGGGAACCCACACAGATGTGGGGAGAATGTGCAAACTCCACACAGTCACCCAATGCGGGAATTGAACCAGGGTCCCTGGTTCTGTGAGGCAGTGATAACCACTGAGCCACCGTGCCACCCGTGGTTTACAGGGGCAAATATAGGGTAGGGGAATGAACCTGGGTGGGTTACTCTTTGAACGGTCGATGTGGACTTGTTGGGCCCAAGGGCCTGTTTCCATATTGTAGGGAATCTAATCTAAATCTAATCTAATCTTCAACATTCACTTCCTCCAACAATAACATATAGGACTGCAATGCAACCCATTTACAAGGTGCTTTTCAGCAATTCACCAAGGCTCTTTTGAGTGCATCACCCAAGTCTCTGATATGTATCACCTGGAAGAACGGCTGCAAATACTTGGGAACACCACCACCTGTAAAGTCCTCTCAAACCACACACCATCCTGGCTGATGTTGCTGATCTCTCATTGTCACTGGGTCCCAAGCCTGAAACTTGCCTAAGAACACATCTGCGTGTCCATACATCATAGGGACTGTAGTGATTCAAGAAGGCAGATCATTTTTACCCTCTCAATGGCAATTAAGAATATATAATCAATACTCCCTTTCCATAAATACTATCAAGAATGTATCAGGTAGACGGCAGCAGTTTTCTAACATGGCATTTGGATGGCTTTGGAAAATGAACTTAAAATATTGAATATTTTACACAACCTGATACCCACAGGACATCTGATTCACAACTCTGGACAAACAGGTTTTACAAATTAACGTTCTTTTGCGATGGTAACACTGAGCAGAAGTGAAATTTAACAACCAGTCCCATTTTCAAAAGCACCTGTTAAGTGCATCCCATGAAACTCAAGTATTGATACAGAATTCCAGAGGGCAAGGTGCAGTTACGCTATTGTACTTCCAAAGATCCAGCCACTTTCTGTTTTTAATCCTGCAGAATTATTAAGCATGGTAAATGCAAGAAAGAAAATTCATTAAATGTTACCATGGATGTGGACACTTGGCGCGGATGTTTAAACGCTAATTCTACCCAGGGAATACGGTTTATGTTCAAACAGATTATTCGCTTTCCAAAATGTCATTGGGGGGGGGGGGGGGGCTAGAAAGGAACTTACAGTCAATTGTTGGTCTTTAGATTCTCCTCCGTCCTTCATGATTCTTGGCAGTAGGTCGAATTGTACAGTACCTGCTGCTGATACATGGCGCTGGGTCACAGGAACACAGTCAAGAGCACAGGCTCTTTTAAAACAAACCTCACATCCTCATTGCTTTCACCTTGCTCACGTACAGCCCTTAATACACAGCAGAATTCAAATACACAACTTTATCACCAGTATACCCAAGTGCGGATTTTCTGGTTCGGACTAGTGCGCAATCTTGCAGCTTTATATATAATTATTGTTCCTCTGGAAGCTGTTGTTGGTTATTTGACCTTTTCTTCACACACACAAAAAAAAATAAACGTTTTAGCTTCTCAAATGGAAGCGATGCTACTCCCAATCCCTGGTCTTAGCAGCCTCCTTCTCCCTGCCGATCCTTGGGCTGTGTGTGGATCTGATCTCTCTCTCTCTCCTGGAGACTGAAAGACTTTCAAGCCTGGTTCCTGCGCTCAAGAAATCCGAGCTGACAGAGTGGGGTTGGCTGGATGGGAGCTCACGGGGGCCGCCTGTCGGTGACCCACACACAGAGCATTCAGATCCCCTTGTACAGAGCCCTTACCCTTCCCTCCCTCAGTCACCAACACATTGTCATCTCATGACCCACCCACCTCCACTACCAAAAGGAGAATGAAACTGAGTGAGAAACAAACTAGTCTTCGTTTGTGAACATTCTTATTTGAAGAAAACACTATCCAGAAACTTCTGCCACAGGTTCTGCTCTACCTTCAGAAACAAAATTCGCTTTCCAAGCACAATTTAACCCCATTGTCCCCAGTATCTCCAGGTTTGTAGATTACAAACACAGTCCTTTCAGTCCATTCCGCGATTGGTTCTTGCTCACATTTTCAACTGGCAAGTAACAATTACAGCCTTGGTTTACAAGGAGGATGTTTGGCACGTCACGTCCCTGCCAAATCTCTGGGCCATGATGCGGAGGTGTTGGTGTTGGACTGGGGTGGACAAGGTCACAAGTCACATGACACCAGGTTATCATCCAACAGGTTTATTTGAAATCACAAACTTTCTGACCGCTGCTCCTTCCTTTGGTGACTTCTGACCAGCGTTCTGGGCATGTGGCTCAGTGCATCCCACCTTTCCCCTGGTGGTCTCTTCAGATAAGTATTACATTCCCTTTCAAAAGCCATGATTGAGTCTTCCTCTGCCAAATGTCTTATCAGCCTGTTGCTAGAGGGTGAGCTAATTTAAGGGGATTTGGGATGGATAAAACCCATGATCAGTGAACTTAGACACTACATAATTCACATTTGTTCAATAGGAAGCCTCTCAAATATAATGCTGTGTTAGCTGGTACAATACTTACACAACTAACCAGTGCTTGCAACAGTAGAGAGCTGGGAGTGAGTTGCAAGAAAGAAATTCAATCACATTCTAATAATGTCGTATGTTGCAAGATTTAAGTTTAGTAGACCAACAACTCCCTCAGAATATTTCTATAATCTTGCATCCTATACTAGATTGCAATTAATTTATTTTACAAATTGAATTTGATTTTATACTCATGACCAAGTCTAAGTCTGAGTCCTGAGAATGTTTGCTTCCTCAATGGCTGTTGATAAGGTTTTAGGTAGTCATCATTTAGATAATGGACACAGCTCCATTTATTCATTTTATTGCAAAGAGTGATGTCCCTCAAGCTATAAAATAACAAATTATCTCTTTCTGATGGCTAAAGATGGCTCTTGTAGACTATGATGAATTTCTTACCTAATACTTGTGGATTGCTGCTTTGATTTTAGCTAAGCCTATCTTCAGCGGGATATCTGGAACATGCTTCGTTCCAGTCATACTTTGTCATTTCTTATTTTGGTACATTGAGATTTCACACTGAAATGGAAAAATTATCAATTTTATTTCTAATACTGTCTTCCTTTCACCTTCACAAGGTTCACCCCTGAAACTTCCAGGACTTTTCTGTCTCCATTTCTAGAAATAACCATCAGCAAATATTCAGCACAAGCCTGTTTGTTCAAACATTTGCCTGGTCCACACTTGAACACACTTTAAGTCCTGTCAGGACATCAGTTTCTATCTTTCCTGCTGTAAACTTTCAACCAGCACCGTGGATATGTCTTCCTTACTCTTCCCCACTATGGTTGACAAACCCCTGACTCAGCACTGTTCCATTTCCCACACATCTGCTCTCATTCCCCCTCCCTCCCAGGACTATTCACTCTTGCCATCACCTTCTAACCTACCAGTTTCTGCATCTAATGGATTATTCACCACCACTTCCAGTATGATGCTGCCAATAAAATATCTTCCTCTCTCTTTTCAGTATTCTGGAGGGACTTATCACTCCATGACACCACTGAAGAATGGACAATCACCTCAAAATCCCTTCACATGATAAATGAGGGCATACATCACCAACCCTTTTACCTAATCTCCTTTCACTATCCAAAACCCCAGATATTCCTTCCAGGTGAAGCAGTGATGAACCAGGCCAGGCCACTCAAAACATTCTTAAGCAGGCAGCCCAGATCGTAACTCTGCTAATTGCTTCGGAAAGTGTACAGTGAAAATTACCTGGAGTAAGTTAGTTAGGTTGACTACCAGCTTTTAAAACAGACAAAAAAATCACAAAATTACACAATATGAAACACAAAGAACAGAATAAAGAATACCTACAGAACGCAGTCTATCAAAACTAGACTTAATTATGTTGTTCCAAAAAATACATGCAACAGTTCCAATAAGCAAGCCCTTAACACAGAGCAAAAATGAAACAAAAAAGTTTACAGGTCGAAGTTAGAAGGGCAGAAGGAGAGAAAATCAAGCAGCCTGTTTTCATACAGCCCACAGCTGAACTGAACTGACTAACAACAAGAATTCAGCTTTCAGGATTAACCACTCCCCTTTCATTATACAGGTCACTTCTAAAACATGAAAGCTGTGGTCTAAAGTCTCATCTGTTTACCTATAAACAAAAAGGCCTCCCAGTGCCTTTTCATGTCTGTACACTTCAGCCAATTTGGAGCCCGGACTGTTTTACAACCCCTTTGAAGAAAATCAAGGATACAGTATCCTTGAGAAAAGGAACAGTTTTTAGAAAAAGGACCAGCTTTGTGATATGTGATTTACATGTCCTTATTTCAATTTAGTCTTCTGTATTTGCTGTAGTGTCTCACTGGGGTGGCACACTGGAAATCAAGCTCCATTGTTTCTTGAGATATTACAACTGTTAAAGACTTTTAGAAGTATGCAGAATTCCCCAATGTCCTTGACATTCAGTCACAGGTTAACAGAAAGCACAAGTTTCGGTACTGAAGAATTATTATTTATTACAAGGAAAGAGACTCTAACTGCAGATAAACGATTATGAGCCTTCAACATATCTCTTTACAAGTTAAAACTCTAATTCCCTTAAAAACTATCCCTCACTCCCACATACAGACAGGAAAATAAAAATGGGAGTTATGACAACACTAGAAAGTAGTTCTATAGTTTCTCCTCACAAGATCTGCTGAGATGATTCATGTGCTGATTAGAATCTTGCTTCTTAGTTTTCCTTTCCACATGTTTTCACTGGTTTGCAGGAGGTACACCATGGCTGACTTATGTTGACAAAATGTTTCTGACTTATTAAAAGTCACAGCTTACAGAAACTGATGAAGCAAAATGAGCTGGTTTTCATCAGTTTAAAGAACTTTTATTGCAGAGAATAGAGAGAGAACCTGGACTGGAGATGTGTTTATTTCTCTCTGTCTTATGTTGAACTCTCCATCCTCAGCCTTCTGCAGTGTTCCAATTAAACACAACTTAAGGAATACCACATCATTTTCTGATTAGGCACTTTACAACCTTCCAAACTCAACTTTAGGTTAACAATTTCATGCCATAATCGCTGCTTCTATTTTATTTTTCTTTATTGCAGTGTTTGACCTTAATTTGTCTTTGCCTTGTTTTTTCGTTCACATAGCAACTCTTCGTAAGTTTGTCACCTTCTCTAGAGACATCTTCAGTGTCTTTACTCACCCTATTACCTCCCCTTGGACCTGCACCACCAATAGATGTCACTTAATTTCTCCAATATCCAATCATATCTCCTTTTGTCCCTTTTCCATTCTCGGCCCTCTTGCACTTGCTAAAAAACTAATATGATACTCCTAATTCTCCTACTTCTATTAAGATGAAACATTCCCTCTGATTTTTGCTCCACAGATGTTGCCTGACACCCTGAGTATTTCTGTTTTAGTTTCCAATTATTATTGCTTACTTCTCTGCCTGGTAGTATAATTACTGTTAGGGGCCTATAATCTGCTACCACCAGCTTTTTGATTAGATTAGATTCCCTACAGTATGGAAGCAGGCCCTTCAGCCCAACAAGTCCACACCGACCCTCCGAAGAGTAACCCACCCAGACCCCTACCCTATATTTACCCCGACTAATGCAACTAACACTGCCGGCAATTTAGCATGGTCAATTGACCTGGTCTGCATATTTTTGGATTGTGGGGGGAAACCCACGCAGATACGGGGAGAATATGCAATCTCTACACAGACAGTCACTTGAGGCAGGAATTGAACCCGAATCCCTGGTGCTGTGAGGTAGCAGTGCGACCCACTGAGCCACTGTGCCACCCACAAAGTTTCTGACATTTTCCACCCACTTTGTTTCAACTTCCTGATCTCTTGAAACAGGACTCTCTCTACCATGGTTAAGTTAGTGTGGGATATAAATAATCATGCTGATATTATAAACT
Organism: Chiloscyllium plagiosum; assembly: GCF_037043375.1. NCBI lineage: Eukaryota > Metazoa > Chordata > Chondrichthyes > Orectolobiformes > Hemiscylliidae > Chiloscyllium > Chiloscyllium plagiosum. Next base: position 34,724,108 of record NW_028270163.1, read on the forward strand.
ATTTTGATTTTGGATTAAATTACCTTGCTTGCAGATAGAAGATAAAATTTGACATTTAGCCAGTATTACATTGTACAAAATGAATGGTTAATGCCAAAACTGTTGGGGGGAACAGACATCAGTGACCTTTGTAAGCACAAGAATTCATCAAACTGGAGAAGATGTTGGCAGTAAATGAATCTCATGGTAAGTAAACATGCAGGTAACCTCATTCAACACAGTGGTCAGCACTCTATCTGGGTGTGTTATGTCGGACAACAAAAAGAAAGTTGAAATCACTTAATATGTAAAGTTATGTTTTTGAAAATGATCAATTCTGCAATCTGTGAAAGTGACAGGTATAATAGCTGTTCTTATAGAGTCATACACCATAGAAACAGACCCTTTGAACCAACAAGTCCATGCCTAACATAATCCCAAACAAAACTAGTGCCACTTGCCTGCTCCTGGCCCAGTTCCCTCTAAACCTTAGCTAATTATGTATCTATCCAAATGTCTTTTAAATGTTGTAATTGTACCCGCATCCACCACTTTCTCAGGTGAACATGTGAACTACCCTCTGTGCAAAAACATTGCCTCAGAAATTTTTTAAATCTCTCCCCTCTAACTTAAAAATGTGCCCCTTAATCTTGAAATTCCCCATCCTAGGGAAAAGACAACTACCATTGACTCTATCTGCACCCCTCATGATTTCATAAACTGCTATAAGGTCACCTCTCAACCTCCTATGCTCTAGTGAAAAGGTCTCAGCTTATCCAGCCTTTATCTTTATAATCAAGCCTTCTATACCCAGTAACATGCTGGTAAATCTCTTCTGAACCCTCTCCAGCTTGATAAAATCATTCCCGTAACTGGGCGGCTGGACCTGGACACAACTTTCCAGAAGAGGCCTCACCAATGTTCTGTACAACCTGAATATGACTTCCCAACTCCTATACTCAAAAGACTGAGCAATGAAGGCAAGCATGCTAAATGCCTTTTTAACTACCCTGTTTATCTAGGACGCAAACTTCAAAGAACTATTTACCTGCACCCTTAGGTCCCTCTGATCTACAACATCACTCAAGGCCCTACTATTTAATTGAAAAAGCCCTAGCCTTGTTTGTTATACCAAAATGCAACACCTCACATTTATCCAAATTGAGCTCCATCTGCTATTTTTCAGCCTATTGACCCATTTGATCAAGACTTCATTGTAATCTTAGAAAACGTTCTTCATTCTCTATAATACCACCAATTTTTGTGTCATCTGCAAACTTACTAACCATGTCTTCTATATTCTCATCCAAACCATTTATATAAATGACAAATAAAAGAGGTCCCAGAACTGATCTCTGTGGAACACTGCTGGTGACAGGCCTCCAGCCTGAAAAGCAACCCTCCACCATTACTCCATGCCTCCTGTCATTCAGCCAATTATATATCCAATTGGGCAAGCTCACCCGTGTGGCCTAACTTTACGAATTCTCATTCCTGATGAAAGGCTTTTGTCCGAAATGTCGATTCTTCTGCGCTTTGGATGCTGCCTGACCAGCTGTGCTTTTCCAGCACCACACTGTTGACTTTGTTCTTCAGCATCTGCAGTCCTCACTCTCTCCTAACTTTATTAATTAGTCTACTGCCCTGCCATCATCAAAATCTTTGATAACTTGCTCAAAAAACTCAATCCAGCTTGTGAGACATGATTTTCTTTGCACAAAATCATGCCGACTATCCATAATAAAGTTTTGCCTTTCTAAAGGCCCAAAAATCCTATCTTTTATAATCACCTCCAACAATTTACCCACAACCAAAGCCAGACTCACAGGCCCATAGTTCCCCTGTTTCTCCTTACACCCTTTCTTAAACAAAGATACAACATTAGCCACCCTTCAGTTATCAGGCACCTCACCTCTGATTATAGATGATGCAAATATTTCTGCAAGGGGTCTCTTACTTTCTAAAACATTCTGGGATACATTAGATCAGGTCCCAGAGATTTATCCACTTTATATTTTCTAAGAACTCCCAAACTTCCTATTCTGTACTTCGAGTTGTTTTTTTTCAATTCCCGCCTCAGGCGACTGACTGTGTGGAGTTTGCACATTCTCCCCGTGTCTGCGTGGGTTTCCTCCAGGTGCTCCGGTTTCCTCCCACAGTCCAAAGATGTGCAGGTCAGGTGAATTGGCCATGCTAAATTCCCCGTAGTGTTAGGTAAGGGGTAAATGTAGGGGTAGGGGTATGGGTGGGTTGCGCTTTGGCGGGTCGGTGTGGCCTTGTTGGGCCGAAGGGCCTGTTTCCACACTGTAAGTAATCTAATCTTATCTAAAAAACAACATTGAAGTTTATTTCTCTGCATTCTCTAGACTCCACTTGTTTCTCCACAGTAAAAACTGATGTGAAATATTCATTTAGTACCTCTCTCATCTCCTGGGGTTCAACACAAAGATGACCTCATTGATCTTTAAGATTAGATTCCCTACAGTATGGAAACAGGCCCTTCGACCCAACAAGTCCACACCAACCCTCCGAAGAACAATCTACCCAAACCCATTTCCCTTTAACTAATGCGCCTAGCACAATGAGCAATTTAGCATGGCCAATTCATCTAACCTGTACACCTTTGGATTGTGGGAGGAAACCCATGCAGACATAGGGAGAATGTGCAAACTCCACACATACAGTCGTCCGAGGCTTGGATCAAACCTGGGTCCCTGGCGCTGAGAGGCGGCAATGCTAATTACTGGGCCACCGTGCCACCCCAGCCTCTCCCAAGTTACCCTTTTACTCTTAATGTACTTGTGGCATCTCTTTGGATTATCCTTAATCTTATCTGCCAATGCTATGTCATATCCCCTCTTTGTCTTCCTGGTTTCTCTCTTAGGAATGCCCCTACACTCTTTATATTGATTAAGAGATTCAATTGAACCAAATTATCTATATCTAAAATAGAACCTCAATATCTTTATTCATCCATTATTCCTTAAATTTACCAACCTTACCCTTCCTGATCAGTTCTTCCCCTGAAGGCAGGTGCAGCACCATGATCTCTAGCACAAGTAGGGTCAAAAGGCGGGTTCCATATCCTCCCTAGCCAGAACTGGAATTGTACCACACATAGTGTGGATCAGGTTGATGCCAACAATCTATCCACCAATCTGAGCCAAGTGGGCATCCCTGAGGTGTCCATGTTACGATAGCAACATACACTTTTAGATACATGGTGTAGTCTGGAGGCAGGGACAGTGATCATACAGGCTCCAGTTTCTTGCTATTAGTTGGTTGACCAGGGATCTCTCCTGCTTTTACTTTGCGTCATAGGCATATTGAAAGAGTTTACAAGTTGATACTCACTTTGTTTGGTTGAATTATTAACAACTTTCCTGGGCCATGCAGTGAAGTTTAAAAAAGCTGATGCCATATACACAAAGCACTGTGCAGCATTGGAGTTTCTCTGGAGATTTAAGTTGAAATTGCATAGTATTTAAAATGAGACCCAGTTTATTGAAATTAAACTAAACAAAATATTAATACAAATCAATAAAATAACCTGTTGATTATAATTACTATATTTGCTTTGAGAAATATATGTTTATTGGTGAAATGTTAAAATTATACTGAAAACATTGCAGTGAATTGTCATGTTAAACCAGAGACATACGGGTCAAAAGATATAGTATCAAATATGAAGTCATTTGTAACTTTTATTGAAGTAGGATATGTTATAATCAATTGTTTCATAACTTTGGTTTATTGGAATTATTGCAAATATTAAAGAAGTAATGATTTTGAATCATTGATGGTCAAATCACTATTGTAAAAAGTATTAGGTGATTTAAAATACATACAATTTGATAAATAACAATATTTCACGATAATATACAAGAATTGCTACTTTGCATGTAGGTTAAAGGTAAAGTTGACATAATCCTACCGGAGCACAGGGGGACTACACGACCATTAGAGAGTGATGACTTAACCTGAGGTTCATCACATCTCAGGTGAGGAGGAAAGACCTTCATGGTATGCAGCTGGTGTGAGAATTGAACCATGCTGTTAGTGTTACTCTGCATACAACCCTGATGTCCAGCTAACTGAGCTAACCTCCAGGTTAGAAGGTCAGTGTTCAGGTTACATCTCAGTATATGATTACTATAGAGTTGTCATCACATATCCAAACAAGTGGATTTAAAAGATATTTATTATAGATAGTTTCATTATTAATTGTGAAAATATGTAAGCTCTGCTTGTAAAGATCTCTCAGTACTAAATATTATCCACTCACTAAAAAGGCAAAAATATGCTAGTCCTATGGAAACATTAGTCTAGAGTGGTCAATTTTGCACAATGAATTGCCAAAGATGCATTTTCTCTATTGGATTTATGTCCTTTTTATTTTTATATCACTTTCCATTATATTATTGAGATTACTTTGCCCCAGAAGTACTACAGAAAGGAAAATATGTAATTTCTTTAAAACATCTGAGCATTCTGTCATTGAATTTAAGAATGTTTGGAAAGGATTTCAAAGAGCTTGCATCACTTGTGAAGGGAACAGCACAATTTTCTTCAAAAGTGAGAAATAGATGTCCAAACAACCTAGTAAATCTTGATCTGGAAGAAGGAAAGAAGTTAAGATTGGAAGCTGTGTGGCTATATGAGACACAAAGAAGAGATAGCTACAAGGAGAGAACCTGGAGGTTGAAGGCAATTAGTGCAGACCCAAAGAAAGAAAGCAAAAGGCAGAATAATTTGAAAAAAAGCTCTTAGGAAGAGTTTAATATTTTTTCAGGCAACTGCAGCATTAAAGGTTTGGTATTGGGATATCCGGTCGGCATGGACGAGTTGGACTGAAGGGTCTGTTTCTGTGCTACACATCTCTATGACTCTATGACTGTGTTGGTTAAAATAGTTGAAAATGTGGAAAGCTGTGTGCGTGGCTTGGAGATATTAAAAAGCTGGTTGTTTTCTATTGCAGTGTTAGTGGTTGGTCAGTTGAAAAGGAATTCTAGAAAGCTGAAGGAGTGAGGATTTGTATATATGCACATTGCAGATGATAATTATAACCTTGAAATTTGAAGCTGAAAGCTGTCTGATTGGACATCTAACTTTCCCTCTGTGAAAGAGTAAAGCATACTGTGAAACTGTGCAGCTACTAGATGTCACATTTGTCTGTGAAATGATGTGAGTATTTGTTATTGGAGAAGATACTTATGTATTAAACATTCAAAGTAAAATTTACCTTTTCATTTTAAGTATCATTCCCCATATAACTCATACATCATTTGTATTGGTTCTGATATTACAGTAAAAACTAGAAAGTGAAATATTGTCGAAATTTCTTTACCTTGAGGCTATTCAGCAACCCTGATTATTTCGATCTGGTTCCCCCCTCCCCCTGCAGAACATACCAAAATTAGACTTCTACATAAGTCTTTGAATACTACAGCAGATTCTAATCAATAATGATTTTGATTAGATTACATTCCCTACAGTGTGGAAACAGGCCCTTCGGCCCAACAAGTCCACACCGACCCTCCGAAGAGTAAACCAGCCAGACCCATTCCCCTACACTTATCCCTGACTAATGCACGTAATACTACAGGCAATTTAGCATGGCGAACTCATCTAACCTGAACATCTTTGGACTAATTGTCAACTTCTATATAACTTTATTCAGAGTTATAGAGTAATACGGCACAGAAACAGACCCTTCTGTCCAACTTGTCCATGCCGACCAGATATCCTAACCCAATCTAGTCGCACCTGCCAGCCCATATCCCTCCAAAGCCTTCCTATTCATACACCCATCAAGATGCCTCTTAAATGTTGCAATTGTACTAGCCTCCACCACTTCCTTTGGCAGCCCATTCCACTCACGCACCACCCTCTGCGTGAAAACATTGCCCTTTAGGTCTCTTTTATATCTTTCCCCTCTTACCCTAAACCTATGTCCTCTAGTTTTGGACTCCTCCAACTCAGGGAAAAGACTTTGTCTATTTACCCTATCCATGATTTTATAGACCTCTATAAGGTCACCCCTCAGCCTCCGACGCTCCAGAGAAAACAGTCCCAGGCTATTCAACCTCTCCCTATAGCTAAAATCCTCCAACCCTGGCAACATCCTTGTAAATCTTTTCCGAACCCTTTCAAGTTTCACAACATCCTTCCAACAGGAAGGAGACTAGAATTGCATGCAATATTCCAAAAGTGGCCTAATCAATGTCCTGTACAGCCGCAACATGACCCCCCAACTCCTGTACTCAATACTCTGACCAATAAAGGAAAGCATTCTAAATGCCACCTTCACTATCCTATCTACCTGCGACTCTGCTTTCAAGGAGCTATGAACCTGCACTCCAAGGTCTCTTTGTTCAGCCACTCTCCCCAGGACCTTACCATTAAGTGTATAAGTCCTGCTAAGATTTGCTTTCCTAAAATGCAGCACCTCACATTTATCTAAATTAAACTCCATCTGCCACTTCTTAGCCCATTGGCCAATCGACCAAGATCCTGTTGTAATCTGAGGTAACCTTCTTTGCTGTCCACTACACCTGCAATTTTGGTGTCATCAGCAAACTTACTAACTGTACCTCTTATGCTCACATCCAAATCATTCATATAAATGATAAAAAGTAATGGACCCAGTACCGATCCTTGTGGCAGTCCATTGGTCACAGGCCTCCAGTCTGAAAAACAACCCTCCACCACCACCCTCTGTCTTCTACCTTTCAGCCAGTTCTGTATCCAAATGGCTAGTTCTCCCTGTATTCCATGAGATCTAACCTTGCTAACCAGTCTTCCATGGAGAACCTTGTAGAATGCCTTACTGAAGTCCATATAGATCACATCAATCGCTCTGCCCTCATCAATCCTCTTTATTACTTCTTCAAAAAACTCAATCAAGTTTGCGAGACATGGTTTCCCATGCACAAAGCTATGCTGACTGTCCCTAATCAGTCCTTGCTTTTCCAAATATATGTATCACCTTTCTTTTAATAGTGGCACCACATTAGCCAACCTCCAGTCTTCCAGCACCTTACATCTAGAAGCATTTGAATAGATTAAAAATTGCAAAGTGTAGATTTGTGTCACAAACCATAAAGAGAAAAGCTTCAAAATATTTTTCACATTTGTAAATCTTAAATATGGTACTTATGTCAATAATCAAGTTGCTGGCTTGTGGTTCTCAATGAAAAATGTGACAGAAAACGGTGCAAGGAAAATATTTTGCAATATTGAATAGCAAAGGTTTGATCAAGTTCAAAAGGACCGGAACAGTTTATTCTATAAACATGCCATCTAATCCATGTATGCATACTATGAGATGAACACCATCATCTACATTCACATTCAAGCTGATGTATGGATTTTTGGAAGCCAACTCAGAAAGATCACTGTACACAAAGCCAGGAAACTTTAGTAACTTCAGACCTTCTTTTGCCTGGAGAAAAATCTTCCCCATTTTGTTTTCTAACGACATAAATTATGCTATTCAGAATTTAGCAGATTAATTTGCATCCAAAATGATTCACAAAAATAATGAATATGCTGATCACAGTGGCTAAAAAGACAATTTTGCCTTGAGTAAAGTCCATTGAAAAACACAGAAAAATAAAAGGAAATGCATGGGTGTGAAGCTGTAAAAGGCTAGATCAAGGAGTAGAGGCCTTTAACAAAGCTGATGCAATGTCAGCACCTCAATTTCCCAGTTCAGATATTGTTTATTCTGTTGGCATGAGCATATCAAATGTCACTATGACCTTTCAATTAATTTAAGAATGCAGCACCAGTTCACTATAAAGTGACGATTTGCACGAATGAGTATTTCAATTTCCCTTTTGTTGAACTATCACTCCTGGGAGGAATGACAATATTGCTGCCAGAAAAAAAACCTATCAGCAAACAGAATAATGGAGGGTATGGAGGAATATAGATCCTTAGGTAAGTGGCTGTTATGTGGCTTCATGAACAACAACTTATTTGTGTAGCACTTTTAATACAGTGAAATAGCCCAAGGCACTTTGCAGGAACAGTACCAAACAAAATGTGACACCCTGCTCCATGTGGAAGAATTAGGTCAGATGATCATATGATTAGTTAACATGATAAATTTTCAGAAGTGTCTTACAAGAAGGTAAAAATCACACAACACCAGGTTATAGTCCAACAGGTTTTTTTGACAGTACTAGCTTTTGGGGTGCTGCTCCTTCATCTGGTAGCTGTGCAGCAGGTTCGTAAGACAGCTGAACAATACAACTGAAACAATATATTGAACAAACCTAGATTGCTGTTAAGTCTTTCATCTTTAGGTTTTGGTAAATCCCAGAACTTCTTTCCAGTCAGATTCTCAAGATAACTTAAGCATTTATTTTATAAAAGGTGACATCTCAGCTCAGACAATGCATTAAAGGTGAGAGGTTAGAGTCTGTCTGTATCCCAATCTTGGGCCAGACTGGTTCTATTTCCAAAGTAGGAATTTATAACATGTTACATGGATTGACTGCTTCAATTGACTGCCTGCACATTGTGTGCCTTTTGAACAAAATACAATGTATCTGTAATTACAATTCTGCAAATGCAAATTCACCCCATAGACTTGTGTATGCATGCATGTGAGGGAGAGAAATAGATAGAGTTTATGTGTGCGAGAGAGTGAGTGTGAGTGTGCGTGCGTGCTTGGTCGAGTGTGTGCATGAGTACGACAAAGTAGAAGCCTGTGAGAGGGTGTGAGAGAGAGAGCGTGTGTATAAAAGGGTCTGTGTGTGACTTTTAAACTTTGTCCACACCAGTCTAACACTGGCACCTCCACACCATTACAAGAAAAAAATGAGGCAGAGCTGTGGCGAGGGAATTCCAAAACTTGGAGACGAGGCAAGTGAAGGTGCAGCAAACAATATTGGTACAATTATAATTATATTTTTAAAGTAATCCTATTTCTATACAGTAACAATTTTATCAAATTATTAGTAACTGATGAATGCCGGAAATCAGAAACAAAAACAGAATTTGCAGGAGAAACACAGCAAGCCTGGCAAGATCACTGGTGAGAAAGTAGAGCTAATGTTCGAAAGGAGGGTCACTGGACCCACAATGTTAACTCTGCTTTCAGTCCAGATGCTGCCAGACCTGCTGAATTTTTCCATCAATTTTCTGTTTTTGTTTCAATCATTTAGTTCAGCAATCTGTTTGCCATTTAATGATGGCTTTTTTTTTTAAGAAAAGCACACCATTCCTGACAATGCTAACAGGACAAGTATGCCACTTCTGCTTTCTTTTTTTTTGCTATCCCTACATGATTGTGATTAAAACACAATGCACAAAGTTTACCAAACGTCGTTGCTGAAACCCACCATGAGCTGACCAAAAAGGGTGAGCTGACCAGTCAGGGAGACCTGGCCAGCAGGGAGACTGTGAATCATGACCACAATTTTTCTGTCCAACTCCATTTCCATTAACATAAAACTAGATTAAGAGAGCTAAAGTGCATGAGTTTTTCCCAAAATTAAATTTCATTTATTTCACATTACACTGGTGTAGTTCATCAGCGTTATCAGTAATTTGTTGACATTAACTTCGTCAGCGAGCTAAAGTTGCTGGCATACTTGACTGTTGGCACATACTGATGGATGTAGGGGGTGGGGACATTTCCTTCATTGTGGAAGAAACAATGTTGAGTTTTTTGTGTTCAATCTTTATTAAATGTTCATGTTAGTGTCCAGAGTTGTTCTCACTATGAACATGCCTGGACCTGCAATGTCAACTGCTGGGTCCTCTACTTTTTGTCATTTACATAAATGATTTGGATGCGAGCATAAGAGGTACAGTTAGTAAGTTTGCAGATGACACCAAAATTGGAGGTGTAGTGGACAGCAGAGTGTCACCTCAGATTTCAGCAGGATCTTGACCAGATGGGCCAATGGGCTGAGAAATGGCAGATGGAGTTTAATTAAGATAAATGCGAAGTGCTTCATTTTGGGAAAGCAAATCTTAGCAGGACTTATACACTTAATGGTAAGGTCCCAGGGAGTGTTGCTGAACAAAGAGACCTTGGAGTGCAGGTTCATAGCCCACTGAAATTGGAGCTGCAGGTAGATAGGATAATGAAGGTGGCATTTGGTATGCTTTCTTTTATTGGTCAGAGTATTGAGTACAGGAGTTGGGAGGTCATGTTGTGGCTGTACAGGACATTGGTTAGGCCACTGTTGGAATATTGCATGCAATTCTGGTCTCCTTCCTATCGGAAAGATGCTGTGAAACTTGAAAGGGTTCAGAAAAGATTTACAAGGATGTTGCCAGGGTTGGAGGATTTGAGCTATACGAGAGGCTGAACAGGCTGAGACAGTTTTCCCTGGTGTGTCGGAGGCTGAGGGGTGACCTTATAGAGGTTTATAAAATTATGAGGGGCATGGATAGGGTAAAGTCTTTTCCCTGGGGTCGGCAAGTCCAGAACTAAAGGACATAGGTTTAGGGTGAGAGGGGAAAGATGGGGTTGGGATATCTGGTTGGCATGGACGGGTTGGACTGAAGGGTCTATTTCCATGCTGTACATCTCCATGACTCTATGACTCAACTGGCCTTCCTTTCTATGCATTGTAAAACAGTGGTGGAGAATGGTCTCAGTGGAAATAACCAAAATGTTGTAAGAGGTTTTGCAACACCCTGAGATGGGTACACATTTGGACAGCACTGATACTGCCCTTACAGCCCCTCTCACCTTGACAGAGTACCCCCCCACCCAACTAATCTATTTCCACCACTTCATGTCACCGACCACACTGTCCTCTTTGAACCTTCCATGCCTAGACATCACTCTACAATCCCTTATCACTGACTCATCCACTCTGCCAGTCCCAAATCTCCATGCATGAATCCAGTTTCCTACTCTCTTCTCTTGAGCCATACAAGCTGATCAAGTAAAGCTGCTGAACTTACACACAACTGCACAAACCTGACAAGGGAAAACTACCTTTAAACAATCTAAGTTTATAGGGGTTCTTGCATTCCATTGGCTTTATCTAGAAAATAGGACTAATAGAGCATACAGTCTAAAACTTTGAACATTACATAAGTTGCTTAAAGCTTGATATACAGTAAACATGTTGTTGACTTTCTCTCTTCATGTTAAGCCATTAAGAAATTGTAATTTTGCAGCCTGCCTAATTAAGTCATTCTGTACACTGCATTTTCACTCTTAAATGTTCCATAATACACCCTCTAAAGACCACATGGTTTTAAAATTAACTGATTTCATGTCAACCTTCACTTGTGAAAGAGCTCCAACAAGACAATGATGGACACGTTGATTCAACAAACCACAAGCTTACCTTGAGATTATTCGAGGACTCTGGGTATATACTCGATGGAGGTTAGAAGGATGAGGGGGAATCCAATTGAAACATACAGAATAGTGAATGGCCTGGACAGAGTGGATGTTGGGAAGATGTTTCCTTTGGTAGGAGAAAGGAGGACCTGAGAGCATAGCCTTAGAGTAAAGGGAAACCTTTTAGAATGGAGTTGAGGAGAAACGTTTTCAACCAGGAAGTTGTGAATCTATGGAATTCATTGCCGCAGAAGGCTGTAAAGGCCAGATCTATGCATATATTTATGACTGAGATAGACAGGTTCTTGAGTATCAAGGAGATCGAGGGTTATGGGGAGAAAGCAAGAGAATGACAGTTATCAGGCGTGATTGAATAGCGGAGCAGATTTGATGAGCTGAATGGCCTAATTTCTGCTCCTGTCTTATGGTCTTAAGATTTCCTTCTCTAAAGGAGATTATTTAGGTTTTTAATAATAAATTATGAGTTTCATGGTCACTATTACTCAGACTACCTTTCGATTCCAAACTTCGTGAATTGAATTTAATTACACCAGCTGCCATGATCATAGCGAACATGAGGAGTGGGCAAGTTAGCCTTTTGAGCCTGCTCCACCATTTAGTACAATCATGGCCTCAACTCAATTTGCTATTCACTGTCCACAATCCTTCAGCACATTACTAAGGAAAAACCTGTTGATCTTCTTCAATTTATTCAATGTCCCAGCATCCACTGTTTCACAATAGTGAATTCCACAGATTATTTTAGATTTCTGGATTATTAATCCAGTGACATTATCACACTCATTACCATTACTCTGTCATCCTCCTCTCAAGATCAGTGTTTGATCTGGAGTATCCCACCTACCTTCTGCATGGAGAATAATAATTAACATTTTCTTTGCTTAATGTAAACCAGGCTAATCCTACCTTTTGCTTTCAAACTCTCAGCTGACTGCATAACCATGAGACCAAACTGAAATTCCTGTCTCTTATATTCCTATCTTTATACCGAAGCTCATTTTAAATTGGCTCCTTCTATCTACCTCCCTATGGCAATGGGAAGCACATTACCATTCATATTTAGAGATAATCAGTTGTCTCTGATCCCAACTCCCTTTTATCTTAGAAGTAAAGCGATAAGTACCACAGTTTACAGCATGATAACAATTTTATTTTTCTGGAGCTGTGTGGTGTGCAGGGTCTGTGAATTTAAGAACTGTCATTGACCACAAGCACCGCCCTTCACAGTAAAAGACAGAAAGCACAGGCTCCTGTGCCACTCCTGACAGAGGCTTGAGGCCTGGCCCCAACTCATGCACAACAGTGCTGCCACAACCCAAGCACAAAGGGCCTCCTAGAGTCTAGGCCCCAGTTATTGGATCCTGATGTATCCCTCTGTCCCAGGCCCTGCCCTTCCTTGCAATAAAGAAATGACAGTTTCCTTTGATCACTCTCAACTAAACCACTCACACAAAAATAGAAATTGCTGGAGAAACTCAGCAAGTCTAGCAGGATCTGTGGGAAGAAAGCAGAGTCAATGTTTTGGGTCCAAAGTTCCTCTTTTAGAATGCATGAGTTCTAAAGAAGCATCACTGGTCCTGAAACATTGATTCTGCTTTCTCTCTACAGATGCTGCCATGCATGCTGAGTTTCTCTGACAATTTCTGTTTTTGTTTCAGGTTTTGCAGTATCTGCTGTTCTTTCTTTTGGTCAGAACTGAAGTACCTACTGATTCTCAGGAAGACTCCTGCAGAGGCCACATTTTCCTGCCCCTTTAAAACTACAATCCTAAACACAGTAATTTTGTAAGACAGAAGTTTCAATCCTGAAAATATCTGAAAAACCTCAATTGTAACAATTAGCAGAAATACTGATTAACCATCTTCTAACTCCATTCTGTTTTGGAATTAAGTAGGTAGATTAAAGTATAACTGTTTACAAAACCTGCCATTCTGCCACCTCAATCTGATGCAAAGTTTAACAGTCTATCACGTCAGCACAGCAACCTAGTCACTCTTTATAGTCGTGAATAACTTACTCCTTCTTCCCAGTAAGGCAATCAGTGCCTCCCTTTAATTTATGAACTACCCAAGCTGCTTGCTGGGCAGAAATCAGAAAACGTCGCATGGTTTCCTCATTGTTTCATTCCTGCCAAATTGAAGAAACAGTCACAAAATCTAACATACCTCATAAAAAAAGAAGTAACATAATGTGCTCAATAGGCCTGTAGGATTGACTGCTCTGGAGCAAAGAATGGTGAACATCTACTTTGGAAGTATGAATCATTTTTTTAAATGAAAATGTAATCTCTCAGTGCTGTTAACTCTAGTTGCAAAGTTAACCTGGTTGAAGACCATGAAAATTGAAGAACATAACAACTGCTTTCAGCAGTCAAACCTTGCTTAAATGGGGCCTTGAAAATAGTTTCCTCAGCCAAGGCTCCTATTTGTGGACTAGATGTCTCTGTTAGGGCAAACGTTTAGAAAGAATATACATGAAGGTAGTGTCACTTGGTTTGACAGGCAGTTTGTTTTTCTTCAACATAGGAAAGCTGGTTTTTGCAACAAGTTGGCTTTGTTGTTGCTCAATAAATCTTTTAGAATGCAGCATTTAAAAATGAAAGCCACTATAAAGACAAGATAGAACTTTTATTTAAAAATCCAAAAAAAACACATTTTGATTACATGAAACTATGAAAATAGGTGCATCTAATGTCCAAATATCAATACAGAACAACCTTGATTATTTGAACAACAATTATCTGAATTTCAGATTATCTGAACAAGATCTCAAGGTACCATAAAAACACTATCCATTATCCGAACAATCAGTTATCTGAACTCTCAGTAATCCGAACAAAATACGCCCCACCCGAATTGTTTGGATTATCGAGGTTGTTCTGTACACAGTTTCAAGGTGTTGATCTTCTGGATGTTGGCTGTTCTTTGAATAATTACACAAAATGAATTAATTTATTCAGTTGATACTGCAGACTCAAATTGCATTCTCCAATTAGTACTCATCCGTCTTTTAAAAAAAAAGAGATAAAAACTCATATTAGATGTATACAGTAACCTGAGAACAAGATTCACTATGGCATCTTTCGACTGAAAAAGAACATATCTTGATATGCCATCTAAAGAAGTGTTTTATAAATCTCCTTCAATTTTGGAAATTATATTTTATATTCATTTTTTTTTCCCCTTGTGAACATATTTTTCTAAAGTAAGAACGGAAATAGTGACAAATTTCAGGTAGAGGTCCATAAAGAGCAGGAAATTTATTTTTTGTGTCAGCTGGTCTAACAATTAGATTCTAACTATTCAAGAACAAAGTCAGCACCTCAATTTTTTTTTCATTGATCATGACTATATAATTATAACACACATGTAATATAGAAAGCCTTTAAACTGGACAAATAATCTTACAAAATGGCTCCCAAAAGTCAAAGATTTGTGACTTTGAATCACAACTGCTATTGGGACTAGACGGCATTTACCCCAAGAAAACAAACCACAAGGGGACATGAAATTCAATAAACATTCGAAGGATAAACAGTAATGCCTTGACAATGGTTACCTTGGAGGTTTGTATACCTCTTCCTAGCCCACTACACTCTCACAATGAGAGCCATCCAGGTTAAAGCCAAGATACTTAGAAGTTAAAGATCTCAATGAAAACAAAAATAGATCGGATCTATGTTCCAGACCTAAGCAACCTAATACGGAAACTTGATTAATCAGTTTTGGGATAGACGCCATTTTAAGTTTTGATCTTTTTATGATGCTGCTCCTTTAACAGGGTTATGTTGTCCTTGTTTTTTTTTCCAGAGGGGTTGCAAATGCAGAGACTCCTGGAGGTCTGGTCTTTATGGGTTTCAGGGCCAATTTGATTATAGTTAACATATACTGCCTCAGAAAAAGGCTTTCAAGTTAAAAAAAAAACACTTGTACAATGAAAGGGGAGAGACCAGCTCTCCCAGCTCAGCTTTTTTCTGGCTTGGTTTGTAGCAGTCTGGCCATTCAGAGCAAGCAGTCAGTCACTTTTGAGGCTGGTGGTCAAAGAAAGAGCTACAGGAAAGAAAGTGTTTCATATTGAATCTCTCTCTGACATCTCTCCTGTGGGATCCTGTGTTTGATCTTTCCTTTTTTATCAAAGGGTGTTTAAGGGGATTGTTGCACATAGTTGGAACAGCATAATTAGATTAGATTACATTACTTACAGTGTGAAAACAGGCCCTTCGGCCCAACAAATCGACACCGACCCATTCCCCTACATTTACCCCTGCACCTAACAGTACGGTGCAATTTAGCATGGCCAATTCACCTGACCTGCACATTTTTGGACTGTGGGAGGAAACCAGAGCACCCGGAGGAAACCCATGCAGACATGGGGAGAATGTGCAAACTCCACACAGTCAGTCGCCTGAGGCAGGAATTGAACCCGGGTCTCTGGCGCTGTGAGGCAGCAGTGCTAACCACTGTGCCACCATGCCGCCCACTTCGGTTGTGATCATTTCAGATAAAGTAAGAGTTTTGATATTCTGTTCTCATTTATTTGTGTTTCATTTGGTAATCTTGCATAATAAATTCTGTTTTGTTTGAAACTAAGAGGTTGGGCCAGCTGCATCACTCCTGGAATATCTACTATACACCTACTTAAAACCACAAGCAAAATTAGGGTCCAGGCTACTTTCTTGAAATGTTTTGAGGGGATCTGGCCTGGTCCATAATAATCTGTACAAGCCATTTTGGGCAGAATCTCCTAAGAACTCTGAGACACAATCAGAAAAGGAAGACCAGACTACGGAACCAGGTTACAATGGGCCACAACTTGCTGTGCTGTAAAAACAAAACAAATAAAATTTCATTCCTCTCTATAACTTGTTTGGCTCACTCCAAACTTGTTTGCTTTCACTGTGAAAGCACTGTCCAGCTCTTCAACTGAGTTGGACATCAAGCTTTTAACCACTTCACTCTATAAAGACAACCTTCAAGCAAATAACAGAATTGTGACCATCTTAAAGACTTAATATAGTTTCATCTTTATAAAGTATCTTTTATCCTTATCTACTTTTAAATCTATGTATTTGTACTTTTAGTTAATAACTACACTTTTCACTGAGACAATTTCAATAATAAAAACTAAGCTTTGATCTTGTTTAAAGCAAAAAATGTACTGCTGGAAATTTTAAAATTGAATCATTTAAAAACAAAGGGCTATACAACTTACGCAAATTTGTAATTTACAGACCACTGAGGACCACCTGGTCATGACACATTAAATAATTCAACCAATTTGGAATATAAGCAAACCATTAGGAAATTCATCAAATTCAATAAGCTGCTCTTACCTCATCACCTTCATCCTCTGATGTCTCCTTTTCCTAGAGGAAAGAAAACACAACTTTGTAATAATTTGATTTGAAATAAATATACTTTGTTGTTTTTCCTGAACACCAACCTTGGAATCTAATTCTAAGGCTTCTGCTAAATATATCCCAAAATTCAAATTGCTTAATTTGGAGATGTAAAAGGACAGAGGGGGTGTTTTTGCTAAATTAATTTCACTATCATTCTAACTACAGATGATTATCATCTGGCCTACTTCACACTGGACAACTTACCAAAGGCCTTCTGGAAATCTACGCACAGTAGATCAACTGCTTCCCTTTATTCATAACAGCGATAACTTCTCCCAAGAAAGCCAATAAGTTGAAAACCATGACTTATTTTTCACAAAACCATGTTGACTCTGTGTAATTACCTTTTTTCTAAGTGTGCTGTTACAACCTCTTTTAATAGTAGCACAAACATTATTCCTATGTCAGTTGCTAAGCAACCTAGCTTGTGGTTTCCTATTCTCAGTCTCCCCTCCCTTCTGAATAAAGGAGTTACACTCACTATTTTCGATCCTGAAGCTATGGAATTTTGGAAAATTAAAATCTGTGCATCAACTATCTCATAAGCCATTTCTTTCACAGAATGTACATTGCATTTATGTGATGTTGGGAAAAGATGGACGCCAACCACCTGCACATATGCAGAAATTAGTAATGCCACATTGCCATGACAGAGCTTTCTGGCTGCAGAGTGTTTATGCGTGGATGGTAGTGGTGACCCGACAACATTACATCAGAATTTTGTGGCCATTGTCCTGCTGCTTCCCCTACGCTGCTTCTCCCCTTGACGCGACTCACTCATGGAATGCAGCAGTGAGTAAGGCAGCAGGAGATGCACTGGGATCTCTTCCTTAGTATTCTACTTGGTCAATGGTTTTCTAATTTGTTCCAGGCACACCAGGCTCCTACATGAAATAAAATTTGATGTGTTAGAAAAGCCCTGTGTCATCACTGGCAGGGACATCAAGGAGCTGTGGTTGTGGAGACACCCCTGCAATTGTGGCAGCAACAAACACAGTCTTTCTTGTTAGACCTCAAAGAAGGACACCTGCATCCTTGGCTTGTTAGCCCACAGCTCCAACAATTCGTTTAGTACCACTTCCCTAGTGACTGTAAGTTTCTTGAGTGTGTCCTGTTCTTCTTGATTTACTGCTTTTTTTTTGTAAATATTGTGTGTATTGTACCATTAAGAGCTATCTCTTCATGTTCCATTATTAATTGCCAAGATTCACCTCCTGTAAGATCAATGCTCAACTGGTCAATTTTTTTTCAACATTTGAAGAAAATCTTACTATTTGTTTTTATATTTCTTGCTAACTTTCTCTCATGCGCTAAATTTCCTCTTTTTTATAAGAGCTTTGGTGATTATTTGCTTTATAGGAAGTGAAAAGGTTGAGATTCTGAAGGAAGATTAAAGAGAGTTCGGCAGGAATTTAAAACGAAGGTCCTCAAGAGTAGTAATATCTGGATTACTCCTGGTGCTACGAGCTAGTAAGGGCAGGAATAGGAGGATAGAGCAGATGAATGCATGGCTGAGGAGCTGGTGTATGGGAGAAGGATTCACATTTTTGGATCATTGGAAGCTCTTTTGGGGTAGAAGTGACCCGTACAAGAAAGACAGATTGCACCGAAATTGGAAGGGGACTAACATACTGGCAGGGAAATTTGGTAGAACTTCTCGGGAGGATTTAAACTAGTAAGGTGGCGGGGTCGGACCAAGGGAAATAGTGAAGAAAGAGATCAATTAGAGACTGGTACAGTTGAGAACAATGGGGACTCATACAGTCAGGGTAGGCAGGAACAAAGCAGAGAACACGTTAGGACTGATAGGCCTCTTGAATTGAAATAAATCTAACAGGGAAGGCAGATGAACTCAGGGCAGGGTTTGGAACGTGGGACTGGGATATCATAGCAACTACAGAACCATCACTCAGGGATGGGCAGGATTGGCAGCTTAATGTTCCAGGATACAAATGCTACAGGAAGGATAGAAATGGAGGCAAGAGAGGAGGGAGAGTGACGTTCTTAATAAAAGATAGCTTTACAGCTGTGCTGAGGGAGGATATTCCCGGAAATACATCTGGGGAAGATATTTGGGTGGAACTGAGAAATAAGAAGGGGATGATAAGTTTATTGGGATTGTATTATACGCCCCCTAATAGTCAGAGGGAAATTGAGAAACAAATTTGTGAGGAGATCTCAGTTATTTGTAAGATTAATAGGGTGGTTATGGTCAGGGATTTTAACTTTCCAAACATCGACTGGGACTACCATAGTGTTAAAGGTTTGGATGGAGAGGAATTTGTTAGGTGAGTACAAGAAAATTTTCTGATTCAGTATGTGGATATACCTACTAGAGAAGGTGCAAATCTTGACCTACTCTTGGGAAATAAGGCAGGGCAGGTGACTGAGATATCAGTGGGGGAGCACTTTGGGGCCAGCGACCATAATTCTATTTGTTTTAAAATAGTGATGAAAAAGGATAGACCAGATCTAAAAGTTGAAGTTCTAAATTGGAGAAAGGCCAATTTTGACAGTATTAGGCAAGAATCTTCAAAAGCTGACTGGTGACAGATGTTCACATGTAAAGGGACAGCTGTAAAATGGGAAGCCTTCAGAAATGAGATAACGAGAATCCAGAAAAGTATATTCCTGTCAGGGTGAAAGGGAAGGCTGGTAGGTATAGAGAATGTTGGATGACTAAAGAAATTGAGGCTTTGGTTAAGAAAAAGAAGGAAGCATATGTCAGGTACAGACAGGATAGATCGAGTGAATCCTTCGAAGAGTATAAGGGCAGTAGGAGTATACTTAAGTGGGAAATCAGGAGGGCAAAAAGGGGACATGATATAGCTTTGGCAAATAGAGTTAAGGAGAATCCAGAGGGTTTTCCAAATACATTAAGGACAAAGGGTAACTAGAGAAAGAATAGGGCCCCTCAAAGATCAGCAAGGCGGCCTTTATGTGGAGCCACATGAGATGAGGGAGATTATTAACGAGTATTTTGCATCAGTATTTACTGTGCAAAAGGACATGGAAGATATAGAATGTAGATAAATAGATGGTGACATCTTGAAAATGTCCATATTGCAGAGGAGGAACAGCTGGGTGTCTTGAAACGCATAAAAGTGGATGAATCCACAGGATCTGATCAAGTGTACCCTAGAACTCTGTGGAAGCTCTGGAAGTGATTGCTGGGCCACTAGTTGAGATATTTGTATCATTGATAGCCACAGGTGAGGTGCCGGAAGACTGGAGGTTGGCTAACGTGGTGCCACTGTTTAAGAAAGTTGGTAAGGACAAGCCAGGGAACTATAGACCGGTGAGCCTGATGTCGGTGGTGGGCACGTTTTTGGAGGGAATCCGGAGGGATAGAATTTACACATATTTAGAAAGGCAAGGACTGATTAGGGATAGTCAACATGGCTTTGTGCGTGGGAAATCATGTCTCACAAACTTGATTGAGTTTTTTGAAGAAGTAACAAAGAAGATTGATGAAGGCAGACCGGTTGATATGATCGATGTGGACTTCAGTGAGACATTTGACAATGTTCCCCATGGGAGACTGATTAGCGAGGTTAGATCTCATGGAATACAGGGAGAACTAGCCATTTGGATACAGAACTGCGTCAATGGTAGAGACCAGAGGGCGGTGGTGGAGGGTTGTTTTTCAGACTGGAGGCCTGTGACCAGTGGAGTGCCACAAGGATCATCATGCCACTACTTTTCATCATTTATATAAATTATTTGGATGGGATTATAAGAGTTAGTAAGTTTGCAGATGACATCAAAATTGGAGGTGTAGTGGACAGCGAAGTATGTTACCTCAGATTACAACGTAATCTTGATCAGATGGGCCAATGGGCTGAGAAGTGGCAGATGGAGTTTAATTTAGATAAACGTGAGGTGCTGCATTTTAGGAAATCAAATCTTAACAGAACTTATACACTTAATGGTAAGGTCCTAGGGAGTGTTGCTGAACAAAGAGACCTTGGAGTGCAGGTTCATAGCTCCTTGAAAGCAGAGTCACAGGTAGATAAGATAGTGAAGAAGATATGCTTCCCTTTATTGGTCAGAGTATTGAGTACAGGAGTTGGGAGGTCATGTTGCGGCTGTACAGGACATTGGTTAGGCCACTGTTGAAATATTGTGTGCAATTCTGGTCTCCTTCCTATCGAAAGGATGTTGTGAAACTCGAAAGAATTCAGAAACATTTACAAAGATGTTGCCAGGGTTGGAGGATTTTAGGTATAGGGAGAGGCTGAACAGGCTGGGGTTGTTTTCCCTGGAGTGTCAGAGGCTGAGGGGTGACCTTATAGAGGTTTACAAAATTATGAGGGGAATGGATAGGATAAATAGACACAGTCTTTTCCCTGGGGTTGGGGAGTCCAGAACTAGAGGGCATAGGTTTAGGGTGAGAGGGGAAAGATATAAAAGAGACCTAAGGGGCAACGTTTTCACGCAGAGGGTGGTACATGTATGGAATGAGCTGCCAGAGGAAGTGGTGGAGGCTAGTACAATTGCAACATTTAAAAGGCATCTGGGTGGGTATATGAATGGGAAGGGTTTGGAGGGATAGGGGCCAGATGCTGACAGGTGGGACTAGATTGGGTTGGGATATCTGGTCAGCATGGACGAGTTGGACCAAAGGGTCTGTTTCCGTGCTGTACATCCCTATGACTCTATTGTATATTTGGCTTGCCGCCTGGTTTTTCACAACTGTATGCCTTTTTTCCTTTAGTTTGACAATATCTTTAACTTTTTTTAGTTAACCATGGATTGAGAGTCTTCCCTTGGAATGTTTCTCTCTTGAAGGAATATATCTCCAGTGCATTCTGAAATATCTCCATATATATCTTTCTCTGCATCCCTATTGATCTACCCCTTAATCTAATTTGCCAGTGCCCTTCAGTTAGCATTGCTTTCATGCCCAAATAATTGCTGTGATTTAATTTAAAATACTTGGGCACACTACTCTCTCCCTGTGCTTTACTAAGAAACCTTTGCCAACCTGAATTTTTTCCAATCTCTACATAGATTAAAACTCTCATGACTTTTTGACATGCTCCCATTGTTTCTTCCTTTATACACTACCTCTCATTATGTTACTGTTTCCAACTGCCTGGCCTTCCTAAATGTTATGTACTCTTCAATATTCTGGTCCCAAACCATGGCATTCTGCAGCTGTCTCTCTATAATGCATTTGCTTATTGTTATTTGTGCTATAGGTTCATGTTTGTCTTGAAGACCACATACATTGAAATATATTTCCTTTACTTCTGGCCATTATTATTTTTGTAATGTTTAGCCTCATCTGCTGACGTATTCTTAGATTCATTCACTTTATCCTCTCCTGACATGGTCGGCTTACATTTCCCACATTAATACCTTTCTCACTTGGCTTGCTTTTAGTTTTTGATTTCTCAAATATTCCAAAATTTGCTCATTTGTACAAACTATTTCGTTTAAAAACCTCTTTACGTCTCTAGTTTTGCAGCTCACTACAACATTTGTATCAGCACAATTCAGGTGCAGATCATTGCTACAGCACAGCCCCCATTTTCCCTAACAGCAGTGCCAGCTCCCAGAAATCATAGCCTGATTCTACTGCTCCAGTCTTTGAGCTATGCATTAATTTCTCCAATTTTATTTGTCCTATGCCAAAACAGCAAAAAGGTAACATAATTGAAACATATAGCATGTTAGGGTGCATGTGGAAAAGATGTTTCCTATTCTGGGAGAATCTTAGAACCAGGGATCACTGTTTCAGAATAAGGAGTCATCCATTCAAGAGATGAGGACAACATTTTGTCTCACAGGAAGTGTTGAGTCTTTGGAATGCTCTTCCTCAAAAGACTTTACTACTACTACATACCATTTCTTGTCCTCCATATAATATGGGTACTATGGCCACTAATATGGACCACAATGACTGGATCCTCCATATGGAAGAATTGGTCACACACACCCAATCGCACTCTGCTGAAGATGAAGTTCGATATGGATGTGAACTGGTGTCAAGTTGGAGAACTTTAACCTTTTGATTGCCTGCCCAGGACAAACCCTCCTGTTTTTGAACAAAAGAACATATGAGCTGAACAGAGCCCTTGGAATGCAGGTTCATAGCTCCTTGAAAGTGGAGTCACAAGTAGTTAGGATAGTGAAGAACGCGTTTGGTATGCTTTCCTTTATTGGTCAGAGTATTGAGTACAGGAGTTGGGAGGTCATGTTGCGGCTGTACAGGACGTTGGCCAGGCCACTGTTGGTATTGTGTGCAATTCTGGTTTCCTTCCGACGGAAGTATGTTGTGAAACTTGAAAGGGTTCAGAAAAAAATTTACAAGGATGTTGCCAAGGTTGGAGGATCTGAGCTACAGGGAGAGGCTGAACAGGCTGGGGTTGTTTTCCCTGGAGCGTCGGAGGCTGAGGGGTGACCTTATAGAGGTTTACAAAATTATGAGGGGCATGGATAGGATGAAATAGACAAAGTCTTTTCCCTGGGGTCGGGGAGTCCACAGCCAGAGGGCATAGGTTTAGGGTGAGAGGGGAAAGATATAAAAGAGACCTAAGGGGCAACGTTTTCACGCAGAGGGTGGTACATGTATAGAATGAGCTGCCAGAGGATGTGGTGGAGGCTGGTACAATTGCAACATTTAAGAGGCATTTGGATGGGTATATGAATAGGAAGGGTTTGGAGGGATATGGGCCGGGTGCTGGCAGGTGGGACTAGATTGGGTTGGGATATCGGGTCGGCATGGACGGGTTGGACCGAAGGGTCTGTTTCCATGCTGTACATCTCTATGACTCTAAGTAGGAGCAGGAGCAGACCCACAAGCCTCTGACCCTGCCATTCTATAAGATTATGGCTGATCTGCCCTATGCTTCAACTCCCTCTTTGTGACAGCTCCTCATAGCTCTCAAACTTCTTGATATTTCAAATATCCATTTCAAATATCCACCCCTTCTTTAAATACTTTCAGGGATCTCACCTCTGTAACTCTGGGGTACAGAACTCCAGATAGTCACAACCCTTAGAGAAGAAATTCCTTTAAGTTACAGTTCTAATTAGTGTCTCGTTATTCTGTAACAATGTCACCCAATTTGAGATTCCCCAGTAGTGGAAATATTTTCCCAACATCTACTTTCCAGCATTCCCAGTCAAGTCCCCTCAGAATGGTGTGTGTTTCAATACAACCACCCCTCATTCTTCAAATTTCTAATAAATGAAGGTCTAACTTGCTTATCCATTTGTAAGAAGTCAACCCCTTCATCCAGGAATCAGCCCAGTGAATCTCCCTTAAACAGACTCCAACGCTAGCATGTCCTTTCTTAAATATGAGGATCCAAAATTTCAGCTGCAGCCTCACCACTACCTCGTACAGTGTAACAAGAATTTAACTTTTGGCAGTTAAAATTCCTGCCTCTAGGTCGATCTTGATCAACATTCTTAAAGTACATCACACTCATCAGTTACTCTCATTTTTTAAAAATTTCTGGCTCCAAACCTTTTTTATATATAAATACACCTATCTGCCTTGCAGTGTTTTTACATGAAATATTCCATATAAATGCAAATTATTATTGTAGTAATAGTAAAGTCTGTCCTCAGTGAACAAATGACAATAACCAATTGAATGATCCAGTTTCATATTTTGCCTCGAGTTAATAGTCCAACACAAGTACAATGACCATTCATGTTATTAAAAGCATAATCACATACATCTTCAAATTAGAAGTTAGATAACTGGTAAGTCATGCTACGAAGGAAACTGGTATGGCCAAGTTATCAATAATTAAGATATTAGAAACTGCCAATGTCACTGCAACACTATAAAATAACCACAATTTTCCTTCTTAAACTATCAACTGCTATTTCTCGCCTTCATTCTTCTGCTTTCATCTGAAAGGATAAGGCAATCTGAGGCTACCAAAATTCTCTGTCCCTAAAGCTGATTTCCATATGTCAGATTTGGTGATGAAACTTTTGATTCCTACTCCAAATGTTAGTTCAGAAATCAACTTGTAAATATGGAACAAAACTCCAAATACAACTTTAATGGTTAGGTGTTTTGGTATAGTATTAAGACATTGGAACAGTTATAGGAAAACTGGGATTACTTAACATTTGTAAACTCAAATTGAATAGGAGTCTGGGAACCAAATTTAAAACATACAACAAAATTGGAGAAATATGGTAGGAGTGAAACCTGAAAATTTTAATTAAGTTGCTGTGTTTTAACTCTCAACATTCCTTCTATTAGAGATAGGCCAACGAATGTTAACTTTTTATTTCCATGTTAGTTGCAGCAATGGCAAAGTAGAGCAACATCTCGTAGGAAAGTGCTCTGTTCTCCTTGTACTGTGATATGCAAATAGAAAGCCTGCTACTCAAGTTTCATTATTGCCTAACTGTATTCATACACATTAATCAAATATAGAAACTTAAAACGATAACTATCAGGATAGAAAATTCAAGTCGTTCATTAACTTGGAAAAACAATTATTTTTCATATTTATCAAAGTGTAGATAACAATAATTATTGATACAGATATTTTCTATATGGGGGAAGCCTGAAATGAGAAGAACTATGTTAATCTATTAGGTGATACACATTCAAATAAATCTTGACATGACAAATTTACTTTTCAATGTAATTTTCCCTAATTCAATTTGTCCACATTTGACTCATGTTTAATCACTTACGAGGTGCAAAAGGAGTACTGTTAGAGACAACACTGACTAATCTACTTTTTAACACTCTGTATTACTGGGGGTACAGATAAAGCAGAAAATGGATCTCAGCAGCTTTTCAAGTTTTTGGCATTAAAATTAAAAGCAGATCAATATTATCAATTCAAAACTTAATAAAATCCCTTCACTCCCCTTCAACTTACCTGTTGGTCCATTTTTTCTGGCTCCACTTCAAATCTTGCTCTTTCTTGCTCAATAGTTTCAAAGAATGCGTTCTCTGCTTGTGCAATTTTGTATTCAATAGTCTCCTCCTCATCTACTTCTTTGTTTTCCACGACCTTTCCTTGTTCAGATTTAGCACGTTCTTTTACACGTAACTCACGTTGACGTGCTTCTAGAATCTTCTCCCGTTTTGTCTCCCTCTCAAACAACTAAAAATACACTTTAGTTATAACATTTTAAAATGTTGTATTTATAGATCAATACTCTTAGCTAAAATCAGCATGGACAAAGATAATATTCACATAATGTACAAGAAACTAAAACATCACCTTTGTAAAATTTGGGGTTTTGTGCATTTTCAATTGAAAGATACAAATTTATATATTAAGTTAATTAATGCAAAGTCAAAATGAGACTGATGAAATAAAACCATAAAATAACACCATAAAAGCAGAAATCAGATTACACTCAGTTTACAAAGGACAGATGAGCAGAAATACAGCATTCATTCCATTTTATAATGTTAAAAGTCTGTGGATTATTTTAAAAGTGGAATTTATCTAAAAATTAATTTGTTATCCATTTAGGAAAAGGGATTGTCATCAAAATTAAATAATTGCACATCATCGTAATTTTAAAATAATCCAAACTCATTGAGTACATCCCAAAACAGTTTGCAACTTGAGTTAGAATGAGATTTTGGTGAAAGTGTGTGAAATTCATTTGCCCCAAATCAATGCATCAGTCCTTGAAAAACACAACTCACCCTTAATATTTATACATTACATCTCATCCTCATATCAAGGCCAAGGAGTAACATCAAGGGCCACAGTATCAATCCTGCCATGTTCCCAGCCATGACCCAAGGACAGCAAACCCATCTCAACCCAAGCACAAAAGATCCATCCCGAACCAAATACAATGGACCCTCTTGAGCCTCAGGTGCCAGTAATTTGGCTACGAAGAACATCCCTTGTGCTGGGCCTTGCCTCACAAATCTTTAAGCCATGCATACAAACCTCTCACTGCTTCTCTATGCCCCCAGGTATTCAGTTGACCTGCCTCAACAGCATCCAGGCTGTGAATGTACAACAGTTCCACTGCAGAAATTAGGACATTTTTGGGCATATTGAAGGAAAACACTGACAAATGTGGATATAGAGACTTGGTGCATAGCCAGATAGTTTATAGTTGATGACTATGGGCACAGCATCTGGATCCACAATTGCTCGGGTCATTGTGCAGAGCATGAACCCCACAGTGAATGTGGTGGACACCTCCATGGCAGTGCTGCCAAACTGTACATAAGGGAGCAACTGCAAGCCACAGTCTTAGCTTCCACTAAAAAGGCAAAGGCCTGCCAATGTCTCAGTGTTGCTGTGGAAGTTCAAACAGAAGCCAGGCTGCTGCTATCAGGTACAGACAGCTTCCATTGTGGATGTGAATCTTGGTGCTTGTCAGGGTATCAAGACTTTTAAAAAATGCTGGTATTCTGTATTTCAGCAAATGACAAGGAGAGAACTGCCTCAGGGACAGTGGCACCATGGAGGACAAGTTTGCACTTCCACCATTACCTCTCTGAAACTGCCCTTGCAGCTGTCTCTTAGCCAGTCTGGCTAGACAGCTGCTCTTTGTAAACTACAAGAGAGTAGTGAATCTATAGAATTCATTGCCACAGAAGGCTTTGGAGGTCAGGTCATTGAGTATATTTAAGACTGAGATGATAGTTGTTGTGGTTCTGTTCGCCGAGCTGGAAGTTTTTGTTGCAAACGTTTTGTCCCCTGGCTAGGCGACATCATCAGTGCTTGGGAGCCTCCTGCGAAGCGCTTCTTTGATGTTTACTCCGGTGTTTATAGTGGTCTGTCCCTGCCGCTTCCGGTTGTCAGTTTCAGCTGTCCGCTGTAGTGGTTGGTATATTGGGTCCAGGTCGATGTGTTTGTTGATGGAGTTCAACAACTCCATCAACGAGCACCCGAGCTACAAATCTTCGCACAAACTTTGAACTGAGATGATAGGTTCTTGAGTATCAAAGGGATCGTGGTTTACGGGGAGAAAGCAAGAGAATGGGGTTGCGAAACTTATCAACCATAATTGAATGGCAGAGCAGACTCGATGGGCTGAATGGCCTAATTTCTGATCCTATGTCTTATGGTCTAACAATGAGGTAGTACAAAGCCAGGGGAGGAGCTTAGGTATCAAGTCTTACTGATGATTGGTTGATACCATTGAAAGGTTGGGTAAATTGGGTGTTTTTTTTTCTGCATCTTCTCTTGCTCTCCCAGAAAGTGAAAAGCCGTCTCAGACAAATCAAAACTGTGGATCGTAACCCTCAGCAGTCACAAGACAGGATGTTTGGGTTTGTAAGGTGTGGGATACCAATGGCTGCTGTGGAGTTTGTACTGATTCCTGACAGCTGGAGGGCCCAGAGAAGCCTGTTAAAAGATAAGTGCATTTTTGTTTTGTAGACTGCCTCTTCATCAGTATCCCCAGTATTCAATTCCTGTTTCCCTTTCTACTCAGCAACTGAACCCTCCCTCTCTGTTCAGCCAATGAAGCCTGCTTCTCCCTCTTCGCCTAGTTAAGCCTTTCTTCACATTCTCCACCTCCCCCCCCCCCCTCCCCACCTCACCATTCAATAAATGTAGCTTCTCTGCTCCGACTCAACAGCTCTTGTACTCCGAATTTTGTTTACTCTAGAGTTACACAAAGTCAAAGTCATTAAAATTGGGTTATTGAGAAATAATTTGGGATGCAATGGCCTGGAACAGTCTAAGGCAGCCAGATGAACAGCGATGTACTGTCTTCTGCTCAGTGAGGGTGGGTATGGGATTTTAGATTGAGGTATTTTTATATGTAGCTACACAAGAGAAAAGATTAGTGTCAGTTACATCAGTTACTTTTAATAGGTGAAGTGGTTTAAACCACAGAGAGACAGAATAGCATATTTGTTAATTTAATCTAAAACAGAGCACATTAGCAAAGGAATCCAATTCAAAATTAGGAAAGTTAAATGTTTACAAGTGCAAACAATTCCTTGTATGCTCTTAACAGGTCTGCAGCATCTGTGGAGAGAAAGCAGGATTAATGTTTTGGATCCAGTAACCCTGCTTTACAACATGATTCTGATGAAGGGTCACCGAACCCGAAATGTTAATTCTGCTTTCTCTGCACAGATGCTGCTACCTGTTGAGATTTTCTGTTTTTGTTTCTGATTTCCAGCATCTGCACTTCTTTCATTTTTCCCCCTTGTACAATCTCTCCCTCTAAAACGCAGTGTTCATTTTTCTCATTTTCAGTCTGTAATCTAAAATGAAAAGATGTGACCCATTGCAGTGGTGACATATTTTAACGGGTTATCAATTTTTGAAGGGGGCATTCCATTAACTTGGTAGCCAACAAAGTCAAAGGCAGCCACCAATAAAGACCATGTACTGCGATTGGTGCTGTTTCTTGCATTTTTCTTGGATTTGCTATATTTGAATATTTGAGGACTAGAATCAAAAACCTGAGACTATGATTGTGGTTCACCGGATAGCAATGATCCCTTTTACTATATGCTTTGGAGACTTAACCGTAGAGTCATAGAGTCTTGTAAGTTTTCACAAATCCAGTGGCAATAGCAGCATCCTTTCTCAAGCCAGCATGCCCAACATTGAGATGTTAAACACCTAACTCCTGTGCTGGGTGGAACACATCAATGGTATGCCTAACATCAGAGTCCATAAGCAACTCTGTTGTACTGTGAACTTAACTGTTCCAGAAGATTCTCAAGAGGATCTGGAAGTGCTCTCAAAGCATCCTTGAAGAGGTCAAACATCTGACCAAATGAGAAAGTTTATTCAGGAAGGCACCAAACAAAGAGATTTCATTAGGACAATGCAGAGATAACATCAAAGAGTTGGAGAGGGGACACAAACTTCTAGTCAATATCTAATCAGCATTACTTCACATCATGCATTCTGTAGATTTGTTAAAATTACATAATTTGGCAACATTGCCTGTAATTTCACTCATTTTTTTGGATCTGGTGCACACTCTTCAGATTTAAGGTTTTATTTAAAAGAATGTTTAATGTAATGTATTCCATTAATTTTACAAATAAAATTACAGCTCAGTGGAGACAAGCTGACTTTAGGAATGGGGACAAAACATTCTAGCGCTGAACACTTACCGCATTTGCAAGTGCTTTTTCATTTTTCTGGTAAGTACAGAAACCTGATGAGAACTCAAGTAGTGTAGTTGTGCCTAGGTGAGAACCACAGGCAAGTAATCGCCCATTGTCTTGGATGCGCAAACTATACAGAGCTTCATCACACACCTAAATATTTGGGATGGGGAGAGGAAGGAAGGTGAATGTGTTTATGAAAAGGGTCATAATACAGCAATTTGACAATGAAATACATTACACTCAGTTCTCCCTTTTTACTTAGCAACTATACCTAAACTCAACTTTCCTTCAGTATCAGTATGGAATCCTTATCGGTTATATCAGGCTAAAAGAAGTAGTACATTATGATAGACATTTCATTGCCATGGCACTTTAGAAATAGAAAAATTCCATCACTATCATGTGACACCAAACACAAATTAAAATGAGTGCACCGACGTCACAACATTTAATATTGCTATCATGACAGCCAAATATATCTATGTAATAAATATGGTCAACTAAAACTATTTTGTAGCAACTGAAATTGAACTAAAACTAAAATGGGTTCAGCATCAGAGTTATTAAAATGCCTCTACACTGCAGTTTCATAAAACAACCACTTGTGTTGAAAAATTATTCAGCTAAGTGAATGAAAACAATAAAAAGTGAAGACAAATACAAACAGCTGCATGTCCCTTTTTCATTTTTAAATATTTTCTTAGATTGCAATTTAATAAGAACATTTACACATGATCTTTTAATCCTGTAAAAAGACATTGAGTGGTAGGGGTCAGATTAATGCTAATCATTTTTTAGTTTGAGCTCCTGATCTGAAGTCTCCCACTAGAATAAGCATCAGGTTGATGCCAGGTGTTTCCCCACAGGGAGCAAAATAACAGAAGAGGAGTCAGGATGCTCCAAATAGGCAATTTCAGAAAATGGTTCACAATGTGCTTTCATGTCTTGAGATGTAAGAATAGATAAAATTATAAAAATTCCCATTCAAAAATTAATAAATCTTGTTGTAATAAATAAAGCATCAACTTACAGATGAATCTGTTCAAAAGATTTTTTAAGTGAGGCATAGATCCTCTTTGTAGTAAGAAGTACAATGTACACACAGTGACTAGAAAGAACTGACGAGCACCATTCCTCATAGATTAAAACAGTTAGTTGGACAGGGTATCAGTAGGGTACAGACTAATGACAAGTTTCTGTTTTAAACAGGAACAGAGGGAAAAATGAACTTGTTTTGGCTTTTATGTATCTTCAAGAAGTATTAAGATACATTTGTGGAATTGATAAGAGCCATACTAACATTTAGGTCTTGCAACAAAAAAGATCAATATGTAGACTGATATTGAGGAGAAAAGGAAATGCTTTAAAAAATTAAATCACATAATATTTTGCTAATTAACAGAATCCTCATTAAAACCTCAGTAAAAGATAACAGCTTGTATTTGGAAAATGAAATTGAATGTGAGCTGCAAAACAAACTAATCTGTGTGAGCTCATTATAGTCGTAGACTGGTGTAACGATGTAGTTATAAAAAGTGCATTCTTCTAGCATAAAACAGTTCAAATGTCTTTGGAAATCAAATTAAGGAAACAAAATTATATATTTTTTAAAAAAATAGTTTTTAAGCACGTTTCAAAATTGAACTTAAGTTTACCATATGATAACAAAAACATTGCACTTGTACCATTGATATTCACATTATGAGGTAATCCTTCCAATTAATTGTAATAATGACATTTTGTACACAATATTTAGAAAGACTGTAGCTGTAGTTAAATTAAAAACTGTATTAGTCGTGACTTCAACTATGGTTAGGAATTTCAGGTAGCTAGATTTATAAGCAGACCTAGATTGTGCTAAAACGAAAGCAAAAGACAGAGATTTGTAAATCTGAAATTAAAACAGAAAATGATGAAAATTCTTAGAGGTTTGGCAGCATCTGTGGAAAGAACAGGTTTAACATTTCAAGTCAATGACCTTTCATTAGATATGCAGTTTATAATAAACATGTCTTTTTATTATTCATTTCATAAGCAGCACTGGGCTAAAATAAGTGGCCCTGTAGTACTGAACAAAGCTGCCAGGGAGACTAGCATAGACACCAGTGGGTGGAAGGTATTTCGCTTCATGTCACAGAGAGTTACGAGTCAAAAATGTCTTCATAAAAACTGAAAGAACTGCAGATGTCATAAGTTCCGAGGAAGGATAACTGGACCAGAAACATTAACTCTGATTTCTCGCCACAGATGCTGCGAGACCTGCTAAGCTTTTCCAGCAATTTCTGTTGTTTCAGAAAATGCCTTCCCACTTTGAGGGTGTGCATTGATTCCTGCGTATTTTTCAGGTTTGCTTGTTTTCAAAATTCTTACTGAAGTTTTTAAATGGTTCCTAGATGTTTTGTACACATCTCTAGGCCTGATTGAATCCATTTCCTGATACCTTTCCCAGCTTTCCCACAAATTAGAACAAACAAAACAAAAGATACATTTTTTATTAAGAAAACTGAATTCTGAGCCTTAACCTAATAGAGATAGATAAATGGGTACAGAGGATATATTTTTACTTATCAAAGAAGGCAAAACAAAGACACTTAAAATGTAACCTATAAAATTGATAAAAATCTATGAAATTAATAAACCTAATAAGGAATGAGAGAAACCGCTTTACCCAAAGCATGATTAAAATGGGGAAACATGGAGCAGTTGAAGTGAAAGGCACAGATGCATTTAAAAGAAAAAAAGACAAGCAGAAGAAAGGAGATAAAAAAGATGTACTGATGGGGTAGACTAAACACAGTGGGAGTTGGAAGGTTTGGAGCATGAATACCAGCACTGAGTATTTGGGCAGAATGATTTGTCTATATGCTGAAAATGCTATGTAACTTTACCATTGCTATTCATTGGTATAGGAGCTGAGATGTCATGTTATCGCTGCATAGGACATTGGTGAGGACACTTTTTGAATACTGCCTTCAATTCTGGTTGCAACTCTGCAGCAGCCTGCAATTCTTAGCTCATACAATTCACTCTTTTTTCAAATCTAATTTTAAAATCTAACAAACTAAGAGAGTATACAAAACACGTGCAGATAATGCTGGAGGAAGTAAGCACATTTAACATCCTGTCTGGAGATGAGTTAATGTTTCGAGTTTGGTATGACTCTTCTTTGGAACTTTTGAAGAAGAGTTATATTAAATTCAAAATGTTAAGCTCTGTTTCTCTCCCCACAGATGCTGTCAGACCTGCTTAGTTCATCCAGCATTCTCTGTTTGTTTTACGTTTCCAGGATCAATCCAGTATTTTGCCTTTATTCTAACAGTACACAAATGTTATGAATAGCTGATATTTTCAATTTTTGTTGGTAACTGCTATGAATGCATTGTTAGGGATTCCAAATATCTAACAGTTGAATGATTATAGAAAACATTATAATGGATCATGATACTGCAGTAACAACAGAAATACAAGTTAACATTTGACACATGCATTATCAAGTTGTTACGTGCATACAAGACAATTTTCTGATTCAGTATGTGGATGTACCTACTAGAGAAGGTGCAAAACTTGACCTACTCTTGGGAAATAAGGCAGGGCAGGTGACTGAGGTGTCAGTGGGGGAGCGCTTTGGGGCAGCGACCATAATTCTATTAGTTTTAAAATAGTGATTGGAAAGGATAGACCAGACCTAAAAGTTGAAGTTCTAAATCGGAGAAAGGAGGAAGTGAGGACAGCAGATGCTGGAGATCAGAGCTTAAAAATGCGTTGCTGGAAAAGCGCAGCAGGTCAGGCAGCATCAAAGGAGCAGGAGAATCGACATTTTGGGCATAAGCCCTTCTCAGGAATGAAGAAATCGGAGAAAGACCAATTTTGACGGTATTGGGCAAGAACTTTCGAAAGCTGATTGGAGGCAGATGTTCGCAGGTAAAGGGACAGCTGTAAAATGGGAAGCCTTCAAAAATGAGATAACGAGAATCCAGAAAACTTATATTCCTATCAGGGTGAAAGGAAAGGCTGGTAGGTATAGGGAATATTGGATGACTAAAGAAATTGAGGGTTTGGTTAAGAAAAAGAAGGAAGCGTATGTAAGGTATAGGCAGGATAGATCGAGTGAATCCTTAGAAGAGTATAAAGGAAGTAGGAGTAGGAGGGAAATCAGGAGGGCAAAAAGGGGACATGAGATAGCTTTGGCAAACAGAATTAAGGAGAATCCAAAGGGTTTTAAAAAATTAAGGACAAAAGGGTAACTAGGGAGAGAATAGGGTCCCTCAAAGCTCAGAGGAGAAAGTGAGGACTGCAGATGCTGGAGATCAGAGCTGAAAATGTGTTGCTGGAAAAGCGCAGCAGGTCAGGCAGCATCCAAGGAACAGGAAAATCAACGTTTCGGGCATAAGCCCTTCTTCAGGAATGAGGAATGAGGAATTCCTTATTGCTGAAGAAGGGCTTATGCCCGAAACGTTGATTCTCCCCTGTTCCTTGGATGCTGCCTGACCTGCTGTGCTTTTCCAGCAACACATTTTCAGCTCCTTCAAAGATCAGCAAGGTGGCCTTTGTGTGGAGCTGCTTGAGATGAGGGAGATCATTAACTAGTATTTTGCATCAGTATTTACTGTGGAAAAGGATATGGAAGATACAGACTGTAGGGAAATAGATGGTGACATCTTGAAAAATATCCAGATTACAGAGGAGGAAGTGCTGGATGTCTTGAAACAGGTAAAGGTGGATAAATCCCCAGGACCTGTTCAGGGGTACCTGAGAACTTTGTGGGAAGCTAGAGAAGTGATTGCTGGGCCTCTTGCTGAGATATTTGTATCATCGATAGTCACAGGTGGTGTGCCAGAAGGCTGGAGGTTGGCAAATGTGGTGCCACTGTTTAAGAAGGGTAGTAAGGACAAGCTAGGGAACTATAGACCGGTGAGCCTGACCTCGGTGGTGGGCAAGTTGTTGGAGGGAATCCGGAGGGTCAGGATGTACATGTATTTGGAAAGGCAAGGACTGATTCGGGATAGTCAACATGGCTTTGTGCGTGGGAAATCATCTCTCACAAACTTGATTGAGTTTTTCGAAGAAGTAACAAAGAGGATTGATGAGGGCAGAGCAGTAGATGTGATCTATATGGACTTCAGTAAGGCGTTCAACAAGGATCCCCATGGGAGACTGATTAGCAAGGTTAGATCTCATGGAATACAGGGGGAACTAGCCATTTGGATACAGAACTGGCTGAAAGGTAGAAGACAGAGGGTGGTGGTGGAGGGTTGTTTTTCAGACTGGAGGCCTGTGATCAGTGGAGTGCCACAAGGATCGGTGCTGGGTCCTCTACTTTTTGTCATTTACATTAATGATTTGGATGAGAGCATAAGAGGTACAGTCAGTAAGTTTGCAGATGACACCAAAATTGGAGGTGTAGTGGAAAGTGAAGAGGGATACCTCAGATTACAACAGGATCTTGACCAGATGGGCCAATGGGCTAAGAAGTGACAGATGGAGTTTAATTCAGTTAAATGCAAGCTGCTGCATTTTGGGAAAGCAAATCTTAGCAGGACTTATACACTTAATGGTAAGGTCCTAGGGGGTGTTGCTGAGCAAAGAGACCTTGGAGTGCAGGTTCATAGCTCCTTGAAAGTAGGTAGATAGGATAGTGAAGGAGGCGTTTCCTTTATTGGTCAGAGTATTGAGTACAGGAGTTGGGAGGTCATGTTGCGGCTGTACAGGACATTGGTTAGGCCACTGTTGGAATATTGCGTGCAATTCTGGTCTCCTTCCTATCGGAAGGATGTTGTGAAACTTGAAAGGGTTCAGAAAAGATTTACAAGGATGTTGCCAGGGTTGGAGGATTTGAGCTATGGGGAGAGTCTGAACAGACTGGGGCTGTTTCCCTGGAGGGGTGGAGGCTGAGGGGTGACCTTATAGAGGTTTACAAATTATGAGGGGCATGGATAGGGTAAATAGGGCAAAGTCTTTTCCCTGGGGTCAGGGAGTCCAGAACTAGAGGGCATAGGTTTAGGGTGAGAGGGGAAAGATATAAAAGAGACCTAAGGGGTAACGTTTTCACGCAGAGGGTGGTACATGTATGGAATGAGTTGCTAGAGGAAATGGTGGAGGCTGGTACAATTGCAACATTTAAGAGGCATTTGGATGGGTACATGAATAGGAAGGGTTTGAAGAGATATGGGCCGGGTGCTGGCAGGTGGGACTAGATTGGGTTGGGATATCTGGTCAGCATGGACGAGTTGGACCGAAGGGTCTGCTTCCATGCTGTACATCTCTATGACTCTATGACTCTTATTATGACACCAAAACAAAATGAATATATACATGACTAAGGTCCAAGGGAATTATATCTCAGTACAATGCTATTGGATTATCTAATTTATAATGCTTTAAGTCAATTTGAGTTAAGCAGATGTTACACTGCTTAACTCAAATTGACTCAACTCAAATTCCAAGAACTCCAACAATTATGCAACCAGCTTGTTTTCTTAATGTTTAAACCAACTTCAAAAAGGTCTGTAGCAGAATAATTCTTTTGATGTCTTGGAAACTTAACATTTCTTTCTCATCAGTTACACTGCAGCAAGTCACACCATCTCTGGATAAACCTACCTAAGCATGAGTTTGAAGAAATACCCAGTTCTCAATGACTTGGATGTGATTTTAAATCTTGGCTAAAGTGTCAGTAGGGAGACTTCAAATATTTACAAGGCTTGTTGACTAAGGGATGGATAAATTGAGTATGGTCCCTGGTCCTGAACAATTTGCTATGAACACAACTGGAAATAATTCTAGATCAATGACCATAAATAAGTGAGGAGGATAGCAGAGTCATAGAGTCCCAACACAGAAACAGACCCTTTGGTCCAACTTGTCTGTGCCAACCAGACATTCCAATCTGACCTTGCGCCACTTACCAGCATTTGCTCCATTTCCCTCTAAACCCTTCTAATTCATATACCCATCCAGATACCTTTTAAATGTTGTATTTGTGCTCACCTCCACCACTTCCTCTGGCAGCTTGTTCCATACTCGCACCACATTCTGCAAGAAAAAGTTACCCCTCAGGTCTTTTTTAAGTCTTTCCCCTCTCACCTTAAACCTATGCCCTCTAATTTTGATCTTCCGACTCTAGGGAAAAGACCTTGGCTTTTCACCCTATCCATGACCCTCATGATTTTATAAGCCTCTATAAGATCACTCTCAGTCTTTGATGTCCCAAGGAAAAAAAGCTCAAGTCTATCCAGCCTTTCCATATAACTCAAACCCTCCTGTCCCAGCAACAGCTTTGTAAATCTTTCCTGAACCCTCTCAAGTTTAACATGTTTCTTATAGAATAACGACCAGAATTGTATGCAGTATTCCAAAAGTGGTCTCACAAATGCCCTGTACAACAATAACATTACATCCCAACTCCTGTACCAATGAAAGCAAGTGTGCCTCACACCTTCTTCGCTAACCCCTCTACTTGCGACACCACTTTCAAGACTATATCAGAGTATGTTTCCAGAGAAAATTGGTGAGAAAAGGAGAAAATTAAAAGTGCAGGAGTGATGCAAAAGAAAATTGTTCATGTTACCAACATCATTGCCTCAATATTCCTAGGGTAAGAAGGCAAGACAAAAGAGAAAAGATAACCAAGTTTCTTAATCTTTGTTCGTATGCAGTTTCCTGTAGGGAATTCTGTTAAGAATAGATCTTGACTTTATACAATTATGTTAAATGATGTTGAGTCAGCAATACATTGTATAACTGTCCCAACTTTTATTTTCATTTTCAGATTATGCAATTAATCATAGTACCTTAACACTGAGGGATGGTTCACTATGTTTAAACAACAAGTCCCAAATATCCACAGTGCCATCCATTTTAGTTGTGAAGAAAACAGATGGCCTTACAGGGCTCCAACAACCATCTGTCAGGTTGGACATGTGGTATCTACGAAAAGAAAAATCAGAGGTTTGACCAATTAATTTTAAGCAATATTCTATTTTTTCACAGAGGTAAAACATCTGTAAGCATTCTTCTAGAGTATTATTGTAGCTCTGCCAGAATAGCTACTAAGTACAGCAAAACACCAGAACAAAGAGACTTAACCTACTCTGACAATTAATACATTACCATGTCTGTGATGGACCTTCTGCACCAAGATTTGTAATTGGGGGATTGCAATTTTCCCATTTCCAACCTGCAGGAAAGTAGCATACTGGTATGGTAACCCAAACTAGGTGTCCTGGGTACTCAGTAAACCTGGGTCTCAGTTTTAGGCTCAAATCATTTTGAAGATCCCTGAATATTTGAAGAATATTTTTCATTCCAATATTAAAACACTCATTAGAGATTTTTTTCCCTTCATGAACTTGACTCCTTTAGCCAATTTGGTGGCTTCCTCAGGCAGGTGGCAACCTAAGATGAACCCTATTGACATTGCTTCCTATTGCTTTACATGACCTTCCTCCAACCCTGTAAACTTTGACAGGGCCAGTGCAATACCAGTAACTGCTAGTAGTGGATCTAGGCACCAATGCTCAGAAAAAAAAAGAGGCACAGATTTTCAGACAAGTTTCATTCTTAATCGCCAACTCCCTCCACGCTACCTATAATTAACAAGATAATACTCACAGAATCAGAAAATATGTCTGGGTAAATTAATATTTATAAGGATTAATTATGATCACCTTTGTCATTTCCATTCATGTTTTTCATAAATCATGGTCATGTTTATCAAGTATGGATATGACTTGCACCCAAGTGGTTGATCTGTTTTCCACAGGAGCTACTTGTACTAAATCTAGGTAGCAATAGATGATAATATAATCGTCAGAGAAGAACAATTTTGGTCTTCAACTTGAAACATCAGCTGTCTCTTATGCAACCTTTAGTGGTATAACTGCATGAAGAATCTTTAAACTAAAGCAAAGTAACACTGCTATAGTTGACACTGTACTGGGAGGAAAACTGGCAGAACCAAAAACAAAGAATCCCTAGTAGAAACAGTTCACAGGCATTCATATTAAAATAATTTCAAATAAGATGACAGAATAATTTCTATACAAGGTTGCTGACTAACACCCTATACAAATTATCTTTTCAGAAGAGTGAATGAACAGCTCACAACTGTTCTAACACTATGAACATACAAAGTGAATTTTACAGGTCTGAAATAAAATTACAACTGATTTTCAACGTTCCTTCAATCCCGACATATCCAATTTAAAATAAACGACACTGGTTCCATAAATTATAACATTGTCCTTCCATCTCCTAAATCTAGTTTGAAAAGATGTCTCACTGACATTTTCCAGTGCTCACTTAAATTATGTTGGTCAATTACAACAAATTCCTTCTTGTAGTTATGGTTTAGCACATAAACATCACACCAGAAAACTACAGATTTCGGAGGTTGCTGATTCAGCATAGAAATAACTTAAAAGTTTGTCCAACTCCTTTTCAGCTTTCCTATTGTAACTGTTAAAAAGAAACTGTTCCAATCCCTAATCTGGTCAAAGTAACCTGAATCAACAACAAATCTATAACTGGTTATTGTTAAAAAAAACCCACATAATCTTAGATAAACTATAACTTACAATAACAACTGTTAGTTATCCTTTTTGTACTTTAATACCTTTCTCATCTCAAACCACTCTCTATTGTGTAAAAGCAACACTATAGTCCCGGATGTTGCAGTAACAAAATATCAGTGGGATACAGATCAAAATAGCCAAGCACAAACCAACAGTGGCTCCATATAACATTACAATGTCTTTTTCTTCCTAGTATTTGTACTCTTATTTCATGCAAATTTATACAGATCACAATGATGTCAGCTGTCCATAAAAAGTGTGAAATTTAGACCTGATTGGAGTAGCCAGTTTTCATTCAATGGAGAGAAACATTCACTGTAGCCTGAAATGATTGCCAACATCTATTTTAATGCAAAATAAGTGAAATGTAATCAAATCAACAACAGATTTGAATGTTGTTACTGAAGCCTAATTCAATCCCTTTGCTGACATGCCAAGTGTTGTCATAATGACTTTAGTACTGTATGGGTTTCTCACAATTTTAAGTTTGTTGAGTTGCTGTTTTACATGGCTTGTTATCTCAGGGTGCTGTATTTCTTTCAAATTTCACTCAGGCCTGTGTACTTAACAGATGTCGGCTAAGGAATACTTCGAACTGACTTAAAATTATCCAATTATGGAAATTACATTTGGAGCTGGTGGAGAAATGGCACTTTGTCGAGACAAATAAACTAGAAGTACAGGCTCTAGGGCAGCTGGTGGAATTGAAATTCAATTCGCGATTTTTGATAAGATTTGAAGCTCAGGTTGATGATAAGTGTTGTGGAGTAGAGTGGTGCTGGAAAAGTGTTGTGGGGAAAATCACCAGCCTTGGAGTCAGTCGGGGTTCAACGACAGAGTTTATTGTACCAGAAATATCAGAGCTCTGGGTAGAGAAAGACACCAACAGAACAGTGGTCAGCTGCAAGTCCTCTCTCAACCTGGAGCACATGTCAAGATACTTTTATACATTTTGTGATATAATAGGTCAGTGATGAGGTTATTATCTTTATAACATAGTTTATTGTAAACATTGCAGAATCGTTGATAGATTGTCAGTTCCAGTGCAGCCTTTGTTAATTTCAGTGTGGTTGTTGTCAGTTTCAGCGCAGACATTGTCAATTTCAGCATCTATGCGGAAGTCCATTACTGTAGTAATGGATGCTAATCGCTGTTCCTGAGAAGGACAATTACTGCAGCCCTAGCTATTAGTACTTTGTATTGAGTCCGTATCAAGCAGTTAGTATATTTATCAAAGGCGTTGGCTGGATTCATGTGTATTCTCTCCCCCACCCACCTTAAACTAATCAACTAGGTTGACAGTGCATTGTGCTGGCATCCAGGTGGCCCCAGGCAATATCTGTATTTGCTCTGCTGTCTCTCTCCATATTGTGGTCTGGCAGCCTCATTGTGTGTCCATTTGCCTCGTGTCACCTACCCCATGCCATCTTCCACTTCATAAGTATGTAAGTCAGCTTGCTGAGCTGGAAGGTTTGCTTTCAGACATTTTGTCACCATGACTAGGTAACATCATTAGTGAGAGTCTCCAGTGAAGCACTGGTGGTATGTCCCATCCCTCTATTTATAGATCTTGGTTTCTTAAGGTGTGCGATGGTCATTTCTGATTTTTTTTTCCCAAGGGAAGGTAGATGGGCTCAAAGTTGATGGGTTTATTGATGAAGTTCTGGTTAGATGCCATGCCTCGAAGAACTCTCATGCGTAAATTTGTTTTGCCTGTCCTAGGATGTGTGTGTTGTCCCAATCAAAGTAGTGTCCTTCTTTGTTTGTATGTATGGAAACTAGTGAGAGTGGGTTGTGTTTTTTGTGGCTAGTTGGTGTTCATGTATCCTGGTGGCAAGTTTCCTGCTTGTTTGTCCAATGTAGTTTTTTTTTAAAACAGTTCTTGCATGGTATCTTGTAAATGAAGTTAGCTTAGCTGGTGGTATCTAATGGATCCTTTAGGTTCATTAGTCACTGTTTAAGTGTGTTGGTAGGTTTGTGGGCTACTGTGATGCCAAGGGATCTAAGTAGTCTGGAAGACATTTCTGATATGTCTTTGATGTAAGGTAATTTGGCTATAATCTTTGATTGCATTGTGTCTGCTTGTTTGGGTTTGTTTCCGATGAATCAGCAGGTTGTGTTTATTGGGTATCTGTATTTCTTGGAAACGTTGTATAGATATTTTTCTTCTGTTTGTAGTTCTTGGTGCTGCAGCTCATTGAAATAAAACCTTGATGCAGCTCCGTTTGTGGGTGCTGGCTCGATTGCTTCTGAAGTTAAGTATTTGGTCTGTGTGCTCTTTTTTCTGTAGACACTGGTTTGAAGCTCTCTGTTAACTGTACATTCAACTGTCACAGCAAGGAATGGGAGTCTGTTGCCATTCTCTTCTCTTTTGTGAATTTTATGCCTGTCAGGATATTGTTGAAAGTGTATGTTTCCTCTAATTTGTTCTGTTTTGTGATGACAGGTTTAAAATTCACAATATTTTAGTTGTGGCCTCACCAAGGCCCTGTAGAACTTCAAAAACACATCCCTGCTCCTGTACTCAAAACCTTTCATAATGAAGGTCAACATACCATTTGCCTTCTTTACTGCCTGCTGCACCTGCATGCCTACCTTCAGCAACTGGTGCACAGGTCCTGCTGCATACACTCCTCTCCCAATTTACAGCTATTCAGGTAGTAATCTGCCTTCTTACTTTTGCTTCCAAAGTGAATAACCTCACATTTATCCAAATTCTAATGCATCTGCGATTGAATTGCCCACTCACCCAACCTGTCCAGATCATGCTAAAGCATTTCTGCATCCTCGTCACAGTTCACCCTTCCACCCATGTGGTATCATCTGCAAACTTTGAGATGTTACATTTGTTCCCTCATCCAAACCATTAATATATATTGTGAATAGCTGGGGTCCCAGCACCAATCCTTGTGGCATCCCACTAGCTACTGCCTCCAATTTGAAAATGACCCATTAATTCCTACTCTTTGTTTCCACTCTGCCAACCAATTTTCTATCTATCACAATACACTTCCCCAATCTTATGCAATTTAATCTTGCACAATAATCTTTTGTAAGGGACTTCGTCAAACACTTTGTGAAAGTCCAAATATACCACATCGACTGGCTCCCCATTGTCAACTCTCTACTAGTTACATCTTCATAGAATTCCAACAGATTTGTCAAGCATGAATTCCCCTTCATAAATCCATGCTGACTGTGCCTGATTCTGCCACTGTTTTCTAAATGTTCTGCTATAAAGTCCTTGATAATGGAAATTGAGAATTTTCTTCACTGCTGATGTTAGGCTTACTGGTCTATAATTCCCTGGTTTCTCTCTACCTCCCTTTTTGAATACTGAAGTAACATTACCTACCCTCCAATCTGCAAGGACTCTTTCAGAGATTATAGAACCCTGGAAGATGACCACAAATGCATCCACTATTTCCAGAACCATTTCAATATGCTGAGAATTTCATTGTCTCAGCATATTGCAATTTTACCACACAGTGAATAACCTTAACATGCAATTAAAAAACTTTGTTAACTTTTATTTGCAGTGACTAGTTACGTTGTTCTACAAATGGTGGAATTTAGAAGCTGTAAACTGACACTGCATGAATGGTAACAAGCAGCATAAGCGAAGCAATTTAGAGGAATTAAGGCACTTTCTCACTTTTTAAATATCTACCTGCGTTAGTTATTCTGAGATATGAAGAGACAAGAATTTTGGAATATTCCAGTGGAGCAAGCAATGTTCATAAGGTGTTGAGCAGCTGCCTTATTAGAGGTTGACTAAGATAAATAATCAAACTACAGCCATTCTAGATGCTTCAGTAAAATGAATTTAAATTAGGTGAATAATTGCAGCTGAAACCTACAATAGAAACTCCAAACAATCAACATTATCATGCTACAAATGACCAGAGTATAAATGAAAATCTGCAAGAAATAAACTATAAAAATTACATGTAGACAATAAATGAAAAACAGATTAGCACACAGATGGATAAAACGTAAAATATTTACCAGTTGTCCCCTTCGCATATTCATGTCATTTCTAATCTCCCCTTTAACAGTACTTTATATCACTGTTTAGTTGTTACTGATGTCTGATCAATAAAAGCAATACACTCACAGACATCGGATAAAGCCAAGATAAAATCAAATAATATGTTGTTGATTTAATTTTCCATCTTTCCTGCACAAGTGTTGCTTGGACCACCTCCTAGAAAGCTCCCTTTCAGGATCATCTAACTTATGTTAAGTTTCATACCTACAAAATTTCAAAGTTGAGATTAAGAATTGAGAAAATAAGACCATTGTTTAGTATAGAGTGCAGCAGTGCTGTCAGAAAACATTCCATGTGCCTTAAGCTTAGTATATTTTGTTTATAGTTTAGCAAATAAAATGCTATGTACATCACTAAAAGAGTAAACATAAATCAAGAACTAAAACACAATTAGTGCAAATAAATAAAACATCCCTTTGTTACAAAAGTGTGCAATTCAGCCATGTCCACATCAAGTAAGTGTATTAATGTTGAGGTCGAGACATCGTATTAAATAAGCTTATGCATATGTTAAATTAAAAGGCAATGATTCAAGGGATTGAAGACTTTCTTTCTGTTAAATATAAAATCTAACAGATTATTCTCTATACAACATAAAGCTGCACTGCTAAAGGGAGTGACCTTTCTTCAAGACACAGCTAGAGTGGTTAGTTGATGCCACCGTCTGGTGGACTTGTAAATGCAAGCACCATTTGAGTATAACTCTGGCCTGAGTTGCTGCTGTAATATCCAGGGCTCCATTCCAACACTTGGAGAACAGAGGTACCAGTGCTCCTCTCCAAACCGGTTCATGATCCTATAGGCCCTACTTAGAAAAATGATTTTCATTTATATTTAAATAATATGTTGGTCCAGACTGCTAGCCTAGCCTTGATACACTTTGCAGAGGGCATTTAATATGCTGGTTTTCTTGGAAGATTCTAGAGTGGGAACTTCTTGTCCTCTGTTGCATTATTTCCTTTTTAAAAGACAAACACAGGCTTGGTCCTTGAGAAGTCAATCCAGAAACTTATAAATAATGGATATATGAAGCAACCATCCCTTTGTTGGTTTCTCATCAAGGCACATAAGAAAATTATGGAACCTCCTGGGGACTTTCAGTCTGGAAAAGCTTTTGCACAAATTATCATTTTCCAAACACAACAGTCTATTTATAATATCATGCATAAATGCAATTATCGGAACTTTTTTTCTATTACTCCATATCATGAATTTTACTCACTTAGTCGATATAATGCACGAGTCCCGGAGGTCCTCAGACCAAACGCGGGCTGTCCAGTCCCCAACTGTTAGAAAGTTCTTTGGGTAAAAAGGATTTCTCTGGACAGCATAGACTGGACCATGATGGCCACTGAAGGTAGACACAATCTTCTCAGCAGGGACTTTTCCTTTTCGATTTCCTAATATTACGACACCTTGTTCTGTCCCTACCATAAATTTGGTTGGCTATAGAGGTAAAGCAAGATTCAATAACAATAGATTA
The DNA here is from genome assembly GCF_037043375.1 of Chiloscyllium plagiosum. Classification (NCBI taxonomy): domain Eukaryota; kingdom Metazoa; phylum Chordata; class Chondrichthyes; order Orectolobiformes; family Hemiscylliidae; genus Chiloscyllium; species Chiloscyllium plagiosum. The sequence continues at coordinate 34,768,995 of NW_028270163.1, forward strand.
AAACTTCAATTTCATCAAGCTTTAATTTTTTTCTACTGTTCCAAATGTACCTAATAAAGTCTGGTAATAAAATAACGTAAGAACAATTGTATGAAGAACACCACTTTTCTTTAACACTTGCTACAAATTTTATTTTTATGCTTTTAAAGGTGAAACAACTTAAATAGTACAGCAAAATGAAAAGTTATTATTCCCAGACAATCTGAATTACATAACTTTTTAAGAGCTTAGTGCTTTCTTCATTTGTTGACTCCTATCATAGCTTATGCTATAACTTCATAGCACCAAAATATTTTCAAATGAGGATTGTACTTTAGAATTAGCAGCAAAAAGGACTCCAAATTTTCATATTAAAAAATCCATTCATAGTTTCAGATTGAATAATACAACAAGAGACTCATCGAATCCCTACAGTGTGAAAGCAGGCCATTCGATACGTCGAATCCACACTGAAAAGCATCCCAACCCCTACCTTATCCCTACACTTCCTAGTGAAGAGACCCTCACTATTATTCTTTTATTTTTCTCCATTTTTTTGGTGGAACTGCAAGTCGAGATTAAAATTTGCCGAACTTTGAAGAGCTGCATGTTTTAAAAGAGAAGAAAACAAAACACTGATGTTTGTTATTGGTGGTTGGCCTGGAAGAGAATTCAACTTAATTACTAATCTAAGGAACACTGTAGTCAATCCAGCATCGAGTACTGGCATGCCCAGAATTGGCAGCTGGTTGGATGTTGAATTGGTTAGTCAGGGGAGGACAGATGCTGACCAGCTAACCACAGAAAATATTGATTAAAAGAAGAGAAAAAGAGAAAACCCATTTTGACTGGTTTTGGCAGGTGCAGAGTAATTTTGGAAGTTTCAGGACTGGCTGCTGTCTTTCACCAGCTGTAGTCTTTTTTGCCCAGTTAAAGAATTTTTGAATGTTCTGAGAAAAGAATCCCAGTCAGTAAGAAATAATTAAATACTTCTGGAACTCTACTGAATCTGTTTGCATTCAGCAGTGACTTTGAAATTAGATATAATTACGTGCCTGTAAAAATTAATTATCCAAGGATTGCATGAAGGCTTGTCATCCCTTTTTGAAACTGTTTAATTTTACTGGTCGCAGCATGGTACTGACTATTGTCAACCAGCTTGCACTTGCAAAACTAACATATAATGTCCAGCATTAGAAATGATAATGCATTTGGACAACATTTGCTTCATACCACCTGAATGTGCAAGAATTATGTTGACAGCAAATGTATGATTGACAGTCGGTCTTGCAGCATGGCACACTTGTGTGTACTGGAAACATGTCCTGCCATTCACTGTTTCATTTCTTGTGGCAATACTCTATTCTGAGTTCGGCTATATATCTAAATCAGAGTGCACTCTCCCCTCATGCAGTATTAAATACTAATTTTCCCTTTAAATAGTATCATTCCAAATTATTCTGATTAGCACAAGATGAAAAGATTCACAAGATTTGACAAAACATTTTTCAGTAATATTCAAGTTTTTGACTACCAAACTGAGAGGCTATTTATACAAGGATATTTCCTTCATTACTGTAGGACCTTGTGACACTAAAGCATGGCTTTGAGACAAAGTACTATGATAGTTACCATGGTGCTTTCAAACTCCAGCGAAACAGCTCCATATGCAATATCCGGATCATCTTTCTTTGAAACGTCCAGAATGAGTCTCTCTACAGGTTCACTCAATTTCCGGATATCCCACCACAGTACCTACAGACATTAGACCATAATCTAATAATCTTGTTCTTACCACTGGATGCCAATAATTTATATTATATATAATATATAGCCAATAATAAACAATGCTTTTGAGTTTTAGCAAATTTTACCACAAAATTAATTTAGAGTGACACAATGTACTGAGAGAAAGAATTTATTAAGTAAATAACTTTGACTCCGTGCACTTTCACCAATTCGGAGCAGTTCCAAATGCCTCATAGTAAATAAAGTGCATCAAATGTTTACTTTGTTAGACAGTAGGAAGACAAGGTAATCAGTTTCATGTATAACAATAGCTATCAGATAATAAATTGATAACTGTTATCGGTGGTGTTGGTTATGTGTTGGGGGGAGGGGAGGTCGCATCCCAGAGATATTAGGTCAGGGTCTCTGGTTCGGGTTTGAGAGAGCCAAGTACGGAATCAATTGCTTAAACACTCAGGAGTTGGACTTTTCTCGAGTAACTAGTTACTTAATTTCATCAAAGCCTTCAGCACTCTGATTTAAATATGACTTTCAGAGGGGTCCAAGTGTAGAGGAATTGTCCAGCGAAATCTTCAATTTCCCAGGCAAATCTTTTGGAGTTTGCTACACTGGGGATTCCACACACAACTCCAAGCTATGCTGGAATAACGTTTGTCTGGCCATCACAAGAATCCATGCCAATGTTTAAACTCTCCTGCCAGTTCAGATTTGTTGCACTCTGGTAGACTGAGAAAATGACAGTCGCAACACACCTTGTAACTCTTTCCATTCTGATCTACTTAACCTACATGTTTCAAAGAAAAGGCTGGAAGTTATTGATTGTGATAATAAAGAGCTTACTATCTCTGTTCAAAGAATTGAAGAAAAGGTAATTGAATACAGGAGTTCGGAGATCATTTTGTAGCTGCACAGGACAGTGGTTAGGCCACTTTTGGAATACTGCATCGAATTTTGGTCTCCCTGTTATAGGAAAGATATTGTTAAACTTGGAAGGGTGCAGAAAAGACTTACAAGGATGCTGCTGGGGTTGGAGGGTTTGAGCTTATAGAGACAGGCTGAATTGACTGGGTCTATTTTTCTTGAAGACTTGGAGGCTGAGGGGTGGCCTTATTGAAGTTTATAAAATCATTAGGGGCATGGATATAGTGAATAGCCAAGGTCTTTGCCCCAGGGTAAGGGTGTGCAAAAGTAGAGGGCTAACGTTTAAGGTGAGAGGGAAAAGATTTCAAAGGGACTTAAGGTTGAACTTTTTCACGCAGAGGGTGGTGCATGTATGGAATAAACTTCTAGAGGAAGTGGTAGAGGCTGGTACAATTACAATATTTGGATGGGTACATGAATAGGAAGGATTTAGAGGGATATGGCCAAATGCTGGCAAATGGGACAAGATTAATTTAGGATATCTGGTCAGCATGGACAAGTTAGACCAAAGGGTCTGTTTCCATGCTGTACATCTCTATAACCCTATTAAGCCTTTTTTTTTGTCAACCAGTAATTTCTATTAAATATTGCTATTGTGTGTGGGATGACAACAATAATAATGAATTGAAGTCTTGTGGTGCACTGGTAGTGTCCCCACCTCCAGGCAAGGAGATCTGCAATCAAGTCCTACAAATCCCAAAAGTATTTTATAACAAATCAGAACTGGTCGACTAAAATAATGACATTGATGAATTTTGAAAGTTGGGTTTCATCCCTCTAAACACAAAACCTTTCTTTTTTATGTTGATGAGATTGTGAAAGAAGCTCGATCCCATCAACAAGTGTTAATATTGAATGAAGTAGAAAGTTCTTAAGACTGAATTCCACATGTTAATTACAATAATTTTCAATCTCACACATGGTCACCACTCTGATTTCTATAAAGCTTTATAGACTGTATGATGTAGAAAGAAAAGTTATTTCCTAAACATTTTAAGTTAATATTTCAAATTGCTACACTATTTGCAGCTGTTGAATTTTACTGCACAGTGAAAAGTTTGTCATTATACTTTATTTTTATGTTGTGAATTGAAATGCCCAAAATTCTAAATTTGTCATCGCTGATCCTTCAGTTTTCTCTCCAAAATTACTTTACTGCATATATGGTCTCCCCCTTTTTGTCCTGATAACTTCTACATTTAGCATAAGAAATCAATGTACTTCAAACCATTAATTAAATCCCTCATGAATGAATTACAATGAAAAGCTTTAGATTAAAAACTGAAGGCCAAATTCCCTTGTGATTGTCTAGCTAGTTCCAGTGCACTAATGGGGCAACCACAACAGCTTTGTGTGGCAGGAAAACTGGCTCTCTCTACAAATAAAGGAATAGATGATGCACATTTATCTTCCTTCTGCAGATACCTGTCCATCAGAAGCAGCAGAAAAACATTCTGTTCCCGTCTTAGATTGCAACCAAATAATCTTGTACACAGGATCCCGATGACCAACTTCGATTGTTGGAATTTCAACCGCCTGACTTCCTTTCCGTGTATCCCAGTATCCTTTACAGCAGAAATAAAATATGGATATTTAGCAGTACAGCTAATGCTGGAGACCTCATTTGATGTTAGTTTTGTAACAGTTGTATAAAGAAACATCCCACGTAAGTAATTACTGTTGCGTTCTTTTCTAAATAATTAAGTTCTCAATATTTTATCCTAGCCTACTCTGTCTTAGGTGAAAAAGATTTGGATCTTTTGTTCACAACCCTTTAAGTGAATAACTTTCTTATTTCAATCTAAATGGCTAACCACTTGTTCTGAGACTGTGATCCCAAGCTGTGGACTCTCCAGCATGAGGGCAACAGTCTCGTAGCATCGAGCTTTTAAGTTATCTAGGGATTTTATATCTATCAACAAGATATTTTCTAATTTTTCTAAGTTCCAGATACCATAATCTTAAAGATTCCTGCTATAATTTGCCATAATATTCAGATTTGCAGCAACTGTATGTTTACAGTTACTTTTGCCTAATCCATTAGTAGTTGCAGGAACTACATGGTTTGTTATTGTTGTTAATTTAACCACACTTTTCCTGGTTTCTTTCCCTCTTTAAATTCAATTTTATGTAAGAAAAGGAATTTGTTTTTAAGACACCACCTATTTCTAGCTTATGAATCCTTGAAATGTGACACAAAATCAGAACACAGGTGACCTCCCACTCAACGACAACTAGCTCTTTTATTTTCAAAATACAGCTCATACAAAGTAGTGCCAAAAGCATTTTGATAAATTCCTAGATTAGTTTAGAAATTCCTGTTCCAAAAACTGTGAATTGTGTAATTTCTAGAACTTGGAAGTTAATCAAAATTGGAACATTGCTGAATATTGCAAGCATTGACACACTGAGATTGTGGTATTCACTTACTGACCCATTTGTCCATTGTAACAGCCTCCAGCCAGAATGTGAGAATCTTTTGGGTTGTACTCCAGACACAGAAGAGGAGATACTGGCTTTATTACCATTTCATGCTTACTTGTATTTTCTGCAGAACAAAAATTGGATTAAATATGGATTCCTGTAACATAATTACTGCATCACAGAATTATAATTAAACCATACATTTTTAGACAAACCACATATCAATTACATAGAACATAGAACAGTGCAGGCCCTTCGACCCCGATGTTGTGCCAAACATTTATCTTAATCTAAGATCAACCTAACCTATACACCCCTCAATCTACTGCCGTCCATGTGCTTGTCAAGCAATCACTTAAATGTCCCTAATGTTTTTGACTCTACTACCAGCATAAAGCATGATAACTTCCATTTCGAATTATGCCATGTGGATAAATGGTCTGATATTTCCATCTAGAAGAAAAAAAAACCTCTCATCTAATGCCACACTTGCATACCTACCAAAGGCAAGTTATAGGATGACAAGGACATGTTTGTTGGAGAAGGCTCTTCAGGGAATGAAATGTAACTAAATTAAGATGAAAGGGGAAAGATACCAAAAACTGTCACAACTGGCTTAAAGTAAACTAAAACAATTAACTGGAGTTTCACCTTCAACACCATTAATGACTTCTCATATAATGAAGAAGCCTGTATCCACTTGCAGCAAGATCAGGACAACATTCAGGCTTGGGTTGCAAAGTGAGAAGTGCAAAAAGGTAGTTCACCACCTCCCCAAGAGTAAATAGGTATGTGCTACAAATGCTGGCCTAGCCTGTGACACCCACATACCATGTTTTTTTTAAATTAATTCACAGGTTTGCGATCCACATTCCTGGTGTGACACGCTATGGTCATGTTTTTGATACATTTCCTGCTTATTCTAGGAACTGCAGATATGACTATTACACAAAGTACAACCTACACACTAGTTTTGAGGCAGTGATCCCTGATTGTGTAGTGAACCAGGTGGATCTCATTGATTATGAGATCCTTGATTGGCTCAGGTGAACAACCCAAATCAGGAAGCCCTGACTGACCAATATAAACAGGGGAGTTTAAAAAAAAGGGAAAAAAAGAAAAACATGAAAAAAAAAACAGGGAATTTAGAATCTTCTCAGTTCAGGGACTGACGCTGAGCTGGCTGCCCCCAAAGGCAAGTTATACAGACAGTGTATGCTCTAGGTTTTTGTTTTTGACCTTATTCATTTGTGAGGAAAAAAATATAAACAGGGGATTTAAAATCTCCTCGGTTTAGGGGGCTGACTTAGAGCTGGCTGGTCATAGCTAGTGTACTGTGCATGAGTAAATAAGGGGTGACTTCATGACAGGATATTGGCCTTTGTGCAGTTATTTCAGTGGTGACAGGAGAAAACAGTATGTGCCCGAAGAACGTTTGCTCATAACAGTCATCTTGGAGTTGGGGTAAGCATTTCTGGCATCATGGCTTTATTTGGGAAGCTTCACTCATTTGATTCTGCTGTTGGAAACTGGACTCAGTATATGGAAAAAATGTGGTATTTTTTTCCAGGCAAATAACATTGGGGCAGAAGAAAAGCAACGAGTAATCCTTCTGACTGCAACCTGACCTACAACATATTTGGTTATAAAGGGGCTTAACTTTTCCAGAGGCACCCATATTTGTGAGAATGGCTGGGTAAACCCTGGACTTTGTTACATGTCGACAATGCCGGTCCTTTCACGGGCTCAATGTTCCCAGTCATTGTGGATACCCATTCAAAATGGTTGGACCTGCTTAAAGTTTATGTGGTAAACGCAGGGATGACAATTAAGAAGGTGTGAGCAGCATTCACGATACACAGACTCCCAGAATTATTGGTCACTGACAGTGGTACGTCATTTACCATCAGGGAATTTGAATATTTCCTAAAGTTGAATGGCATTTGGCACATAAGGACAATGCCATACCATCCATCGTCCAATGGCCTGGCAGAAGAACAGTCCAAACGTTGAAGGCAGGCTTAAAGAAGTGGCCTACAGTGTCAATTGATACCAAACCATCCTATTTCCTGTTCATTATAGGACCACCCCTCACACAACAACAGGAATAGCTCCAGCAAAGTTGCTGATGGGGAGAAGAATCCACAGTGGGGGTGGTTTGTGCAACGGTAACAGGAATGCCAGTGCGGGTCGCGTGTCTCCTCTAAGTGACAGAGACAATTGAATTGGGTGGACAGGTTTGGCACCAGAACCATGGAAATGGCCCCGTATGGGTACAAGGTGAGGTTGATGCAAGGTCAGATCTTTTGACATACAAAGTTCAGATAGGTGAGGTGGTCCTGAACAAATATGATTCAACTGAAACCTGTTATCTCACAAACAGGGCAGGAGCAAAATATACCTGGCCCCTCAGAACAGCCAGAAGGCCTGTCAGAAACTGTAGGTTCTCCCTCTCCATCTAATGTTGAGGAAACTGTAGAGTCTGAGATGGATGGAGCCTCGATACCATTACTGCTATAAGGAGGAGGAGGAAACTCTTCCAAGATGTTCTGGATGCAAGAGACGGGCTATAGTCTGGTACACACCGCGTGTGTCAGAGTCCGAGTCAGAGGAACCGGAGCTGGGGTGAAAACATCGCTGGAAAAGATACAAGAGAAAGACCAGGCCTACATCCCTGGACTAAGTAGGGGAAGGATGTTGTGATTGGAACCAGGTGGATCTTGTTGATTATGAGATCCTTGATTGGGGTTAACCTAAGCTAATCAGGAAACTCTGGCTGACCAATATTAACAGGATGTTTAGAATCTCCTCAGTTTGGGGGACTGACTCCGAGCTGGCTGGCCACAGCAGTGAACTGTGTACATGTAAATAAAGGATGACTCAGTGACAGAATACCGGGCTCTGTGCAATCATTTCACATTGCCATAAATGTATGATAATTTTCTTAAGTTAATCAAGAAGGACGGCAGCCCAGCAACTGAGATAAGAGACTACAGAAAACAACACTAAATAAGTAACAAAAGGCAAGCTATAAGTTTGATTTTCTCTTTTAAGGCAAATAGCTTATAATTAAGTTATTAACAATTAAGTTATTCAGAACATGGAATCTTGTTTCTTGCCAACAGTCAGAAGAAAATTGTGAAAATATACTGAAATATTTTTTCAGTTATATTACCCTGTGCACTTCTGAAGGAAGGATGAAAAGGACTAAGTTGATAGATGATTAGAGACTGGTTTTCACAAGTTTATGGACCAAATGATTGCTGTATTTCAGCATTAGCAGGACATGTAGCAGTACACCTGAGACAAGCCATTCAAATTTAATTGTGCATGGCCCATGTCAACGCAAATTAAGAACATAGTCTGCTTTCAACCTCTCCACATTTGTGCCTTCTGCAATTTTTCAAATTTTGGATTGGAAATCTTACTCAATGTTCATCAGAAAATTGCATTGGTAGAGTTTTGCTTAAATTGTTCATTGGTTTTTCTCACTCTCCCACAGAAGATTGTGTGTTTAGGGAGTGTGTTATTAGTAGGGCACATTACACTGTGCTTTTGTAGGATTCAATGGATTCATTTTTCCCCATTCTTTTCATCATTTCATCTCAACTTCCAATTTAGTGTACATGTTGACTGGCAACTCTCAAAATTCAGGTCAATTGTGGGTTTCTTGATTCAAGTAACTAGCACAATAAATTTGTAACCACTTGGTGAGATCTACTTGAATTGTAATGCTAATGAGACATTATGTTTTAAATGGCGTTATTCAGTGTACGCATTCATTTGTCAGTGTTTAAAACTTGCTCTCTCGATTTCTCTGTATAGCTTAGTGAATAATATTCCAAAAGTTCTTTAATTAAGTTCTAAGAAAAAAAGACTAATGACCATTCTACAATACATTATTATGAATTACCCATGTCCCAGATGTATGATTCATAACTCATATTGTCAGCAGCTCTTTGAAACTCCAGACAACAATAAGAAATTGCCAGTTTTCGCCCTTGATCTGGATGCCATGAGAGATGAGACACTGTCCGCTTAATTTCATTGGGGTCACTAATAAATGAAACAAAGATGATGCAATTGGTTTTCATTGCATAAATTCTGAGAAAATATTCTAAAATAAATTATAATTACGCCACATATTTATTTCTGCAGCAGTCTGCTTTTAGGTTATCTTACATTAATGCACATAAAATTGCCACTTTAATGCAAAAAAAAAGCCTGTTGATCTAAGATTTTGTTTTCAAAGCAATACAGTAACATTTAGAAACGTATGTAAAGCATAGGTTTTATGATCATCTTTTACAACCTGAACAATTTTTGTTCTATTTCCAGTGTCTCCAGGGCTGCTCAATCCTACCAGTGTGATTAAACAGCAGGATGTCGGGGGGGGAGGTTGATGGATTCAAGACGGCAGCGACACAATAGGTCTGCCTTGCTGAGCTCAGCACCAGAACCCAGACAACATGCCTGTAGCTGTCACTTCAGCCTCTGCGATCTGTGAAGCAGAGCCTGGTCTTGGAGTTTGTGAAACTCCGAGAGAAGACTGATTCAGTGAAGGAGGAGACCCTGGCCAGGCCTCAACCAATCTCGGTCATGCTGCAAAAGCATGACCAAGAGATCCAGCCTCTTGGGCAGTGTGTCATGGAGGTGGAGCAATGGGCCACAGCCTCTGAAGCTGCAGTGGAATCCTTGACGGGTCGATCAAGGCCCTGGAATGATGGGTACGGGCCTTGGAGGAGAAGGTCGATGACCTCAAAAATAGAGGCCATTGGAAGAACATCTGTCTGGTGGGCCTTCCGGAATGGGAGGAGGAAGGCCAGCTCGTCAGCTTCTTGGAGCAATGGCCCCCACAGTTTTTGAAGCTGGCAGTCGTGGCAGGCCGGGTGCAAAGTCGAGTGGACCCACCGGGTTGCAGCGCACTGGCCTGGATCAGACCAGCACCCCCACCAAGTCCTAGTGCGACTCCAGCACTATAGAGGTAAGCAAATGATGCTGGAAGCTGCTAGACCACTGGGGAAGGATCCACAGGCTCTGATATACAAAGATTCATGAATTATGCTTTTCCAAGACTTTTCTGCAGTTGTGATGCACAAGACGAAGGCTTTTGATGAGGTAAAAAGGCTGCTGAGGGACTTGAATATCCAATATTCTGTAAGATGTCTGTTTTGACTCACCAGAAAAGGCAAAGGACTTCCTGGATGCTTTAAAAATAGACTGGCTGACTTGAATAATATGGATAATAATGTTTAGTTTGTTTTTTTTTTTACTGTTTTCACTTGGTGTGATATGAGTGGGGTTGGGGTTCTTCCTCCTGGGGGGGGGGGGTGGTCACGGAGTGTTTTGGATGGCTGTGGCTAGCCATTCGTTTAAACGGTGCACCTGGAAAGTTAAGGGGAGTCATTCACCAATTAAGAGAAGAAGATACTTTCAGGCCTTAGAAACGACAGGGTTGATGCAGCCTTGCTGCAAGAAGCACTTTTAACTGATAACGAGCACTTGAGGTTGCAGCAGGGAGGGTTCGGACAAGTGTTTTTCTCATCCTTTAATTCGAAAAGTAGAGGAGTTGCTATACTCAACCAGAAGAATCTCCCAATTCAACTGTTAGACCAAATTAAGGATGAATATGGGCAGTTTACGATTCTTAAATCTTTAGTACACAGAGGAATATAGGATTTTGAATGTATATTGCCCCCCCCCACTAGCACATCCCCTCAAATTTTTAACAGATGTGCTTTCCAGGTTGATGGCCCTTGGGGCGCATTATACAATTATAAGGGGAGCCTTTAATCATCTTACTGACCCTGATGTGGACAGGATGCCTAGGGGCCCTCGTGGGTATGTCCCCGCAACCCAGGCAGTTGGTGGACCTGAACAAGAAGCTGAGGTTGGTGGATGTATGGAGATGTCTTCACCCCGAAGGTAGGGATTTCATTTTTTTCTCTAATCCACATAAGTGCTATACTAGAATTGACATGTTTATTGTCCCATCAACCTTTTTGAATTCAGTGCTGTTTTGCAGAATAGGGAACATAACAGGATGTACATGTATTTGGAATGGCAAGGACTGATTCGGGATAGTCAACATGGCTTTGTGCGTGGGAAATCATGTCTCACAAACTTGATTGAGTTTTTTGAGGAAGTAACAAAGGATTGATGAGGGCAGAGCAGAAGATGTGATCTATATGGACTTCAGTAAGGCATTCGACATGGTTCCCCATGGGAAACTGATTAGCAAGGTTAGATCTCATGGAATACAGGGAGAACTAGCCATTTGGATACAGAACTGGCTCAAAAGGTAGAAGACAGAGGATTGTGGTGGAGGGTTGTTTTTCAGACTGGAGGCCTGTGACCAGTGGAGTGCCACAAGGATCGGTGCTGGGCCCTCTACTTTTTGTCATTTACATAAATGATTTGGATGCGAGTACAAGAGGTACAGTTAGTAAGTTTGCAGATGACACCAAAATTGGAGATGTAATGGACAGCGAAGAGGGTTACCTCAGATTACAACAGGATCTGGACCAGATGGGTCAATGGGCTGAGAAGTGGCAGATGGAGTTTAATTCAGATAAATGCGAGGAGCTGCATTTTGGGAAAGCAAATCTTAGCAGGACTTATACACTTAATGGTAAGGTCCTCAGGCGTGTTGCTGAACAAAGAGACCTTGGAGCGCAGATTCATAGCTCCTTGAAAGTGGAGTCGCAGGTAGAAAGTGTTTGGTATGCTTTCCTTTATTGGTCAGAGTATTGAGTACAGAAGTTGGGAGGTCATGTTGCAGCTGTACAGGACATTGGTTAGGCCACTGTTGGAATATTGCATGCAATTCTGGTCTCCCTCCTATCGGAAAGATGTTGTGAAACTTGAAAGGGTTCAGAAAAGATTTACAAGGATATTGCCAGGGTTGGAGGATCTGAGCTATAGGGAGAGGCTGAACAGGCTGGGGCTGTTTTCCCTGGAGCATCGGAGGCTGAGGGTGACCTTACAGAGGTTTACAAAATTATGAGGGGCATGGATAGGATAAATAGACAAAGTCTTTTCCCTGGGGTCGGGGAGTCCAGAACTAGAGGGCATAGGTTTAGGGTGAGAGTGGAAAGATATAAAAGAGACCTAAGGGGCAACTTTTTCACGCAGAGGGTGGTACATGTATGGAATGAGCTGCCAGAGGATGTGGAGGCTGGTAAAATTGCAACATTTAAGAGGCATTTGGATGGGTATATGAATAGGAAGGGTTTGGAGGGATATGGGCTGGGTGCTGGAAGGTGGGACTACATTGGGTTGGGTTAACTGGTCAGCATGGATGGGTTGGACCGAAGGGTCTGTTTCCATGCTGTACATCTCTATGACTCTATGTGGCACAGTACATGGAGGTCGACGCTGGTGGTAACGAGATAGCCTCTCGGCACTGGCGCATGGACCCTTTCCTGTTGAAAGATAGCAAGTTTATAGAGTATTTTTCACGGGAATTTAAAATCTTTTCGGATATTAATTTGGTTATGGACAGTAATCCATCGGTGCTGTGGGAGACTGCCAAGGCCTATGCATGGGTTTACTTATTTCTTACTCGGCGACACGGAAGTGACAGAGGGGAGAGCAGCAGCATTTGCTCGAGGCTCGCCTGAAGGCAGCTGAGTTAGTGTACTTTTACCTGTAACCAAATTGCAGTGGATTACAGCCCTCAGGGCTACTTTGAATGCTGTGCTCACCCAGACAGCAAAGAGGGAAATCTCTTTTGCGAAACAGAAGTTATTTGGTTTCTACCTGCGATCCACTTTCAAGGAGCTATGAACCTGTGCTCCAAGGTCTCTTTGTTCAGCAACACTCCCTAGGACCTTACCATTAAGTGTATAAGTCCTGCTAAGATTTGCTTTCCCAAAATGCAGCACCTCGCATTTATCTGAATTAAACTCCATCTGCCACTTCTCAGCCCATTGACCCATCTGGTCCAGATCCTGTTGTAATCTGAGGTAACCCTCTTCGCTGTCCATTACATCTCCAATTTTGGTGTCATCTGCAAACTTACTAACTGTACCTCTTGTACTCGCATCCAAATCATTTATGTAAATGACAAAAAGTAGAGGGCCCAGGTAGATAAACCAGGTAGATATCTAACGTACCTCGCCAGAAAGAAGAATGCCCTCAATCCATCACATCCATTAGAGAGAGTGCTGATACTCTTACTTGCAATGCCAAAAACATTAATGTAGCATTTAGGAAGTTCTACTCTGAGCTGTACTGGTTGGAGTGCTGTAAGGGCAGATTGATGAAGATGGAATCCTTTTTTAAGACCCTGGACCTTCCAGGTGGAACTTCAGGGCAGGCGTCCTTTCTGAATGCACCCTGACAATCCAGGAAATACAGGAGGCGGTGAAGCAGCTCAAGAGTGGTAAAGCGCCTGGCCAGATGGTTTCAAAGTAAGTTTTATAAGGAGTTTATAGACTTGCTGGCCAGGCCCTTGTCGCATATGTACAACTACTCATACAATCAAAGACTGCCTCCCATCCTCTTTGAAAGAAGCAAATATTTTTCTTATTCTTAAGAAAGGGAAAGCCCCAGAGGATTGCACTTCGTACAGGCCACATCGTTACTGAACGTGGATTTTTAAATTCTGTTGAAAATGCTGGCATTAAGGTTGGAGAGGGTTTTGTCTTTCATTGTAAAGGAGGACCAGACAGATTTTATTAAGGGTTGTAGGTCTACTAATAATATTAGAAGAGTAATAAACATGGTCCAGGTATGCCAGCAAGGTTCGATTCCGGGCTTGGTAGTCTCCCTGGATGCAGAGAAAGCGTTTGACCGGGTGGAGTGGCCGTACCTCTTATGTACTGGAGTGGTTTGTTCTTGGAGGGGTGTTTGCCAAGTGGGTAGCAGTGTTATATGGTGACCCGAAAGCAGAGGTTCTCAGTAATGGTTTAAGGTTGGATAATTTTCGTATCAGCAGAGGCAGCGGACAGGGGTGCCCTCTGCACCACTATTATTTACATTGGTGATTGAGCCACTGGCAGAGGTCATCTGGAGGGGTCCTAACATAATCGCCCCAGAGGTAGGGTCAGGCAGGCATAAGGTCACCCTCCATGCGGATGATGTTCTTCTCTTTCTAACTGATCTGATAACGTTTAATACAAGTGATTAATCTACTTGGTTTGTTCTCAGGGTATAAAATTAATTTTACGAAGTCAGAGGCCATGCCTGTGGGGCGTCTTACTAGAATATCTGATCTTGGGGATGGAACCTGCTGCTCTTTCAAGTGGTCACAGGGAGGTTTCCTGTATTTAGGCATTGTTATCACCCCAGCCTTCAATCAATTAAAGAGGAACCGCGATTATCCGAATACCAATGACCCGAAAATCAGATTATCTAAAGGAGACCTCGAGGTCCCGACAGAAACATTACATCAAAGGTGTGTGTCCAAAACTGATCACGTCTTTTTTTTTTCCAGTGATGAAAAGTGCTGCAGAGAATAGTCCTGGACTGATGGGAGCGCAGGCACCATCTCTAAATGACTGACCTCTCACCCCTCTCTCTGCCCCCACACACTTTCCCTGGAGTTCTACACAGGCGTATACCCTTAACCCCTCTCCTCTAAATATTCTCTCGAAGGTTGTCCTGTACAGGGCAGATGTGGAACCTGTCACATAGCTGCAGTAAAAATGTGTGTGTGCATGTGCGTGCGCACGCTAGTTGGAGACACAGCACATTTCCCACCCATCCCCCCCACCGAAAGGCAGTAGCAGTCTCGTTGTTGGTATCCAGTCCGCTTGCCCCGGAAAGGAGGTGGAAAGGGGTGGGGGGCAGACGGGGTTTGCACAGGGGGGCTTAGGGTGGGGCAGGTAGTGGAGAGTGGACGGTGTGGGGGGGGGGGGGGGCAGTGTTGGAGGCGGACCGTGTGGCGGGTGGAGGCCGGTGTTTGGGACCGTGTGGCGGGTGGAGGCCGGTGTTTGGGTCGGAGTTGGAAGGGGTTTGGGGGGGCAGGCGGGTGGTGTTGGACGGGGAGCTGTGTTGGATGGGTTTGGGGCTGGGTGGTGGGTGATGTTGGGGGTGGTGAGGGATTGCGTGCGGTGTGCTGCTGCTAGTCTCCTGAACAGGGAGCAGCCTTAATAGAAAACTCCGAGGCCCAGAGGAAAGGCATTGAATCGATTAACCGAATAATCAATTATCTGAATGAAATAGTGCCTGCCCATCTCGTTCGGATAATTGAGGTTCCTCTGAATATAAAGCTAATTTTACCCGGGTGTTTTCCTATCTTCCTGGTGGTGGAAATTGAATAAAGATTCGTGCACTTTGTCTCACACCTGCACACACACACCATGGGTTCTGGGGATAAAATAAGCACTACCGCACTTAGGTGGTAGTGTGGGGGTTAAAGGGGAAAAAAGAAAAAAAAAAAGAAAAAAAATAAATAAAGTGCTATACCTCCCCCTTTCTCTCGGGAGAAAAAAAAAATATAAAGCTAATTTTACCCGGGTGTTTTCCTATCTTCCTGGTGGTGGAAATTGAATAAAGATTCGTGCACTTTGTGTCTTTCACTGTGTCTCACACCTGCACACACACACACACCATGGGTGCGGGGGATAAAATAAGCACTACTGCACTTAGGTGGTAGTGTGGGGGTTAAATTATTTAAAGAAAAGGAAAAAAAAAAGAAAAAAGAAAAATATAAAGCTAATTTTGTGCAGTTATTCGAGAAGATAAGGCAGGATCTTCAGCGCTGGGAGGATCTTCCGATATTTTGGTTGGGTAGAATACTTCTGGTCAAAATGAATTTTATTTCCTCACTTCTTATATCCAATACGAATGCTCTCTTTGATGCTGGCTTGGATCTTTCATCTGGCACCATAGGTAGCCTCTTATGTAGCTGGACTAATTGCTGCTTCTGCAGAGAATGGGAGGTTTGGATTTCCTGGATTTTAAGTAATATCAATAGAGTTGCTTACGATCCTATGTGGCTGACTGGGCCTGCCAGGACCCGTGGTCAATTTGTTTGGACATTGAGGCCTCCCAGGCAAAATGCCCCCTCATCCATTTGTTATTTAAGACAAGGTGAGGATTGTTATGGACCATTGCAGAAACCCGATTGTCCTTAACACGGTTAAAGCATGGAGAATGATGCGGCAGGGTGAAGGCAACTTACAAAAGACTTCCCGTTTCACTACCATCTGGCTTTAAACTCAGAGTCTAGAGGAGTCTCCCGTTTGGGAGATTTATTTGACAGGGAGGTCATAATGTCTTTCAAGCAGCAGCATCAGAAATATGAGCTATCTAGGAAGGACCTCATTGGTTACTTTCAGGTTCGGGACATTATATAGAAAAAGACTACATTGATAATTAGTCCCTATAAGTCGGATAGGGAGAGGAGAGTGCTCCGGGGCTGTCGGGCCAGTGTAGATTAGTTGTGGAGCACATGCCCCAGACCTCCTTAAGAGTGTGGTGCACCAGAAAATGGAACTGTTTTATAACAGGACGGCCCTTTCTGAATTATATAGATGTAAACTTGTTGGCTATATCGGTCAGGGCCTTTGTGTAGTCATGAGGACTATGTCTGGCGGTCAAGGGACCTCTGGGGGGAAAGAATCTGAACAAATACGGGTTTGCTTACTAATGCTCCCAGTGGTGGGAACTTTGGTGAGATTGCACTGAGTGCAGTAACTTAGCTGGATATAACTTAATTTACCTAGGTTTAATTTAATTTTTTGTAGTTATTTATTGAATTGTAGTTTTTGCAGTTATTTTTCTTTCTCTCCTCAGTGGTTTGTGGAGTACAGTAGTAGTTTGTTTTCTGTTGTTGTCATTATGTTATAAGGTTGCTATACTATTTTGCAGTGATTTTGTAATTTTGTAAAAAATTACAAATCTTTTTTCTCCATAAAAATATTTACCAAAAAACAGGAGGTCCACACAGTTTTGTTGCAGCCTATATGATACAAGCAGCCTGCCCTTTCCTAACAGCTGACTATGTATTAAAGAAAAGCTGCAAACAAAAACTTGCAATAACAATTCTTGTAAACATGAGGGCAAATAGAGCAAGTCAGATAGATTTGTGCAAAGTTGGAAGCATTACTGGTACAGGGGTGACACCATCCGAATTGCTTTTGTGGAGTCCTAGTATGGGGACAACTGAGTGAAGGGCACCTTCTGTGCTGTAGCCAATCTTGGCGGGTGAAAGAAACAATGCTATGAGTCATAGAAATGTACAGCATGGAAACAGAGCCTTTGGTCCAACCCGTCCATGCCAACCAGATATCCCAACCCAATCTAGTCCCACCTGCCAGCACACGGCCCATATCCCTCCAAACCCTTCCTATTCATATACCCATCCAAATGCCTCTTAAATGTTGCAACTGTACCAGACTCCAACACTTCCTCTGGCAGCTCATTCCATACATGTACCATCGTCTGTGTGAAAAAGTTACCCCTTAGGTCTCTTTTATATCTTTCCCCTCTCACCCTAAACCTAAGCCCTCTAGTTCTGGACTCCCCGACCCCAGGGAAAAGACTTTGTCTATTTATCCTATCCATGCCCCTCATAATTTTGTAAACCTCTAAGGTCACCCCTTAGCCTCCGACACTTCAGAGAAAACAGCCCCACCCTGTTCAGCCTCTCCTTATAGCTCAAATCCTCCAACCCTTGCAACATCCTTGTAAATCATTTCTGATCCCTTTCAAGTTTCACAACATATTTCCAATAGGAAGGAGACCAGGATTGCATGCAATATTCCAACAATGGCCTAACCAAAGTCCTGTACAGCCACAACATGACCTCCTAACTCCTGTACTCAATACTCTGACCAATAAAGGAAAGCATACCAAACGCCTTCCTCACTATCCTATCTAGCTGCGACTCCACTTTCAAGGAGCTATGAACCTGCACTCCAAGGTCTCTTTGTTCAGTAACACTCCCTAGGACCTTACCATTAAGTGTCTCAGTCCTGCTAAGATTTGCTTTCCCAAAATGCAGCACCTCGCATTTATCTAAATTAAACTCCATCTGCCACTCCTTAGCCCATTGGCCCATTTGATCAAGGTCTTGTTGTAATCTGAGGTAACCTTCTTCGCTGTCCATTACATCTCCAATTTTGATGTAATCTGCAAACTTACTAACTGTACCTCTTATGCTCCCATCCAAATCATTTATGTAAATGACAAAAAGTAGAGGACCCAGCACCGATCCTTGTGGTACTCCACTGGTCACAGGTCTCCAGTCTGATAAACAACCCTTCACCACCCTCTGTCTTCTACATTTGAGCCAGTTCTGTATCCAAATGGCTAGTTCTCCTTGTATTCCATGAGATGTAATTAGTATCGCTTGGGGAACCTTGTCAAACGCCTTACTGAAGTCCATATAGATCACATCTACCGCTCTGCCCTCATCAATCTTCTTTGTTACTTCTTCAAAAAATTCAATCAAGTTAGTGAGACATGATTTCCCACAGGTTGCATAGACAGCTAGGAATCATCCACAGAATTAAGTGGGAACAGCTGGCCAGCAAGATCAATTTCAGGAGGTGGCACCCAAACTCAGCAGCAATTCCTTCAATCAATGAATGCATCTTCTTCCCTTCCCATCACCATTTCACGTTGTTCAAACCACACACACACCCATCATTTACCCAGCAATATCCTGATGTTCAGAATTCAAGGCTAACACCTAAATATTCTGTCTCACCTGTACAAGTTTACCACACATACTCACCCCTCATTGCTTTCACATACTTCCAGTAATTCAATTATGGCCGACATGACAAAATACAGGAGAAAGTGAGGACTGCAGATGCTGGGGATCAGAGCTTAAAAATGTGTTGCTGGAAAAGCGCAGCAGGTCAGGCAGCATCAAAGGAGAAGGAAAATCGACGTTTGGGGCAGAGTTCCTGAAGAAGGGCTTATGACAAAATACAGTTCTACACAACCACTGACATTATATCCTCTCCCTTGCAGGACAAGGTGTTACACTATGGAATTGAGCAGAACAAAATCTATGAAGAACAATATCACTTGCCTTTCCTAATCTCTAGGGAGATGCTTTCAGCATTGTGGCACTAGTTGAAAAGAGGCCTACAGCATCCAAACTTAGAGAACACTGCCTTGCTCACCTTCTAACTTCCAAAATATTCCCAACTTGGCAGCTGTGCTGTTCCAGCAATAAAGTTTCAGACTTGGCAGAATAAGCAAACTAATAAGCAAAAATGGACCTCGAGCTTCCCACCCACATCTCCCTCAGTTTTATTTCATTCCTTCCAAATTAAAACATTCCTTCCAAATCTATTACTGCTACCTCACTCCTTCAACCCTTATCAAACCTACTTCTACATCAAAACTACCTCTGAATAAATGTCAAAATAGTAATGTATTCAGAAGAATGACTCCCTGCCGTCGAGACTCCATGAAAGATTAAAATATTAAAAAGGTCCTCACCAATCATCTCCCAGGACCTGAATAGATTACTGAACACCAAACAGTTTCCCCAATTAGAATGTCTTGCTGAATACCCATTAACAGGGCCACTATTCCCTTAACTAACAAAATAGTGCTTCCGTGAAATTGCATGAATGCATGAAACTCACAGCAGCAAGTAGTATATAAACCTCACAACCCAGCAGCAGTAGTCAGTTTAATATCCTTTAAGTACGTGTATAATTTCTAACTTATTTAGAACAGAGAGGCAGAGTAAGTTTACTAACATTTACTAACTTAAAAGATAAAAGGACTAACACCTCTTGATTATGCAAGCATACCGGACAGACACTTTCAATCCTATCAATAATAGCAACCAGCTCTTAGCAAATGTTTAAACCATCTCGTGTCTCCCCAGGACAGAAGTCACCCAAACCTTTGTGTACAATAGATAAAACAGTGTAACACCATAGTGATAGAAGTTTAGTACATGTAAGAACCGCGCATAAAGAGGCTACTCTCAGAGCTGTACTTCGGGATTCTCTCGTCACCTGAACTTGTGCTACTGCGATTGCTGAATAAAGAGGCTATTTTCACCATTCACTGATTTTGGTCGTTACTTGAACATGATCCCTTCCTGAAGAAGGGCCTGTGCCCGAAACGTCGAATCTCCTGTTCCCTGGATGCTGCCTGACCTGCTGTGCTGTTCCAGCAATAAAGTTTCAACTTTGATCTCCAGCATCTGCAGACCTCACTTTCTCCTCCATGATCCCTCATTGTCTTACAAACTCCAGGAGAGAAAACCAGAGTAGCTGTATAGCAGCAATAAAGATAAAAGATAATGTTCATTGCCTGCAGCTCAATAAATGTGTCGTCCAGACCCTTTAAAAGTTTCAATACCTGGAACTACAGGGCACTTGAAGTCAGTTAAGTTTCTGTAAATGAATATTGCAAAATTTGTAGAAACCAGACAGCCAGGGTAGACAATCAAACTGGGAACCAGATTCATGGTTCTCTGGACTATCAGCCACGATAACAGTATAAAGTTTGAGTTATTTGCAATTCTATCTCCAAACGTGCACTCCCTATTACTTACTAACACTTTCCGATAGGAAAGGTTTCAAATATTACGTTGACAGGCCGACAAGGGGAGAGGCCATTCTAGACTTAGTGCTCGGAAACGAGCCGGGGAAGGTATTAGATCTTGTGGTGGGAGAGCATTTTGGTGATAGTGACCAGAACTGCCTCACATTCTACATAGCTATGGAGAAGGAGAGGATTAGGCAAAATGGGAGGATATTTAATTGGGCAAGAGGAAACTATGATGCGATTAGACATGAGTCAGGAAGCATGGACTGGGAGCAATTGTTCCATGGTAAAGGCACTATAGACATGTGGAGACTGTTTGAGGAACACTCGCTGCGAGTGATGAATAAATATGTCCCTCTGAGACAGGCAAGAAGGGGTAAGAAAGGAACCTTGGATGACGAGAGCGGTGGAGCTTCTCGTCAAAAGGAAGAAAGTAGCTTACATAAGGTGGAGGAAGCTAGGGTCAAGCTCAGCTCTAGAGGATTACAGGCAGGCGAGGAAGGAGCTCAAAAATGGTCTGAGGAGAGCCAGAAGGGGGCATGAGAAAGGCTTGGCAGAACGGATTAGGGAGAACACAAAGGCATTTTACAATTATGTGAGAAATAAGAGAATTGTCAAAGAAACAGTAGGGCTGATCAGGGATAGCATAGGGAACTTGTATGTGGAGTCTGAGGTGGTAGGGGAAGCCCTAAATGAGTTTTTTGCTTCTGTCTTTATGAAAGAAATTAAATTTGTAGTGAATTAAACCTTAGAAAAGCAGGCGTACATGCTAGAATGGATAGAGATAGAGGAAGCTGATGTGCTGAAAATTTTGTCAAACATTAAGATTGACAAGTCGCCAGGCCCGGACCAGATTTATCCTCGGCTGCTTTGGGAAACGAGAAATGCAATTGCTTCGCCACTTGCGAAGATCTTTGCATCCTCGCTCTCCACTGGAGTCGTACCTGAGGACTGGAGACAGGCAAGTGTAATTCCTCTCTTCAAGAAAGGAAATAGGGAAATCCCCGGCAATTACAGACCAGTCAATCTCACGTCTGTCGTCTGCAAGGTATTAGAAAGGATTCTGAGGGATAGGATTTATGACCATCTGGAAGAGCATGGCTTGATTAAATGCAGTCAACACGGCTTTGTGAGGGGCAGGTCATGTCTCACAAACCTTATCGAGTTCTTTGAGGATGTGACTAGAAAAGTTGATGAGGATCGAGCTGTGGATGTGGTGTATATGGACTTCAGCAAGGCATTTGATAAGGTTCCCCATAGTAGGCTCATTCAGAAGGTCAGGAGGAAATGGGATACAGGGGAACTTAGCTGTCTGGATACAGAATTGGCTGGCCACCAGAAGACAGCGAGTGGTAGTAGAAAACAAATATTCTGCCTGGAAGTCAGTGCTGAGTGGTGTTCCACAGGGCTCTGTCCTTGGGCCTCTACTGTTTGTAATTTTTATTAATGACTTGAGGGGATTGAAGGATGGGTCAGCAAGTTTGCAGACGACACAAAGGTTGGAGGTGTCGTTGACAGTATAGAGGGCTGTTGTAGGCTGCAGCGGGACATTGACAGAATGCAGAAATGGGCTGAGAGCTGGCAGATGGAGTTCAACCTGGATAAATGTGAGGTGATGCATTTTGGAAGGTCGAATTTGAAAGCTAAGTACAGGATTAAGGATACGATTCTTGGCAGTGTGGAGGAACAGAGGGATCTTGGTGTGCAGGTACATAGATCCCTTAAAATGGCCACCCAAGTGGACAGGGTTGTTAAGAAAGCATATGGTGTTTTGGTTTTCATTAACAGGGGGATTGAGTTTAAGAGTCGGGAGATCTTGTTGCAGCTCTATAAAACTTTGGTTAGACCGCACTTGGAATACTGCGTCCAGTTCTGGTTGCCCTATTATAGAAAAGATGTGGATGCTTTGGAGAGGGTTCAGAGGAGGTTTACTAGGCTGCCTGGACTGGAGGGCTTATCTTATGAAGAGAGGTTGACTGAGCTCGGACTTTTTTCATTGGAGAACAGGAGGAGGAGAGGGGACCTAATTGAGGTATACAAGATAATGAGAGGCATAGATAGAGTCGATAGCCAGAGATGATTTCCCAGGGCAGAAATGGCTAACACGAGGGGTCATAGTTTTAAGCTAGTTGGAGGAAAGTATAGAGGGGATGTCAGAGGTGGTTCTTTACACAGAGAATTGGGAGAGCATGGAATGCGTTGCCAGCAGCAGTTGTGGAAGCAAGGTCATTGGGGACATTTAAGAGACTGCTAGACATGCATATGGTCACAGAAATTTGAGGGTGCATACATGAGGATCAATGGTCGGCACAACATCGTGGGCTGAAGGGCCTGTTCTGTGCTGTACTGTTCTATGTTCTATTTAACTTACCTACAGTCAGGTAACTGGCCTTTGAAATATTGTTACTTGTTGTTTCACACATCATTTCTCAAGACCATAGTACACAGAGGCTGTCAGGACCTGAATGTTCCAAATTGGAATTCTGGAGTGAAATCTACTGCTCCTGAGACTGGGAAGTAAGACAGGCAAGAGAACTTAATTGAGAAGGAGGCAGAAAAACCAGATTCTAAATGAAGGCAGATAGTCTTAAAAGGTGGGGTCTGTCTACTTATGATGTGGTTGTGGGGAGTTCAACTGAGGGCCCTAGATAAAGGAGGTAATAGTGACACAGTATGAAGGGGGAGTGGGATCCAATACGGTGACAAATGCAGGGTAATGTTTGGGTACTGGCTGATTTCATGGGAATGTCACAGAAATGGAGAAAGCAGATGGAGTGGAGAAATCAGGGCAAGAGAAGGTGTGGGCACAATAAAGGGTGTTGGGACAAAGAGGAAAGAAGGCACATGGAGGATGATGGTTATAGGGCCAAAGATAATAAGGAGAGGTTTTAGAGTGATACAGGGAAGAGGAATGTTTTTTGGTGAGGTCACTGTTGAGTGAGAAATTTGATGGAAGACAAAGGGAAACTAGAAGGTGATGGTGCATATTTGATAGATAACACACCATTTTTCACTATTATTCAAGAGGGCATTGGGTAATCGTTAAGATAAAAACAATGTGCAATAGTATGGGAAAAAGCAGGAGATTCGTACTAGGTAATGATAGTCATTAAAGGAGCTAGTGAGGCATTATGGATTAAATGGCCTCATAACAACTCAGGAAGCCTGATTGGAAAGGAACATTATTTTTCATTTAACACCAAAAGAGATCCATCCAATGTGGCAAACATAGGTCAGTCCTAGTCTGGGACAAAAAAAAAAAAGAGTTCTGCGGAGTCCCTCCTGTGCCTGTTTTTTGGATGTAGGTTTGCTCGCTGAGCTGGAAGGTTCATTTCCAGACGTTTTGTTATCCTACTAGGTAACATCTTAGTGGGCCTCAGGCAAAGCAATGCTGAAAATTCCTGCTTTCTATTTATATGTTTGGGTTGGTGATGTTATTTCCTGTGGTGAGGTCACTTCCTGTTCCTTTTCTCAGTGGGTGGTAGATGGAGTCTGCTTTTTCTCTTTTTTAATCCATTTGTTCAGGGATGTTTTTAACCCCCTCAGAACAGATGGGGTTTGAACCCAGGCCTCCTGGCTTACGAGTAGGAACACTACCACTGTGCCACAAGAGCCTTCTGGGTTTGCTTTCTAATATGTTTTTCTAATCAACCTGTTCAGAGATGTTATTACACACTTCTGGAGCAGGGGGACTTGAATCCCAGATCCCCTGGCTCAGGGGCAGATACACTACCATTGCACAAGGGCCCCATTACGTGTAGAATATCCATGTAGCCAATTAGATATTTACATGCAAAGCCCATTAACGGCAATGCAAATCATCAAAAGTGAGAGGGAGGTAGGGAGAAGAGAAAGGGACTGAATCAAAATGGATTAGGAGGGGAGATAAAGCACTGTAATCCCTGCACTGGGTCTGCTTTGCCTTTTTTCTAAACTTCTCGAAGTGCTATCACACACGACAAAATAACTTTCCAACTACTGAAATCACCATGACTTTTTTCTTTTTTTCATTTAACTAGCACCAGTAATCACCTGTGTAGCCAATTGAATACTTACAAGCAATGAGCATCAAGAATGAGGGGGAAGTTAGAGAGAGGGAGAGGGAAAGGGGTAAATCAAAATAGAGTTGGACTGGGATTGCTTTATTTCTTTTCATATCTAGATATTTTCTAACCAACCTGTCCAGAGACATGATTACATACCTCTAGAACAGGTGGGACTTGTGCCTAGGTGTCCCAGCCCAGAGGCAGAAACACTACCACAATACCATGAGAGTCTCGGGGCCTACTTCATCTTTTCCTCTCTTCTTTCACCCAGAAGTGTTATCACACACAACCAAGTGACCTCCCACCCACCAAAATCACCATGACTCTTTTTTGGCTGAATCTTTTGTAAAACTACTATACATCGCCAGTTAAAACACCTCTGTAACCAATTAAAAGTTTACATGCAAAGCCATTATGGACAATACAAGCTATCAAAAGTGAAGGGGGGATAGGGAGAGAGGGGAGGGCCTAAATCAAAACAGAATTGGACTGGGTCGGTTTTGTTTTTTTTCACATCTGGATATTTTCTTATTGATCTGTTCAGAGAGATGTTATTACACACCTCTGAACCAGGTAGGACTTGAACCCCAGTATCTCAGTCCAGGGGTAGGGACACTACCACTGTGCTACAAGAGGGCCCTTGGGTTTGCATTACTTTTATTTTGGACCCAAAGGGTCGGCTTTATCTGACTTTTCCAATCACCCTGTTGAAAAATGTTATTACTCACCTCTGGAACAGGTGGGACCAAGTCAACAAGCCTCTTGGTCTAGGAATAGGAACTATGTCTAAGAGCCCCCGGATCCGATTCATTTTTTTTTTCAAAATATCTTCGTGCTGGTGACACAGATGGAGACTCCAAAGGGGGAGTGTTCGTTCTCATACAGTCTTTTGAGAGTACTTAGAGTAACATGTTACCTGGATCATCCTTCAAGCTCAAGCTGGAGTTGTTGTGGCTCACAGTCAATTCAGCCAGCTTTGCGTACAAGTTTTCTCTGCGTGATATAGGATATGTCAACTCATAACCCCACAGCTATGGATTGAGTTGTCGGTTTATGACTGAGACTACTGAAGTGGCCCATTCAGCAATAGGTACTGCGTCTATGATGCCACATGCCTCTAGACATTCCAGTTCAGCCTGTACTTTGGCACATAGGCACAGAACCAACGGTGCCTTGAGGCATTTAGGGTTGACCTCTGGGTCTACACAGATCTTGGCCCTGGCACCTTTTATCTTTGGTGAGGCCCTCTTGAAGCATTCGGGATTGACAGCAATCCTCTGATAGTCATAGCCAAGATAGTTCAGTGGGCTGAGGGATGTCTACATGGGTGAAGATACATTCTCCTTAGCATGACCTGCTGGAGAGATGAGGGAGTTGCTAGTGGATGGGAAATGGAAAAGCAGAGCATCCTTGGAGTGATCGGAGATTAAGCTCCTGAGGTGACTTGCTGGCACTCCTCTTCTCTGGCTGTGAGCCAATAGCACTTTCCTGACTTTTGGAAGAGAAGGGCAATTCGAGGGAGCTTGAGGTCCCTCGACTCCCTCTCACCTATGTCTAGCAGGTACAAACATATATCCAACAGAAACCTCATCCTCTGCTCCAACTAGACCCTCCATGGCAGATGCCACTCTCTCAAGGGAGGAAGCCAAATGTTTAATTGCTGGAACCAGTACTTATAACGTGGACAGACTCCTCAGCCTTGGCTCGAGTCAGCACTTGGGCTTCTGGCATCTTTGACCGATATTCCCTTTCCGGTCTCTATATCTTTATCAGGGTTCTCACAGCCAAATCCATATGCTTGGAGACTGCATGGAGGTCAGCAGGGCCTTGATCTCCAGTAATTGTCCAATGTAGAGACATAAGCTCTCATATCCTCTGTCAGCTGCAGTTACATGTCTGTGACGATCTACCAGACTGTGACACTAAGCCTAAGATAGAATGTGACTGCACTGAGGTGAATGGCAGTGCTGGTGCAGGTGAGTGATGACTCCTGTAATCGTCTCTAAAGGGGAGGATTGGGGTCAGGGGGGATGGAAAGACAGGGGACAGAGGTGAAAATTAATATATCATGGAGATTTTCCACTGTGATCCCCTCCAATTGTCAGCATTCTTCTACTACAGATGGACAAACAGAATGATTGAGAATCATCCCAATGGCTATAACCAGTGTATAAGTATCTATGTCTATGACAGCTCCCTTCACTAGGTGTCTGATTTCAACTCTGCCCATCAACTGCTACAGCTTTCAGATAATAAGGTGGTTTCCACACATTCAATCCATGTTTTATCTGGTGTTGAGAATGCTGTCTGACAGCCTTCTTCACTTCCACGTTCATAATGCTTGGTGCAGTTAGTGTCATTTTGCAGCCACTTACTCTTGGAGAGCACAGCAGCTTGTTCCCATCCCTCCAGTACTGCACCCAAATTTTGAAATAGGCCAAATTGGCTCTACATTTGAAAGTCTGAAAAACGTTTGGCTTAGCAAGAAACTGGCAATTATCTGCAGCTGTTGTCCTTCCAAGTGCTAGACGTCATGAAGGCTATTGTTGAAGGAGGCTTGAGAGTTGCTGCTGTGCATCCGGAAAAAGTACAGACTGACAACTGTGTGTCAGTGCGGAGACAGTGAATGTTTAAGTCGGTGGTTGAATGATGTGGGCCTCTTTGATCTGGATATAGTTAGCTTTTTGAGTGTTGTTAGTGCTGCACCTATCAAGGTAAGTGATAAGTCTTCCATCATGTTCCTGGCTTGTGCTTTGTAAAGGTTTTATGGAGTCAGAAGGCAAGTCACTTGTCATGGAATTTCCAGACCCTGATCTGTTCTTATAACCCTAATATTGATATTGCTGTTAAATTTCTGGTCAATGCTAATCTTCACTATGTTCATGATGATTGGGGAGCTCAGCAATGAAAATTTTGTTGAATGGGAGGGGAAAATGGTTAGATCCTATCTTGGTAGAAATGGTCATTGCTGAGCACTGGTATAACGTGAATACCACTTGCTATTTATCAGTTCAAGGTGGTCTTGCTACATATGGACACAGACTGCTTCAATATCTGCAGAATAATAAAATGGTATTTAAGACTGTGCAATCATCTGCAAATATCCTCACTTTATGATGGTTGGAAGATCAATGGTTAGCACTGCTGCCTCACAGCGCCAGAGACCCAGGTTCAATTCCTGCCTCAGGTGACTGTGTGGAGTTTACACACTCTCCCCGTGTCTATGTGGGTTTCCTCCCACAGTCCAAAAATGTGCAGGTTAGGTGAATTGGCCATGCTAAATTGCCCATAGTGTTAGGCGAAGGGGTAAATGTAGGGGAATGGGTGTGGGTGGGTCGCCCTTCGGCAGGTCGGTGTGGTCTTGCTGGGCCGAAGGGTCTGTTTCCACACTAAGTAATCTAATCTAAAAGCAGAAGATACTTAGACATAGGATGCTGCACTGTGGAACTCCTGCAGCAAAGTCTTTGGGTTGAACTTTCCTTTTGCTCCAGGTATCACAGAGTTTTAACAGTGCACACGGTGGATATTCACCCCATCATGTCTGTACTGGCTCTTCAAATGAGCATCTCATCTACTGCCATTAGATTAGATTCCCTACAGTGTGGAAACAGGCCCTTCGGCCCAACCAGTTCACGCCGACCCTCCGAAGATTAATCCACCCAGACCCATTTCCCTCTGAATAATGCACCTAACACTATGGGCAATTTAGCATGGCCAATTCACCTGACCTGCACATCTTTGGATTGTGGGTTGAAACCGGAGCACCCGGAGGAAACCCACGCAGACACGGGGAGAATGTGCAAACTCCACACAGACAGTTGCCCGAGGCTGGAATCGAACCTGGGACCCTGGTGCTGTGAGGCAGAAGTGCTAACTACTGAGCCACTGTGCTGCCTTAAAACACACAACACCGGGTTATGGTCCAGGAGGTTGATTTGAAACTATCATTTATCTATGACCCTAGACATGACACCTTTTGAAATCCTATCTAATTTCTATTTGAATGCCTTCTTAGAAAGTGCCTCCACCACAGTCTCAGGTAGTGCACTCCAAATCTTATCCATTCATTTTGTGAAAAATATTTTCCTCATCATCATTTTTGCTTCTTGTAATGGTTGCTTTAAAATCTGTACCCTCTCATTTTCAATAACTTCACAGGCAGAAAAAATTTTCTGCATGCTCTTTTTCAATCTGCTCATGATTTTTGAATACTTCTATCATAGAGTCATACAGATGTACAGCACGGAAACAAATCCTTCAGTGCAAATCGTCCATGCTGACCAGATATCCCAACTTAATCTAGTCCCATTTGCCAGCACCCGGCCCATTTCCCTCTAAACCCTTTGTATTCATACACCCATTCAGATGCCTTTTAAATGTTGTAATTGTACCAGCCTCCACCACTTCCTCTGGCAGCTCATTCCATACATGCACCACTGTGTGAAAAAGTTGCCCCTTAGGTCTCTTAAATATTTCCCCTCTCACCGTAATCCTATGCCTTCTAGTTCTGGACTACCCTACCACAGGGAAAAAACCTTGTCTATTTACCCTATCCATGCCCCTCATCATTTTATAAATCTTTATAAGGTCACCCCTCAGCCTCCGACCTCTCCTTACAGCTCAAATCCTCCAATCGTAGCAACATCCTTGAAAATCTTTTCTGAACTCTTTCAAGTTTCACAACATCATTCCAATAAGAAGGAGACCAGAATTGCATGCAATATTCCAAAAGTGGTCACAGGCCTCCAGTCTGAAAAACTACCCTCCACCTTCAAGCCAGTTCTGTATCCAAATGGCTCGTTCTCCTTGTATTCCATGAGATCTAACCTTGCGAACCAGTCTCTCATGAGGAACCTTGTTGAATGCCTTGCTGAAGTTCATATAGATCATGTCTCCTGCTCTGCCCCCATCAATCCTTTGTTACTTCAAAAAACTCAATCAAGTTCGTGAGACCCGATTTCCCACGCACAAGGCCATGTTGACTATCCCTAATCAATCCTTGCCTTTCCAAACACATGTACATCCTGTCCCTCAGAATTACCACCATCGACATCAGGCTCACTGGTCTATAGTTCCCTGGTCTTTTCTTACTGCCCTTCTTAAACAGAGGCACCACGTTAGCCAACCTCCAGTCTTCTGGCACCCCACCTGTGACTATCTCAGCAAGGGGCTCAACAATCACTTCCTTAGCTTCCCAAACAGTTCCAGGGTACACCTGATCAGTCTTGGGGATTTATCCACTTTTATGCGTTTCAAGACATTCAGCACTTCCTCCTCTGTAATATGGACATTTTTCAAGATGTCAATCAGATCTCCTCTCAGTCTTCTCTTCTCCAAGAAACACAGAACAACTTCACCAACCTCAGTAACTGAAATTCTTTATCCCTGGAATGATTCTTGCAAAACCCTTTAACTCACTCTCTAATGCATTCATGTCCTTCCCAAAGTACATTCCCTAGAAATGAATGCAGTACTCCAGCTGAGGATGAAATTGTGTCTTATAATTCCAAATATGTTTTCTTACACACTGACAGCAAGATTGTCAATTTAGCACATACAGATGAATCTCTGCCAGCACCTAAATATCCACAGCCTTGGAGAATGCCACATGAATCTCACAGATGGTGGCTTGCGATGTACCCTGCTGCTAGGGAAGATAATCAGTGCTGCTGGAAGCAACATCATGATTACTTTCACACTGACTAATTCAAAGAGTGTGGAATTTTGTAACTGAATCTAGGAAGAGATAAAAGCTTTTTGGCAAATCTGAAGAATAAAACAAAACATTGAATGTTATTCATTCGAGGATGATAGAAAATGAATGAGCTGACTTGTTGCTTTTAAAATTAGGGAGGGATGGGAAGATGTTTAGCTTGAATACAGAAAGATTGGCTGTGGGATAACAGTTTTTAATTAAAAGATATGTTATGCCTTTATGTTTGGAACCGTAATAAATCATAGGTAAGCTTGAACATATTGCTTTTTGATCAGTTATCTTGAGATTTTCTACTGACATTTACTCACAATTCGAAACTGGCTGGAGTTACCCTTGAAAAGTTGTCCACAATCTTTCTTTGACAGGAACTTTTTAATCTAAGGAGACGTTAATGCAATACTCAAGGATGTACCATTACCTGAAAACATTTATGGTTTTTGCAGATAAAGGTTCTGTGAATCTTTCCATGGATTCCTCTTTATCATCAAAGTATTCCTCATAAATATTGATAGCATTGTTCTGTTTGATGCAGTGCTCCATTAACTGCAAAAACAGAAAAGAACAGTCAATATACAAGTTTCATTAGGCAAGGAGATGCACATTACTTTGTTGCTTATCAAGGTTCCAGATGACCTACTGCTCTTGTTACCCTTCAGCTTGCCCTTCCACCAACTTTGTGGGCCAACATTTTTAAAACCTATATATGCATGAACATATCTGAAAGAGCACATCATGAGTCACTCTACTCTTGCAAAATCTTGCTCATCAATGCAAAAAAGTAAAGGCTAGCCCAACTAGTTTGTGCTGATGCTATTCTATTACTCTTAAATGTTGAAAGATATATGATTTCAGTAGAGACCAATAATATTTTTGAAATCAAAATTGCAGATATTTACTAAGAGAATGCAGTTACAAGGTTCATTGTTGAAATTAAAATATTTTACAACACAGAGATCAATCACGAAAGTCAATTAAATCTAAAATAGTCAATTTGTTAAAGATATTGAAAATACAATGAACAGCTACTTACTTTTTAAACCAAAAACTTAACCCAAATTTCCTTCCACATTCATTTGAATTGCACCCAAAAAATTCAGTCAGTAATTTATTAGAATTGAAAGACTAACCACTTTGTTTGAGAACCATTTGAGATTCACATATAGGTTAACATATCCTGGCTCTTCCACTTATTTCTGGCAAGGTGTTTCCTTCAAATCTCCTCCTTAGGGTTGTAGGCTCTCTGTTCAATGCAGTTATCATAAATACCTTACTCATAGTCACCTTGAGTCAGAACTCTACTGGTTTGAATGTTCTTTAACTCTGGAGTCTTGACAATACGAACTATCTTTCTTCTCAGATTGGCTATCACGGAAGTCCAACTCACTATTAATTGAGTCCTTCTATTATTAAGATTTTACTCTTTTGACCAATATCAAGAATACTTGTTAAATTCTGCTGAAAAAGAGTTGCTCCCTGCAGCCAACTTTCTCCAAACTGAATTGTTTGAAAGACAGGTTTTCTGCAATAATTTTTTTTACTCTTCTCTATTGTTTATTTCAAAGACAGTCCGATCACATGATCAGTTCCTAGGAGAAGGTTCCTTGCAAGAAGTCATTTTCTCAAGAAACCTAGTCCTTAAATAGACATCCATTAGTCTTGAAGTCCAAAATATTTGTCATTCTTTTCTATATTTTCCAAAGAGATGCAAGAAAATAGAAGTTAGAAGGATGATTCCCTCACTAAAAATATCCTTTGAGCTATAAAGGTTTACTAAACAGCTCTTTTTGAGTGCATAAATTAATATTTTCCAGAAGCCAAAAATACTACAAAGGCAAGCAAAAGTCAATTCATCAACTTTAGAAATATATTAGAATTACTACCATATTTCTTTCTAGGGGAGCAAAGAAACACCATTTTGCATTAATATCTTCACATTCACTTACACTACCCAGCTGCATGAGTGTGTAGACATAATTCTCATCCTTTTCCACTTTCTTCCTATAACGAATGGTATGTTCCAGATCATTTGCATTTATATCTTTAGGCCAGCCACCCTCTACATGGTTAATCCCTCGAGACTCTGTCTTAAAACGTTCTGTATTGACCTTAAAGTGGAAAGAGAAATAAAAAGAAAATAAGAGTATTGGTGAATTGCATCAAACTACTTCATTTGACATGACATCATTTAGGGAATATGGTCAGATTGCTTCAGTTTTCAAAGATCTCAGCCTCACCTTGTATCTAAAATTAATGTTTGTTTGTGAAGAAAGACCTAAACTCATGAAGCAGTGATGCAAATAGTTATCATTCTTTGGCTTCAACATTTTCATTACAATATTGTATAACCAAGTCAGAATGCTGACCTTTCTTTTCTCTCCCCTTATGAGTTGCTGACAGTGAACCGAGAATTCAAAAGAAATGTGATACATCCAAGTTAACAAATAATCCATTGTGTATCACTTGATGTAGGAAATAAGCCAACCACATTCCTTTAGTTAACAAATGAACAGCTAATTTTATTTCTAAAACTCTCAAAAAATGCTGGAGTTATTAACAATAGATTAAAAATGTACAAATATATCCAACGACTCACTAATGCAAAAGCAACACACACACACACACACACACAAAATCACCACCAACGACTCCACATCCCCAAGCAGAGAGTTCTGTAGTGTATGGTCTTGGTTACGTTGAATTTAAAATAATGAAAAAATTCCTCATAGAATGTTCATATTCTTGTTTACAGTAGCTGCTTGTCCCAGAGTTTCTCAGTAGAGCAATTGTGGCTAATTGATTTTATTTTGTTCTCTTGGAGACAATAATTCAGAACTAAGAATTCTTGGCTTGCAGTAATAGAGCCATATGACGAGTTTTCCGTTTCCAAACCTGGACTAAAGAGATTTCAGAGAAAGAGAAAGGGGCACAGCCACTGCATCATTGACAGTTTCTGACTGACTGACTGTTGAGCTGCTGAACCTAGAACTGTTGTAGGTGACCTGTCAAAGCACTCAAATAGACTTTCATCCTTGTAACTAGTCAGGAACAAATGCAGCAAGTATTAGGTCATCTTCTATCAGAATATGTTAATGTTATATTGTACCAAGGAAGCATAAAAAAATCTAGAGAAACTCAATAATAGAAAAAAATCTAGAGAAACTCAATAATAGAAAAAAATCTAGAGAAACTCAATAATAGAAAAAAATTTAAAGGGTTTGCATCTTATTTAAGAAACATTCAGAATGAGATAGTTGCCCTGACAGCACAAATCAAGGTAAATGAATGTGATCTCACAACTATTATGGAAACATGATTACAATGAGATCAAAACTGAGAACTCAATGTTCAGGGATAATTGACCTTTCGTAGAAACGTGAGGGATGGAAAAGGTAGTGGGATAGCACTATTAATAAGAGGTTAAATAAGGACAGTAGTGAGAGATGATCTAGGCTCAGATGATCCATTGAGGCAGAGGTAAAAAGAACAGCAGGAGAAAGAGACCTTGATTGGAGTAGTGTACAGGCCTCCAAATACTGGCCACTCTGAGCAAGGCTATACATCAACATATAATAGGAGTATGTAAAAAGAATAGTGCTTTCATTATGACTGACTGCAATCTTCAGGTTCATGGAGTTAATCAAATTGGAAAGGGTAGCTATGACAATAAATTCATCGAGTACATTAGGGGTAGTTTCTTAGAGCAATATGTCAAGGAGCCAACCAGGGAGCAGATTATCTTGGATCTGGTAATGGGTAATGAGGCAAGTTGAATAAATTATCATAGGGTAAAAGATCTCCTAGGAAGTAGTAATCATAACATGAATTTAATATTCATGTTTGAGAGTGATAAATGTGAGTAAAGTACTGTTTAGCTTAAATGAAGGAATTTACAATGGAATGAGGATACGGTTATCTAGAGTGAACTTAGCTTTTTTTCCTCGAAGCTTGCTCAGACAATTATTCCCCACAAGGGAGAGTCTAGGATTCTTTAGTCTCAGAACAAAGGGGCATCATTTTAAGGCTGAGAGGAGGAGGAATTCCTTCTCTGAGGGTTGAGAGTCTTGGAACTCCTTGCCACAGAGAGCCCTGGGGCAGAGTCCCTATGTAAATTTAAGGCTGAGATAGATAGATTCTTGATCAAAAGTGGAATCTAAGGTTACAGGAAAAATATAAGAAAGTGGGCATGAGGAATGTCAGATTAGCTATGATCCTATTGACTGGCAGAGCAGACTCAAGGAGCTGAATAGCATATTCCTGTTCCTATTTCATATGGTCTGTCTGGGATGTTACAATTTTCAGCTAACGAACTTGCCATTGTTATCGATTTCAGAATACAAAAAGACAAAACAAAAAAAAAAATCACATATTCCCTTATGAACTTATAATGAAGAGTTTATTCCATATTGTACAGGTAACATTTTCAGTTGCATCCTTACACATATCATACTAGCAAAGTTGTAAAGGCTTATACAAATTCATTTAACAAGTGTGATTAGCAGGATTTACACATGATGACATTAACAGAATTCAGGCCTGCATTTTCCATGCGCTTTTTCTTTAACTCTACACAGATCATCAACAGTTATTTGTTTTTTTAAAAATCATTTCACAGTGATGCAAATATAGTAAAGTTACATTAAAGCTTTCTTTAGGAACATTCTGACCAACTTGTATTTCCATTTAGTACCATGGGTTTTCAACAACTCTGATGGAATGACAACCAATATTCTGGCTACCTCTACCTCATCACATATGGATGCATATTAGTCATGTTGTATGACACAAATGACTTTTGCCTTGAAGGAGATTAAAGGCTGCCTGCAAAGTGCACATATAAAAGACAACCTGTCAATTTGGTGGTAGCTGACTTCATAAGTATGTCAAGTTGCAAAAAAAAGGTTTGGTCAGATACAAGATCAAAAATAACATTAGTTTTCTAAAAAAAACATTAAAAGCCTAAACTTAATTTGCACACTCTGCTACAAGCTTTTCTCGAAGATATAGTGATGTATATTTGAGAAGTGAGAAAGACAATCAAATACTAGACTCTCTTCAAGGAGTACCACAACTTATTTAAATGTCAGCTATCTTTATGAAGATTGGTGCAGACAATATCAATTGTCTAAAAAACGTTCAAAGCTATTGAATGGTATGTAAATCATTTTTGAGGAATTGGATATTCACATATGCACAATTTCTGATCACTAACTGAAACAGATCTTAAACATAATAACTTACAAACAAAATTGATGGAGAAACCTGGGATTCAGTTCACAGAGTCATACAGCATGGAAACAGACTCTTCAGTCCAACAAATCCATGCTGAAATCACCCTCCTACACTCCATGAAAAAGTCCCAACCCATCTATACAACTCAAACATTCCATACCTGGCAACACCCTGGTAAATCTCTTCTGAACCCTCTCCAGCTTAATAATATCCTTCCTATAACTGGGTGCCAGAACTGGACGAAGTATTCCAGAAGATACCTCAACAATGTCCTGTATGACCTCAACATGACTTTCCAACTCCCAAAGGACTGAGCAATGAAGGCAAGTGTGCCAAAGTGGCTTTTTATCCAACCTTTCTATATGTGTGTCTGTAACTTCAAAAAAAATTGTGTAACTGAACTCTTAAGTCCCTCTGTTCTACAACACTACCCAACGTCCTACCATTCATTGTATAAATTCTACCCTACCTCCCTTTGTTAGGTGAACAGCACTTCCCAGCAGTCTTAGGAATTTTAAGAATCAAAATTGAAGGAATTACAGTTTTCAACCACTGATACCCTACCTCATGTTCAGACATGTCCTTTGAAACTTGTACAAACACATCAACGGGATTTTTCTCGATGAAGTTTTCTGCCAATGATGGATCCGGGACAATATCAACATGTAGCTCTGCTGGACGATCTGAAAAATTGCACTGCCGCCCAAACTCGCTCCGTATTTTAGTATAGACATACACTATTTCCATCATCTCTGCAAGATACCAAAATAATATACTTAATTCAACAAATTATTTAAATACCTTATATTCCAATGATTTGGTAAAATAAAAGTCAGCAATGGTGGACAAGTAGAATGATTTGAAGTTTTATAAAACTAGTTTATCTTTAATGCCATGCTTAGTCCCAGTAGTATTACAAGTAGTATTTTGAATATTATTCTAAATCTTTGTTTAAGCTATGATCGAATCTCATTACTTATAATATTTGTTATTGATTTCCTGCTTCATTGGCAACATCTGTAGCAGAAACAAGGTTTAGCACGTTTCTATTTTGAGTTGGAAACTGACATAGTGGGGCTATGGAGTGAAACAAAACTGTGCAAGAGAGGGGCAAGACTTAGAAATCTCTACGTTGAATAAACTATAGACTTTCAGCATTAATCATAGAATTCCTAGAGTGTGGAAGCAGGCCATTTGGCCCATCGTGTTCACACTGACCCTCCGAAGAGCATCCCTCACAGACCAACCCCATCCCCACCCTGTCTCTGTAAACCTGCATTTGCGGTGGCTAATCTACACCAAGCCTGCACATCCCTGGACACTATGGGCAATTTACCATAGCTAATCCACCTAACATGCACATCTCTGGACTGTGGGAGGATACTGGAGGACCTGGAGAAACCCACACCGTCATGGAGAGAATGTGGAAACTCCACACTGACAGTCGGCCGAAGGTGGAACCAAACCCAGGTTCCTGGTGCAGTGAGGCAGCAGCACTAACCACTGTGCCATTGATTAATAGTGGTAGGAAAACTACAAATGGTATTAGCAACTATTGTGACAATTATTTTATGCACCTAGTTTCAAACTGAAGGCTACGAAGGAATGTTACAATTTTGGAGTTTACTAAATATACACTTGGGTTGGATCATATCCTCTATGATCTGGAGTGCACCTAGTTCTTCACAACAATTCAGCGAGGAGCAGAAAAACATTGGACTGGAATGTTTCTATGAACTATGATTTCTCAAGGCTGTCAGCTGGGCTAGAGGGAATGTCTTATGAGATTGACTCTTTACCAACGAGAGAATTAAACCGTTGCTTCTTGACATTGAATGGCATGACCAATATGTTTCTAAATCACTCAAAATGACTTTTAAAATCCATATAAAACTATTTACTAGTTTCAAGAATCAGTTGTGTAGTTAATCTTTTTGTAGTAGTAAGAAACTTTTAAAACATGTCCATGCCAAATAAAGCTTTGGGGTGGTGGCTGCAGGAAGTGACAGTTGCAGGAGTTAGGTAGTTGGCTGCGAGGAAGTGGATGAGGATTGAGTTGTACTACGCTGTGCTACAGGCTGAAGTCTAACTGAGGTCAGCATTGGAGACATTGTCAGATGGGTCTGGACAGTACAAATTTCCCCCCATCAAAAGGTTCAAACCTCTGAAGCAATTAATGCACTTTTGCATGAATCAGGATTTCTGAAGGATGTGCAACAGCAGCAGAAGTATCAACACTGAATGCTTTCAAGACATTAGATCAAGTTCTTAGGGCTAAAGGGATCAAAGGGTATGGGGAGAAATCAGGAAGAGGGTACTGATTTGGATGATCCTGATCATATTGAAAGGCAGAGTTCAAAGAACTGAATGGCCTACTGCTGCTCCTATTTTCTATGTTTTGAACTCACATGAAGGTCTATCACTACTTTAACCAATTAACTCCTGTGCAAGAATATTCAAAGGTTCAATGGACAATTGCAGTTGGGCTCATTTTCACATCTGGGAATTCTCATCTAGCTACAAATCATTTAACAAAGTTTGGATCATTTCAGTATTCAAAGTTTAATTCCAGAAACATACATTTTCCTTAAAACAATAAAACACATTGACCAAACAAGGACAGGAGTATGAAAACAGAATTTTGCTTTTATCTGCTAGGAGGATTAAAAAGTTGGCCTGAAGTTAATTCTGTGTTACAGCTGAAGGTGCCCAAGGTAGAAAGAAGAGTTTCTTCCTTCTGGTGTGAAGGAAGAAAAGTAGTGTGAGGAAGATATAGGGAGGAAGAAGAGGTCTGGAGAGGATGCAGGCAGTAAGGTGACATGACTTGAGTCACAGGACAGATACCAAGGGATAAGTATGGAAAGAGTGTCCTGGTAAATGGGTAGGAGTCTCTATGTTTTGGGGGTGGAGTGGGTGGGGAGGGAGTAGGAAGATCAAAACCTGGGAACAAATCAGTTTTAAATTCCACTGCACCAATCTTAGTTCTGCTCCTCTTGCCAGATTTGCCCCAGTGTCAGGTACACGATAACCATACCTTCTGCTAGGTTACATATATCGCCTGCCCCTTTCCCTCATGCCAAGTCGGGTATATACCCCTCCCCTCCTTCCTCACATTGGCTAAATATGCCATCCTCCTCTGCTTCCCCACCCAGTGGGGTATATAAGTCCTCATCAAGTATATACCCCTCTTCCCCAGCCCCGGTTGGAATATATAACCCCCTCTGCAGGTATATACCCCTCCCCTGGTTGGATAGATAACCCCCCCTCTGCAAGTATATATCCCTGCACCTCTCCCCAGGTTGGAATATATAACCCCTCTGTGGGTATATACCCCTCCCCAGGGTCGGGTGTAAGGTCTGCCCTCCCATCCCCAGCTCTGCCCCGGTACCTGCGGCCGGTTTGTTGTCTCTCTGCCTGTAGCTGAATATGTCCCTGTCCTGGTCGCTGTCTCTGGCTCCGGTCAGTTGACAGTCTCCTAGCAACAAACTGAGCGCGCAGCTGCAGTACGGTGACGAGTAGCGTGCGCGCGCACTTCGCCGACCTATCGGTGGCTGGGACATCCCGGGCTGCAGCAAAGGATATAGCCCTCAGTGATCCCAACTTCACTCACTCCTCTCAGAGATAATCGAATCCATTGCAACCTGAAAGCTGCTAAACATCTGGAACTGGCTTGAATTCTCCAGGACTCTGCCACCAGCAGTAAAATCAGACACATTTAATGAAATTATGCATTTCCTTTACTTTGAAAACCTTCATTTGGTTATGCAAACAATGGAAAAAGTCTGGTTAGAATCAGACCTTTGACCTCCTGTGCAGGAGGAGGTCATTCTACCCATAAATGATAATCATGACTTTATGCCGTTCTTCTACCTTTTCACTATAAATCACCTAATGCCCTCTTGAATACCTCAAAAAAACCTGCCTCCATCATGCTTCCAGGCAGTGCATTTCAGATCTGGAATACTCATCATGGAAAAGGCTTATTATTCAATCACAGTTGTTTGTTTTTCAATCAATAGATCAGTGCATTCTTGTTCTTGATCCTTTTCTGAATGGAAACGTTTTTTCCCACCTGCTTTATTCAACCCCTTCATGATCTTGATAACTTTATTCAGCTCTCTTCTTAGCCTTCTTCTCTCCACGAAGAATCATCTGAACCTCTCCAGTGTAATTTCTCATCCATATAACTATTCTTGTAAGTTTCTGCTGCACTCTCTCCAAGGCATTCACATCCTTCCTAGTGTATGCCATTTAGAACCATATACAATAATCCAATTAAGGTCAAACAAATGTCTTCTTGAAGTTCAGCATCATGCCCTTGCTCTTGTACTCACTGCCCCTATTAAAACATATGATACTTTATTCTGCTTGATTAAATGCTCTCCACCTACCCTGCCACTTTCAATGATCTGTGCACATATATACCCAGATTCTTCTGCTCCTGCACCCCCTTTAGAAATGCATCCTTTATTTTATATTGTCAGCCAACGTTCTTCCTATCAAAACACATTATCTCAGTCTTCTTTGCATTGAACTACAAATGCTAACCACTCTACCGACTTGCCTCTACTTTGGAAATTCTGCACTGACTACTTCTAATGCTACAAACTTTGAAACTGTCACCTGCACACAAAGATCTGGGGATGTCCAACAAACCTTCCTCTAGTCTGAAGTATATTCATTGAACATTACTCTGTTTTCTATCACTCAACCAAATTTGCATTCACTTTACTACTGTCTCTTTTATTCCATGAGCTATAACGTTTCTCACAGGTCTGTTGCTGTCCAAGTCTAAGTAATTGTTATGAAGTTAAACCAACTAATCTGTAATTGCTGGGTTTATCCTTACAACCTTCTTTGAACTAGGGAGTAATGTTTCCAATTATGTTATCTACTAGCACCTCCCCTGAGTCTAAGGAAGACAAAGTTTGTGGCCAGTGCCCCTGCAATTTCCACACTCATTTCCTACAACATCCTTGGATACATTTCATCCAGTCCCAGTGCTTGTCAACTTTAACAATCATCAATCTAACAGTTTTAAACTCTTCTAGCAATAGTTTCCTCATCTGTCACAATGGCCTGGATAGGATCTATTTCCTTGATAAAGACAGGTGCAAAGTATTAATTTATTATCTCACAGGTTTAATTGGAAGCACACTAGCTTTCATCATGTGACTACTACCTGATGAAGGAGCGACGCTCCGAAAGCGAGTGTGATTCCAATTAAACCTGTTGGACTATAACCTGGTGTTGAGTGATTTTTAATTTTTTTTACACTACCGCCTAACTGCAGTAGTGCTTATTTTTTTTCCTAGTACCCATGGTGTGTGTGTGTGTGTGTGTGTGTGTGTGCAGGTGTGAGACACAATGAAAGACACAAAGTGCACGAATCTTTATTCAAATTTCACCACCAGGAAGATAGGAAAACACCCGGGTGGCCAGTGACAAACACTGCCCTTCACATCAAAGGGCAGTGCTGTGTGATCAAAACAGTGAAGGGGAGTGAAGGGGAGGGGAGGGGAGGGTAAGGACTAAATCAAAATAGAGTTGGAGGGAGAAATAATGCACTCCACTCCCTGCAGCACCCACCTCTCCCTGAACAACTCCAGTGTGTTGGTGGACACCGCGTGCTCCTTCTCCAAGGACACCCGGGCTCTAACGTAACCGCGGAAGAGGGGCAGGCAGTCAGCCCTAACGACCCCCTCCACGGCCCGCTGCCTGGACCTGTTGATGGCCAGTTTGGCCAGGCCCAGGAGCAGACCCAGGAGGAGGTCTTCAGACCTGCCCTCCCTCCTCCGTACCGGGTGCCCGAAGATCAGGAGCGTGG
This sequence comes from Chiloscyllium plagiosum, assembly GCF_037043375.1. Classification (NCBI taxonomy): domain Eukaryota; kingdom Metazoa; phylum Chordata; class Chondrichthyes; order Orectolobiformes; family Hemiscylliidae; genus Chiloscyllium; species Chiloscyllium plagiosum. The sequence continues at coordinate 34,810,363 of NW_028270163.1, forward strand.
GACTGAAGTGCAACCAAAAGCAGAGGAGGAGGTTTTTCAGAAAATCAAAAAGGGAGTGCAAACGCCCACACCCAATATACACGTGGTCCACGGACTCCACAGCTCCACAGAACAAGCATTTGGGCTGGGAGTCCGTGAACCACCGCAACCTGCGGTTGCAGGGGACTGCTGCGTGCAGCACCCTCCACCCCAGATCCCCGAGAGATTGAGTGATTTTTAACTTTGTACATCCCAGTCAAACACTGGCATCTCCAAATCATGTTTATTATCTTAGCCATGCTGCCTGCCTCTGTGTAAATCCACTATTTAGTCTTGCCTTACTCCTGTTATTTTTTTTTTGCACCAATCTTTATTTTTTCTTTTATATTAACCCCTACACTACCACCTAAGTGCGGTAGTGCTTATTTTATCCCCAGCACCCATGGTGTGTGTGTGCAGGTGTGAGACACAGTGAAAGACACAAAGTGCACCAATCTTTATTCAATTTCCACCACCAGGGAGATAGGAAAACACCCGGGTGGCCAGTGACAAACACTGCCCTTCACATCAAAGGACAGTGCTGTGTGATCGAAACAGTGAGGGGGAGGGTAGGGACTAAATCAAAATAGAATTGGAGGGAGAAATAATGCACTCCACTCCCTGCGGCGCCCACCTCTCCCTGAACAACTCCAGGGTGTTGGTCGACACCGCGTGCTCCTTCTCCAAGGACACCCGGGCTCTAACATAACCGCGGAAGAGGGGCAGGCAGTCAGCCCTAACGACCCCCTCCACGGCCCGCTGCCTGGACCTGTTGATGGCCAGTTTGGCCAGGCCCAGGAGCAGACCCAGGAGGAGGTCTTCAGACCTGCCCTCCCTCCTCCGTACCGGGTGCCCGAAGATCAGGAGCGTGGGACTGAAGTGCAACCAAAAGCAGAGGAGGAGGTTTTTCAGAAAATCAAAAAGGGAGTGCAAACGCCCACACCCAATATACACGTGGTCCACGGACTCCACAGCTCCACAGAACAAGCATTTGGGCTGGGAGTCCGTGAACCACCGCAACCTGCGGTTGCAGGGGACTGCTGCGTGCAGCACCCTCCACCCCAGATCCCCGAGAGATTGAGTGATTTTTAACTTTGTACACCCCAGTCAAACACTGGCATCTCCAAATCATGTTTATTATCTTAGCCATGCTGCCTGCCTCTGTGTAAATCCACTATTTAGTCTTGCCTTACTCCTGTTATTACCACTCTTATCCTATCTAGAGTAAATAGAGCCTACAGAACACTTAATGATTCCACTTTATCAGACAACACAAAGCTGGGTGGGAGGGTAAACTGTGAGGAATTCGTAGAGACTCTTCGGTGATTCGGACAAGTTAGTTGGGCAAATGCATGGCAGATGAAGTATAATTGAATAAATGTGAGTTTATCCATTTTGGAAGCAAAAATAGGAAAGAACTTTATCCGAATTGCGATAGATTAGGAAAGGGGGAGTTGCAATGTGACCTGGGTATCCTTCTACACCAGCTGTTGAAAATAAAAATGCAGGTGCACCAGAGAATAAGAAGGCAAATTGTGAGTTGGCATTCATAGCAAGAGAATTCAAGTACATGAGCAGGGATATCTTGCTGCAATTGTACAGGGCCTTTGTGAGACCACATGTGAAGTACGGTGTGCAATTTTGGTATAGAGCTTTGGTGAGACCACATCTGAAGTATTGTTTGCAGTTCGGTCTCCTTTCTAAGGAAGGATATCCTGGATATAGAGGAATGCAATAAAGATTTATCAGACTGATTCCTAGGTTGGAAGGACTGACATGAAGAGAAACTGGATTGGTTAGGATTATATTCACTGGTGTCGAGAAGAATGGAGGGGAGGGGAGGTGAAATCTTATATAAACCTATAAAATTCTAATAGATTAGACAGGGTAAAGACAGGAGGATGTTCCTGATGATTGGAATTCCAGAACTGAGGATGGAGTCACAATCTAAGGATACAGGGTAGACTAGTTAGGATGGAGGAGAAATTTCTCCATCCAGAGAGTGGTGAGTCTTCGGAATTCTCTGCTACAGCAAATGGTTGAGGCCAAAACATTGAATGTTTTCAAACAGCTAAGTATAGTTCTTAGGGCTAAAGGAATCAAAGGATATAGAGAGAAAGTGGAAACAGAGTGCTGAGTTGAATGATTGGTCATGACCATACTGAATGGTGGAGCAGGCTTAAATGCCTACTTCTGCTCCTGTTTTTCATTTCTCTGTTTCAGAGACTTGGATAAAAGTCTCAACTGAAAGATGGCAGTTCTGGCCAGTGCAGCATTCCCTCAACAAAGCATGCAACTGTCTGCTTGGGTATTGTACTCAAAACTCTGGAATGTGACAATCTTCTCACTAAGAGTTGAGAGAATGCTACCACTAATGAAGGCTGAGATGTATAATACTCAACTATATTTCTGAAATAATTTTAAGTCATCTCTATTAAAAATCTTGCAACTAGTACATTTCGCGTACCACAATTTTACATCCATATGCTACATTATGATATGAAACTGTAAGAATTCATCATCAGCTTTTGTTGGTGAACCAACTGAAAGACTCTACATATCTTTTGAAACGTCACTCCACATTTCTTGTTCAGTAACCAAATGTTCAAATATGCTGAGTAAAGATTTTACACAAAATTTAAAAAGATTGTTATTGTAACACAAGGAAGTTCATCCATTAGATTGTCCACTTATTTTCTTCAAGCCCTCAAACAATGTCAAAAGTCCTGGTGCTGATAGGATAACTTTTACCTCATTAATGAACCACAATTGTGCTTTCAGAGATGTGCAACTGTCAGAAATTTCCAATGAATATTTAACATTTTGTTAAATTTCTTATCAAGTGAAGTATCCAACATGAGTTCCGGGATAGGGCATCTGCCTTTTCCACCTGTGAGATTTCAAAGCTTTTCCGAAAGAAATAGGAGAATGAATTCTGTAAACTTTATTTCAGAGAGGTGCTGACCTCAGATTAACAAACACATCATATTATGATGAAATGTTCAGGCAGAGTAATTAATTTTCTTTGTCTGTAATTCACGCACTCTCTTATTTTAATTGTTTTGTTAAAAATCTAAACAATTTGAGGTTTTGTTTGTTTTAATAAATATAAAGCATGGAAATTACTTTACTTATCATTGCCATTTACACAGTACCGGGAACACAAACAGAATATTTCACTTCAATGCTCAGATATGTACAATGGGGAGGGGCAAGAGAGAATGGTGCTTAACCTCAGTGGCAGAAATAGCTGTGAAATGGTTGTGGGATGAGTTGGATAGGCAAGGACATGGCAGAGTGCAATCAAACCTAACGAAATAAAGGAACAACAGGAAGTTTGAAACCTGTTCTGGATCTCCCTACACCAAGGGTGCTAGAACATGCCTACACAGCTTCAAGGCTGCCTGTTAGAACGCCACAGCCCTTCCATTTAATGTAAATACCAGTTATGGGAAAAAGATAATGACAAAAATAATCCATTTATTTTTAATTAATTTGTTTTTTTTATTACCCATCTCTAATTCTCCTGAGGTGATGGCTTGTAACTTGAGGTTACAAGTTTTGAAAAAAGCTGCAGTCCATGTGATGTAGGTAGGTAGACCCACAGTTCTATTAGAAAGAGAGGTTCAGAAGTTTGACCCACTGAGACTGAAGGAACAACAATTTTTTTAAAGTCGGAATCAAATGTGGCTGGGAGATGAATTTGCAGTTGACAGTGTTCCCAAGCATCTGTTGCCTTGTTTTTTCAAATAGTAGTGGTCCCAGGCTTGAAAGATGCTATTGAAGGAGTTATGGTGGAAATCTGCACTGCATTTTCTAGATGATACACACTGCTAGTACTGTGTCTGTTGATATGGTGCTATCAAATGGGCTGTTTTGTCCTGGATGATGTGAGCATCGTTGGTGTTGTGTTCATCCAGATAATTGGAAATATTGCATCACACTCCTGACTTGTGCCTTGTAGCTACTGGACACCAGCTTTGAGTAAGCAAGAAATGAGCTACTCAATGCAGGATTCTAAGTTTCTTAAGTAGTTGTTCATGTCCCATAAGTGCTTCTTCCCAAGGCCTTCATCTAACCTCATTACAGTGAGTGTCATGGAGCATAAAGGAGAATTTGTCTGTCAAAGGCTGCCATACATTTGGGGTCAAATAATCCAGAAGTGCCAAACATTTTGAAGATTTATTATGCTTAAATCAAGACTATACTAATTAATCTTTTTAATAAGTCTGCGCATTAGCTTTTCATTAATTTACAGTCTGAACCTTGCAATATAATGAAGATGAACTGTTTATTGAAAATCAATAATTTATTCTGTATACAGTAGTTACATATTTCATTGCAACACAGTTACTTCTTTGCACAGAATAAAAAAATCCTAATCCAATACCTTGAGAACAGTGTTGACATAATTCAATACATTTACAAAAATTGTGTTATTAAAAAACCTAAATTGAAATTAAGTACACAGTATAAAATGAGAGTATCTTATCAGAGATTAATGTATCTCATCAATTCCAATGGTCTATCAACTTTTGCATTCCAACACTGAAGTATCAGCTTTACTTTGTAACTTTCTTCTAGCTACTCAGCATTAAATAGACTGGATTCCAAACACTTCAATTCCTGCATAATTCTTAATAGTGCTCATGATAAGCAAAGTTCATCGCTCATCCCTGAGATGGATCTAGCCAAAAATATAAGTTGGTTTTGTTAATTGAATCTTATTGAAATCTGACCACTTGTCCACTGTTTGATTTTGAGATAATTTTCCAGTGTTAAATCACAAAACAGTATTTCATGATACTTTTTGTTTGCATTTTGTGTTTCTTTTCCAATTTCACAAGAAATTGTATAGCAGGAAAAAAAGTGCCATTTCACAAAAAAAAAAGCCTGGTTTTAGTACATGTTTTCCAGTCTATATAGTGAAACTGAATGTCTCAAAACATGTTAAAAGTATTAACCTGTAAGAACTCATTTCTTGTTGAAATTAATGAGTTGGTAACATATAAACCTTACTTTTGTTCATCATGCAGTCAAACACTATGAAAATCGAAATGGTATCTTACATTTTTTGTACATTTCATCCAAAGCAAGTCACAAAAGATTCATTAGTAGAGAAAAAGTATACAGTAGTTGAACTTTGCATGGTATTCCTATGAATCAGTACCTTTCAATAAGGGGAAAAAAAATCTTTTGTCTCTATTCTGGAAGGGCAAAATCCTTTGCAACAGCATTATAATAGATTCCATTAATTATATGTGTTCTGTAGGTAATACAAGGTCTCATTAGATCAGAGTGTAAAGGTAGTTCCAAAAGCAAAGATAAATATTGTCCCCTTGATTTCATAGCAATTTAGTCCTACTACACCTGTTGAAGGGAAAATTACGCATGTTTGTATATTCACAAATGTCTTTTGAATTGTGCATTTTTACCTTAAATATCAAACTTTGAAGACAAAGTTAACGTTTTTTAGGAGTGCAATAAATTAAATGAAGTAATTAATTAGTTTTTCACAAGAATGCAAAGACAGGTGATGTCTATTAGTCATTTGATGTACACTGACCAATGTTAGCTTCAAAGTTCTTCATTTTACCCACCATATAATTTTTTAGGGGCTAATTTGACAAAATAATTAATCAAATAGACTTGAAGCAAGTTTTGTTTTAAAGTCCCTTAGTACTGCAGTAATTCTATATGTTGTAATCATATAGTAACACAATGATTATTGATGGCACAACAATAAAATTTCATGCATCTAAATTAACTATTACTAACACTACATCTATATAATAAAAGCAAAAATACATGACCATTAAAATGTTTTTCTATTCATATAACCATTATTGTTGACTGAATGGGTTTGATTTGAGAGAGCTCTTTTGCAGCTTTGAGGTATCTTTTTGACTGATCTCACCATTACCAGTAGTATGGATAGTTCTCCCAAAGCATGTAGCAATTTCATTACTGGAAACTTATGATGTTAATTTAGAGAAATTTAGAATAATTGCTGGTATAACCGAGAAACCATTAAGTGAGTAATTATTCAAAGAATGTCAAAACAGCATCATTCCCCCCATTCAAATTAGAAACTGGATAAAATTATACTTTTACTTTCGTCAACTTTTCCAATGATTTGGCTTCAAATCTCACTTTAAGCTGTGTTTTGTGAAATGCATACTTCAGGCACAGAATGTATTCATAACACAACCTCAAAGTAGCTCAAAAGTAGCTATTTTGTTCCTCAGACAGAAGATTAGAGGACATTATTTTTGTTGGTTCCACCAATATAGACAGGGCTCCAGTCAGATTATATAACATTTGCTCAAAAAAGTATTGCTCCTCATAAATAGATCACTGAAATATAAGTACACAACTAATGAGGAAAAGCTGTTCTCGACACATTCCCTGAGGAATGTGATCAAGGATTCAATAAACAAGTTAAGTTTCTTAATGTTTGGAAAATAAATTACATCCAAAACCACTTCACTGGGGTACACGCGTATTTTAAACTACAGCCGCTCCTTTAATTGTAAATTATACATGGAATGTGATAGCTTAATATTATACTTGCTCCACACAGCACAACACAGGAGGCCACTTTTAGTTTGTTGAGTTTAAGAAAATATGCAGGAAGAACCTGCTGGTCAATTAGGGAGATAACAGACCTGGAAGAAAGAAGCTATAAATGGCATTCATACCATAATGATGGTATCAGGCAATTCGAGTTGGTAAACTATCGTGAAGTTGTATCATAGAAGACACTGAAAATTGACAATTTAAATCTGGAGCTTCATATATCTGACAATAAATTTGGCCGTTGTACTGGAAAAATGCCATTCCGGTGTTGTGTAAACCAACTGAAATATTTTGTTGCTAATCATAAATTGTAGGTTATATATCATGCCTGTGCTTTTCATATTTATCATAAGTGATTTCAGTGGGAGTTTGGATGTCATCATCAAGCAAGAGATGGGATTGAGCACTTAAATTACTCTGAACAAAATTCACACCAGACTGAACTTCTGAAAGAACCATCGAGTAATGAGATTTTAATTTATTTTTGTAAAACAAATTTGTCCTAATTTTCTGCCAGTCCCATCTCCAATATGGCTTTCTGTAAGAGCCAATTCTTATTGATCCTCCTGAAAAGATGTGACAATCCTAGTCATAGATTTGTCAATGATCAGTCAACCCTACTTTGCAATTAGCCAAAATAAATCAAACCAACAGCATCATCAATTCAGCAGGTTGGATTAGTTCTGCTTTTCTCGGAGATGCAGTGTTTAAATAAAACTGAAGTGCACTATATAGGCTGCTTAAGAGTGAAATGAACTACACCATTCCAACAGTTATATGCAAGTAATATTCAGGTAATTCACAGCCCTAGAATCAATTTCACAACTCAGTTCAGAGTTAGGCACCTTGGATGTCATGTTCAAACTTATAACCATTTCATTTTAAAATCTGTCCATTTTACAAGGCACTTCTTATGTCAGATTCTAATTGCTAGTCAATTTAAATTCAACACCTTAGTACACACCAGTTATACACTAAGCCTCCAATAAGAATGGTACTCAAAAACATTGCATTATTTTCAGATGTAACCTCCAGCATTGAGTTTAACCGTCATGTTGAGCACCAAAACTTAGAAAATCCATTTGATAGCATGACAGCATCAATCTTCAACAATTCTATATTGCTCCCAAGTGGTAATCATCACTTCAAACTTCACAGAGTGAGAAAGAGCTTTAGCCAGAACAACATATTTTAGCTGGCAATAAGGAATCTTGAACTCTGTTATGAAGAGCAGCGTAATTGCTAAACAGGACAAACATTTCCATAAATTCGAGTAGGTTCTTCACTCACTGCAAGGTAGGTGGCTCTCATACTGGGAGTGTACTAGAAGAGAGAAAAGAAAAACACAGTAAGAAAGCCCTTCATGTCAACATTTTCACTAACAAATTCAAACTCAGAAAGGCACATGAAGAAATAGCACTGGAATCTGAAATAACATATGTTTCATACAAGTCTACAGAGGAACAAGGAATAAGCAACATAATGTGACTTTTTTTTTAAAAAAGCACATTTTTGAATTCAGGGATCACAGAATAGCATCACAAAGAGATTGGTTTATAAAACATTCCGAGTGGTGGATGGAACATTCACAACAGCATTTCATCATGGAACGTCGAAGGAAAATGCACAAAAGGAACCACCTTCTTTAATTGCTATGACTGAATAGCTGTTCACAGATCCCACATGAGAGTTGGAAGTGGAGACATGAGGGAAAAAAACAGAACAGAACAGGACAGGATAAATATAAATGTCAGTGGAATGCCAGGATAAGTTCCAATGTCGTGACAAATAACTGCATTCAGTACTAATTGATCATCTAATCTCATTTTACGAGAGAATTGTAAGGTATCTTACAGATCATTGTAAAGCAAGCTGGATCTTTCACTGAAACTATTATTGTACACAAGGATGAGTTAGCTATTAATCATCATGTAAATTAGAAATGTACAAAAATAAGATTCTTTTATTATATTCTAATTATTAATTATGTATAATTTTACAATGTACTTTTTAATGGATAAAGGTATTCAGATTAAATTAGGAAATTGTGCATTATCACATTAATAATCAGCAATCCTCCTGTAATTTATAACTAGATTTAAAAATAAGGGGTCATCAGAATCTTTGGAATTCCCTTCCTCAAAAGCTATTGGATGCAGAAATTTTGAATATTTTTAAAGCAGAGGCAGATAGATTAGGGATGAAAGATTTTTGGAGATACTCAGGAATGCAGAATTGAGGTTATAATCAGATTAGCCCTGATATTACTGAATGGCAGAGAAGACGTGAAGGACTGAGTGACATCCCATTGTTTCTTGTTCATACATTTAATTGTTTACATAATCATCTGTCAGGAAAAGATTATTTGTTTCCACAGAAGACTGTAGGCATGAAAGCTTCAATTATGGAGCTGATTCCATACTTTCTTTATTTATTCATGGTATGTGGGCATTTATTGCCCATTCCTAGTTGCCCTTGAGAGGTGGTGGTGAGCTGCTACAATCCATTTGCTGTAAGTAAACCCACAATGCAATTAGGGAGGCAGTTCCAGGAGTTTGAACCAGTGATACTGCAGGAACAGCAATATATTCCCAAGTCAGGATGTTGTGGGCTTGAAAGGGAAGTTGCAAGTAATGGTATTCCCATGAATCCGCTGTCTTTGTCCTTCTAAATGAAGGTGGCCAGAGATTTGGAATATGCTATCTCAGGAGCCTTGGAGAATGTCTGCAGTGTATCTCATAGATGGTACACATTGCTGCATCAAGCTTCAACAATGGAAGGATTGGATGTTTGTGAATGTGGTGCCAATCAAAAGGGTTGATTTATCTTGGATGGTGTAAAGCTTTTTTTGAGTGTTTTTTGAAGCTGCACTCAACAGTCAAATGGGAGTGTTTCATCACACTCTGAACTTGTCCCCGTGTAGATGATGGACAGCCTTTGGAGAGTCAGGAAGTGAGTTACTCTCAGCAAGATTTCTAGCCTCTGACCTGCTCTTGTAGCCTCAGATATTTAGATGGCTTGTCCAGTTCTGTTTCTGGTCAATGGTAACCCCTAAGGTGTTGATAATGAAGGATTCAGAGATGGTAATGTTATTGAATGTCAAGGGATGTTGATTAGATTCTGTCTTTTTGGAAGTAGGCATAGGGTTAGGGTGAGAGGGGGAAGATATAAAAGAGATCTAAGGGTTATCCTTTTCAGGCAGAGGGTGTTTGTGTCTGGAATGAGGAAATGATGGAGGCTAGTATAATTGCAACATTTAAAAGGCATCTGGATGGGTCTATGAATAAGAAGGGTTTGGAGGATATGGGCTGGGTGCTGGCAGATGGGACTAGATAGAGTTGGGATATCTGATCAGCATGGACGAGTTGGATTGAAGGGTCTGTTTCTATGCTGTACATCTCTCTGACTCTAGTCTTTGTCTGGCATTTTTGTGGCATGAATGTTATTTGCCACTTGTCAACTCAAGCCTGGAATTGTCCAGGCCTTGTTGCATTTGGACATGGACTGCTTCATTATCTGTTGAGTCACAAATGGTGCTGAACATTGTGCAATCATTATCAGTAAGAAACCATAAAAGGAATCAGTTGAACAGTTTCATGAGTTTGAAAATAGTTGAGCAGACTAATAAAGTCTTGAGATCCAGAACTTGATCATCTGTGACACATCAGAACAGCATCAAGCACAAGTCAAAACTATGAGAATATTTTCGTACAACATGAAAATGGAAGTACTTGCCCAAAGGTCTACAAGAAACAAACCTATTGTAACAAAAGTGATGATTTAAGAATGATAACTTAAGGAAAATAAATGGAAAACCAAACTGATTTCCTTGAGGCTTCTCACCACCTTGTAGTTGTTTCCTATCACAAAACAACTGGATTGGAAGAACATAGTGATACAATTACTGCATTACTACTTCCATACAGGTGGCAGATTACAAATACAATGAAAGCAAACACCGAGCTATTACTTCTGACATCTCATCTACACAACTGTTTACGTTACAAATAAAACAACCCAAAGAAATCAAGTTTGAGACAAAATCTTACAATCTTTGGCAGAATGCAAAAACCATATTTAAGACATTGGTGGCCCTTATCCACATTCTAAATAGCCAATGGTGTATAGGAGTGAGTTTTCAATGGGGAGACTTCTAAAATATTTGTTCTAAAAGGAGATATAAATAAGTATGGAAACTTTTTTTATATATATTTCTATGTATGTATTTCCATACACAAAGAGAAGTAAACTGTTTCAATTGGGGTGCAATTATGCTTCAGAGGATTATATTGGGCCATGGGTACTTCACTTCTTCAGTTTCAATTTTTTCAAAATCTTTCAAAGTCTTTTTTTCTTCCTTACATTGCATGGATTATTTAAAACAAAGTAAGATGGAGATGATTGAACTTCCACTTACATTAACGGGTAGTCACTAATGTCTTTTAATCAGTATTTCACTATCTTGAAAGCACAGGCAAGTTGTTCTTCCCTAATGCTTTCTATAAAATTTTCAATCAAGTCAAATAAGCTCCTTGTAGAATTGCATTTCTCATAAAAGTTTCTGCTGAAAAGGTATTTGAATTGTTATTAGTTAAAGCAATTGTTAAGTTGAGTCATACAGCACAGAAACAGATCCTTCCACCCAACTTGTCTGCCCCAAACAGACAACTCAGTTTGACCTAGTCCTATTTGCCAGCACTTGACCCATATCTCTCTCAACCCTTCCTATTCACTTAAATGCTGTAATGGCACCTGGCTCCACCACCTCCTCTGGCAGCTCATTCTATTAATACACCACCCTCTGCATGAAAAATCTACCCCACAGGTCCTATTTAAATCTTTCCCCTCTCACCTTAAACCTATGCCCTCTAGTTTTGGGCTCCCCCACCCTAAGACAAAGACCTTGGCTATTCACCCTATCCATGCCCCTAATGACTTTATAAACCTCTATAAGGTCACTCCTCAGCCTCCAACACTCCAGGGATAAAACCCCCACCATATTCAGCCTCTCCTGATAACTCAAATTCTCCAGTCCTGGCAAAATCCTTGTAAATCTTTCCTGCACACTCTCAAGTCTAACAACATCTTTTCGATAGAAGGATGAGCAGAATTGCACACAGTATTCCAAAAGGAGCACAATATTGTCCTATACAGCCAACATATGACATCCAAACTCCTATACCCCATGTTCCAACCAATGAAGGCAAGCATGCCAAATGCCTTCTTCACAACCTCCCCTCCGTCTACCTGCAACTCCACTTTCAAGGAACTATGCATCTACTCCCCAGGGTCCTAGCATTTACTGTGTAAGTGCTGCCATGGTTTGCTTTACCAAAATGCAACACCTCACATTTATCTAAATTAAACTGCATCAGCCACTCCTTGGCCCATTGGCCCATCTGAACAAAGTCCCATTGTACTCTGAGATAATCATCTTCAGTGTCCACTACACCAACTATTTTTGTATCATCTGCAAACTCACTAACCATGCCTCTCATATTCACATCCAAATCATTTATATAAATGACAAAAAGCATTGGACCCAGCAATGATCCTTGTCGCACATTGCGGGTCACAGGCCTCCAGTTCAAAAAGTAACCCTCTACCACTACTATCTGTCTCCTATATTCAAGCCAATTTTGTATCAAATTGGCTAGCATGCCTGGATCCCATGATATCTAATATTACTAATCAACCTGCCATGTGGAACCTTGTCAAATGCTTCATTGACGTCCATGTAGACAATGTCTACCACTCTGTCTTCATCAATTTGTTTTGTCACCTCTTCAAAAAACACAAAATCATGTTAATGAGACATGATTTCCCATGCACAAAGCCATGTTGACTATACCTAATCATTCCCTCCTTTTCCAAATGCATGTAAATCTTATCCCTCAGAATCCCCTTCAACAACTTAACCTTAGCTGAAGTAAGGCTCACTGGTCTACAATTCTGTTGATAATTGACTGTCAATATTGTACTTAACTAAATACTCTAAGGTGGTTTTGCAACTAGTTAAAGATTTGTCAAATAGTTTGAAAAGGAAAATTTCTCTCCACTAATTTTGTTCAAAGACTATCCAAGTTACAGGCCTGGAAATGGAATGAGTCAAACAGAAAATGTGAGAAGGTCAATGAATAGAGCAGGGTGGCAGTGTTGGACAAATGTGCCAGTGCAGCAATTCAAGCGGGCTAAATTACAACAGTGATGGAGCAGCTTGATGTCCTGTTACCTAGAAAAAAAAGAACCAGACCGCAAGATATTCCACGGCCTGAGTCAGGTGCAGTGTTGCCAAGACCTAGGTCAGATTGTGGGTTGAGTGCAACAGGATAATTTCTCCAGGATATTCAATGCATTTACATTGTTATTGTTGCAATGCACACACTTTCCTGCTTTTATATAAGTTCTGTACAGTTAGATTATGTTTTCTAAGATGGATTTCGAAAAAATCATGCTTTGCTACTTTTTCTTGTTTTGATGTTTTTGAATAATTCATTAACCTTCAAATATGCACTGTTGATAATAAGTGCATAATAAGTTGATAATAAGGGCTTAAAATGATTTCTGGGAGACACAGACAAGTGTAAAGAATGATACTGCTATATTCTGTTAGAAACTGCCTGCTACATTGTGATATTGTGGAAGGACATATTCTGAACTTTTGTATCTCTTTATTTTTTAATGTATTACTATGATTTTGTACTTTTGAAGGTCTGTAATGCTAGACTTCTTATTTCTTTATTTTTCTAGGGTTTTTTTTCCCTAAGAATTTGTACTCAAGAATCTGTACCTAGGTATCTTTGGACATAACATGGTACCATAACAGGCAACTTGTAAACTTTTCGCCGTACGCATGTGCACACATATGACAATAAAGCTAATTCAATTCAATTCAATTCAATTCAATTCAACATAGTTAAATATCTGCAATCAATTGGTAGACTTCAAGAACTTAGAAGCATCATTAAGGCATGCTTCTTCAGAAACAAAAATATAGGAAATCAGATATTTTGAACATCTCACATTGGTATTGACATTATTAAAGTTATCAATGCTACCAGTAGAGTTTGTTGAATAAATTTATTTGTTAAGGAATCTTAGCTGATATCAGTTGGTTCTGCAGAAGAGTCACATCAGATTTGAAACATTAAATCTGTTTCTCTCTCCGTAGACGCTGAGCTTCTCCAGCATTTTCTCTTTTTACTTCCTAGTTCCAACAGTAACAGAATTTTATTTTTATTGTAGTTATTACCAACTCTACTAGAGCAGCCTACAGTTTCACAACTGTTCATCAGCAACATTCAAAATTCATAAATGCCAGGTAATATAAGACACCTTGCAAGTGTCATGGGACATGAAATTGTTTCAGATCATAAAATTAAATAACACTTGATATGATCTGAAATTGTGCTTGCATGAGACTGCAGTGACCCAGAACAGTATACTTCTGGTATTGAAAACAACTGACCTAAAAAGGTTAAGATTGCTGACACTGAAATGTGAGGGCTGCTAAATTTCATGTTAATTTGACCAAATATTGTTCAGGAGAATCAGATGCTTCTTCCGTCTTAAAGTAACTGACCTAGACTCATTTGTTTTACTGATGTTGAGAGATATGTATTAACCATGATACCAGTAAAAATCCATTAATCTCCTTTCAATAAGATCAAGACCTTAAGCATCCATGAGAGACTGTATGGAACCTTGGCTTAATGTTTCATCTGAACAAAGCAATCTCAAAACCACGTAGCACTCAGTCAATGCAGCGCTCAAGTGTTAAGTAAGGTTATGTCCTCATGAACTTTTGATTCAGAGCTGAGAGTGCTCCCATTACATGAAAGTTGATCCTTCCAAGTAGATTTTGCATCTAGAGGTAAAACCTACCTGCAAACATGGACATTTTATTAGTTTACAAGACAATTAAATGCCATATAAAAATAATTTTTAAAAAATTCGGCAGGAACTGACTGTAAGACTGACAATTCGGAGAAGCTTTCTGAACTTGGGAAAAGGAGGAGAATTGACACAGTCAGCATAATCTTTAGAGATTATTGGTAAGTAAGATAATGTGTAACATGTTTATTAAAACATGAAAAGTACATTATTCCTAGAAGCAAAACAAGATTGGTCAAGCCTCTATGGTGTATGAGGTATTTGAATAAGAAAAGAAAATAAAAACTAAATGATTCGAAGCCAAGTACAAGTTTTCACGCTGAATTCAAACCTTGTTGCTTCTACTTATTACAACACATTGAATCCAACAAATAACCATGGAGTTGGACAAAACAACACAGAACATGGAGTTAAATATCAACAGACAACTGGATAGGAATGAAACAAAAGGTGAATGAACATACTCAAATCCACAAATATTGAAAACTTACTGTTTTAAATCACTCACATTTCAGCTCCAAAACTCAGTCAAAAGAAAAGATGAAATATCAGTTTTACAACCAGTATTAGTACACCACAATCAATAACAGAATGCAGCTTGAATGCATGGAGTATTCCTCAATCTTAAAATGGAAATATATTTTCAAAGTATCTTTAATATATGCAGAAAATTCTATTGTTAAAAACAAGATTTTGCTTCAATTAAAAAGTCACTGATCTCAAAATGTGCACAAAATAAAATGATTAAAAAACTGTGCTCATGAAAAAGCAACAGCACAGCAAGCTTTCACTATGAAACCAAACTGGAGTTGACACAATGCCACTCAAACTCGGGCAGGATGGCAGAACTGGAAGTCAAATTTACATTGTGATACCTTGTTCTCCGTGCTGAGGTTAACAAGGTATTTAACAAAGTCAGGGCTGATGTGAGGTTATTACAGCTGAAATTAGACCATAAGATATAGGAGTAGAATTAGGCGCTCAGCCCACTGAGTCTGCTTCGCCATTCAATTATGGCTGATATGTTTCTCAAACCCACTCTCCTGCCTCCTCCATGTAACATGTGATGCCCTTCCTAATCAAAAAACTACCTGTTTCTGTCTTAAATAAACAGAGTGACTGAGTTTCCACAACCTTCTGCGGCAATGAATTTCACAGATTAATCACCCTCTGAAAAAAATTCCTCCTCATCTCTGCTCGAAAGGGTCATTCCTTCACTCTGAGGCTATCTCTTTGGGATCCTAGTCTCTCCTACTAATGTAAACATCTTCTTTGTATCCATTCTATCCAGGCTTCTCAGTATTCTGTAAATCTCAATCAAAATCCACCTCAACCATCTAAACTCCATTGAGTACAGACCCAGAGTCCTCAACCCCTCCTCATATGACATGCCCTAATCCTCAGGACCATTCTTGTAAATCTTTTCTAGACCCCCTCGTTCCTTAGACGTGTGGCCCAAAACTGTTCACAATATTCTAAATGTGGTCTGACCAGAACTCTATATAGGAGAAAGTGAGGATGCAGATGCTGAAGATCAGAGTCAAAAAGTGCGGTATTGGAAAACCACAGTAAGTCAGGCATCATCTGAGGAACAGGATAGTTGATGTTTCGGGCATAAGTCCTTCTCCACATTCCTGAGGAAGGGCTTATGCCCAAAACATCGACTCTCCTGCTTCTAAGATGCTGCCTGACCTGCTGTGCTTTTCCAGTGCCACACTTTTCGACTCAGCGCCTTATATAGACTCAGCAATATATTCCTGCTGGATGTAGGTTTGCTTGCTGAGCTGGAAGGTTCGTTTTCAGACGTTTCATCACCATACTAGGTAACATCTTCAGTGAGCCTTAGAATGAGGCACTGGTTGTATAGCCCACTTTCTATTTATGTGTTTGAGTTTCCTTAGGTTGATGATATCATTTCCTGTGGTGACATCATTTCCTGTTCTTTTTCTCGGGGAGTGGTGAATGGGATCCAAGTCAGTGGTGTTTGTTGATAGAGTTCCAGTTGTAGTGCCATGCTTCTAGGAATTCTCGTGCGTGACTCTGTTTGGCTTGTCCTAGGATGGATGTGTTGTCCCGGTGGAAGTGGTGTCCTTCCTCATCCATATGTAACGATACTACGGAGAATGGGTCATATCTTTTTGCGGTTCGTTGATGTTCATATATCCTGGTGGCTAGTTTTCTGCCTGTTTGTCCAATGTAGTGTTTGTTACAATTCTTGCAAAGTATATTCCTGCTCTTATGATCTCGACCCTTCAAAATGAATGCTAACATTGCATTTGTCTTCCTAAATGCCAATTGAACCTACATGTTAATCTTTAAAGAATCCTGTGTAGGATTCCTAAGTCCCTTTGTGCTTCAGATTTCAGACACCTTTCCCCATTGATAAAATAATCTATGCCTCTATTCTTCCTGTCAAAGTGCATAACCTCATATTTTCCCATATTGAGTTTCATCTGCCATTTTTTTGCTAACTGTCTTAGCCTGTCCAAGTCCTTCTGCAACCTCCCCACCTCCTCAACACTACTTCCACCTAGATTAGAGTGGTGCTGGAAAAGCACAGCAGTTCAGGCAGCATCTGAGGAGCAGGAAAATCGACATTTTGGGCAAAAGCCTTTCACCAGGAATACAGCCTATTTCCACCTATATTTGCCCTCAGTTCCTTTGTCCAGATTGTTAATGTACAATGTGAACAGCTTCGGTCCCAACACTGACTCCTGTGGAATTCTACTAGTCACCGGCTGCCATCCTGAAAAAGATTTCTTTGACCCCATTCTACCTTCTGACAGTCAGCTCATTCTCTGTTCATGCAAGTAGCTTGTCCCTCACACCATGTGTCCAGGCCTTATTTAGCAACCTCCTTTCTGGCACCTTGTCAAAGGCATAGAAATCCAAATAATCACATCCACTTGTTCTCCTTTGTCTAATTTGCTCATTACCTCCTCAAAGAATTCAAACAGATTTGTCAGGCATGACCTCCTCTTGATGAAGCTAGGCTGATTCAGTCCTACTTTACCAGACATTTCTAAGTTCTCCGCAGTCTCTAAAATCTTTACCAATGACTGAAATCAGGCTAACCAGCCTATAATTTCCCATCTTCTGCTTCCCTCCTTTCTTAAACAGTAGTGTTCATGAGCCATTTTCCAGTCCTCTACATCCCTCCCTGACTCCAGTGATTCCTGAAAGATCACAACCAGCGATTCTACAATGATTGTTCAAGATGGCCGTGGCAGGGTAGGAAGTGCTCTGTGCCAGTACACTCCCACACACCTGGCCGGCCACATTCTTCTTAGTTTTTTTTTGTTTGGTTTCTTCATTTTGTATAAAAGTCCATCTTTTCTCTTTTTCTAGCTGCAGTGAGGAAGGCAGTTGCGAGGGCCTGCTCAGGCTGCAGTAGCGTGGTGGATCCAGATGTCCATTCCTCATGGCCACAGTGGCCACGGCTTTAATGAAGGCTTCATCATTGGTGGGGTTGGTCTGTTCCTCCTGGCTAGGGCGGCGATGCAGTGGCTCCAGCGGTTGCAAATTGGTGGGTCTGGTCCAGAAATCCTTGCTTTAGTGGCCGCATCCTGTAGCCACTCCATTAAACCAAGAGCCATAGAGGGAACAAAAGATGAACTTTGTCCGAGTTATTTCCTTTTCTAATTTCTGTAATTAAAATTATGCCGAATTGTGGCAGCGTATGCACACATATCACTGTATTTTCATAAATACAAGTGACAATAAATTGCTATATTATTTTATTCTACAATCTCCTCAGCTATCTCCTTCAGAACACTGCAATGCAGTCCATCTGGTCTGTTGAGATTTATTCACCTTCAGACCTTTCAGCACTTTCTCCTCAGTGATGGTCACTAAACTCACCTCTGCTCCCTGAATCTCAAAGTTCTGGTACGCACTGGTGAATGATGAAAAGTATCTATTCAGTTCCCCTGCCATTTCCTTGTTCCCCATTACTACTACTCCAGCCTCATTTTACAACAGTCCAATGTCCACTCTTGTCTCTCTCTTATCTTTTACATATCTAAAAGAACTGCATCTTTCTTTTATATTACTAGATAGCTAAACCCCATATTTTGTCTTCTCCCTTTAACTTTTTTTAGTCTTCCTCTGCTGGATTTTAAAGGTGTTCCAGTCCTTTGTCTTCCCACAAATTTTCAGCATGCTGTATGGTTTTTCTTTAACTTTTATACTGTCCCTGATTTCTCTTGTCCTTTACAGTTGCCTTGCCCTCCCTTTTGTTCTGCTGTGCCTCCCCAATTACCCCAGAAACTTCTGCCATTGCTGCTCCGACATCTTCCCCTGCTTGGCTCCCCTTGCAATTCACCCTGGCCAGCTCCTCCCTCATGTCCTAGTAGTTACATTTGCTCAATTGTAATACCTGAATTCAGCTTCTCCATCTCAAACTGCAAGGTGGATTTTATCACATTATGGTCACTGCCACTTAGTGGTTCTTTCACCTTCAGCTCCCTGATGAAGTCTGCCTCATTACCCACCACCAAATTCAGAACTGCCTGTGCGTCAAACTGCTTCAAAGACCATTATGAAGACATTCCACAAATTCCTTTTCTTGGGATCTGCTACCAACCTGACTTTCCCAGTGCACCTGCATGTTGAAGTCCCCCGATTGGTGTAATAGTGCCTTTCTTAAGTGTTTTTTTTCTATATCCTGATTTCCAGAGTGGCACAGTGGCTCAGTGAATAGCACAGCTGCCTCACAGCACCAGGGACCTATTCAATTCCTCAAGTAACTGTCTGTGTGGGGTTTGCATGTTTCCCACAGTCGAAAGATGTGCAGGCTAGATAAATTAACCATGAGTAATGTAGGGTTACAGTGATAGGTAAGGCGAGGGGTTGGGCTTGGGTGGGATGCTCTTTAGAGTGTCAGTGTGGACTTGATGGGCTGCTTCCACACTGTAGGGATTCTATGATTTACTTGCTGCCCTACATCCTGGCTACTGTTAGGAGACCTGTACATAACTCCCATCAGGTCATTTCTTTCCTTTGTAGTTTCTCATTCCACACGCATTCTGCACCTTCCAACCTTTATCACTTCTTGCCAACAATTTCATTTCATTTCTTACTGACAAGGTAATCCCACCATTATTTAGGTCAAAGCCCTATCCACAGCCTGCATTGTGCAATTTCCCAGGACTCTGGTCCCAGCATGATTCGGGTAGACCCTGTCTCATTGGAACAGCTCCCTCCTTTCTCAGCACCGGTCCCATGAATTCAAACCTGTTTCTCCCACACCAATCTTTGAGCCATGTATTTAACTCTTTAATCTTGTTGACCCTGTGTCAATTCACTCATGGCTCAGGGAGCAATTCAGACATTATTATCTTCTTATTTCTTTTGATTTAGTCCCATGAGCAGAACCTCTTTCCTCTTTCTACCTATGTTGTTGGTACCTACATAGACCATGACAACTGGACTTTTCCCCTCCCATCCCAAGTTCCTCTGCAGCCCTGATGAGATATCCTGAACCTGGGCATCAGGTAGACAACACCGTCTTCAGGATTCCATAGGCCACGGAGAACAATGTCTATTCTCCTGGTTATACTATCCCTGATTACAAAATGTTTCTTTTGTTCCCTCTCTTAAATGGCTTTCTGTACTATGGCACCATGGCAAGTTTACTCATCCTCCTCTACAGTCCCTGCTCTCATCCACACAGGGAGGAAGACTCTCAAACCTGTTAAATAAAATCAAGGGCTGAGGTTCCTTCAGCACTACCTCCCAGTTCCATCTACATGCCTCGTTCATAGTCACACCCTCCTGTCAGTGACCATTGATCAAATTCCAGGTACATAATCTAGGCGGTGTGACTGCCTCCTGAAACAGAGTGTCCAGGTAACTCTTTCCCCCTCCCTGAAGAAGGGCTTATGCCCGAAACGTTGATTCTCCTGTTCCTTTGATGCTGCCTGACCTGCTGCGCTTTTCCAGCGACACATTTTTAAGCCCTCCCTGATGTGTCACGTATCCAAAGCTTAGATTACTGCTCGTCAACTCTAAGCCTGAGTTCCTCAAGCAACCAATACTCGCTACTAGGAGTCGTCACTAGGAGCCACAACAGGGTCTATCAGCTCCCACATCATACAGATAGAAGACATCGCCTGGCCCTGCATCTGTTTTGTTTACTTAATTCTTAATTTCTTTATTTTTAAGAAATTTCCTACTGGTCTTTTAGTTTGCAATCTGTAAACATTTCTCCCATTTGCCTTTAATCTGGAAGTAACTATAATAGATCATCAAATTAGTAGCTATTACCAACCAATGAACTTACAGTTTTTCTGTGATATTACTCTTTGTTCTGAGCTGACCCACTGATCCTCAGCTTAACATTATCCTGGTTAAAAATAAACCTTGCAAACAATGAGCCAAAAAAAAGGCATAAAGTACCTCTTCCCCTCTGCCCCAAAATCCCACACTCCCTCCAAAGTCCCCAAAATATATACTCACTCCAGCTATGCCTCACCATCAACTATCCTTCCTGACTGCACGGAGCTTAACCTACCCAGGTTCTAAGCCTGGTGAACCCTACCAAAATATAACTGCACATCCTAATCCACTGTACATCCTGTGTGTTGGCAATTAGAAAACACTCATATAAGCATTAAGATATACTTTCTCGTCTTAACATGCAATATTCAACAAAGGAGGAACAGAGGGATCTGGGTGTGAAAGTACATCGATCCCTCAAAGTTGCCACCCAAGTGGATAGGGTTGTTAAGAAAGCATATGATATTTTGGCTTTCATTAACAGGGGGACTGAGTTTAAGAGCCGCAAGGTTTTGCTACAGCTCTACAAGTCCCTGGTGAGACCACACTTGGAATATTTTGTCCAGTTCTGGTTGCCCTACTGTAGGAAAGATACAGAGGCTTTGGAGAGGGTGCAAAGAAAGTTTACCAGAATGCTGCCTGGACTGAAGGACTTGCCTTATGAAGAAAAGGTAAATAAGCTCGGACTTTTCTCTCTGGAGAGAAAAAGAGGAAGAGAGGAGACCTGATGAGGTGTACAAAATAATGAGTGGAATAGATAGAGTCAATAGCCAGAGACTTTTCCCAGGGGCAGGATTGACTGGTACGATGAGTCATAGTTTGAAGATATTAGGAGGAAGGTGTGAAGGAGACGTCAGAGGTAGGTTCTTTACACAGAGAGTTGTGAATGCATGGAATGCGTTGCCAGCGGTGGTGGTGGAAGCAGAGTCACTGGGGACATTTAAGTGACTGCTGGACATGCACATGGATAGCAATGAGTTGAGGGGTGCATAGGTTAAGTTATTATATTTTACATTAGGATTAAACCTTGATACAACATCGCGGGCCAAAGGGCCTGTTATGTGCTGTGCTTTTCTATGTTCTATGTAAAGGGAAGGGAGGAAGGTCCCTTCCCTTCTAACAATGTGACAATGTTGTTCTATAGATAATCATTAAGGGAGATACATGCCACAAAAGCACACATTCTAATGTAAGCTTAGATTCACAGAGCTGTACAGCATGGAAACAAACCCTTTAGTCCAACTCATCCACACTGGCCAGATATTCTAAATTCACCAAGTCGCACTTGCCAGCATTTGGCCCATATCCCTCTAAACCCTTCCTATTCACATACCCATTCAGATGTCTTTTAAATGCTGTGATTGTACCTGCCTTCACCACTTCCCCTGGCAGGTCATTCCATACACGCACCACCCTCTGCGTGAAAAAGTTGCCATTCAGGTCACTTTTATACCTTTCCCCTTTCACCCTAAACCTATGCCCTCTCGCTTTGGACTCCACTATCCTGGGAAAAAGACCTTGACTATTCATCCTATCAACGCCCCTTATGATTTCATAAACTTCTGTAAGGTCACCTCTTAGCCTCTGGTGTTTCAGGGAAAATAGCCCCAGCCCATACAGCCTCGCCCAATAGCTTAAATGCTGGCAACATCCTTGTACTGTTTTCTGCATTCTTTCAAGTTTAGCAACATCTTTTCTATAGCATAGAGACCAGAATTAAATGTCGTATTCCAGAAGTGGCCCAACCAATGACATCTCAACTCCTATACTCAATGGATTCACCAATAAAGGAAAGTGTACCAAACCTTTCACTACTCCATCTACCTGTGACTCAGACCTGCAAGGAACTGGGATCCTGCACCCCTAGGTACCTTTGTTTGGCAACACTCCCCAGAACCCTACCGTTAAGTGTATAAGTCCTGGCCTGATCTGCCTTACCAAAATGCAACACCTCACATTTATCTAAATTAAACTCCATCTGCCATTCCTCAGCCCTTTGGCCCATCTAATCAAGGTCTCAATATACTCTAAAATAGTCTTCTTCACTGTCCACTACACCTCCAATTTTGGTATCATCTGCAAACTTACTAACCATTCCTCCTATATTCACACCCAAATCATTTATACAAATGATAAAAAGCAGTGGATCATTGCAGCACACCGCTGGTCATAGGCCTTCAGTTTGAAAAACAACCCTCCACCATCACTGTCTTCTCCTTCTTCCATCAGTGGAAGTTGTAGTGATTGTACTGAAGTCAGCCAGTTGGATCTCATAGAATATGAGCTCCCTCACTGGGGCTGTTAATTTGGTCCAATCAGAGAGCCCTGGCTGACAGATATAAACAAAGTGTCAGACATCCTGACACTCTTGAGAGCTGGCTCTGAGGAATCTGGATCACCGTCAAGGACTATCCACATGTAAATAAAGGGTGACTTGGTGATGGCATACCGGCCTCTGTGGAATTATTTCAGAAGTATCTTGGTTTCATTCCACCTTGGTTAGTTATGATTATTATAAAATCATATTGTGCAAAAGGTTCTAACTTAATCTGTTGTGCCTGTGCTGGCTGTCCAAAAGAGCTACCCAATCTGTCCAACTTCTTACATTTAGATTGTTCTGGAACCACACAAATGTGGATATGTGTTAAAGATGGGCATTGACTTAGTCTCTATACCTGTACTCCATATACCCCGGTCATCATTATCACACCAATCTCAACCTTGAAGAATAGGACTTTGAAAAAATTGTGTAAGCAAAATAGGGTAAAGTAACATGGATTGATGAAACTGTTCAATACACTTTACTTCTTGCATCATTGAGTGAGCCTGGAAATTAAACTGAAACTCCCAAAGGGAACTGACTCTGTGAGTGACAAAGTGCTGGTGACAACCATTGACAGTATGTCATGTTACAGCAATACAACAGCGCCATTTACTGGCAGCAACGTTTCACTACATGGACAAGGAATTTACGATGAACTTGCACTGACACTTTTCGTTGAGTTGTCAATTGTGCTGCTGAAGGAGGGAAATAAAAGCTAATTGAAGACCATTTACCATCTGGTCCAATTTCCAATAAGGAAGTGAATTCTAACTAAATTAGATCATTACAAAAAATATTAAGTACACCATTCACGTAATTCAATACTTTTGAAACTAAATCCTTAGAAAAATTGGCAGATGTGCTTTGACACTAAAAAGTCACCTTTTCTCTCCACATGTATACTTAATTACTTTCAATGAGAGTCAACTGATGTATTAAATGATCGCCACCATTATTTTCCATAAGATGCTGTTTACTATGTCTGGCCATTACATACATTGCCACAGTGATAAAGCTACAAGACAGTAAGTACAAAAATTTGTATTATTTTCAGGAAAAGATAGTGGAATTCCTCCCCATCCTTTTTCCTATTTTGAAAGCAGCGATGTATCCTGGGGTCATGGGCTTCATGATGCTCAGACACCTTTATGCCTGAGTCTGCACAGAGAGCATCAGTGAGCTATTCAGCCACTGCAACTCATTCAATCTGGAAAACTCAGAAGCCTGACCTTCTCAGACAAGGATGCTGAGTTCATATATAGTACACTACCCTAAAATTACCTTAATAAAAATTGACTGCTGGGTGACCACAACTAGAAAGTTAGATCCATACACTTCACTACTGACTGTGTATTAACCCGACTTGAGATAAAGAGCATACTCAGAGGAAATGGAGTTTGCTTAGGCCATTATCTGATCCTCACCCCATTTCCTTCAGATTGTGAGTCAGTCAATGTTGCACAATAGTACATTTCAATTCGCCTTATTGTCTCCTTAACCCTGACCCATTCTCCAACCAAATCTTATGACAAATATACCAAATATTATTTGCACTATGGTTATTTTTAGAATAGCCTGTAGAAGTAAATAGCTCACTGTTTGTATTTTTATGATCAAGAAATTGACAAATCATACCTTCACAGTCCAGTTTGGTATACTGTATAAAAATACTCTCTGGTTGTGAGTTTGTTAGATATTATCTTAAAGATTACAACCAGCCCAATGCACCCTGTGGTCTGGACCAAGGAGAAAAAGGAAATTATGAAGTTGGTCATAAAAATGTTTCAGTCCCAGATGCCCAACGTACCGAAGGTGGAGGTGAACTTCTTCCGATCAGCGGAACATTTTCATAGCGAGGGTTTCCACCAAATAGCACAGTGTTATTCCTGTGTGGGAGAATAGAAATTATGTGACAATTTTTATAGTAAATACAAACATTTCCAGAATCACACTATCAGTTATGGTTCCTGAATATGATTATGGCTTTGTTGAACTGTTTACAAAAAAAGTTTCATGTATACACCATCTGCTGCAAAAGACACTGGACAGGTAGAAAATTTAACAGTACAACCTTTAGTCATTGCAGTTTACATGGCACCAATTAATTCTTATTATATATTTAACTTCCAGTAATAAGACCAGTGACAATGCCACAGACTGCCGTGTTCATAATGATCAGACATACTAGATTTCTTGTTTTGTTGGAACAAAATCTTTTTAATTGAATAATGCATTCTAACTGAGAAACATTGGAAATCAATTTCTGCTCCAGTCAATGGCTGTTTTAAATTGGAGTTAAAGTCATTATACCACCTTTTTTTTCCAAGTCAGTCTTCGTGTATATTGTGCTACACGTGAGCACAGAATTAAACTTGAAACTAAAATTGCAACCTGTAACATATCTTGAAATGGTCAGATAGTTTGCTCATTTATGATAGAACACAACACATTTCAGCACTAACACAAAGTCTGAATGTGTATTTAAACCGGATTAGATTACTTACTTACAGTGTGGAAACAGGCCCTTCGGCCCAACAAGTCCACACCGACCCTCCGAAAAGCAACCCACCCAGACCCATTCCCCTACATTTACCCCTTCACCTAACACTACGGGCAATTTAGCATGGCCAATTCACCTAACCTGCACATTTTTGGACTGTGGGAGAAAACCGGAGCACCGGGAGGAAACCCACGCAGACACGGGGAGAATGTGCAAACTCCACACAGACAGTTGCCTGAGGCGGGAATTGAACCTGGGTCTCTGGCACTGTGAGGCAGCAGTACTAACCACTGTGCCTCCGAGCCGGAAGAATTGGAATGGAGGATAAGACTCCAGCCAGATTTTGTTCAGTCTCTGTACTCACATGTATTCCGGTGCAGGCGCTGTGGTGCCTGTTTGACTGGGGTTTGTGTTTGCAGGTGGATGGAGACTGGTCTGACTGCCCAAACTACTGTTGAAACTGCAAAAACTGTGGACTTGGCCTCGAGTTGGGTTATGGGCTGCAATGCGACGGGCCTGAGGGTTAAAAGGATCTGCCTCATCAATGTCATCATAATCCCGATCTCTGAAACAGAAAAGGAGCTCATTTAATCCAGCAGCTGTGCTGCCCCAGCTCATTACTAAGAACAGACTCCGATTATTGTTCTTTTTACTTATATGGCTGTTATAAATTATACTTCATCATCCAAATATAAATGCACTTTTTTTTAACTTTCACAATGGCTCATTTTACTTCTTATGAAGCAAATATTACTAAAAGAATGTAGTTTGTTGAAGCTTTTTAATTTTCACTGATTAAGTTCACTTGCCAATCAGTGTGCTCTGCTCATGAAGTATTTTAAAAAGTTTCATTTTACTTCTGTGATTCTTTAAAATTGTCCTGCTGAGCAGAAATGAAAAGCTTCAAAAAAAGTGATTTCTATTTTATAGATTTAGATTTTATTGTCACATATACTCAAGTGAGGGGTACAAGTGTACAGTGAAAAGTGTACAATGCCACCACACATGGTTCTTAGGGACAATACACCTCGGCACAACATTTTCATTGCAGAAGTAGAAAGATACAGATACAAGTTAAAGTGTTCAGCATTACAGACTTCTCAGTATTGAAGTGGAAAAATAAAGAAACAAAGTCAAAACATCAAACAGCAATATTCAAGCACTGCACTATCAAATGACTCTACTGTCCATTAAGTAAATTAAAATTTAAGTGCTACTGTTTTCTACAATAAAAACAGCAATAAGATTTTCTGAACTTATAAAACCAGATGTTGCATATATTCGAAATAAGTTGCAATATATTGACTGGAGATACTTAAAAAACAGGGCTAACCACAATAGTATTTAGTTCAGAGGATGGGTGGAGTTATTTCTTCTGCAAATTTGACGATAACCTGCTCACGATTTGCTTTGCCTGCTCATGTGTCGAGTGCTGTACTGAGTTATCAGAACGATGTTGAGGTTTTTGAGAAGGTGCAGTGCAGGTTCACTGCAGTTTCCTAGAAATATGAAGAGTGACTTGAGAACAACTGGTTTTCTTTTCCCCCAAACACCACAAATTGGGCCATGGTATGACACAAATGTGCAAAGATGGGATTGAGACATGGAAGAGGCAAATGGTTTCTGGTCAGTGTCGGGGGATCAGGGTGAGAACTATAACCTTAAGCTGATATAGGAGAGATGTAAGACAGAAAACAAGGAAACTTTCCTTATGAAGAGCCTTGAGCCCATGGAAATCATTGAAATGGATAGCAGTTGAAACAGAAAATGTATCATCCTTCAGGTTTAGATTGAATAAATAGATGAAAGAAGAGAGGGTAAATAGATACGGATCAAGAATAGGTAATAGGTAACCTGAACAGTAAGCTTGCAGATGAAGACTGGGGAGCTGTGGATACTGAGGAAGACTGCCATACGATACAGCAGGATATAGAGGTTTGGGCAGAGAAATAGCAGATGGGGTTTAATTGGGACAAATGCAAGGTGATGCATTTTGGAAGATCCAATGCAGGAGGGAACTATATCGTAAATGTCAGAACCCTTAGTAGCATCAACATACAAAGGGTGTACAGATCCATGGTTCCCTGAAATTGGCCAAATAAATGGAAAAGGTGGTCAAGAAGGCGTATAGAGTCATAGAGATGTACAGCATGGAAACAGACCCTTCGGTCCAACCCGTCCATGCTGACCAGATATCCCAACCGAATCTAATCCCATTAGCCAGCATTTGGCCCATATTCCTCTAAATTCCTATTCATATACCCATCCAAAAGCCTTTTAAATGCTGTAATTATACCAGCCTCCACCACTTCCTCTGGCAGCTCATTCCATACACGCACCTCTATCTGAGTGAAAAAATTGCCCCTTAGGTCCCTTTTATATCTTTCCCCTCTCACCCTAAACCTATGCCCTCTAGTTCTGGACTCCCCACCTCAGGGAAAAGACTTTATCTATTAACTCTATCCATGCCCCTCAATGTTTTATAAACCTTTAGAAGATCACCCCTCAGTCTCCGATTCTGCAGGGAAAACAGCCCCAGTTTATTTAACCTCGCCCTCTAGCTCAAACCTGGCAACATCCTTGCAAATCTTTTCTTAACCTTTTCAAGTTTCATAATGTTCTTCCAATAGGAAGGACCAGGATTGCAAGCAATATGCCGAAAGTGGACTAACCAATGTCCTGTACAGCCACAACATGACTTGCCAACTGCTATACTTGATGCTCTGATTCATAAAGGAAAGCAAACTAAATGCCTTCTTCAATATCCTATCTACTGGCGACTCTACTTTCAAGGAACTATGAACCTGTACTCCAAAGTCTCTTTGTTCAGCAACATTCCCAGGACCTGACCATTAAGTGTATAAGTCCTGCTCTGATTTGCTTTTCCAAAATGCAGCACCTTGCATTTATCTAAATTAAACTCCAATAGCCACTCCTCAGCCCATTGGCCCATCTGATCAAGATTCCATTGTACTCTGTGGTAACCTTCTTTGCTATCCACTCCACCTCCAATTTTGGTGTAAACTGCAAAATGACTAACTATACCTTCTATGTTCACATCCAAATCATTTACATAAATGACAAAAAGCAGTAGATCCAGCACCGATCCTTGTGGCACTCCCTCCACCACCACCCTCTGTCTTCTACCTTCGAGCCAGTTCTGAATCCAAATGGCTAGTTTGCCCTGTATTCCATGCGATCAAACCTTGCTAACCACCCACCTATGAAGAACCATGTTGAACGCCTTACTGAAGTCCATATAGATCACATCCACCACTCTGCCCTCATCAATCCTTTTTGTTACTTCTCCAAAAAGTTCATGAAACATGATTTCCCATGCACAAAGCCATGTTGACTATCCCTAGTCAGTCCTTGCTTTTCAAAATATATGAAAATCCTGACCCTCAGGATTGCCTTCAACAAATTGCCCACTACCGATGTCAGGCTCACCAGTCAATAGTTCCCTAGCTTGTCCTTACCACCCTTCCTAAACAGTGGCACCACGTTAGCCAACCTCCAGTCTTCCGGCACCTCACCTGTGACTATCGATGATACAAATATCTTAGCAAGAGGCCCAGCAATCACTTTCCTAGCTTCCCACAGAGTTCTAGGGTACACCTGATCAGGTCCTGGGGATCTATCCACCCTCATTCATTTAAAGACATCCAGCACCACCTCCTCTGTAAAATGGACATTTTTGAAGATGTTACCATCTATTTCCCTACATTCTATATCTTCCATGTCCCCTCTACAGTAAAAACTGATGCAAAGTACTTGTTTAGTATCTCTCCCACCTCCTGCACACAAAGGTCGCCTTGCTGATTTTTGAGTGGCCCTATTCTCTCCTGAGTCACCCTTTTGTCCTTAATATATTTATAAAAGCACTTTGGATTCTCCTTAATTCTATTTGCCAAAACTATCTCATGTCCCCTTTTTCCCCACCTGATTTCCCTCTTAAGTATACTCCTACTGCCTTTGGATTCTTCTCAGGATTCAATTGATTTCTCTTGTCCACACCTGACAAATGCTTCCTTCTTTTTCTTAATCAAAACCTCAATTTCTTGAGTCATCAAGCATTCCCTACCACCTACCAGCCTTATCTTTCACCCTAAGAGGAATATTACTTTCTTGGACTCTCGTTATCTCATTTTCCAGCCATCCCTTTATCTGCAAACATCTGCTCCCAATCAGCTTTTGAAAGTTCTTTCCAAATAACATCAGAATTAGCCTTCCTCCAACTTAGAACTCAACTTTTAGATCCAGACTATCCTTCTCCAGCATTATTTTAAAACAAATAGAATTATGATCCCTGGCCCCAAAGTGCTCCCCCACTACCACCTCAGTCACTGCCCTGCCCTATTTCCCAAGAGTAGGTGACGTTTTACACCTTCTCTAGTCCATACATCCACATACTGAATCAGAAAAATGTTCTTGTACACAGAACAAATGCCTCTCCATCTAAACCCTTAACATTATGGCAGTCCCAGTCTATGTTTGGAAAGTTAACATCCATAGCATACTTGCCTTCATCAGTCAGGGTACAGAGTCTAAAAAATTGGCAAGTCAAGGTGTAGCTGTGTAGGACTTTAATTAGGCTACATTTGGAATATTGTGTACAGTTATGGTTGCTACACTACAAGAAGGATGTGGAAGCTTTGAAGACGGTACAGAAACAGTTTACCTTGATATTGCTTGGTTTGTAGGGTATTAGCTGAGGAGAGATTGGTCAAACTTCGTTTGTTTTCACTCGAACATCAAAGAATGAGAGGTGACTTGATAGGATTTCACAAAATCATGAGACATAGATAAAATGGATAGTCAGAATCTTTTCTCTTGGGCAGAAATGTGAATTACAAGGGACATAGGTTTGGAGGGATTAGGTTTAAGGCAATGTGAAAGACAAGTTTTGTTGCAAAGGGCAGTAAGTGCCTGTAATGTGCTGCCAGAAGAGGTGGAGGTGGATAATTAAGAGGCATCTTGACATATATATGAATAGGCAGGGAATAGAGGATATGGACAGTGAACAGGCAGTAGGTTTTTAGTTAAGGCAGGCATCATTTGTCGGTGCAGGGTTGGTGGGCCAACGGACCTGTTCCTGTGCTGTACTGTTCTTTGTAACCCTGACTAGAACTATATACTTGTGCTGGGCTAAATGGCAAAACAGGGCTCAAGTCCCACTTGATCCAGAGGTGAACACTTTGATTAGATAAATAAATTAAATAAAAATTAAAAATTAAATGGCAAAACAGACTTTGTGCCAGATGATCCATTTTCGTGATTCTGAATTTGTATATCCATTCCAATACATGATGATAAATTTTGGTCCTTTGAAACAATCTGTGCCAGTTTAGCAATTTTACATAAACTGCATTTCTCTCTTCTAGCTCAATACACTACTTAAATTCCTCACTCTCGACTTTATTTTCTGAAATACTTCCAGTCTAGTTACAAGTTAAAGGTAGCTGAATGAGCTAACATTTTAGACAAGGTCATTGAATGCAGTGAAAGTCAGCTGGTTATTATAATTACAATTTCAATACTTCGCCTCACACTGTAACACTCCCAGCTAGCTGGGTCCATCTGGTCATAGTCATAGAGATGTACAACATGGAATCAGACCCTTCGGTCCAACCGACCAGATATCCCAACCCAATCTAGTCCCACCTGCCAGCACCCGGCCCATATCCTTCCAAACCCTTCCTATTCATATACCCATCCAAATGCCTCTTAAATGTTGCAGTTGTGCCAGCCTCCACCACATCTTCTGGCAACTCATTCCAAACACGTATCACCCTCTGTGTGAAAAAGTTGTCCTGTAGGTCTCTTTTATATCTTTCCCCTCTCACCATAAACCTATGCCCTCTAGTTATGGATCCCCCAACCCCAGGGAAAAGACTTTGCCTATTTACCCTATCCATGCCCCTCATAATTTTGTAAACCTCTATAAGGTCACCCCTCAGCCTCCGACACTCCAGGGAAAACAGTCCTAGCCTGTTCAGCCTCTCCCTATAGCTCAAATCCTTCAACCCTGGCAACATCCTTGTAAATCTTTTCTGAACCCTTTCAAGTTTCACAACATCTTTCCGATAGGAAGGAGACCAGAACTGCATGCAGCATTCCAACGGTGGCCTAAACAATGTCCTGTACAGCCACAACATGACCTCCCAACTCCTGTACTCAATACGCTGACCAATAAAGGAAACCATATCAAATGCCTTCCTATCCTATCCTATCTACCTGCGACTCCACTTTCAAGGAACTATGAATCTGCACTCCAAGGTCTCTTTGTTCAGCAACACCCCCTAGGACCTTACCATTAAGTGTATAAGTCCTACTAAGATTTGCTTTCCCAAAATGCAGCACCTCGCACTTATCTGAATTAAACTCCATCTGCCACTTCTCAGCCCATTGGCCCATCTGGTCCAGATCCTGTTGTAATCTGAGATAACCCTCTTCGCTGTCCACTACACCTCCAATTTTGGTGTCATCAGCAAACTTACTAACTGTACCGCTTATGCTCGCATCCAAATCATTTATGTAAATGACAAAAAGTAGAGGGCCCAGAACCTATCCTTGTGGCACTCCATTGGTCACAGGCCTCCAGTCTGAAAAACAACCCTCCATCACCACCCTCTGTCTTCTACTTTTGAGCCAGTTCTGTATCCACACGCTATTGAATAACAATGTACATTTCACCCAAACAGCTTTTTTTTGACAGTGCCCCTTCCTCTGGGCTGGCAGGTCTGGGTTCAAGTCCCTTCTGCACAAGAAGTGAGTCAGAACATACTGGTTAAAAGTTACTTTTTATACTGCAACTACATTTTCTTCTCTCATCTGGGGTGAATAATCTGTTTTCATGTTACTGTTTTTTATTGTTCATTCATGGGATGAGGCCAGCATTTATTGTGCAAGTTAAAGAAGGCTACCACAATATTTTGAAACTTTATTGCTGGAACAGCACAGCAGGTCAGGCAGCATCCAGGGAACAGGAGATTCGACGTTTCGGGCACAGGCCCTTCTTCAGGAATGGCTGATTCCTGAAGAAGGGCCTGTGCCCGAAACGTCGAATCTCCTGTTCCCTGGATGCTGCCTGACCTGCTGTGCTGTTCCAGCAATAAAGTTTCAACTTTGATCTCCAGCATCTGCAGACTTCACTTTCTCCTACCACAATATTTTGTATTGTGAGGCACAGAGATGCCCTTTATAAATCAGACTATACTCCTTAAAGTTCTATTTCTTAATTAATTATAATAATTATCAGTGGGAAATATTGATAATATCACCAGACTGACAATCCAGAGGGTACTGGCTAATACTTGGGGGACCTGGCAGTTGTTGGAACTTAAAATCCAAACATTAAACACGGATTCAAAGCTAGTGTCAGTGATAGTGACCTTGACATCATTATTGGTTCTTACAAAAATCCACTTGGTTCACTTGGTCCTTTAGGGAAGGAAATCTGCCATCCTTACATAGTCTGACCTAATGCAAATCCAACTCCAATGGAATCTGTTTGACTCTCAACAGCCCAATGAAATGGCTGAGCTAGCCATTCAGTTCAAGGGCAATTACGAATTGCGAACAAATGGTATCCCATCTAAGAATATCAATTGAGGCTTCTTACAGTCCTTCATCACTCACTCAGTATGCTATTATTCACCAGCTGTAAAATGCTGTACTGTTACGTCACCCGAAACCATCTTTGTTCAGTGATAATTTATAGTATTATCAACCAAATACGGTATTTGGGGATCAGATTGTTACACATGGTGTCCACAGTGTTTAAGAATTTCCTAAGCTATGCTTGATTGCTTGGGTGGACGTTTTTAATAGACACACCATTTGCAACAAGACACTTTGTCCAATCATATTGAACATTGCAGAATGTATTGCAATTAAGGATAAAACAATTTCTTTAAGCAAACTGCATTTACATTGCAATATCTCAATCAGGAAAATCTTCTACTACCTTTTAACATATAAAATCCCTGAACATATACAGAGATGGCTCCCTAACTATTGGAAAGGAATGTAAACAATTCCTTTTTTACATAACTGAACTACAACATGAAAATAGAATGGCTCAACCAGTTCACATTAATGATTATCCTACAAGGATCAGCAGACATAATCCCATTGTCTCTTTGGATTGTTGTGCACAGTTTTGGTCTCTTTTTCTGAGGAAGGATGTTCTACCTAAGAAAGGAATGCAACAAAGGCTTACCAGACTGATTCCTGAGATAGCAGGACTGAAATATAAAGAGAGACTGGATCAGGAAAGGATTTCAT